>NC_136059.1:1637377311-1637977311 GCF_964261635.1 Lissotriton helveticus
TCTTGCCTTACCTGGCTGTACAAGAACCGCTTCTCAGCCCACCGCTCAGCTGCCCAGCGCTGACAGCGGGTCCCGCCCAAACATTCACGGCGCCATTGCCGGCGTGCGACTAGGCCACGCCCCCTTGGAGGCCACACCCCCTCACTGTATAAAAATATGTGTCATTTCCGTACGCGCAGCGGACGGGCGCAGCGGGCGCGCCGTCAGCGCGCCGAAGGCGCGCCAAAGGCAAGCCCGTCTGGGCCCGTCCGGGCCCGAACGGACCCAGGCTCAGGAACCCTGCCAGATCCACCCCCCAGCCTTCTGACATACTCAGCAGACAGGCTCCTGGAACTCCGACCTGAAAAAAACCAAGGATGTAGTTACATTCACGACACAGGCAAACCCTTCACAAGCTGCCCGCGTTGTTACCCAACCACTCATACCACAGCCAATCCCAGTCTACAACTGGGTCTTCTCAACTGTCGTTCTCTCCCCAAGCACGCACTCGAAATCAATGAGTTGATCGAAGATCAAGGCTTGGACGCTTTATTTCTTACAGAAACTTGGCTCTCTGACAGTACCGATGCGGACGCGGTATCCGCCCTTCCCCCAGGCTACCTCATCCAAACTCTCCACAGACCAAAAGGAAGAGGAGGAGGGTTGGCCATAATCTACCGGGAACAGCTTACCTGTAGAACTAGTGACGCCCAAATTGACAACTCCGAAAGCTGCCACTTCTCCCTCCAATCTTCCCCAAGGCATTCCCTTTCGGGTCTCCTAATCTATCGGCCCCCAGGTACGCTCGGGAAATTTCTCAATGCAGTCACCGAAGCGGCCTCCCAACTAGCCGCTTCTGTTTCCAACTTTCTCATTGTTGGCGACTTGAACCTTCACTTCACAGATCCCACTGACCGTTCCGCCTCGGACCTACTAGTGGACCTGCTATCACTTAATATCAGGCTGGCCAATAATGAACCCACCCATGACAAGGGACACTTACTAGACCCCGTTCTCACTAATGCCAATATCACCACCAGTCCACCTTTGCCACTGCCATGGACTGATCACCTCCTAGTCCCCTTCTCATGGGAAGCCCCTTCTGTGCCTATCCAGCCTGTAAAAGTTAAAACCAAAGACAGACGATGGCATAAACTCATACCATCAGAATGGACTGACATCCTCTCTAAGACTACCCCAGTACTGTCCTCCGACGCCATAACGGCCGACGAACAGTTTTGCTCCTGGATTACGTCCTCCCTGGATATCCTTATTCCCAAGATCACTACCCTCAGACACAATAAACGTGTACCCTCAGCCCCATGGTATACGCCAGAGCTCAAGTCGCTGCGGCAGGACTGCAAAAGAGCGGAGCGGTCATGGAGGAAGGAAAAATCCAATGTTAACAAGGACGCCTATTCCACCGCCCTATCAGCATACAAAGCTGCGATCGACAAGACAAAAAGTCGGTTTTTCCAGGAACGAATTGAAAAAGCTGCCTGCTCAAGCAAAGAAACCTACACCATCTTGAAAGAACTGCTTAAGGTCCCTGACCCCGCCCCCAGAAACCCACCAGATCCAAAGGCGGACCAGGAAAAATGTATTCAGCTAGCGAGCTTCTTCCAAGAAAAAATTCAAAAAATTCTTGACTCCATCCCCCCGACTAATACTGGCGAGACCGACGAGCCCTCCGACACCTCGATCGCCCCTCGTCTAACCTCGTGGGGACAAATAACCCACGAAGAAGTAGAGATCACGCTCACATCCATCAAAAGCGGATCTCCTAGGGACCCCGCACCGCTACGGACCCTTAAGGAAGTCGCTCCCACTATCATCCCCCCCCTCACTAAGCTCATCAACGCCTCTTTTCAACAGGGAGTCGTCCCCCCTAGCTGGAAAGCGGCCGTCGTTAAGGCGTTGCTAAAAAAACCCTCCCTAGACCCAGCTGAACTGGCCAACTACCGACCAATATCCCTCCTCCCCGGGATCAGTAAGGTTGCCGAGAAACTGGTGAATAAGAAACTCTCCCAGTTTCTCGAAACCAACAACCTGCTAAAAAACTCGCAGACAGGCTTCCGCCCTGGACAGGGCACCGACATCGCCCTCCTGGCTGCAGTGGAGGAGGCCAGAACGCTCTTAGACGAAGGAGGATCAGTGGCAGTGATCCTCCTCGACCTGAGCGCGGCCTTCGACACTGTCAACCATCAATTGCTGGTCAAACGGCTCAAAAAGGTAGGAGTAGAAGGTACCGCTCTGTCCTGGCTTTCCTCCTTTCTGGCCCATCGTTCCTTCCAGATCTGGGAAAATAACACCTGCTCCTCCGACACTCCCCTCCAATGTGGTGTGCCTCAGGGCTCCTCCCTGAGCCCCACATTGTTTAACATCTATATGTCCCCATTGGAGGAGATCGTCACCCCGTTCGGAGTGAGCATTGTCAGTTATGCGGACGACACACAACTAGTTGTCTCCCTTTCCCACCCTAGCCAGCAGCCAGTGGACCTATTCAATTGCTTGAAGGAGATCCAAGGGTGGATGAACTATTCAGCCTTAAAACTGAATGGTTCTAAAACTGACATTCTTCTTCTGGGCCAGAAAGGACCCACCTTCCCTGTGAACATCTGGCCACCCTGTCTAGGACCCCCCCCTGTCCCTAAACAGGAAGTAAAAAGCCTGGGAGTATGGATCGAAACGGACCTTACATTCACCACGCAGGCTAAAAAAGTAGCAGGCACATGCTTCGGCCTACTCAAATCGATGAGAAAGATCCTGCCCCTCCTTCCATCCACTTCGCAAAGACTTCTCATCCAAGGCCTCATACTGTCCAGGCTTGACTATAGCAATGCTATATACCTGGGCGCCCCCGAAGCAACCCTAAACAAATTGCAGAAAATTCAAAACGCGGCCGCCCGGATTCTCACGCATACTCCCGTCAGAGCTTCGGCCAAACCTGCCCTGAAACTCCTTCACTGGCTCCCAGTGAGGGAACGAGTAACATTCAAAGCCCTAAGCCTGGCCCATAGGCTACTGCAGAATCAGGGCCCCCCCATTTTGAGGAAATTTATACAACCTTACAAAGCCCCCAGATCTCTTCGATCAGACGAGGAGTCCTTCATCACCGTGCCTAGATTCAAGAAAGCCCGCACGGGTGGTAGACGTTTCTCGATCCACACAGCGCGTCTATGGAATGCCCTTCCTCGAGACCTGCGGAAAGAACCGAACTACCTGAGATTTAGGAAACGACTCAAAACTCACCTGTTCCCTTAAACCATAACCACCCCGACTCTATATCGTCTCTGTTTATACTGATTATGTTTAAAATTACTCTTGCCCCTTTCCTCCCCCAAGCCTCCTCTGGTGTAGGGTTCTTCAGCGCTGGGATACCCCAGGGTGACTACGCGCTCTATAAAATTTTTTAATAATAATAATAATAATAATAATAATAATTCAATTGGATGTTCAAATTAAAGTGATAAGTTACCAATATCTTTTTTGTGAACACTTCACTGTAACAGGCAGAATATTCAACACCTTTTAAACAGTCAGACTCACTCTAAGTCCGGTGCCTGGAATGTTCGCCATGGGCTGCATATTTTTTCCCATTTTTTTTATGCATCCTCTACTGTGGTATATTACTTCCTCCACCCTCTGACACCAGTCCAGCTCCCTTTTCCAATCAGCCACCGATGGTATGAGACTACATCCACATCTCCGCACAATATTCCATTTGGTTACCCCTGCTGCTAATGTCAACCAGATTTGAGCATTTCTGGGCCAATCTTCCTCCCCTTTGCCTCCAGTGGCACCTCTACTGAAAGAACCTGTGACATAATGGCAGTTACTGCCTCCCAGTATCTACGGATCTGTGGACATTCCCAGAGGATATGAAAAAAGGAGCCCTCCTGACCACACTCCCTCAGGCATAGGGATTCCCCTGCCTTTCCTATTTGGTGTATCAAACTGAAAGAATAATATACTCTGTGAAGGACCTCGAGTTGGACTAATCTAAATCTCGCCCGTATTGCTATTTCTCTGGGGCCTTGGAGGGCCTCAGTCCATTCCTCATCTGTAATGTTGCCTAGATCATCTGTCCCCTTCACCTCCAAGGGCCCCAGGGGGTCTGGGGAATTATTTAGCAACTTTTTATAGATAACTGAGACTCCCTGTTTCAGAATAGGATCTACTAGTACACGGTCTTCCAGGGGGGAGGAGCCAGGGATCATGGTTCCTTCCTGGATATGCACTCTTAACGCATGACCCAGTCTATAGCACTGAAGTGTCTGAGATGTTGCTAGGTCGAATTCTTGTTTTAGGGACTTGAAGGATAGGAAAGCTCCATTTCTGCATACATTTCCTAAGTGCTCAATGCCTATTTGTGCCCATTTAGAGGATCCAGTCAAGTTTGAAACTTCTGGCAATCTATCGCTGTGCTTGAGGGGGTCATGGCTGTCAATAGGTCCAGACTTCTTACATATGTTTCAGCCTCTAACCAGATCTGACCACAGTAGCCATGTGAGTGGGAAGGGTTCGCTTCTTTTTCCGGTTGTATAGTATAGTTTCAAAGTTAATTCCTGGAGGCAGGTTTATCCCATTCTGAGTATACCCATCCATTAATCACCAGCTATTGTGAGGCCCAAAAATACAGGTTAATATTTGGAACCGCTAGCCCTCCGTCAAAGACTCCCCTTTGCAATTTCCTTAAAGCAATCCATGGGGCACCCCTGTTCCATAACAGTGTACGAAGCTCCTAATCAATTTGGCTAAAGAAGGTGAGGGGGGCAGTGTAGGGCATAGTTTGCATCACATTCAGGAGTTTGAGAAGGGACATCATTTTGTATAGGGCCGCTCTTCCTATTAAGATCAGAGTCCGCTAGTGTGCTGTGTCCGACCTATGGCGTTCTACTTGAGGAGTGAGATTTCATTTGAAAAACAATGGTAGGTCTCTAGTCACAAAGATGCCTAGGTATTTAAAGTCCATCGTTTTGATTGGAGCTACACATTGTAGCAGCAATTTGGAGGGAGGGGGGCGACAAGGGGAAAACCACCGATTTGGTCTAATTGATTCCATAGCCAGAGTAATTACCAAACAACTCAAAAATGTGTCGAATACGAGCTATGGAATAGTATGGCTGTGATACGTATAGTATGACATCGTCAGCGTATAGCAAGATACGCTCTTCCCAACCATCACGTAAGGGGATACTCCCATATCATCAGATCGGCCCTGAACCAAGCTGCAAGGGCAAAGATTAGAGGGGACAGTGGGCACCCCTGCCGGGTGCCTCATCCAAGCTGGAAGGGCGCCAATATTGCCCCATTTACCCTTACCCTTGCCAATGGATCCTTACACAGGAGCTTTACCCAAGTGCAAAACTTCGGCCCAAAGCCCATTCTGGTCAGGACCGCGAATAAGTATGGCCATTCGTTGCTGTCAAACACCATGGAGTGCTACGCAAACAAATGATGGACGGAATGCTGAATGAATCATACATTCACCCCCAGTCAAGAGATCTAGGTTAAATCCATCATTCTTTTTCTCACCATGCCACCCCTGTTTAGACCCAGACATACGCAAATCAGTCTTGACCCTGTGCCTCATAGGAACAGTCCAGATCGAACTGCCAAGCTAGGTCCTCCATGGACGGGAAACAAGCATCCTGGGACCAGTTTCTGGGTATTACCCTTCATCAGCCAGGCTAGCTTGAATCCAGGGGCACAGTGAGAAAGGGACCCTCGTCTGGGCATACCCATCCCACTTAGGGTGAAAAGTGCTACGCACACAATTAATGGACGGAATGCTGAATGAATCATACATTCACCCCCAGTCAAGAGATCTGGGTTAAATCCATTGTTCTTTTGCTCACCATGCCACCACAGTTTAGACCCAGCCATATGCAAATCAGTCTTGACCCTGTGCCTCTTGGGAACAGTCCAGACCGAACTGCCAAGACCCGTGCTCTCCATGCTTCTGGAGTAAAGCTATCCTGCCTGATGAGGGATGAAAGTCTGAACCGGTCCTAGGATGCTTGTTTCCACTCCAGGGAGGACCGGGCCTGGCAGTTCGGTCTGGACTGTTGCCATTGGGCGCAGGGTCAAGACTGATTTGTATATGGCTGGGTCCAAATTGGAATGGCATGGTGAGGAAAAAACCAATAGATTTAGGCCCAGATCTCTGTACTGGGGTGAATGTATGACATTGTTCTGCATTCTGTCCATCAATTGTTCTTTTTGCATTTGTCAAACCACCATGGCATCCAAAGACATCAGTCCTGTTTGTTCCCTCAGTGGTGAGGTAGTTGCATGTAGGACCCCATATAGCCTTGTCAAGTTATGGCAATTACTTCTACCTGGCATAAACCCTGATTGGTCAATATGAATAAGCAGGGGCAAGGCGGGAGTCATCCTTGCCACTAGTATTTTTGCAAGGACTATTGCCTCAACATTGAGCAGGGAGATAGGCCTATACGAATTGCATTCTTCTGGAGCTTTGCCTGACTTATGGATTACTACAATAGTGGCTATGCATTGGCCATCTGGTAGTTGCCCTGACTCTCTTGCTGTCTCAAACATTTCTAACATCAGCCGAGTCACTGTCTCGGTCATGCTTTTTAAGAGTTCGACCCCCAGACCATTCGGTCCCACTGCTTTCCCTGACCGCAAAGCATGAAGAGCTCAGGCTAGCTCTTCTGCTGTTAAGTCTGCCTCCAGAGCCTCCTCCATCTCGCCAGGAAGTGTTTGGAGGGTGAAATCTTTTAAGAAATCATCACAGTCTGTTCTTGTTCTGGTGCTGGTCTGAGTATATGGCGTAGCGTAATAAGAAGCGAATGTAGCGGCTATGTCAGCATTTGTAGTCTGCAGGGTTCTTGATGCATCTTTGACCCTGACCACCCATGACCTACCTCTATCCTGCCTTTCCAGCCAGGCCAGGAGCTTGGATGCCTTATCTCTCCTACATCATAGAGGCAGCATTGGGTAGCAAGGATATCCGATCTCAATTCCTGTTGGCGCAGTCTTAGCCTATGTATTGTTTCGGAACCTCTACCCCTCGCTACTTCGGTCTCTAGGGCCAAAATGTCCCTTTCCATACTTTGGCATTCCTGTGCGTCCCCTCTCTTTTTCCTGCCTATTAAAGCCTGGGCCTGACTCCTTATTAATGTCTTAAAAGCTTCCCACAATATGACTGGGGGTGATACCAAGCCTTAATTTTCCTCACAATACTGCTTTGCAGATGTACATAATTTTTCTCTTAATTCCTCATCTCAAAGATGCCTAGGATCTATTCTGGAGAAAGCAAACTGGTTAATGTCTGGGCCCTTAAGGGTAACTCCTATTGGTGAGTGATCTGAGATCCCTTTTGCGTAGTGCTTAGCATCTATGAAGGAGCTCATTTGACTATGAGGGCCAAACAGGTAGTCAAGACGAGACATGGAGCTGTGGGGAGCGGAGAAGAATGTATATTGGGTTTGGCTGGGATTGTGAAGTCCCCAAAGGTCCACCATTCCCATGGCTGACACAAAGGTCTGTAGGGCCCCTTCGTCCAGACAGTGTTGTACTGTCCCCAAACGATCCTGTATTGGGAGCATCACTGCATTCATATCTCGCCCCATTAGCAGTATGCCAGTCTGGAATTTTAGCAGAAGAGATCCTATCCTTGGAAGGACCTCCGCATGTAATCTGGGTGGGACATACACGGAGCAGAGATTCAGAGTGGCTCCCTCCCAAGTGCCTGGCGTGCTACATAGCAGCCCTGTGTGTCACTGTATGTCTTGGAGACTACGTACGGTATTGAGGCTTTGACCAGGATTCCTACCCCCATGCATCCGTGGAGTAACCTGCGTGTGTTAGGAGTTTGTAGCCAAAGCGGTCTAAAGTTTTATAGTAATTACCCCTCAGTTGTCTCTCTTGAATCATAACAAAGTCATGGGAATGACGTTTGATATGTTGCAGGACCAGGGTTTGCTTGATCTTACTCCCCAACCCATTCACATTCCATGACCAAATACAAATTTGGTTAGGTTTACCTATCTGTGGCATGGCTTCACGGTTTCTGGACAATGCATGGACACCACATTAGTAATGATCCTTAAGCAGCTGCTTTTCTTAACCTCTGTTTTGGATGAGCATAACTTGGTAATCGCACAATGGGTGCAAACTTCTCTGAAACCCCCCCTCCCTGCGTTGTGAGCTGTCTAACTCCCACCTCCCCAAATTGTGAGTGCCCGTCGCCCAAACTTGTACATAAAACTGTAAAGGGGCTGCGTTACCTTTGCCGCCATTACATGCTAATGTAACTTCATGCAATCAATGTACACTTCTTTCCATGAAGTCCTTGTCGCTGCACTTACTTCTACATGAGCTGCTTGCTCCCGTATATCTCTAGACAATTTGGCCTGATTACAAGTATCTTTCAGCCATGCCCCCCTCAGGCACACGTCTCCCCAATCATTAAATCTCTCCCCCATCCCAGACCAACCTCCAGCTTAGAGTCTGTAGCTAGCATAGTTACTGTCAAGTTGGACCATCTCCACGAGCCACTGGGGTGGATGTGCCCTCCATATTCTGCACGTTCTCCTGCCATGCCGTCCTTCTTTTTGTGTCGCTTACGATCCACTTTACTCCAGTCCTCCAGCCAGTCCCATGCATCTCCTGGAGAAATGTAGAGATAAGATTATCCTTCCATGGTTACCCTTAACTTTGCTGGGTACATCATCATATAGTTAATAGAGGGCCTTCTTCACAGAGTCAAATGTTCGACGTTTGCGTTACACCTGGAGACTGAAGTCAGGACAAAATCCGACCATCGCATTTTTATATTGTATATCACCATGCGCTCTGGCTGCCTGTAAAATAGCGTTGCAGTCTCTGCAGCTGAGAATTCAAGCTATGATCGTTTTCGGGGAAGGGGCGCGGTGCAGGTCCTAATGCTTGGTGCGCTCTCTCCTCTGAGAAGGAACTAGATAATCTTTTGGGGAGCAGTGTGTTTAGTATCAGGTCCTCCATGAAAAGATCTATCGATTGTCCCTCTACCCCTTCGAGAACCCCCACCACTCGGATATTATTCCCACATGCCCTACCGTCTTGATCTTTGAGCCTCACCAGTACTTCTCCTTGTTGCTTGGTGAGTTTAGTGACTTGGGCCTCTAACCTTTTTGTTTTGGATTGTAAACTGCCTATATTTATTTCAGCCGTGGCCACTTTTTCTGCAATTTCCTGGAAATCCTCATGCAGGAGGTTCACTACTTCAGTGACTGCATCCAGTTTGGGTTCAAGCATGCTTTTTAAGTCTCTAATAGCTTTCGTTATACATTCTGAGTCTTAGCATTTTTTTTTTATTTGACTTTCATTAACTGACATTTTTTTCAAGAAATCAGTAACTTGATTTGGTTTGATTTTGCAGTAGAATCTGCTTTTATTCTTCCTGTCTGCAATTATACTACCCCTTTCTTATTAAGAGTAAGCCCAAGCTTCTAATAACGGATTCTTAGTTACTCTTTTTTGAGTGACATCCCTTTTAGAGAACCACCCAACCACTTTTTCAACCCTTGTAAAACACTGGTTCAAGTCAAGTCAAAAATACTTTATTTCCAAGAAATAAATTCTTACATAAATATTACCCATTTCCCAATTCATTAATGTAAACAACTTCAAATCTCATACAAATCAGTATTACACTACTACTATTCAGAGATAAATTAATTCAACCAATAAATAACTTTGGTTTATTAGGAATATATCAATATTAACATTTAATTCTCTCATACTAAAACTCTATGAAAAGTCAACCTCCCAAAATCACACATACACTAAAAAACATTTTAAAAATAATTGTACTCAATAAAAACATGATAAAGTGTAAAATGTATAGCAGCTTGTCACAACCACAAAAACACTAAGAGGAGGGAAGCCTAATACTGGATGTTATCACTTTGCGCAAATATTGACCAGTAGCTAGGGCTACATCCTGATGTGTAAGGCCACATAACACATTTAGAGCCATATTATCAAGAAAGGGCGATACATTATCGCCAGGAAACTGCCGCTAAAGCGGCGATAATGGCCTTGATAATATGCCCTTGTGAATTCCCATAGAAGCCCAGGTTCCGGTGTTAACCTGGTTTTCTATGGGAATTGACAAGGGTATATTATCAAGTCCATTATCGCCGCTTTAGCTGCAGTTTCCTGCCGATAAAAGCGGCGATAATGTATCGCGCTTTCTTGATAATATGGCCCTTAGACCTATTTCTGTCGACCGTACCCAAACTTTTTAAAGACAGGTCAGAGAATCTTATTTTCTCCTCCAGAAGTAAAACGCTAGTTCCTTTTGAAACAGTCTGGAAGAGCATATGTCAGGTGATATATAGTGCTGCAGCATGAAATGTAAGGCTTCAGAATCGCTGAATGGGGGAGGGGCAGGCATGAACGCTTAACACTTTTTGTGCTGAGCTCGTCATAACCGCCGCAACGCTCGCACGCGGGGATAATCCCCCGCTGTGCTGAACGTTTGAAAACGGGCGTGGTCATGACAAGCTCCGCTCGCCATGAGCACAGCGCCACTGTGCAGCGTGACGAGCCGAGCTCGTCACAAGCACTGCAGCGCCGCGCACGGCCCCCTCCCCCCCACAGCAGGTGAATAAGCCCCACAGGGAAGGGGTTAAAGGGCTTCAGCTCCCCCGCCCTTGGTGTGTGTCAACCTGGCTCAGACAGCTTCCCCACACACACACACAGAGTTCTTGAGCTGCTGCAAGCTGGCTGGGCTGGCGCCTTATTGCAGCCACACCCACGTATTTCACAGGTCTTTAAAAGACCATTTACTTGCTAACGAGGCTTTGTTTTCACCCACCCCTTCCTAGAGCCCCTGCTTCTCCACTCTGCCTATTCCTTAAAGTTGCACATTATTTTTGCTGCCACAGTGTGAGAATGCATTTCCTGAAAAGTAACCTTACGCTTTGTTCTTTTAGCAGTTTAATATAGCTCGAACATCACCCGAAGGTACTGAGGCACACTGCATGAGAACCAGTTACCTTAGTGCTTGAGAATGTGCCTCAGCCCTTCATGTTCACTGTAAAGCTTCTTATGTGGTGCCGTGCCTGCCGGATTTAGTTGATTCGGCCAGGCATAGGAGAATCAAGTGCCTGTGCAAGCCTGACGGCATACCACAGAAAGACACACTGCTGTAGGGACGCTAACTATTCGTGGCCCACCATTCATTTACCGTTATGTCGGCATTGATACTGTTCGGCCGATTTGAACTTCAAAACTTCGCATGAAAAGCATTCTGCTGCCACCGCGTGTCCACTGTCGGAAACACAGGCATGCAAGCAAGAAGAGTTGGAATGTCAATGGTTGCTCTAATTGAGTCTGTTAGAAAATAGTTAAATACCATAGGGGAGTTAGGTAATGCTCTTCATGTAACTTTGGCTGTGTTTTCTGTGACCCTCTGATCGCTTCTTTAATATTCATTTTTCATCCTTTTTTCTTGGTAACCTTGTTGCTGTTGGTAGAAAGAGCCCTTCTTGAATCCATTGAAAGTTATTAAACAAACAGAAGGGAAAACCGTTGGGAACAGATTCCTTTACTTAGAACTAGCACCCCTTCACCAAGGGCAGTTCTGACAATGCCTGCTCCTCTTCCACTAGCAATCTAGCATCGATGACAGCTCCCTTTCAAACAAGATTTTGGACCGAAAAGAAGTCATTTGGGGACATGCTGTCTTCCACGTTGGTCAGTGTGGCAGGACAACTAACTTGATTCGATTAAACAGAACGTATACTAGACCGAGGATGCGCTTTTATCGAACTACTAGGACCAGGGCACCAGTTTGCGAGCTGCCACCAGGGATGTGTGGGGATTATGCCGAATATTCATCAGATAAATTTCAGCTTAGGCATTACAATTGCTATTCAAAATGGTAGGAGGCCGTTTGCTTCTGTTAATGTACCTCTGAGGCAGCGGCAGGTGAAATATGCCATATTCCCCACAGCACAGTTCAAAACCACTCTTTGTGACACAAGGCACATTTTTCAAAGGCCCGAAAAACACCGTGGCGTTTGCTGAGGTGACTTTAGGTTCGCCTCGGGGTTCTGGAGGTGCGTCTACATCTGACGGGTGTAGGCAGCTGCTTTCAAGGGCAGGAGCTACTAGTGCTTAGAATGCGGATGATGTGGAAGGGAATCTGGTACTGCTACTGATCAGATTTTATACAATTCCCCCTGTCCTATGTTCAAGGGAGTAGCCAGAAAATGAAAGTACCTCCCTCACTTTTAAATGAAAGCTCTGACGGGAGAAAGCAAGTGAGCGGACCCCTCCTTATTAGAGCGCCCCTGTCTCTTCCATCCAGGCATCTAGCCATTCATTCTTTCACCCTTCCGTCCACATGGTGAGGTTGACTATGTCACTTCTACATTCTTACATCCATTCATTGTACATGCATCATTCTGCCTTTCCCCATTCCATCAATCCATCCACTCTGCCATCCAGTGATCCATCCATGCATTAACCCATTCACTCTTCTTTTAATCCATCCATCCTGCCATTCATCCATTCACTCTGCTATCCATCCACCCACCCTGCTATCCATCATCCTTCCATCCATCTGCTATCCTTTCACTCATCCATCTAATCTGCTATCTATTCACTCATCTTTCCACCAATCCATCCATCCACCTACCCACCTATCTATCTACCTATCCATTCACTAATTTTTCACCCATTCATCCATCTACCCACACATTACTTTTACACCCACTCATTCATCCACCTACTTATCCCTCCATCCTTCCCTACACCCTTCCTATGTTAGCATTGTTTTGGGCACTTTCACATCAGACTGTTAGGTGGCAGCTCACTGGGGGTTCTCCTTGTGCAGTATTGCGTGATCCCCACGTCCTCAAGCTCAGGCAACCCCACCTGTTCTGTTCACTGCTGCATCTCTATGGGAATAGCCTGGAGCTCAGGGAAGCTGTGCACTTCCTCCACATTTGCACAACGCCGCCCCGTTGTGTTTGAACAGCAAAACTAAAGTTAAGCATCCTGATGCCTTCATCCTTCTCATTGGTTCGTTCACGCTCACCTTTGTCGTGGCCTTTTTTCATGCGGTGCTTCCTCACGTCTCAGTTGTGATATGTGGCCATCAGAATCTGTACTTGGCACAGAGAAGGCTGGAGGAACTGAGGGTCGTGGCTTGTGTAGATAGTGTTTAATTTCAGCACTTTTGGCCTCGATGGGAGGGGCGAGATAATGCTGGCAGTTTCTTCACCTGTTTTACTGACTGAAGCCTGGAGTGGCCTCCTTTGCTAGACACTGTGGTTTGCACTCCCTCCCTAAGTGTGCATGATGGCTTGGCCGGCCATCTGGGACCGGCTAAACAGTCATCCACACTTGGCATGTTCTCCACTGGGCTGCATTGCACAGTCCAGTGGAGAACATACTCAGCCTCCCAGGTACTGCCTGAGCAGCCAAACAGGCCGCTCAGACCAATCACGACGCTGCTCCTGCAACACCGTGATTGGCTAGGAGAGTCCCGGAGCCTGGGTGCTTCTGGTGACGGAGAGCAAGGACGGAGGAGAGACTTGCGGCAGCGCCGAAGAAGGTAAGTTTACTTTTTTTTTTCCAAGCTTCCCCCTCCCACCAGCCGCACCCCCGTACAGAGGCAGCCGGCACTGCACACTGAAAACTTGATTGGTTCAGTTAGAGCAGCATTGTTTGTTAATAGTTTTGGGGCTTCCTTCTCTTGAAACACAAAGGCCCTCATTTATGGAGTTTTGGCATAGGGTAGCACAGCAAGGTGACTACGTCAAAGTGAAAGGACACAAAAATAGAGGTAAGAAAGGAGGATAAATAAAGTTATTTCTCCTTGATACGCCTCACCTCTGGAGGTGTAAGGTTTTGGCACATCCCCAGGTTTATGTGGTTTTGTAAATCTGGGGTAGCATCAAAATCTGTCACTGTTGCATGGGAAGACCCACCGCAATGCTCATGGGATGACTCCAGAGCGCAGAGTAAGGCAACGCACTGATTTCCAGTGCCTTGCCTCACTCCATATCTATGAAGCCATTCAAAGCCATGCACAGTGGCTTTGCATGACCTCATACATATTATTTAAAGGTTTGTGCCAGCGGAGCTTTATAAAAAGTGATGCTCCGGCGGCACAAGGGGCTCATAAATGTGCCCCTATGGACACCTGGAGCCAGTGCTGGCCAAGATGTCTGTGCTATTTAAGGTTGTTTTCAGCACTAGTAACGGGTGTATTGAGTTAGGAGGAATAGCGAAGTCTTGTCAGGTGGCTGGGCTTCCATGTTTAGTGGATCTTTTTACTCGCTCTGAGGTTAAGTAGTTGTGTTCTGTACATTTTAGATGTGCTTAAGTCCACATATAAAGGACATCTATGTGATGTGTGTAGTCCATGGGGGCCATTGTTCTTTTAAACATGTTTTTATTGATGTTAGAAATGGGAGTCTCTAGTTGGCAATGGTTTGCACCTTTGTCCAAATAGGGGCCCTTCCTTCTATTCAGGATAAGGGGGATACACTCCTAAAATAACCCCTGCTCACTCCCTTGGAAGTCAGGCTTATTTCAGAAGTAGTGTGAAACACATTAGCACATAAACAACAGTAATACAGTGAAAACACTACAAAAGGACACCAGACCAGTTTTAGAAAAATAACCAATATTTATCTGTGCAGACAAGACCAAAACAATAAAGGACTGACATACAGTAATCAGAAAGAGGCACTCTGCAAGTATGAATTAAAAATGCAGTTCCTTGAAGTCGGTTGCTCCGTCCGGTGTTGAAAACAACAGAATCCAACAGCTCTGGCCGACCTCATCGGTGCAGACCGGCATTAGTGTCAACAGACTCGACACCGTACCATTGGTGCCGTTTGTTGCAACCGTTGTGGTTGCGGTGTGAAGAGTAGCTGTGTTATGTGCAGTGCCCTCAAGTCATGGAGCAGGCAACGGCTCGATGATGGTCATCCAGCGGCATCAGTGAGACCAGGTCTGCGGTGCAGAGTGAGGCGGTGCTCATGGTGGTGCTGACAGGTAACAGTGCAAGCTACAGTGCCGGATCATAGGAGCTGGCATTGGTCAGCCCAGACTGTGGTGTTGGACGGGGTTCCTTGTGTAACTTATGAGCGGTACCCCCAAACTACGGTGCGGTCACGGGTGTTGTGGTCAGCAGACAGCGACGTCGTCGGTGAGAAACAGGCGGCAGAGTGGAGTGAGGCGGTGCGGAGTGCGGTGCCCACAGGTCGTGGTGCAAGCAGCGGTTCAGTTGCAGCAGTGGTCATAGTTGAGGCCAGAGTTTATTTATTTATTTATTTATTTAGATGGTTTTATAGAGCGCGAACAAGATCCTTGCGGATATCAGAGCACTTTACAATGAATAGAGTTGAATATACATAAAGAATAGCAAGAGACAATATAGCAAACAAGCATGAGATAAATAAAATAAAACACATAGAGAAAGTTGTAAAGTACCAAAGCCTGGGATCATAGTTGTTCCCAGAACCAAAGCAACGAGTCTTGGTTGAGAAAGGTTCAAGACCGGGTAAAGTAGTCAGGTAAATTTTGCCATGAGAATCGCTTTTACTTCCTTTTTGAAAGATACGAAAGAAGAATTCAATGTGGTTTCAGGGGGAAGAGTATTCCAAATCCTGGGCGCCATCCCAGAGAAGGATCATTTATACGTTTTTTTTTATTGAATCTTTGAGGTTACAGTAGAAGGTTATCTGCACCCCTAGAGGACCTTGAGCCACCAGAGATTGACAATTACTGTGGGAGGTAAATGGGTGCCTTGTGGTGTAAGGCCTTATGTGTCATGCAAGCAATTTTTAGCTGAATTCTTGCTTCAAACGGGAGCCAATTCAAGGATTTTAGGTCAGGGGATATGTGGGAACTTCTTTTCGAGCCGGTGATGAGTATTGCTGCAGTGTTAGTTGATGCTCTAAGGGGGGCTGTAGTCGCTTTTGGGAGGCCGCATAAAGAGACAATACCATAATCCACACGGGGATAACTAGCGCTTGTACAGCCTGTTTGAAGTCGTCGACTGGCAAGAATGGCTTCAACTTCCTTAGAATGTTTAACTGGAAGTTTGCTCCCTTTGTAGCGTTGCTGACGTGTTTCTGCATGGAGAGATTGCTGTCTGGAGTTATTCCCAATGATTTTGCTGAGTCCACAATAGTTGGTTGCACGTTGAGTGCAGTGAGATGTTTGATTAAGTTTTTGTATCAAAGGGATTTCAGTGGGGGGGGGCTATAAGGAGGAATTCAGTCTTTAGAGCGTTCAGTTTGAGATGATTTTCTGCCAACCATGTTTGGGTGTTCCTGAGTGTGGAGTTAAGCTGTTTAATGTCTTCCAATGTGTTATTCTTTAGATACAGTTGGGTATCATCAGCGTACATATGATGTTGCACATTAGACACTTGGAGAATTTCGGTGAGCGGCTCCATGAACAAGTTGAACAATGTCGGGGAGAGTGAGGATCCTTGTGGGATGCCCAGACTTACTGGAACGGGGTTGGAAAGAGTGTTGTTAATCTTGGATTGTTGTGTTTCGTTATGTAGAAAGGAGGTGAACCAGTTTAGCACTGGTCCTGATAGACCCATCCTCAGTCTGAGCAGATCCAGCAAACTCTCATGTTTGACTGTATCAAAAGCTGAGGATAGGTCCAGCAGGATGAGTAAGCATGAGCCGTTCTGATCCAGGATTTGAAGCGCATCATCAATAATGTGAGTCATGGCTGATTCCGTGCTGTGTCCTGCTCTGAAGCCAGATTGGTGGTTGTTAAGGGGGTCAAAGCGCATGATATGTTTCATTAGTTGGTGGTGCACGCATTTTTCAAGCAGTTTTGCCAGGGTAGGGATATTGGATATAGGACGATAGTTGTTAAAATCTGTGGGGTCAGCTGTTGGTTTCTTAAGGATGGGAGAGACTTGGCCGACTTTGAGGGTATCTGGAAAGGAACCTTGTTGGATTGAACTGTTGATGATTTTGGTCCAAAGCGGAAGCAGCCATGGGGTTAGGTCTTTAACAGTGTTAGCGGGGAGCAGTTCAATATGGTGGTTGGAAGGTTTCAAGGCATTTAGAATCTTACCCAATGCCTCTTCCGAGTAGGTGTCAAAGGATGACCAGGCGGCTTTGTTCTTTGGGACACACTTTGAAGGGTTTTGGTGTGTCGTGGTTGGTGGTGACGGAGGGGATTGTGAATGTGGCACAGAATAAAGTAATCGGTCCTTTGAGAGATCGTTCTCGATGAGGGTCTTCTGAGTAAAGAAGGTGGAGAATTGTTCACAGTTGGATTGAGGTTGGGCGGAGTCTTGAAACCGTTAAGGGTCATCCTTAGATTGAGTTTTTATTAGCTCAAATAGTTTTTTGGGGCGATTTCTGGCTTGGTCTAGTTGGTGTTTGAAGAAGTCTGCTTTGGTGCGCTTAATCTTCTTGTAATAGGCATTTCTTAGTAATTTGAGATGAATAGTGGACGGACTGATCTCCAGTTGCGTTCAGCAACTCTAAGAGAGCGTCTGTCTTCGTTGAGTAGGCTATTGTACCAAGGTTTTGAGTCTTTAGTGGAGACTCTCTTAAGTTGAAGAGGGGCTACCTCATTGATTATTGCGGTCATCAAGTTGAGGTAGTGGTTGGTGAGATCATGCACGTCTGTGGTGCCAGCAGGAGGCAATAGAAGGTTGTAGCTTGAGGAAGGTAGTGTGCTTGTGTTGAGTTGTTTGAAATCTCTTTTCCAGCTCTTAGGGTTCGTGGCCTGAACTGAGTTGAATTTTACTGTTTCCTTGATAAAGAAGGTAATGATGTGATGATCAGACCAGTCGCAGGGTTGCATCGATTCCAGTTGAATGATGTCCGTTTTGGAGATTATTAGATCCAGGGTTGAACCTTTCTTATGTGTATGGCCAATGCAGGTTTGGGTCAGGGCTAGGTCATCCAGGAAGCTCCTGAGGCAGTTGACAATTATGTCGTTGTTGTCATTCCTGTGGAGATTGAAATTGCAGAGGAAAATTTGGTTGTTTTTCATACCGTTGTTAGTTGAAATCATATCCATGAGTTATTCCGAAAAAATGAGATTGTCACCTGGAGGATGATTGATGATGTGCAGAGAGCAAGCTTGTTTGCCGTTGCTGCTAAGGTCTAGGTAGAAGTATTCGCAAGACGTGAAGACCGGGGACGTGGTTCTATTTCCAGTGATGTCACTACGGTAAATACAGGTTATACCTCCACCTATCTTACCGATTCTGTCTAATCTGATGATGTCGTAGTTCGGGGGAACTAGAATGTCCATCCGTGGATTGGAGGAATCAGATAGCCAGGTTTCCGTTTACAATAGCAAGTCTAGTTCTTGTGAGATGATGAGCTCAGCTATATCCGCAGCATGTCTGGAAGCAGATCTACAGTTTAGGAGTGTGCATTTGAGATGGGAAGTAAGGAGGGAGCAGGAGGGGTCTTGGGTGAGAGGGACGTTTCTAAGGTTGCTCTCGACGATCGCTCTATTGTTGTGTCTGGCCCCTCTGAGTGGGTTAGGGTGGAGAGTAGGGATGGTCGACTGAGTTGTGGCAATGCAATTAGTGGGAGAGGGTTCATAGGATTGAAGAAGAGATAGTATATCACTCTCGGAGAACGGATTGACGCTTCGCTTAGGACGAGAACGCCTATTGAGGAGGGGAACTGAATTCCGATTGGGTGGAAGAAGTTTAGGTGTGTGAGTTATGTGTTGTGATTGGTAATTCCGGTTAGAGGCTCTTGAGGAAAAGTAACGCCAAGGTTGGTTGGCTATCAGATCCTTGAAAGATTGGAGTTCCTTTTTAATATGGAGTAGCGCCAACATTATTTCCTCAAATCTAAGGTCGGGTCAGTTATGACTGGGGTAGGAGTCTGTGGTCTGCATGTGGATGGCTGCAAAGGTGCGGGTAAGGATAAAGTTGGATGTAATATTGTGAGAGAGGGTGGATGAGAGGGGTTGTAATGGTTTGAGTTGAAGGGATGGGTGGTTGAAAGGTGGGTGGGGAGGGTGAAGTAGGGGGCGGGGGGTGATCGTCCGGTAGCGTATTCTCATCGTAGTAGTGTGAGGACACGTCCTGTGCCAAACTAGGACTTCGGAGGGGGCGGATGTTGAGGGGAGAATACGTGTGATGGGAATCAATATAGGGTAGCGGTGCCGAGACCAGCGGAATGTTGGAGGATGTAGGTGGCTGAGAAGATGGGGTGGCTGACTGTAATGTAGGAGTGGTGAGCTTAGATAAGGGCATGGGGAGCTCAGATGATAGTGCGTTGACGTTAAGTTCCTGTGAAGTCAGGACATGTGGCAAAGCATGGCTTCGCATGGGGAGGCTGATACAGGGTGAGAGCTTGGGTGGGGTGGCAATAAAGCGCAAGGCAGTCGAGATAAGAGAGGTGTTGGCGTTAGGGTGGGGGGGTAGCTATCGTCTTGTAATGTAGGGGTTCAGTATCTGTTGATGGGACAAGTGCGGAATTGGTCGTATCGGGGGACCGAATGAGTGGGATTGTTGGGGTATTGTAGAGTGTGAGGTTAGAGGGGGTCGCCTGGGTGAGGATAACGTAAGAGTCAGACGCCAGAGGTGAACGGGGATGACATGACTGAAGGGGGCGGGAGGGTTGGGGGTCTAGGATGACAGAGTGGTTGGGTGAGGAAACTCCATGTGTGATGGTACTGGAAGGAGATTGAAGTAGAGATTGGGAACCCACAGGAGGTTTGGACACAAGGTTTTTGATGGTAGGGAAGATGTTGTCCATGAGAGAAATATTGCGGTCTATGGCTTGGATAAGGATAATGCCGTTATTGTAAATGGTGAAGGTTGCTGTCGCTTGGAAGAAGTGGGAGGGCGCAATATGTAAGCTAATGTCATCCGCGGTTTTCCTTGAGGAAGAGATCGAGAGAGAAGTGAGGAATGCTTTCCTCCATTGGGCTCTTCATTTTGTATGGAGAATAAGGTCTGTGGTTGTAGTCCTGTTGTGTGTTGAAAAATAAGGATCGGCAAAGAGTTTTTCGGGGTGCCGTTTTATGAAATTATGTTTGAATCGTTTGGCTGATTTTTTTGTGAGGTCAGAGGGGTAAATGATTTGTAGAAGTGTGTGCCTGTAGGTTCCATTATAAGTGCAGCACAATAGGAGAGATGGTAAAAGGAGATATGTGAAGAGAGTGTGAGCCTTGAGGGGGGAAGTGGTATGAGGGAGGGGTGGGAAGAGGAGAGTCGGTGCGGAGGGGGAGGGCAGTCCCTGGAGAAGTTGTTGAGGGAAGAGTCACATTGGACCTGGATGTGGACTGGGCTGTGGGATATGGAGACAGTCACTGCAGAGGAGATTGTGGGTAGGAAGAAGCGGGCTGGGTGGCGTGGAGTTGCAGTGCAAAGTGCGGCGGTGCTCTCTGTAGTGCCTTCAGGACACAGAGTCCACAGCGGTGCCAGTGACGGTGTCGGCTGCTTTCCCCCTCTGTGACCACTGAAACCTGAGTTCTAGAGGTGGTCCCCAGAGGTAGGTGAAGTCTTTGCTGCCCCTGAGACTTCGAGAACAGGAGGCAAGCTCTATTTCAAGCCACTGAAGATACTCAGCAACAAGTAAAGAAAGTTTAGTCCAGTGCTTTCACTGCCCAAGGCAGAAAAAGCAACTGCAGGCCAACCCAACAAAGCAACAGCACAGCAAAGGGGCAGTTCTCCTACTGGCAGTTCTTCCAGCTCACTTCCTTGATCCAAGAGAGTTCTAAAGTTCTGTGGTCTGGGCCCCAACATTTATACTGCATATCTCTTTGTTCTTTTGGGCAGAGCATGTCTGTGTTCAGGCCGGGCAGAAGGTGGAGACAGCATTGTCCAAGGCAGACCAGACCCATTCAGGTCCAAGGAAATGTCCTCCCACTACTCTAAATGCCGCCCAGGTCTATTCAGCCCAGCCCTGATTCATCCAGGAAAGGCAGCCCACACCTTGACCCCACCCCTCATCTTTACTAAAAATGAATTTCTACATTTGTAAGTGTAGGAAGGTGGATACCTGACTATGGTTACCCCAGATTTTTTGCCTTGTGTTTAGCTGGTTTTTGACTTAGTTGGCCTGGCATCCTGCTAATCAGGGCCCCAGGCTATCTGCTCTCTCTATAAAATGGACTCCATGTACCTTAGGTACATAACTAATTGGATATTGGGTCACTCTTATGAGTCCCTCTACAGTGTACTATAGGTACCCAGGGCATAGGTGCACCCAAGGCCTACCAGGGGCTGCAGCATATCTTTTGCCACCCCTGGCTGGCCATCCAAACTGACACAACTGGCTGATCACTCAGCTGGGGCAAGGTCGTGTAATCACCCCTTGCTTAGATATAGTATTCCTATGTCTAACCTTAAATCTGGACACATATGTACCTATAAGTCACTCCTAAGGCAGGCCTTAACAATCCTGAAGGCGGAGGAGCCTAGCTCGCGGCCGTAATGGTCGCCCTTTAGCTCGGCTCCCGCAGCCCTCCATCCTGATTGCTTATCCTGTCTTTTACCCTGTCCCGGGACGGCACATTTTTGGGGAATTGGAAACATAACGGCTTGTTTGTACTTACCATCTGACCCCGGGGTCTCGGCGTGCAGTGGCTCCGGAGTTGTGTCCTCCGAAGGATCGGGGCCTCCGCGGGACTTGGACCGGGACCTGGCTGGTGGGATCCGATGGCTCTCGGCCCCGGCCGAGAGCGAGAACCAGTGTTGGGAGCCGATGTGCGAAGATCCCGGCGATCCTGACCCGGGCCTGCCCTGGTGGCCGCGCGGCCGACGTGGGTGAGAAGCCCCGGGACCTGATTCTGAGAAGGGGTCTCCCCCCGCCGCTGCTTTGTCCGGCGGCCCTGGTCCTCGGGGCCCGGACTCCACTTGTTTGGGGCGCCGGTGCTGGTGCTGGCGGAGACCCGTTTTGGGCGGACATCCTTTTGCCATCGAGGCCGCCCTTGCTGGGACCCCCGGACCTTGTAAAGTCCTACATTTGAGAACTGTTATTTCCGGGGGTCCTCGTGGGCGGCGATTGGGCTGATTCACGAAATGGCGGCCGGCCCTCCGGAACGAGAGTCGCCCGGTGGCGGCGGGCTCGAGGTGCCTAATTGTGTGGGGATCGGATCTGGTGGGCGTGAGCCGACAGTCAGAGATATCCTGGAAGCCCTGAGATCCCTGCACGCTTCCCTGGCCCTGGGCATCTCGATGGGTCCGCCACGATCTGCCGCCATTTTGGGCGGCCGTTTCTTCTTGTCGCCCTCTTGTTTCGATGACTTCATTGCCTCACCCCCCTCGATTGACCTGAGTGTCTCTGCCACTGATCGAGGATCGTGTAGTGTGCTGGTGACTTTGGGGCGCCCTGCTTTTCAAGGTTCGGGCCCCGGGGACTTGGATGCTGTACTGCGACCCTGTTCGACATTGTTGCCTGAAACTATGGGTGGACTTCCTCCTGTGCCTGCTTCGATGACTTTGCCTGTGTCTATAATTGGGACCACCTCGCCCGCTCCAGTGGCGCAATTGAACTCCTGTTTTTCATGGCTCGTGCTTCGACTGTTGATGCATCGATACTTTCAGTTTGGACTACTGCTCACTTGTGGATCTATCTACCCCCCATGTAGCTATGCTAGTCACCATTCCACTCGATTATATGCTGATTTCGTATTTAGTATGTGGTTATACATTGCCATGTGGTGGGTGGGGTTTGTCGCTCGAAAGGGTTGGGGGTGAAATGTACGACTTCTGCTTGATTCCCGGTATATGATTTCGTTGCACAATTGTTTATGATCGTAGGAAGGTGGGAGGTCCCCTTCTCCTAATATTTTGTGGTGCGTGATGGGGTGTCGTCCTGGTCTGTTTTTGATTGTGCTTGTCGGGTTGGGCGGGGGGCTGCGGTCGACCGTTAGGATTATAGTCATTCTGCTCCTCCCTCCTGTCCTTTTTTTTCTCCGCTTTTGTTGCCTTTTTGTCTTGTTTTTCTTTCTTTCTTCTCGCTATATTTCGGGTTCTGGTTTAGGGCGACAGGCACGCTGTTTGAAGGGTAGGCCATAGCCTTCTACAGGGGTGCAGGGTGGGACGGGTGGGTTGGGTTCTATTTTTTGTTTGTCTTCTGGTTCTATGGCCCTTTTGTATCTCTTTTTCGTGAGGCCGCGTCTGTCCCGACCTCCTGTGGTGTGTTTCGGGTGGGGGTATGGCGTCGTTACTCATCCTGCTATATTTCGGCTGTCTTTCTTCCCGATCGCCATGCCCCCACTTGGGCCGCTAATCCTTTTTGTCTCCTGTCTTCCCGTCGTGGGGGGCCTGTGTCGGCGTGTCTTCTGCCTTTCTTTTTCATATTTCCTTACTCCCTTTTTATTGTTTTGCTTTTCTTCCCTCCATTTTCCTTTCCCTTCCTCTCTCCCCCCCTCCCTGCTTAGTCCCCCCCCCTGTTTTCCTTTCTGTGTCTCAGATGGGTACTATGACGGGCGGGGTTTGCTGCATTATCTTTCCGATCCCTCTGTTCTGGCTTGGTAGTGTCTCGGGTGGCGGGCGTGTTACGAGGATAATGCTGAGGGGCTGACTGTGTCTCACATATCCTGATTTCTTGACTGCATTGTGTTGTCCCCCTGATATTTTGCCCCATGCCCCCTTCTTAATGTTGAGGTTGGTTACGGGATGTCGGATGCCTCCGTATTGCAAGTGAGCCTGTCATACGTCCTCTCCCCATATTATAAAATTAAGCCTTATTTACTCCTGTGTTTTAGCCCTTTAGTTTCTGTATCTCTTCTTCCCTATTGCGATTGTACGGCCTCTGCTTGTGCTGATTGATTATGTAATATTTGCCTGTTGACTCCTGATTGTTTTGTACACTGCGGCCGGCCGGCTTGGTTGTGGGCCTCGACCTGTCTTCTTTTGATATCAATAAAGGTTTAAAAAAAAAAAAAAAAAACCATATAATTGGGTGAAGGGTGCTGCGTGGGAGCGATACAACATGTACCTACGGTTATTAACACATCCTCCTTGTCAGTGGACGTTCAACGTGATCCAACATGACAGGGGACTGGACCTCACCTAACCTGGACCGTACTCAGGTATATGAGGCCCCGCACTCTCCGTCGGTGCCACCAAACTGACCTGAGGTTTGAGGGAGGCCTCAGGTCGGTTTGGTAGGTACGGGTTGTATCGTTCCTGCGTGGTGTTTTTCGCTTAATTGTATGTTTTGATCTTATTCACAAATAACAGTAGCAACTATTTTAGAGCAGTGGCCCTGATTAAAGCCAAGGGACTAGTTGCCCGATAGGCAGAAACATGTCGGCCAGAATTACGACAGTCATTTGTTTCATACTGTCGTTTGCGCTGTTCCTAGTTTTTGATTAGGGGATGTGCCTGTTTTTCTATTAAAGTGTCGGTGTAGACACATCACCCTAAAAAAAAACAACAAAAAAAAAAAAAAACAATCCTGAAGGCAGGGTGCTTGGTTTTATGTGAGATGGTGCTCTAGCATGAGCTGAGCCTGTCTGCAGCTTTCGGAACCATGTCCTTATAGCTGTTCCAGGATATTGCCATACCATATACTCTTAAGTGCATTATAATCCTCGCGGTTATTGCTAACTTTGGTTTGGCTTTATCAAAACATGTTGTGTAAGGTGTCATATGCTTTGGAATACTACCCCCTCGCCAGTTCTGGTGACGGGGGTAGCATTCCACCCTTCTAGAGGGAAAAGACATGTTACTTCCATTAATCCCGGTTAAAATTAACCAGAGCCTCAGCATCACAAAATGGATGCTGCTGCCACAAGTCTGGCCTCCTGCTGCTGGGAGTTCTTCCAGCAAGGGAGGCTTGGACAATAGGTTTCCTGTCACAGGGAGGTGCTAGCACCACCCCAGACAGGAGATAGTGGATTGGGGCAGGGAGGGCTGAATGAAAGGAGACACTGCCTGGGGCACACAAGGTGTCCCATGCATAGTCCAGTTCAAACCGGTGCTGGGGCACTCCAGCCCCAGCTCTGGCACGAAACTGGACAAATGGAAAAGGGTGTAACCACCCCCTTCCTGGGTCCCACCCATAGGAGGCACCTAGCAGGTAATCCAGCCCCTTGATTTGGAATAAAGGTAGGAGCTGTGTCTTTAGACTTTAGATCATCCTGACTGAAACTCTGATACAAAACTCTGGACCCTTCGACATCCTACTCGACGTAGAAGACTGAAGAATCTCCCTTGTGGTCAAGGAGTGACCACCCTGTGCAAGCAGGCACCATCAAGCGCTCAACGGTTTGCTTTGTCGTTGCTCCTGCCGGAGCTTGAACACAGAGCCTGATAAAACCCAGACTTCCAGACTTCCTTCAACCCGATCCACATTCACAGCAAAGCTGAGACCCGTGGAGGCGACGCGAGACGTGGGACCGGCCATCTTGAAAAGCCAGCAAATTGCTTTCCGTGCAACTTCTGAGGCACCCTTGAAGTTGTGCATTGGGGATTGAGAAGCCCCAGCCCCGAGCACCAACTGCACCGAAGATCACCCCTACACACTCACCGAGTGCTGCGTGGGGCCCTTTTGCATTTTCCTGCTCAACGCGTCTGTCCAGTCACTTGCCCGTTGGCTAGTGGCCTCTGTGACGATGAAATCTAAAATCTACACCACTGGTTGCTCCAAACTGGCTCTTGCTTCCCTGCGAAGGAGAAGGCCCTCAGTCCTTGCTGGCCTGAGTAAGAAGCCATCTTTGATTCCTGTGTGGGTTGCGTTTGCCAAGGCCTGTTGACTCCGAATCAAGATCCGACACTGCCAACAGCAATAACCTTTGTGGGACAGTCTGTATCCAGCTCCTGGTTGTCATCGACACCTCCTGGTCCGCGTGGCTGCAGAGAAAAGCTTCACGACATCACCTGATTGCTTCCCGACATCGCCTGGTTCTTTCCTGGTTCCTTCCTGGTCACTGGCTAGTGACCCAGACTCTGTTCCCTCTGCTTCCAGGTACTCTTCATCTTCGATCCACCCTTGGATCCAACCGGACTCTTCTCTCCTGGTCGCCTGCAGCATCTTTTCTCCAAGGCTCCATAGAGCTCCACGACGAAACCCGACACACTTTGACACCTATGCATCCGCTTCCTGTGGGTGAGGTAACATGAGTACTGCGGTGCTCCTGTAAAGATTTACACTCCTAGTGTCCTAGTTTCAAGTGCTTTAGTTCTAGTCCAGTCGGAAGACTCCTAACTCTTTAACTTTCTAACTTTACGCACCCATTGACTTCTATAGGTGCACGTGTGTGGATTTAGACACTGCACCCGCATCCTGTGGGCCTCCTGCTCCCTAACTACTGTTAGTCCAGCGTACCCCTAGCGATTCCCAAGGCCCTAGGCCTTACCATTGTTCATGACGTGGTACTTATACCACTATTTTAGTATATGGTTTAACAGGCCACCAGGGCCTATCCATATTGTGCAACTTATTGTATGTTATATTAAGTTCCTTGTTATACGCTTGTGCTTCTGTGCTCATAAAGAGTACAGGGGGTTGTTTAGAAATAAATACATATATATTTTGAATATATAACCTGTGTGGTGTCCTTTCATTTGGTATTAAAAGGTTTGCATATGGTAAAACAGCTGGCTTCACATGCCCTCTTGAGTTTAGCCTAAGACTGCTTTTATCCATGCTACCTCTAGGATAGCTGGATAAGGTTGACTTTACAACCATCACCATAAGGGTTGTTTGGACTGGTGCAAGGTGCTCACTAGAATAGCGAACATCATATACCAGGCCAACTTCTCACAGTAAGATGTTACAAACCATTCCCCATTTTATCCTATGGAACAGATAGCCTTTCAATAGCAAAAAACAAATGACACTGTAGTTCACTATCAGGACATGTCACACATACCAGTACATGCCCTACCTTTCAAATACACTGCATCCTGGTACCTTGGGCCTACCGTAGGGGTGACTCACATGTAAAGATTAGGGCTAGCCAAGTCGACATGGCAGTAAAAACTGCAAGCAGACACTGCGATGGCAGTTCTGAGAACACTTTGAAAGGCTGCTCGTGTAGGGGCCACTATAAGAGCTGCAATCCCACTAGCAGCATTTGATTTACAGGCCCTGGTACTCTCCGTGCACTTTACGGGGGACTTACCAGAAAATCAAATATGCCAATCATGGGAACACCAACCCATAATCCAATTTACAATAGGAGCACTTGCACTTTAACCCTGAACAGGAGTGAGAAAGTGCACAGAGATACTAAACAAGCAAAAACAGAGTCAAAACCAGGAGGTCAGAAAGCAAAAAGATAGGTGAAACACTCCAAAAGATGCCAGGTCTAACAATTGACATGTTTGTGTTTACAATCACATCAAACAATATATCGTAGAGCAACATGAACACTGAGAAAAAAACGCTGTTGCAAGCAGTACAAGCTGTGTGAAGTCATGCCACTACATGGCGCAATGCTTACATGTATACACCAAAACATGGGAACCATTGTTAGAAAAGATTATCTGTTACTGTTTGTGAGCAAGCAAAGTACAGGAAGATGAAAAGAAAAGTTTTTCAATATTGAATTGATTTTGAATATGAGATCAATTTTTAAGTTGATCCCAAAAATATGGGCCTGTTAAAGACACAGAACAAGAAGTAGGGTCCCATTCAGTAACAGTGCTGTGGAAACGTCAGTTTTTCATGAACTCGGAGGCATATTTATGAGTGAGGTTGCGTCACGCTTGCACCGCGCACTGTGGTGCATGTGCCACACAACTCCAAAATGCGATTTCTGAAGCCACGTACTGCCATCTTGTGTGGCACTGAATGGCTTCATAAACCCAGAGTAACACAACACAACAAAGCACAAATCGCTGCATTGTGTTACTCTGCTCCAGGATAGTGTTCCATGGGTAATGAGTGGGTGTTCCTACAACACATTCATGAATTTTGATGCATTCCCAGATAGACCTGGAAATGTGCCAAAACGCGACTTCTTCTCCAGTGGGGTGTAACGAGGAGAAATATCTTTATCTCTCCTTGTTACTTCCTCTTTATGTGTGCTCAGGGGATTGTTTTTTGTGCAGGAAGGTACCCCTTCCTGCACAAAAACAATCCTCCTTACAATGCAGGCACCCTTGCACCATGGTGCTCGGCCCGGCACAGGGACAAAGGCAGGAATGCGCCATATTCTTTTAAATAGAGTGCATTCCTGCCCTTTCCCTGTCACACAGGTTAGTGCAGTAATGCAACTTTTCACGCTGTGTAACTTTGTCAAAAGTGTGGCCTTCAGAGTCTAGCCAGCTGTCACAGAAGTATTTAGGATGGATGCAAGAACATATAACATATCGATGAGGCTAGATTATTTAATCAAGTCTCCAACTAGGCTTAAAGCACACTAGTGACCTATGCAAGACTAGTCAAAGCTCCGCCATCCCCATTGACGTTGGGGTGAGGTTTGGCATCCAACTCAGCTCAAAGAGGCGAGAATGCTGGTATTACATATACAGCTTAAAAGGAAAACTGTTTCAAAGAACCAGTAGCACAAAATTGGCACATGGACTATGTAGTAGGGTGTGGCATGCATGGAGTAGAGTACACATGCATGTTACAATTTTCTCTGGAAATGGCAGGTTTAAATTGACCCAGTACAAATGTATCCATCCACTGATCTTTCCTCAACACTCTTGCCCAAGATATCAGGCAAAAAGTGCGGGTGTACATATATATCATGCAATTGCTGCATACTAGGGGTGGAGGTGCACAAGCTGCGATCAGTAATCCGGTACTTTATTTAATGTGACATTAACAGGCTCATTTATATATTGGTGGTAAGCATACTCAGCGACGGAGTATGCTTACCACCAATATAATAGTCCCCCTGCCAAATTTATATCTGGGTGGGCCATAGTTTGGCAATGGCAGAGACTATTCCATCTCCATTGTGGCCAAACTCTGGCCTGATGGAGTAAGAAATGGTGTTCTTGCCGAGATGCCTAGATGTATTGCAGAACATGATGTGCCTGGTGCCGGTATCGACATTTTCCTGGTTGGACAGGTTGCTGACTGCCCTAATGTGGGTAGGTAAGAGAAGCTGGGTGAATTTTACCACTTTGATAATCCCATTGGTAGAAGGTGCACTGGGCCAACCAGACCTTGGGTCATATCTGCAAGGGAATTGCGCCACCGGAACGTCACATTTTCCAACATTCCGCTGGCACAGTGCCATGCAACATATTTACAGAGTGGCATTAAGCCAATTTGCGTGGCTTAATGCGTCTTTGTAAATATGGTACCCTTTCACAAAGTTTTCTGCGTCAAAGGGTCATGCCATGGGTGTTGCTGTGGGTGTTCCACTGCAACACCCATCGCTTTTTGACACTGCCTCAGATTTACAAGGATGTGCTAATCTGAGGCAGCGCCAAAAACAAATGCCATGCAAAAGCAGGCATTAGAATGGCACAACAAATAGAAATACTTTTATTTCTCCTTGTTTTTGGTTTTTCTATGTGTAATGCATTCTGCAGAACACAAATAAAGGGCAAAACGCCTTTAATGATTGTTTAAGTGCAGGAAGGGACACCTTCCTGCACATAAGTTATCATTACATAATGGCAATTTGCTACTTCTATGTGTGCGGTAGATTGCAGCACACATAGAGGTAAGAAATGGCCTTTAGTGATTGATCATTATTGATTGTTTATGTGCAGGAACTTTGCCTTTTCTACTTTGATGACCTAATGTAAATTTGGGTTGCATTTTAGCCATTATTCTTCTTTATCTGCCATTGTTCTTCAATTTCATTGTTAGAACTGGGGGTCTCTAGTTGGCAGAGGTAGGCACCACTGTCCAAATAGGGACCCTTGCTTCTAGTCAGGGTAAGGAGGAAACACTCTTAGATAATCTCTGCTCACCCTCTGAGTAGCTTGGCACAAGCAGTCAAGGCTTATCGAAGGCAATGTGTAAAGTATTTGTACCAACAAAACACCACAAACTGACTCCACAACAGTTTAGAAAAATAAAGGTATTTTAATCTAAACTACACAAGACCAAAACAACAAAAATACATACACAGTTCAAGAATATGATTTCAAAAGATTTCTTAAGGTTGCGTTAAAATAGTCCATAGTTGCGTCACGTTTTAGCTAACAGTACCTTTAGATGCGAAAAAGTTCCAAGTGAAACGCTGTAGCGGTGAAAAGCAAGGGATGTGTCACTCCTGAGACCCTGGGGAGGCGATACGACAACCCCGCTGTACGCAGCTGGCGTGTTGCGGTAACTCCGGTCTGAATGGAGAGGGATGCGATACCTTGCGTGGATTCCGGTGCACAGGTTTCGGTGGAAGCGGCTTGCAAAAGGTACGATGCGACGATCTCTGGGGCTGCGACGATATCCAGTTCGGCGACGATGCGCGGCTCGGTGGCGATCTTCTCCTCTCGTGGCCCCTCGATGTGATGGCTCTGCGATGATGCTCGCAGCGACGTGATGCGGTCCGCAAGCAAGCGGTGCGACGATCTCACCCAGTGATGACAGGCTCTGCGATGATACTCGCAGTGATGGTAATCTTCCAGCACCGGACTGGTGCGTCCCGCAAACAAAGGATGCGATGACTCTGGCAGCGACAACAGGCGCTTCGACGATCTCGGCCTTCGTAGCATCAGGAATTTCCTCGCACTGACGGGGATGCGCTCCGCAAGTGAGCGATGCGTTAAAACTTGCTGAAAGTTTTTAAAGTCTTGATTTCCAGCTTCCCAACACAGGTACAACTTCCAGAGGCACCACACATGGGCCAAGCACCCCAGGGAGGACAGAACTCTCTCAGCAGAGCTCAGGGAAGCTGGGGGTGAAGTTGTTTTGTTCCCGGGACTTCTTAACAGGGAGCCAGCTCTTCTCAGGCCCTTGGAGATTCCTTCAAGCAAGGGGACACAGAACAAAGCAAAGTCCTTCCCCTCTTCTTGGCAGCAAAGCAACTGCAGGTCAGTCCAGCAAAGCAACAGCAGGACAGTCTTCCTTCTTCAGTCTTCCATCTGTCTCCTTGGCAGAGTTTCCTTCTTGATTCCAGGATGATCTAATTCTCTGTAGTCAGGGGTCCTGTACTTATACCCATAAAAGTCTTTGTTCCCTTTGTGCAGGAGGGCTCTGAGCCCGTTCTGAACAAGTCCTGGGTGTTCCTGGAGCACTTTGTTTTCCTGGCCTCTCTTTTCCTTTCAGAGAGAAGGGCAGGGTCATCAGCCACCCAGCAGGAGGTGGATCCAGCATTGTGGAAGTCAGGCACAGCCCTATTCAGGCCCAGGTGCTACCTCCTCCCACCACTTTAGATGCAGATGGAGCTTTTCAGCCCAGGGATGCCCCACTCGACTCTGGGAGCCACCAACCCGCTTGCGACTCACAAACCAGGCAGTCAATTCACAAACAGGCCAAGGCACTCAGAAAGGTCAGACAAGAGAACAGCAACCTTCTAAAAGTGCTGTTCTCAAACACAGGTTTTAAAAACCACCTTCCCTAAAAGATGTGTTATTAAATTCTGAGTCCAGGGATACCAGACTTTTATGTCCTACCTTGCTCCTATGGGAAGATATGCTGGTAGCCACTGTAGCCAGCATTCCCCATGATAGCCTATGGGCAAGGTAGCCTTACAATAGGGAAAAACGAAAATGGCTGTCATTCACTACCAAAGCATGTCACCTGCACTTGTACATGCTCTACCTTTCACATACACTGCACCCTGCCCAAGGGGGTACCTTGGGCCTTCCATAGGGGTGACCAATGTGTACAGATAGGGAAGGGTTAGGCCTGGTCAGTGGAAACACTGACCAGGAGGACATGGCCGTTCACAGACTGCACACAAGCACTGCAGTGGCAGGCCTGAGACAACATTTTAGGGATACTCATGTGGGTGGCACAATCAGTGCTGCAGGCCCACTAGTAGCATTTGTATCACCAGCCCTGGCACACTTAGTACACTTTATTAGGGACTTCTAGGTGATACAAATATGCCAATCATGGATAAACAATTACAATCACAATTTACACAGGTAGCTGACACTGATCAGCAATGGCAAAGTGCCCAAAGAATCTAAACCAGCAAAAACGAAATCCAGCACAGCTTCAAAAATACAGGAGGCAGAGGCAAAAAGACAGGGGAAATCACGCCAAAGATGCCAGGTCTAACACTCATCATCTCATGCATTTAACTCACTCTCGCCTTCTCCTTCAGGCAGACACATGTAATCACCTTTTTTCTTTTGGGCCCTATGGATACATAAGTATCACTGCTCTTTTAATTATGCTAAGATAGGTCCACATATGGAATAAGATACTGCATAGATGCTTTCTTCTGATTTTTGCCACTTTAAGAGTAATTAGGAAATAGTGGGACAACAGTGCATTCTGCATGTTTATTAATGGGTCCCTAATGTCATTTAAAACTAAATTAAGCAGTGACGAAGAAAGAAAATGAATCATTTGCTGTATTCCTAATTCTCCCCTTACTTCTTCTCCCATCTCCTTGTAAGCCTTCCTCTCCCTCACTCTCTCCTACCATAGCGATTATCTTCCTTTCCTTTCCTTTCATTTCCTTTCCTTTCCTTTCCTTTCCTTTCCTTTCCTTTCCTTTCCTTTCCTTTCCTTTCCTTTCCTTTCCTTTCCTTCCTTTCCCCACCTTTAGCTCGTCTCTTCTTTTCCCCTCTTCCCTTACCTTGTCTCCTCATACCGTCCCCTTTCTTCCAATCCCTTATTTTTGTTACCTTTCTCTAGCCTTAGCTCCCCAATACTTCCCTTCCATTCCATTACCTTTCCTTTTCCTCCCTTCCCCTTTTTAAAAGGATTTGGCAGCCTCCAAGCACTGGGATCTTCCTCCATCTATGTATATTTAAAGTGAAAAATACGTGTGAACGCTGAGGACAGAGTGTGGGAGAATTTCTTTTGATGATTCCAGACAGGTCAACTGTTGCTATTTGTTGTGCCCAAACAGGAGACCAACTCCTTTGTGAGGAAGATTAGGTTGGAGGAGGGCGAGAAATGATGGGGCTCTGGTTGGAGAACTAAAGGATAACAACAATGGGAGGAATCTGACATCCTCACACAGAGAAACACTGTAACCATCCGCAGTTGGATACTTCCCTTCCTTCCAACTCCTACTTTGCCATTTCAATTATCTTTCTACATTTTTCATGCCCTTCTCTTGGCTCTGACAACCAGGTGTCCCCACCTTTCCTTATTTCCCAAATCCCTTACCTTTACCAGTTTTCCTTTCCACCATCCTGTGTATGCCTACCATTTCCTTCCCTTTCTATTTCTTCCCTCTATTTCACTTCTCCCCCACTTTTGCCTTTCTTTCCCACCTGTTCCCTATTTCTCTCGACACTTCTGTTGTAATTTTTTTAAAAATATGTTTATTGCAATTTAGTCACCGTACAACATTACACATATGCAAATGTAAAGAATACACTGTGCTGTAATGCAAATTACTCATCACAGATCATCGCGGTCAACATTATACATAGAAGAGCCTAGTAGCAAGGATCAAGATAAAGGTAGTATAGGTGAAACAGCATGGTTGGTTCGGTAAAGGCTGGCTTATATGCAAAAGAATAATAATCAATAATTGCAGCACTCGATGACGGAGAAAGTCAAATCTGTTTCCTGATGGCACTGCAGACTTGTTCATTGTAAGTGCAAATGATGCTGTAGTAGCAACGCTAGGGGAAGTGGGCTCATCAATAGCGCAACATATATCCAAAGCTGCATTTCAAATCAATCAAATATAGAGAACAATCCAACAAGTACGCTAAACAAAAGAGTGGGTGGTGTCTAATAACAAATGTGTACAACACTTCTGTTGTCATTAGCTTCCATTCATTCCCTTTCCCTTCAGCCTACCTGCTTCACTTTCCTTCAACTTCCTCTCCTCCTTCCCTCTCCCTCCCCCTCTCCCTCTCCCCCACCCACTCCCTCCTCTCTCTCTCCCCCTTCCCTTATCTTCCATAGCCTTACTCCACCCTTGGATTCTCATAGTTTCTCTTTTTTCCTTTTATTACACTATTGCTCTAGCTCCACACCCTTCTCCTTCTACACTTCGATGTCCCTTCATCTTTCATCCCTTCTCAGCTTCTCCTTTCTCTAACTTCAGATCCCTTCACTCTCCTACCCTCCCCTCCTCTCCACTCTCCGGGTATTCCTCTCCCATTCCATACTGCCTGGCCATGCGGACAGGTCCGCGGTGATGTATGTGGGACATGTCTTGGAAGGGAACGTAGTTGGGTAGCAGCGGGAGCGGGGGTGGAGACCAGGGTGCTGCTCGAGAGGAGGTGTGGTTGGTGCTGGGGCACGGTTGAGAAGTGCTCGTGGTTGAAGGGGGAAAGGGGGAGAGGAAAATGTGTCACATGAAAAGTTGTGTCCCTGGATTCATAGGGATATATAATCATTTTGGGTAAGAGGGAGCAAGTGGTCGAAGGTGGTTCCCTATGCTGGGGAGATGGGGCACCTACAGATGTGCCAGAACTCTTCAAAGCACAAGGCCTTGCCCTCTGCCCTCCCGCATTTCTGTACAGCGCTATGCCAGGCTTCCAACCTGGGGCGTTGAGGTGATCGCCAATGAAAGGTGATGGCACTTTTGGCCAAGAGCAGTGGAAGGCTTGTAAAAAGTGCTCTAACCGTCACTTGCCATCCTTGTTTGAATATGCCCAGAGCACAGGCCTCCCAGGTGCGTATGTCTGGGAATTCCATGACTTCACAGAGCGTCTCATGGATTTCTTGCCAGTACATGGAGAGGGTGGGACCGGACCATAACTGTTACTCCCCCTTCTTATCTTTACCATCCCTACCTTACTCTCCTCTCCTTCTTTACCCTTATAACATTCCCTCCTGACTTTCCCATCCCCTCACATGATTTAACTCCCCTGTTCCTTTCCTTCTATCATTTTGATCTTCAATTCTTTCATATGCCTTTCCTTTCCTAACTTTTCTCATCCCTCTCCTTTGCTTTCCTTTTATTCACCATCCCTTCCAGCAACCCCGCAATCCCCTTCAATAGATTTCTCTCTCTTCACCTTCCATCCATTCCCATCATCCCCCTCTTCTACCTTCTCATCAAAGTCACTCCCTTTCACTGTTGTCCTCTTCCTTTTACTCTGCTTCTGACTCTTACTTTTCCAAGCTCTTTTACATACTTTATTCTTTCCATTGCTTCTCTACGGTCTGCTTCCCTGTCCTTCCCCTTCTTCCCTCTCTTGTCTTCAATACCTTCACTTACCTTTCTTCAACTCCTCTCGTACCCCTATCTTTAACGTTTCCTTTCCTCCAGTGTCTGTTCACATCCATTCCCTCACCTCTCCATTCCTTCAGTTTCCTCCTATCCCCCTTTCCAACTCTTACTCTTCTTCTGTAACATAACCTCTTAACCCCTCTCCCTTCTTCTTCCCTACGAATACCCTTTTCACCAATTTCTTACCTTCATTATCTTCCACTTCTTTTACCTTCCCTTCCTTGCTCTCTCCTTTACCGCTATTTATAAACTCTCTTCTTCCCTGCTTATCCCCTTCTCTCCCATCTTTGCCCTTCTCCTCACATACCTTCCCTTGTTCTCTACTATTGTCTACAATTCCCATTCTATATTCCCTTCCTTTCCATTTCCTTTCTTTGCCCTTCTATCCATTTCCTTATTTTCCATTTCCACCACCATTCCTTTCACTTCCATTCTCCTCATCACTTTTCTTCCCTTTTCATCCTCAATTTTATCCTATCCCATTCTTAACCTTAATCTTTTCCCTAACTTTCCCGTTCCCAAGACACTTTGCTTCCCTTCCCTTCTATTACATTTCCTTCTCTTTCTTTTTCTTCTCTTTTATGTCTACACCTCCTGTGATGATGTGACCTGGTTCCATGTTCTAGCATGGAACCAGGTCAGTGCTGGGTTCTGATATCGGCAGTTTGACCATAGTTGACTGTTGGGTGAGGTTGTTAAATAAATACCTCCGACCTACAACCCATCTGTGTGCCTGTCACGTTATTACACTGGTGACTTCTGGTGGAGAGTACTCATCGCGAGCGGAAGAAGAAAAAAACAACCTCAACAACAAAGTTTTAATGCGTGCAGACAAAGAGAAAGACAAATTACCTTGCTTGGCGATTTGAATTTCGTGTGAGAAGCGCGGCGGGGAGATCACAGAAGTGTAAACAGCCTCCAAAGTCAACTTCGCGGCAACATTGCTGGTGAGGCAGTGACTGTGTTGGTTGGGAGTCGTACAAATTATTTTTTGCCAGTAAGGGACTTAATTCCAGAAAATTACTTTCCAGTTTTTAGATTCTATATTAATCAATCATTGAATCTTATCTGACTAATGAGAAACTGCAACAATATGTCTGAGAATAATTACCGAGTGTTGAACCAAATTAAATGAATAAACACTCAAATTAAGAGATGAGGAAGACACGGAGTTAAAAATCTTTCGTTTATATTTTGCTTTTTTAGATCAAGTAAAAGAGTACAAATCAATCATTTTTGGTAGATACACAACACTATACAAATGAAATCTAGAATTGTTACATCAAACTATCATTCATTTGCAAAGAAAGTCCAATCCTAAACCAATCAAAAAGATGACATCTATTCCTAAACAATAAGATAATGATCAATGAAAAATAATCATAAATCAGGAGAAGGACTGTATGGTCGACGTTTCGGTCTTCAGTTCAACCAATCCTTAAGACCTTCTTCAGGACAGTAAAGTAAATAAACAGTTGTGACCCTTCGTATTAAAGTCCAATTGTGACTTCAAAGGTCACCACCTATATAGAGGTACATTTCTATGGTGGTTCTTGATATTTCTGGTTATGAATTGCCAAGTTATTGAAGAAGCTGATCTTGCTTGTCAAACGTCAAGATGTAATACACTTAGTTTGTGTAGTTCTTAAAATTTGTGTACGGTGATCTCCAGCATTCGATGTGATGGTTAACGGCAAACAGCATCAAAAAATCGCCTAATTCGGGAGTCGTGGCAGTAGTGAAGGATCTCCGGTGAAACGCAAAGGGCCCCGCCTGCGTACCACTGCATGCAAAGTAGGAGATTAGGGCAACGCTCCTGTAGAAAATAGACCGAAGGCTGTTTGGTCTAGTGGCAGCAGAACAAGCCCGATTTCCATTAGAAAAAGACCTGAAAGTTGGAAAACAAGCCCAAATTGTGTGTGGAAAGAGCACTTGATGTTTCATGACGTCACACGGCGGCCACCTTAGGTGTAAATTCGGGTGAAAATATTTTTTTTTTACTGGTCAAAGAAGCGGTTCAGGCTTGTCATTACGGTGACAAGCACACCACCTTGTCAATCGTTGTTGGAAAAACAGCTGTAGTGATTTCCGGGAATAGCGCACAAGGAGTGCGTGTGAGCTGACTAAGCTTGTCATCACGGTGATAAGCACACCCTGGCAGTTGTACGCACGGCGTGAAGTTGAGGCTGAGAAATATACAGGTTGAAAGATCTTCTTTCAAGTGAGAGAAGGACAAGAAAACAAGTTTTTTGTAACTGTTTTATTTAAAATCATTTTTTTTGTCTCTCTTGAAGAATGTGCTTGGACTCTAGGTGACAAGCACACCTTTTCAAATATTTGGTGATAGACAGATTTACATATTATTTGTGGGAAATAAGAATTTTTTTAATTTTTTTATTGTGACATCTTCAGTGGGTTTCTTGCAAGTGTGAATTTTGGGGTAAAAAAAAAGAAGAAAAAAATAGATGTTGAAAGGTAGTTTACATATGTGGTTGTTCTAGATTCTTGCCAGTGTACTGCTCACAGTGTTAAAATATTCAAAACGTAACAGCTCCGCCATTTTTTCTTTCTGATCCTGGGGAGCCACACATAAAATGAAAAAAATGGATGAAGATTTTTGAAAATTATGCAAGGGTGTGTGGGACGAATCTGGGTGCGGAAAGAAAACAGGTACTACATTGTCTAGGGGGCAAAGGACAGGAGGTCTTAGAGAATTTACCTCAGCTTAGCCAAGCAGTCCAAAGAGGGTTAAACAAATATGAAATTTCTATAAGGCAGTTAGATATACATTATTTACCTAAAGTTAGTACCATCATGGAGAGGTATTATTTTGGATTGCGGGAGCAAGGGAAATATGAGAGTCTTGAAGAGTACATTACATCTTTACGAAAATTAGCATCCAGTGAAAATTTGGTAAGTTAGTGGAGGAAAGGATTAGGGACCAATTTGTTCTCAGATGTTCTAGTGATAAAATAAGGGAAGAACTCTGGCTGAAAGACGAGCCTCCCCTGGACGAGGTTATGAACATTGCCAAACGTGTAGAGCACATGCTCAAGTGTGTCGGTGAGTTAAGCAAAGTGAGTAAACAAAATACACTTAATGGGAAAGGTGAGGAGGCTGAATGTCATGTTGTACAAAAGGTTGACTGTAAAAAGAAAAATGAAGAAAATGCTCAGGGAAAGAGCATTGAGGGTGAAGTTAAGACCGATAATTTTCAGCATGGGAGGAAAAATGTATTGTCTTTTCAAGGAAATTGTTTCAGATGTGGCAGATTTGGGCATATGGCAAATGCGAAGGATTGTCCGGCACTCAGAATTAACTGTAGTGTGTGTGGCAAAAGAGGACATTATGGGAAGAATTGCCGTTTATGCAACAGAAGAGACTTTAAGACAGAGATAAAATAGGTTAGTTTTCAAGTAAGTGAAGATGGGGTAGAACATCCTTCAGAGTGGGTCATGGTAGGTGATGTCAGAATTAAGATGAAGTTTGATTCTTGTTCTCACATCACCTTCATTTCCAAATAAATTTTTCAAAAAGAGTTTTCTAACAGGAAGAAATTGTTGAAACCAGATATTAGGCCTACAGGTTATGGGGGATTACCCATTAAGGTTTTGGGTTATTTTGTTGAATGCATTGAGTGTAATGGGAGATTTGCAGATGCAAACATTTATGTGGCTGAAAGGGGTGATAGTTTGTTGAGTTGGACTCACCAAGCTCGATTAGGTATCATTCTTAACCCAAACGCAGAGCCTTCTGTTCAATTACAGTCTGTAGGTAGTGGAGAGAGTAAATTTGTGAAGGAATTTGAAGGGTTGTTTAACGACCCTTTAGGCTGCTTAAAGGGTTATAATCGTCACATCAAATTGAAACTTGGTGCGAAGCCAATTGCTGCTAAGGTCAGACGTATTCCCATCTGTGTTCAGGAAGCAGTACAAAAAGAGATTGATAAATTGCTAGCCACACGGGTCATACAGCCTGTAGAGGCGACTGAGTGGTTGGCCCCCATTGTGGTTGTGCGTAAGGCTAATAAGGAAATTCGTTTATGTGTGGACCTTCGGGCACTAAACAAAGAGGTGGTGGTTGACAAATTCCCACTTCCTAATATTGAGGAGTTAGTGTCAACTTTAGATGGTGCGTGTTATTTCACCACATTGGACATGGCGTCAGCTTACCACCAGGTGCCACTCAGTAAAGACTCGCAGGAGTTGACGGCTTTTATAACACCCATGGGTGCATTCAAGTTTTTGAGGATGCCCTTTGGGCTAGTTTCTGCGGCATCTGTGTTCCGAAGAATAATTAATTATCTTTTTAAGGGTATACCAGGGGTTAGGTGCTATCAGGACGATGTGTGGGAAGGAGTCAAGACGACATGGCGGAGCAGGAGGTCCCAGAGCGAGGTCAACTGCGGCGAGAGGACGACCCGGGAAAGCCAGGAGGCCAACGATACAGCCGATCGCCCAGCCACGCGCAGGAGGACGCGTGGCTAAGTCAGGTGCGTGGCCGTTTGCGTACCTTGTTCGGGTTTAAGCGGGGAGGGACCGGGTAGTAGGGAGGCGGAAGACAGCGTGACACCTCTGTTTCCACGGCACTCTCGTGGTGAAGGCCATTTGTGGTGGTATCTGTGTGACCCACAACCGTACTCCCTCACACCCTCTCCCCTTATCAGTTGTCTTTGAGTGCTGTGTATTAACAGCCACGTTTGTTTCTTTTTGTTTCACGCTGGGCGAGCTGGTAGAGGCCGTCCAGGAAGAGATCCGGACAGGGAGACTGAAGCCCCAGGACAACCACCGCGTGCCCCTTTACTTTTCTGAACTGACTGTTGTATTACCAATAAAACAACTTAGCCCATATCTTAGTCTTGGCTCTGTCCCTCCTTGTACCCAAAGGTTACAAGTGGCGAGCCAGCCAGGAGTAATCCGTCTGACCAGATGGAGGCCATACTCACCCAGATGTCAGAAGGATAGGCCAAGATGGAATGGGCAATTGGACAATCCAGTGAGCAGGCAGACAATGATAGGGTCGCATTCACTGCCGCCATTCAACAGCAGGCGGACCACATCACAAAGCTAACCGAAGGACAAACCCAGCTTCTCACTCTTCTAGGACAGCAAAGAGCGGCTGCACCCCCAGGAGCAGTGGTTCCCCTACAGAAATACGTAGCAGGAGACGACCCTGTCTCATTTTTTCTGAACTTTGAGAGAGCAGCCCGTGCTAGTGCCTGGCCAGGGGAAAGGTGGCCCTTTTATTTAGCGCCTCTTTTAACCGGTGAAGCCCAGGCCGCTTATCAACTTGCAAATAAGGACGGCACTGCTGCTTACGGACATGTGAAACAAATAGTCTTAGACAGACTTGGGGTCGACGACGAAAGCCACCGAATAAGGTTTAGACAAGAGAGGGGACTGGCCAATGCCACACCCAAAACGCTTTTTTGTAAATTGAAAGAAGCTGCTGACCGTTGGTTGAAACCACAAGACGGCAACTTGGACGACGTAATGAATAAGATTTATTTAGAGCAGTTCCTGGAAGCATTGCCCTACGGAACACAAAGATGGCTCAGGCAACACGCAGGATTGACACTTGAACATGCCATTGAGATGGCCAATTCATATGCCAGAGCCCAAACCCGTCCAACGGTCAGGGATGTCGAGAAACCCAATGCGAATAAGGTCTTCTCCAGAGCCGAAAAGAAAACCACTAAGGGCCCTCTTGATCCTCCTCCTTCTTTAAAACCTAGACCGTTAAGACCTGATCCCCCAGTTATAACCGGTCCTCAGTGCTATGAGTGCGGGGAATGGGGTCATATCGCAAGACTTTGTCGAAAAAGAAAAGAGAAGGAAGAGGAACCGATGGAGGTGGGATACGTTCCTCGTGCCATCCTCTATGCCCAGGAAACCGGACCGGCCTACTACGTAAGTGTCCTCCTTGATGACCGCCCTATTCGGGCCCTGTTAGATTCAGGTTGTCGCCACTCAGTAGTGAAAAACAGTTCCCTGACAGGTTCCTCAGTGTTCCTGAATCGTAACGTCAGGATAAAGTGTGTGCATGGTGACGTATGCACGTACCCCTTAGCTAGGGTAAACATAGTAACGGAAATAGGGACAAAACTTCAGTGTGAGGTAGGGGTTCTCCCCGAATTGCCCAAAGCCCTGATAATAGGGACTGACAATAAGTGCTTCCCTACCCTGATGGCGGAAGCATTGGCTAAATGTAAAACCATCAAAACTGTTCCCGGGTTGTTAACCACTGAACCATGGGCCAACGACTCCAACTTCCGGGCTGCACAGCTGAATGATGCCTCTTTGGCCCCGGCCTAGCAAAGTGCCCAGGACTCACTGGGGCAAGGACCGCGTACATACCCCTGTTTTCTTAAACAAAACGGGCTTTTGTACAGGGTAGGCAGCGATAAAGCTGCTCCTCAGTTGCTTGTACCTGCGGAATTTCGTGAGCAAGTCATGTTCTACGCTCATGCCCACCTCTTGGCTGGTCACTCCGGGGCCGAAAAAACAACTGAGTCCATCGTGCAACACTTCTATTGGCCTGGTGTGTACGCACAAATAAAGAAATACTGCCAGGAATGCCATACATGCCAAAAACGCAACCCTTACATTCCGCCCAAGGTTCCGCTTGTTCCCCTTCCCATCATTGGGAAACCCTTTGAAAGAATAGGAGTAGACATCATAGGGCCCCTGCCTAAATCACATAGGGGATATCAGTACGTGATGGTAGTGGTGGACTATGCCACCCGCTATCCTGAGGCGTTTCCCTTGCAGGCTGCCACCACTAACGCCATTTCCCAGAAATTGGTAGAACTATTCTCTAGAATGGGATTCCCTAAAGTCCTTATCACCGATCAGGGTACGCCTTTCGTCTCCCGACTCATGAAACAGGTCTGCGCTATTTTACGGTTGAAACACCTGCGCACGTCGGTTTCCCACCCGCAAACCGACGGGTTGGTTGAACGATATAACGCCCTGATTAAGACCACATTAAAAAAACTCCTGTCAGGGGACGGAAAACAGTGGGATCAACTACTCCCCCTGGCCCTCTTTGTGTTACGGAGTCAACACCAGAGTAGCATGGGAGCCTCCCCTTTTGAACTGTTGTTCGGGAGGAAACCCCATACCCTATTGGAGATAACAAAAGACAGTTGGGAAAAGGAGGGTGCACAGGATGCACAAGAGTTGAAGGACTACGCACAACAACTGAAAAACAGGCTGTACAAACTAAGGACCTTGTCCTATGACACCCTAGAAAAGGAACAGGCAAAACAAAAAATCTTTTATGATAAAGAAAAGAAATGGAGAGAACTAGACGTTGGTGATTGGGCTCTTGTCCTTTTTCCCACTTCCACCCACAAACTACGCAAAGAGTGGCAAGGCCCTTACCCGATAGTAAGAAAGATAGGGACAACCACATATGCACTACAGATAACACCGTCTCGGACTCAAATCTATCACATTAACATCCTGAAGAAATGGTTAGGTACGCCTCCCAGGTCCTCTGTAGCGGTGTCCGTATCCGTGCCCACTCCGCATACCATAGACCAAGCCGTGATAAACCCTGATCTGTCGGAGGCCCACAAGAAGGAGGTCGTGGACAAGATGTCCAAACCTTCGTCCATATTCTCTGACCAACGCTGGCTGAACATCACATACCCACCCCGGCTGGGGTCACTGTCAAGCAAAGACCTTATCGGGTACCAGAGGCCCAAAGGCTGTTGCTGCAAACGGAAGTGAAGAAAATGCTCGAAGCAGGGATAATAGTACCTTCTAAAAGCAATTGGTCATCTCCAGTGGTGCTAGTACCAAAACCCGATGGAAGCACTCGCTTTTGCATCGACTTCCGTGGGGTCAACAGAGTATCAAAACAAGACGGCTACCCACTGCCAAGGGTTGATGAGATGATCGAACGCCTTGGTGAGGCCCAGTATATAACAACAATCTACCTCACCAAGGGTTATTGGCAAGTGCCTCTGTCCCCTCAAGACCAGGAAAAGACAGCTTTCACAACACCAGACGGGTTGTTCCACTTCACTGTGTTACCCGGAGCACCAGCAACGTTTCAACGTCTCATGGACACAGTACTGGCTCCGTATACCCAGTTTGCCGTTGCGTATTTAGATGACATAGTCATACACAGCCCAGACTGGGAGACCCATTTACGACACCTCGAACTGATACTAGGTGCCTTGGAGAAAGCAGGTCTACATATAAACTCAAAAAAATCAAGGATCGCATTCACCCGAGTCAAATATCTTGGGTATGTCCTGGGAAGTGGGCAGCTATACCCACAGGAAGAAAAGGTGAGAGCAATACAGGCACAAACATTCCCTGTAAACCGGAGGGATCTAAGGGCATTTCTTGGATTGGTCGGTTATTACCGCCGCTTCATTCCTCACTTTGCCTTGTTGTCAGCCCCACTAACGGACATGTTAAAGAAAACGGCTACTTCAGTGCAGTTCAAAAACCCCTCTCATCAAGCCAAAACCGCCTTCCAACAATTAAAGGATGTTCTCTCTTCAGCTCCCGTGTTGGCAACCCCAGACTTTCGAAACAACAAATAGTAAATGTGGGTCTTAATTAAAAAAGAAGACTATGTGTGTATACAGATGACTCTATGTGGGTTTTTTTATTATTGGAGCAAAACACAGGACATTTACCTCTTGTGAATAGTGTCCATCAGTTACTTTCCTATACCGCCCAATTCATCATCTGGTCTACTTCACATGGTAAGTAGTCAGTATTTTAACCATCTCGCAAGGTATTAAAAATAGAGATGGATAGCTCTTCTGGTATTTACATCCAAGATGATTGGTGGATATTTTCGTTCGTAACTGAAAGCAGTGCATATGTGGTTAATGAAAAGAAAAATTGTGCTTATAATAAAATTGGAGAGTGTACGCAATATTAATTTTATTCTGGCGTCGTGCACTTCCAAAACTAAAAACAAAGAGTGCAAAAAAAGTCAGATGATTCAAACAAATAACTTCTGACTGGGTTTACTGGTCGACATGTTTCTGCGGACTTTTAAAGGCCCAAAATGGTGCCCGCCGCTTCCTCAGGTCCCATTAACTTTCTTGCTACTGCTTAAATGGTGATAAAAATAAAATAAATTATTGGTGAACTACAATAGTAAATATCACCTGTTCATTTCTGGTAGTCCTCCTGGACGAGTGGAAGTGATCCAGACGATGAAGTCATCATAACACACAAACATAGACAGACATAAGAACAAAGCAGGATAGCAGACCATCAATTAGTATGGATTACTACTAGCTCTACCAATTTAATGTTCTATTCATATAGGGTCCTTTGACCCTCATTAATAATCAACTCTCCAAAGTAGATCATAGGCTCACCTTAACTTAAGGAGAACGTGCTTCACCTCACCTGGCAAGCAGCTCAGGACAATGGGGCACCGCTCTAAGTATGAAAAAGTTGTTTAGTTGTGACAGACCTCGTTGACCGCTCAGCAGATAACAGAACTCATAGGAAAATTCCATTCTTTGAACTAACCTGCAATTTGTTTAACAATATATTCCTATGTAAACGTGTGGTTAGGTCTAGATTGTACCCTCGACAGTCACGGAATTTAATCTTCCATATCGGCTGTCTAGAGTAAGTGATAGACATGTCATAAGATTATAAGTTTTAAATCAGTGTTACTCACATGACCGTGTCATACAGCACTGTTCAGTGCGATCAATAGTACGATATTTATTTCTTATATTTTATGTTTTAGGTAGCAGAAAACATTTCTTATAGTTGTTGCAACATCGTGATGAAAACACGCATTTGTCTCGATGTTCAGAGGAGAGGGTGAAAGCATGACTCGTTAAGGCAAGTGCTTCTAGCCTAAATCAAGCCGCGTGTGTATCTCCCCTCTTCTAAACAAAGTGCAAAGTGCAATATTTCGAGGGGGCACACACTGGCGCGTTTGACACTCACCTGTCCGTCGGTACTCCTTGCAGCCAACTGGGCTGTTTGGGGAGGTACCGCGGCAGGTTAGGTCTACTTCCTTATTTCCTTCTACACGTCTCCTATTGGATATAAACTACGTCATTGCCCCGCGACCAAGGTTCATGGGAAATGGAGTCTATTCAGGGCCGGTTCACGTCAAGAGCGTGATAATAAGGCATTACAAAGTAAAGATCATTCGGTCGTGTACTACGACTAGTTTCATGTCCTGATCTATATTTATAAAGAGGTTAACTCAATATTGCGATGATATAGTGGGGTTGGTGTTTAATTCCTCACGATCAAACCATATCTATACGTATTTGCTAAACCTTATGGAGGCATTGCAACACTCAAATGTGGGCGATATCGATAGATGTGAAATGATGTTCTCAAATCCTATAAATGAACAGCCTCATTTATCAATATAGGTGAAATGATGTTCTCAGAACCCTCTATATGAACAGCCTCGTTTGCCAATATAGGGGATTGTTGATACAGGCATCTTGATTAGCAACCTTATTTTTAAGCATACGTGACCAAATTCATAGTATTAGTGGTTAGATATACGGCGTATGTAGAAAGTGTGGTATCATGTTTTCTATCATACTGTATGGGCCATCGCATTTTTTACTGGACATGTGTATACAGCAAAAAAGCATTTAACTAGTATTGTGATAGGTGAGTTAGCGCAGGACCCAGTTATGTTTTAGAGCGACATACAAGGGATGTCCTCATTCAAACCAGCCTTATCATAATTAAGTTTATATACCCATTTCTGCTCTATTTTAAATAGGTGCTTGGACACATAGTTATATGTGTTGGAATAACTGGTTGTTCCAACACAGTCCATTCAAAGTCAGTTGGCTTGTGGCCCACTTCTAAGAAGTGATTTGTTAATCGTGTTGCCTGTTTTCTGCATCTTATCGTACTTTTATGTTCTGAAATTCTCGTTTTTATCTTGCGAGTAGTCATCCCGACATATCTCAACAAACAGGGACACGTAATGAGATAGATCAATTGACTGCTATTGCAGTTTGTGAACCTCCTTTGCTCCCAAGGGCGGCCAGTCCCAATATCAATTGTTGTTGAACGTCTGGTTTGCGGACAAGCCGCACAGTTCCCACAGGGATGGTGTCCAGTCACCGGTGGCAAATCCCATAATGTACCTACTTGATGCACTTCTCTAGTTGGTGGTCTCGTGTGTACCAGTCGATCTCGCAGGCTGGTACTACGTTTGAAGGCAAAAAGAGGTTGCTCAAGAGAGTCAGTTCCAGTGTTAAGGATCTTCCAATGTTTGCAAATTATGCGCCGAATTGTGTTGGATCTTGTGCTAAAGGTGTTCACACAGGTCATCCTTTGGTTCTTCTCTTTAGGAACAGACGGCTCCAAAAGTGCCTCCCGATTGTTGTTTGCTGCCCTCTTCTTCGAGCGTTTGATGAGTTTTTTTGGATAGTTTCTATCTAGCAGCTGTTCTTCCAGATATTTAGAGTGTTTGTTAAAGTTCTCTTTTGTAGAACAATTACGCTGTATACGTAGAAACTGCCCAAAGGGCAGATTGTCACATAGTGACTTGGGATGGCAGCTGTTGTATTGTAAAAGAGAATTACGAGACATTGGCTTCCTATATAATTCAGATTTGAGACCTTCAGATGTTACTGTAATTAATAGGTCTAGAAATGCCAATGAATGTTGGTTGTATTCTACTGTGAATCGTAGAAAATTGTTTCCGTTGTTCAGCCATTCGTGAAACAACAAAAGAGAAGACACCGTGCCACGCCACACCACCAGAATATCGTCGATGTATCTCTTCCAAACCCGCACTGATGTTAGATACGGGTTCCCGGTGTGTAGTACGTGGTCTTGTTCAAATTTGTGCATGTACAAATTTGCCAGACTCGGCGCGAACACGCTGCCCATTCTGGTCCCTGATGTTTGCAAATAGCATTGGCCTTCAAATTCAAAATATTTTTCCTTCATGGCTAACGTAGCCAGATTCATGATCACAGGAATAGGTGTTATGGAATCCAGATCTTGTTCTCCTAACAGGGTTTCAATAACCTCTAGGGTTTCATTCTGAGGAATGGAGGTGTATAGTGACTCTACGTCAAAAGACACTAGGAGGTCTGTTGTGGAATCAAACTCTATCTCAGGTAGTAGCCTGAGGAGATCTTTAGTGTCTTTTAAGTAAGTCGGCATCAGTTTTACCATCGGTCTGAGGAAGGTATCCACAAAGGTTGATAACGGTTCCAACAACGAACCAATGCCAGAAATTATAGGCCGGCCCGGGGGAGGTCTCTGTGTTTTGTGGATTTTGGGCAGTATATAAAAATATGGTCTTACTGGGTGCGGAGTCTGTAAATAAGCAGCCTCATTGGCTGTAATCCACCCTTCTGCCAGTGCCTCCTCTACAATGTGTCCAATCATCATTGTTAGTCGTGCTGTGGGATCTTCAGTCAGTGGTTGATAAGACCGTATATCTCAACAATTGATATTGGGACTGGTCGCCCTTGGGAGCAAAGGAGGTTCACAAACTGCAATAGCAGTCAATTGATCTATCTCATTACGTGTCCCTGTTTGTTGAGATATGTCGGGATGACTACTCGCAAGATAAAAACGAGGATTTCAGAACATAAAAGTACGATAAGATGCAGAAAACAGGCAACACGATTAACAAATCACTTCTTAGAAGTGGGCCACAAGCCAACTGACTTTGAATGGACTGTGTTGGAACAACCAGTTATTCCAACACATATAACTGATGTGTCCAAGCACCTATTTAAAATAGAGCAGAAATGGGTATATAAACTTAATTGTGATAAGGCTGGTTTGAATGAGGACATCCCTTGGATGTCGCTCTTAAACATAACTGGGTACTGCGCTAACTCACCTATCACAATAGTAGTTAAATGCTTTTTTGCTGTATACACATGTCCAGTAAAAAATGCGATGGCCCATACAGTATGATAGAAAACATGATACCACACTTTCTACATACGCCGTATATCTAACCACTAATACTATGAATTTGGTCATGTATGCTTAAAAATAAGGTTGCTTATCAAGATGCCTGTATCAACAATCCCCTATATTGGCAAACGAGGCTGTTCAAATAGAGGGTAGGGTTCTGAGAACATCATTTCACCTATATTGATAAATGAGGCTGTTCATTTATAGGATTTGAGAACATCATTTCACATCTATCGATATCGCCCACATTTGAGTGTTGCAATGCCTCCATATGGTTTAGCAAATACATATAGATATGGTTTGATCGTGTGGTATTAAACACCAACCCCACTATATCATCGCAATATTGAGTTAACCTCTTTATAAATATAGATCAGGACATGAAACTAGTCGTAGTACACAACCGAATGATCTTTACTTTGTAATGCCTTATTTTCACGCTCTTGACGTGAACCGGCCCTGTATAGACTCCATTTCCCATGAACCTTGGTCGCGGGGCAATGACGTAGTTTATATCCAATAGAGACGTGTAGAAGTAAATAAGGAAGTAGACCTAACCTGCCGCGGTACCTCCCCAAACAGCCAGGTTGGCTGCAAGGAGTACCGACGGACAGGTGAGTGTCAAACGCGCCAGTGTGTGCCCCCTCGAAATATTGCACTTTGCACTTTGTTTAGAAGAGGGGAGATACACACGCGGCTTTATTTAGGCTAGAAGCACTTGCCTTAACGAGTCATGCTTTCACCATCTCCTCTGAACATCGAGACAAATGCGTGTTTTCATCACGATGTTGCAACAACGATAAGAAATGTTTTCTGCTACCTAAAACATAAAATATAAAAAATAAATATTGTACTATTGATCGCACTGAACAGTGCTGTATGACACGGTCATGTGAGTAACACTGATTTAAAACTTATAATCTAATGACATGTCTATCACTTACTCTAGACAGCCGATATGGAAGATTAAATTCCGTGACTGTCGAGGGTACAATCTAGACCTAACCACACGTTTACATAGGAATACATTGTTAAACAAATTGCAGGTTAGTTCAAAGAATGGAATTTTCCTATGAGTTCTGTTATCTGCTGAGCGGTCAACGAGGTCTGTCACAACTAAACGACTTTTTCATACTTAGAGCGGTGCCCCATTGTCCTGAGCTGCTTGCCAGGTGAGGTGAAGCACGTTCTCCTTAAGATAAGGTGAGCCTATGATCTACTTTGGAGAGTTGATTATTAATGAGGGTCAAAGGACCCTATATGAATAGAACATTAAATTGGTAGAGCTAGTAGTAATCCATACTAATTGATGGTCTGCTATCCTGCTTTGTTCTTATGTCTGTCTATGTTTGTGTGTTATGATGACTTCATCTTCTGAATCTCTTCCACTCGTCCAGGAGGACTACCAGAAATGAACAGGTGATATTTACTATTGTAGTTCACCAATAATTTATTTTATTTTTATCACCATTTAAGCAGTAGCAAGAAAGTTAATGGGTCCTGAGGAAGCGGCGGGCACCATTTTGGGCCTTTAAAAGTCCGCAGAAACATGTCGACCAGTAAACCCAGTTAGAAGTTATTTGTTTGAATCATCTGACTTTTTTTGCACTCTTTGTTTTTAGTTTTGGAAGTGCACAACGCCAGAATAAAATTAATATTGCGTACACTCTCCAATTTTATTATAAGCACAATTTTTCTTTTCATTAACCACATATGCACTGCTTTCAGTTACGAACGAAAATATCCACCAATCATCTTGGATATAAATACCAGAAGAGCTATCCATCTCTATTTTTAATACCTTGCGAGATGGTTAAAATACTGACTACTTACCATGTGAAGTAGACTAGATGATGAATTGGGCGGTATAGGAAAGTAACTGATGGACACTATTCACAAGAGGTAAATGTCCTGTGTTTTGCTCCAATAATAAAAAAAACCCACATAGAGTCATCTGTATACACACATAGTCTTCTTTTTTAATTAAGACCCACATTTACTATTTGTTGTTTCGATAGTCTGTTAGGGGGATTGTAATTGTTGAGATCTCTAAATATTCCCTCGGACCCTTCACCCATCTTTTTGATTGTTATAACCCCAGACTTTACCAAACCTTTCTGTTTACAAACGGACGCCTCGGGGTTGGTTTAGGCGCAGTATTGTCCCAGCCTGACATAGAGGGTAGGGAGAGACCCATCTTGTATCTAAGCCGGAAACTGTTCCCCCGAGAGGCTGTCTATCCAACGATAGAGAAGGAGTGGCTGGCTGTGAAGTGGAGCATTGAGAAACTCCGTTATTACTTGGAGGGCCGTCACTTCACGTTGATCACTGACCATGCCCCCTTAACATGGCTCTATCAGAACAAAGGCCGGAACGATCGCATACTGCGATGGTTCCTTTCCCTGCAGCCTTACGATTTTGAGGTATGCCATAGAAAGGGTACCGAGCACGCTAATGCAGATTACTTCTCACGTTACCCTCTTTCCCCCGAACGGGAAAAGCTAGGGGGGGAGGTTTGTCAGCAGGTCGAGGACTCTAGTCCTGTAACGGACTTTTCCTCTCCCCTACAGGACTGGACTGGCCCCTTTAATTCCTGCTTCGCTGACGATGCGGCCTGCCCCGCCCCTGTGACGCGGAGTCACGTGCACCAATCGGGAGCGGCTCTAAGACACAGAAAGGCGGACACGGAAGACGCCGTCTCGCTGGTGTTTGGGGAGTTTGCAGCCACGAACGGAGGAAGCAGAGGAGCAGAAGAGAACCCGGAGAACGAGGCATCCGCGAACGGTGTCTCCAGAGAGTATCCAGAAACTGCTGAGGTTCTGTCGAAAGAAGGTCTGGAGGGGAGGAGTCAAGACGACACGGCGGAGCAGGAGGTCCCAGAGCGAGGTCAACTGCGGCGAGAGGACGACCCGGGAAAGCCAGGAGGCCAACGATACCGCCGATCGCCCAGCCACGCGCAGGAGGATGCGTGGCTAAGTCAGGTGCGTGGCCGTTTGCGTACCTTGTTCGGGTTTAAGCGGGGAGGGACCGGGTAGTAGGGAGGCGGAAGACAGCATGACACCTCTGTTTCCACGGCACTCTCGTGGTGAAGGCCATTGGTGGTGGTATCTGTGTGACCCACAACCGTACTCCCTCACACCCTCTCCCCTTATCAGTTGTCTTTGAGTGCTGTGTATTAACAGCCACGTCTGTTTCTTTTTGTTTCACGCTGGGCGAGCTGGAAGAGGCCATCCAGGAAGAGATCCGGACAGGGAGACTGAAGCCCCAGGACAACCACCGCGTGCCCCTTTACTTTTCTGAACTGACTGTTGTATTACCAATAAAACAACTTAGCCCATATCTTAGTCTTGGCTCTGTCCCTCCTTGTACCCAAAGGTTACAGGGTCATATCCTTCCAAGAGTTCAACTTTAAGTTTGAGTATATTCCTGGAAGTACGAATGTGTCTGCAGACTGTCTGTCACGATTATTTGATGTGGTAGAAACAGGAGGTAGTTGTGATGAGGAAGTACAGTATGATGATGAGTTTGAGGTAAAAGTCTGTGATGTGACTTTAGGAGCTATAAAAGAGGATGAGTGGAAGGAGGAGTTAAACAAAGATGACGAGTTATTGTCAGTCATGAGTTTATTAACTCAAAACAAGACCCACTGTCTTAGCAAAGCTTGGTCTTTAGTAGCTCATGAGCTAGCCATTGTTGATGAAGTTCTAACAAGAGGTACTAGAATGATTCCACCTTCGAGTTTAAGAAATAATATTGTAAAAAGGGCACATGAAGGCCACATGGGAATTTCCAAGGCAAAAGACCGTATCCGACCAGGTTTAGATCTAATGGTGGAACGTGCTGTTAGAGAGTGTGTCTCTTGTCAATTAAGTGATAAAAAACTGAAACCAAGATATCCTCCTATGATGTGTAGAAAATTACCAAAGTGTCCATGGGATGAAGTAGCCATCGACATAGTGGGACCTTTGCATGGAGAACAACAAACTCCTTATTTAATTGTTTTATTGGATCTGTATTCTCATTCGGTCGAAGTCAGTTCTGTGAGTGAAATAACAACCCAATCTGTTATCAAATTTTTAGATTCTATATTTAAATGTGAGAGCTTCCCCAATTCGTTACTTTCGGACAATGGTCCTCAGTTTTGTTCAGGAGTAATGGAAGGGTATCTTCTCAGGTGTGGTGTTGTACATAAAAAAAAGTCATTGTATCACCCAGAAGCAAATGGTGCCCTGGAACGATTCAACAAAACCTTGAAGGAGTGCATTCAATTGGCAAGAGTGAACTGTCTTGATTGGAGGAAGGAGTTGCAGAATCGTATCTCGGCCTACAGATTCACTCCACATTCCGCAACGAGTAAAACTCCATTTGAACTTTTCAAGGGAAGGTCTGCCAATACATCTTTTTGTCCAGGCTGGATGTTTTTGGATAAATGTTTGAAAAACAATGACATTGGGGATTGGAGAGACAAGGAATTGGCTTTTCAGAAGAAAAGGAAGACTTATGTTGATGTTCATAGGTCAGGTAAAGTTATTCACTTCAAGATTGGTGACAAATTTAAGATTAAAGCTCCGGTAGGATGCCAAAGTTGGTCCAAATTTACATCTACAAAATCTATTGTTAAACTTTTCAAAAATGCTGTAAAAACAGATGATGGTCGTATTTGGAACCAAATGCGTGTTGTCCATGTTGGTGATAATAATATGTTTGACAAGGACCATGTTATCTCTAGTGGGAAATCATCTGACGTTGGTGTGAAATCTGGGCCCACTCGCAAGAGTGTTAGGGTTCGCAAATTTCCAAGTTATTTGCATGATTATATGAAGTAAGGTGTTATTATGTGTTTCTCCAACTGTTCACATTGTTGCTGTTTGATAACCTTACCAGCTCAAATGTTTATTGTAAAATGTAAGGGGAAAGGAGTGTGATGATGTGACCTGGTTCCATGTTCTGTGTTCTAGCATGGAACCAGGTCAATGCTGGTTTCTGATATCGGCAGTTTGACCATAGTTGACTGTTGGGTGAGGTTGGTAAATAAATACCTCCGACCTACAACCCATCTGTGTGCCTGTCACGTTATTACACCTCCTTACCTCAAGAAGACAATATGAAAAAAGATAAAGGGAGAAGAGGAATGGGACTGGGAGAGGGAGTAAACTAAAGGAAGAAAAGGAAAGCAGAAGGAAGAAAGTCGAGGGAAGGAGGAGGATGTGTAATGTTATAGAGAAGAGGAGAGTGGATAAAACAGAGAGAAGAGGAAATGGTAAGGAAGTAGGGTGGAAAAATTAAACAAATGAAAGGGGAGCAGCAACAGCGGCTCTGCCGCTAACATGGACGAGCGGCACCCCACTGCTCACTGAGCTGTTTAAAAGGGAAAAATAAAATTATAATAAAGCAGACTTATTATCATTTTATTCAACCGTACTGGATCAGTTGGTTTGGGGTGGGGTGAAGCTGGGCTATTGAGAGCTAGGGGTGGAATGGTAGGCACTTTCTAGGTGCGCATGACAGTTTGGTCGGCCGTCTTATGCGGCCAAACCGTCATGCGCGCTTATCATGTTCTCCACCAGGTTGTATTGCACAGCCTGCGTGGAGAACATGCACAGCCTCCCAGTCCCTCTCAGAGCGCCGAACCACTGCGCTTAGAGCAATCACAATGTTTCTGTAAGGCAGTGTCATGATTGGCTAGGGGATTCTGGGAGGCTGTGTGCTTCCTGGCCTCCTGCCGGAGAAGAGGCTAGAGGAGAGGCGACAGGCGGCGGTACCCAGGTAAGTCCTTTTATTTACCACCCTATTCAGTAGCAGCTGCTACTGGGAGCAGTGGGGGAATAACGTTTCAGCATGGACTCTAAAGGATTGGCTAAGGTGCAAGCACAAATTATAGTGAAAATACACCTTTTTTAACTGTCTCTTTCAGGTGAAGAGGTCTACTAGCTTCCCCTTTTTAAAATAATCTGGCAGCCTCCAAGCACTGGGATCTTCCTCCTCCATCTGTGTATATTTAAAGTGAAAAAGATGTGTGAGCGCTGAGGACGAGTGTGGGAGAATTTCTTTTGATGATTCCAGACAGGTCAACTGTTGCTATTTGTTGTGCCCAAACAGGAGACCAACTCCTTTGTGAGGCAGATTAGGTTGGAGGAGGGCGAGAAATGATGGGGCTCTGGTTGGGGAACTAAAGGTTGACAACAATGGGAGGAATCTGACATCCTCACACAGAGAAACACTGTAACCATCTGCAGTTGGATACTGGGGGAAGGGAAAGATTGCAAAGGCGCAGGTTTCAAAGTGCATAGACATCTGTGCAGCTTTGTACAAGCCATCCTCACACAGGCTTCACACTCCTTCTGTACCACTCACAAAATTCAGATATACCTTTCACTAATCTATTCAACAAGGGGGAGCAGGGGTGTAGGGCGAATTTCCACTCCGCTGGAGTGGGAGGTCCAGCTGCAGCGACTGCCCCAAAGTGTCGGATCAAAAAAGGGTGCTGCGCCGTTCCCCAGGAGGAGAAAGGTTGAAGTCACGCTAAAAAGGTGCCTCTGGTCTCGGTAGGATCACAGTTGGGCATCCATTTTGTTGGATGTAATGCCCTCACACACCCTTGCAGGTGTCATGCAAGTCTGACTACGTCCCATCAGGGACAGGGTACTTATCAGACTCAAGCGCTACGTCATGTAGGAGAGGGTCCAATAGCAACAGAGATTCCAGTACAGAGGACTGGACAACAAATCAACCAAGGGGAAGAGGAGGCAGACAGGATCGTGATAAATACCAACAACCCTATTACCAAGGCCCTCCACCCCCATTTTGGCAATATCCTATGTTTGCCCAACCACCACCCCAATTCGGACCTCAATACCCACCGCAATTTGCACCCCAAGGCACAAGCAAGCCTTTTTTAGGCAGAGGCTGGGGCAGAGGGCGCGGGAGAAGAAGAGGCAGTCAAACCGAGAAAAGAGTGCAGTGGGAGGGGCTCCCCAGCACAAGGGATGGACACCAGGAGTAAGACCAAACGAAAATGAACCTGGTAGTAAACCTATCCACACGGCAACTTACTGAGACTGAGTAATAAGTCCTTCAAAAGGGACTAGGATTTGTCCCTACTCCTAAAATTGATCACTTCTAGCAAACCCGTGAATTGCACCAATTCTTCCGTAAGATCAGACTCAAGGCCTTTTTTGAGGGAAGAACTTCGAAACTGTCCAAGATTCAGGGCTACACAATCCATCCACATTCACACCCCATTGTGGAATGGTACCCAATGAAGAAGTGACCTATGAACAGGCCGTACTTAAAGAAGCAAAAAACCTTGAAGGAATTAAACACATCAGGAATATCACACGAGCGGAGACACTGGCATTAGAATCCCTAGCCAATGATAATACCATCACCATCAAACAGGCGGACAAAGGGGGAGCCACGGTCATTATGGCAACAACTGACTACGAGACAGAATGTCTCAGACAACTAGGAGACACACGCTATTACACTCCCATTCCAGCAAATTCCACAGACCGTTTAAAAAGAACAATTACGCGATTGGTTGATTCCGCTGAATGTGAAGGGTGGTTAAGCAAAAAGGAGGCAGACTTCATGGTCAAAAAAGATCCAAGGACCCCGTACTTTTACGTTCTCCCTAAGTTCCATAAAGGGGTCACACCGGTGCCGGGACGTCCTATAGACTCAGGGATAGACTCCATCCTGGAACCCTTATCGCAATTCTGCGATCACTTTTTACAACCATTAGTGCAACAGATACCCTCCCACATTCATGCCACGACAGACGTTTTACGCCTGTTAGATCAGTTCCAGGACACTGACCAGATTGACTTCCTCATCACACTCGATGTGGAAGCCCTTTATACTAACAACCCACAGAGGGCTACACTAGGGGTGATTGAGGAGGTACTAAACACAACCCAATGGGAATCACTGACACCGCCTGCATTCGTTATGGAATGTGCCACACTAGCCTTAACGGAAAATGTCTTCGAGTTTAAGGGGAGGTTCTACCACCAGACACAGGGCACCTCAATTGGGAGTACATTCGCCCCTAGTGTGGCCTGCCTCTACATGGCAGAATTCGAGGGCAAACACATCTTTCATACCACCAACTCCTACCAGACTAACATCAGATTATGGAAATGTTTTATAGACGATATCGTGATCTTCTGGTCAGGGGATATGGGATCATACAAAGACTTTTTCCATTGGATCAACAGTTTGAATCCCTTTTTGAACTTCACAATTACCGCTTCACCATCCAGAATAGCCTTCTTGGATCTGACTATCTCAAATGAAGGAGGTCACCTCTCTACCACGATGTACAAAAAAAGTACAGATCGTAACAGCCTCCTACATTTCGCTAGCCATCACCCACAAGCCTTAAAAGAGAATTTGCCTTTTGGGCAATTTCTAAGGGTAAGAAGGAACTGTAGCACCACAGAGAGCTATAGATCAGAATCTAAGATCCTCAACAACAATCTGACAGCTAGAGGTTACCCCGTGAGGACCGTCTCTCTAGCCAGGAAGCGGGAACGCAATAATCACAGGGAAGGCCTCCTCGAACAGAAACCTGATGAGCCGGACGGGGAACAGCCCATGACCTGTGTTACGACTTTCACTCCAGCTTCTGATAAATTGAAGAAAATACTGACGCACCATTGGCACATCCTCAACACAGGATGCCTAAATCTGGAACGACCGCATTTTGCATTTAAGCGGTCTAGGAATATCAAAGATACCCTCATACACACGAGACCCAAAAAGAAGGTACAGAAGCAGCAAACTACCCTATGGCAGTTGCCTGCAATCAAGGGCCACTCCCCCTGCAGAATGTGCAGCGCATGCGCATTTACAACCACCTACAAAACAATTACATTGACTCTTTCACCTGGGAACTAAAGGGTCACACCAATTGTAACACCATGAACTGCATCTACTTGTTGACATGCCCTTGCGGACTTTACTATGTGGGCATGACCACACGCCTCATGAAAGTGCGCATTTCTGAGCACCGCAGCAATTTCGTTGCAAAAAAACAAATACAAAAATGTGTACACATTACCTGGAACAGAAACACACAGAAGACTCATTGAAGTGGCTTATATTAGAAGCCAGTCCCCACACGACCAAACAGGGCCTCTTTCTGAAAGAACAAAGATGGATACACCGCTTGGCATCTGATAACAGAGGCCTTAACGAGGAAATCCTGTGGCACACAATCTAATACAAAAACACATGTCTAACGAGGGAAGTCTAACTACTACTGCCCCATCAGCCCTATTGTGTCATCAGGTGAAGGGAGGGCATTCGTAGGGGCCATGTGAAAATAGGAACCACGAGACATGAGGGCATTCAGCTCAGCACCATCGTTACATTATACTGATTGAAGGTGTTAGTGCAGCACCTACTTCCGCTCTAACATGACCCACATACCGCTATCCAATGAAAGATACATGAGGTGAGGCATCCACTCGGCGGCATAAGAGTCGAGAAGCGGATAATTATTGAATTCAAATTAATTTAACTTATTTTAATGTATCAGAATGGAAATTACCTTTTAAATCAGAAAAACTATAGACCTAACTAACATTTGTCAATCGTAACCCTTAATTAACTGTAGATATACCTTAGTAAAGACGTTCTCACAACATTAATCACCACTCCATCATGGCCGCCGTACTCTAAACCTTAATCACGTGGGCACCATAGAGGAACAACCCCTGTCACATGACAAGGGATCGTGAACATAAGCAAGATGGCTGCGCCGGGTTAATCACCTCCGGACCTGGCGACGTAGGGGTAGGTCGTAGAGGCGAGCACACAAGGACAAACTGTGAGTAAACCCATGCAAGCCCTAACTTCCCTTAGTTGTGATTTTTAATACTTTTCAAGACTACGTTTAAGAGGGGTCCGACGCAATGAGACATCCGTTAGACCTGTTACGCTATATCGAGACGGGCCCTTGAGGTTCCGTGACGATTTTACTCGTGTTTGTAACATTGTCGTAAATACATAATTTTGGTATCAGTGAACCGCAAATGATCCATTTAGTATATCCTGGTGTTTTCGCTATGCTACGAGCAAGAGCACTCCAGTTACAAACACATTTCTGTTCTACCCGTGGCATCCATCTTAGAACACGGAAGCCATTTTGTATTCCTTGCCCTCACATAGTCAATGGACACGCAATGACCTCTTTCTTATTAAAGGACACGTAGGCTTTAACCGGCGATTCACCTTGCTAGTGACACGTGCACCTTAGGCCAGCAACGCTGTAGCAGCATGACTCGGCAAGAACTGCCTCCCCAGCCTGAGGCCAGTCCTGCTATACTGGTTCTTGTGTTCGTTGGCCTGATCATGATTAGGCGGCCGAAGCTGGTAACCGTGCCCATTTACGACCCACAAACATTTCTTATCCTGTCTTTCTATCTTCTGCACCTGGCTCTGCTCCTTTCCTTCTGGGCCTTTATTAGGGGGAGGTAACGAAATTTACGATGAGGCGGTCCGGGTCTTGAATGAAGAATTGACATGGGATTATGATGGACTAGTGGGAACCCCTCATTTGTAATGTTTTGACATCAGATACTGTTGACGATCCCTGTGCAACGCCAAATATTTATTGTTTAAGACACGAATGTTTAGAACTGTGGTAACATGTAAAGAATTTGCCTGAAGCCCAATATTTAGTATATAAGGAGCAACCCTCTTTGTACAAATCGAACAGGCTCCTAGACACTGCCCATGTGTAGTTTCTGTGACTTCTGTGTCCCTGCAGTAATAAACCTTTGGTCTTTGACGCCACCATCGAGAAGCCCGTGTTTCTGTTTGTTTGTGCACCGAGACAGGTGGAACTCCGGGGTCTTCGGGTGTTATCCCTGACACCTCTGGACGGAACCAAAAAGTCCAGAACTCCAGTTGGCGCCCAACGTGGGGCGACGTCATTCGGTACCGGTCCAAAAGCCTGAAGAGTTCGAGGAGCTTCGTGTGAAGATTTCAGAGGGAGGCGCCCCACTTCATCGATCCCGGCATATCGCAAAAGTGGCCCCGACGTTCTCTTCCACGAGGGTTCCCGTTCAGACGGCTGCAGTGGTCCGTTGCCTTGACCGTCGCCCTGTCTTGGACCCGAGGTGCAGTCCTCAGTACGGCGAAACGTGACGGGTTTCTCCTTGGTGACGTCTTCAGTGCCTCAGTTAAGTATTCAGTGGTTGCTAGTTGATTATTTTGTAAGGGTTGCTCCTATTTGGATAATCCTTTTAGTCCTCAGTTCAGTTCAGTTCTGTAAGGTTATCACTAGGTTATTCTGGTTACGATAATCATTCTGTTCAGTTCAGGTATCGATACATTTGTCAGTTCTGGTAGGCCTAAGTTCTTGATTCGAGTGCGCATCTTTTCTGTTTGTGTCTTGTTTGTTTTGTGTTCCGGATTATAAAATGGTAAGTCGGAAAAATTGTATGTTGTCTTGTTTTAGTTGCAACAGTGATTCCCGGTTGGAGGACTCGTGTTTGGTTCCTCCGATTGGAACTCCCCTTTATGATCTATATTGCAAATTTGGTGCGGGCCCTATCTCTTATAACGAGGTATGGATCCGCTACACAGAAAAAGATGGTGTCCTTAGTTGGCCACTACATGGTAGTTTTGAACCTGAAGTTCTCGATAATCTAGAAAGAAGGTTGTTTAAGAAGAAAGCCCGGCCGGCAATGTTTGATTCTTTCCGTTATTGGCGAAAAGAATCTAAACAGAGAGAAATTAAAAAGTTGAAGAAAGAACAGAAAGAGCAAGAGTTGACTTTAGAACAGTCTGCTAGGCAGCTGCAACTCAACGAGTCTGAGAAAGCGATGGAGGTGGCCGATAGAGAGCGTAATTTAGCGATAGACAAGTGCTATCCTGCTTTGCCATCGAGTACGGCTAAGATAGTAGAGGACCCTGAAAAGGATCCCCTGTTGTCTTACTTGTTACGATCACCCCCACCGTATGCACAGGGTGCTACGGCTCCACCCATACCGAATGTTCAATTACCGGTTGCTGGACAACCTGGTGTCCCTGTTCCCGCTCCCCTGAATCAAGTTCCTGTACCTCCTGTGGTCAATATTAATGTTCCTTCGACAACCCCTCTTCTAGGGTTGCCGGCTTCTTTACCTATGCCTGTGTCACTCACACCTGCTACTTCACAAGCTAGTTTTCCTGCTACTCCTACTGTTCCTGATCTATCTGTTCCAACTGCTACTCTATTCACTGCCTCTGTTAATATTATGACTCCGCTTTCTGTTCGTCGAAGAATCACTGATTCTGTCTCTAATATTCTATCTCCCTTCTATAAAACTCTGATTAAGACTCCTCCCTCTGACTCTGTGCAGAGACGTAGTCAGCTTCCCAGTACTGAAGAAAAAGGAATATTAGATTCCACTGCTCTTAGATGGGTTTCGAAAGTTGGAAGATATAATGTACAAAATGTATTAGATACATTTATGCAATGGAACGAACCGACACAACGGTATGTGTTCGATGAAATGTGTTTCCTTCTACGTGAGGAATTGGAAGAGGATGACCCTGAATCAAATCTAGGAGAATTAATTAATGTTCAGAAAGAGTTTGCTGCAGGTATGATAGTTGGACAAAATATAAAAGAAGCGATGGAACTGATTCTAAGTTATAGGAATGACTCATCCCTTCGTTCACCGAGAGAATTAGAGAAACGTAGTACGAAACGAAATCGTCAATATCCAATGAGAGAGGTTCCACCAATTTGGCGTGAAGCTGTGCAAGCTAATGCAAACCTTGGTATTGCAGCCGCTCCGGCCCAATTCCAGAGAGTCTGGATACATATTCCATGGAAGCGAGCTGAAGTATTAGCAGTGAAACAGGCTTTGCCAGATCCGCGTAAAAATCCTGCAGGGTACTACAAAGAGTTGGCTCAAACAGTTGACGCTTGTGTATTGAATCTTGCTGACATAGATCTGCTATTTGGTAATGTAGTACCGCAACCAATTTGGGCTAAAATTCGTAAAGAGAATCATCCAGTTGCCCTAGGTGGTGACTGGGCAGCTATAATTGCAGCGGATGGTCAACAAATAGGTGGTTCCAAACCTGAACCTTTAATTGCTAATTTGCCTGGTAGAATAATCGATTTAATGAAAACCTTGATGCCAGCATTACGCGTTAACTGGGACAAATTGTCCGCGTGCAAACAAAAGAAAGACGAAAGCGTCTCCGACTTTTTCACAAGATTCGAGGAGACTTTCGTGGATCATAGTGGTCAGGATATGAGCACAGAAGGAGGCCAGAGATTATTTGTGGATAAATTTGTGCACAATCTGTTGCCAGAACTTAGTGGTAAATTAAAGAATTCTGAAAGTGCGTGGGCTGTCTCTACGACTGCGCAAATACTTGCGACTGCTCAGTACTATGAAAATAGGGATACAGAAGAGAAGGAAAAATCAGATAAAAAGACGAAAGATTTAAAAACTAAAGTACTTTTACAGCAAGCTTATCCGCCTCGCATGAATCAGACGAATATGCAGCAAGGGTCATATCAAAGAACGGATTATAATTTTCAAAGGCCACAATATCAATGGAATCAATGTGCTTATTGCAAAAGGGAAGGTCATTACAAAAGTGAATGTCCAGTTCGAACGCAAAATAATGCTGCGGCAGCTCAGAGAGGTCGTGGTAGTTCTATGCAAAACTCTAGAGGTCGAGGACGAGGTGCTATGCCTCCGCAGACGAGTGATCGCCCCTCTAATTATTTCGATCAGCGAAATGGACAATCTGCCCAACAGAATAGGTCTCCACAGTATCATGTCGAAGACTATTATGAAACTAGTGAGGAAATTCAGCAAAGTGAGTACTAGGACAGCCATGGACAAAGAGAGGGAGTAGTATCAGTTCCAGTAGATCAGAGTGGGCCTTATGTCGCAGTAGCAACATCAGGTATAGTCGAACCGTTTCTGTTGGATACTGGTGCAGCAAAAAGTTCTATCATACATGCGAAACTCCCTGGCGCACCTTTGTCTGGCTCAACAAACGTTTCAGTAGGTTTTTCGGGCGCCCCTGTTCACAACCCTGTTTCTGGTCCTTTGTCTATTTCTGTTGGACCACGTCAATTGAAAGCACCCCTGATTTTGACGACAGGTTGTAACGAAAATCTGCTTGGTTTAGACTTGTTAAAACGCCTGCACGCGACATTGTACTGTTCTCCAGCAGGAGTACAGCTTACGTTGGGTAAAAGAATAATCTCTCCGATGTACCTGTCGATGGATGCGCTCCCACCAGAGCTGCGTTCACTCCCTGATACTCTTTGGGCGACTGGTCCTAATGATGTAGGTCTATTGGAAATTCCACCCTATGTAGTAACTTTGAAAGCAAATGTTAAACTTCCACGAATTCCACAATACAGAATCTCTAGTGAAGGTGAGCGTGCGCTCCTACTGATAGTACAAGACCTGATCAAGAAAGATGTTATAGAAGAGACTAGAGGAAATGTCTGTAATAGTCCTGTACTGCCTATTTTGAAACGAACTGACCCTACAAAGCCTCCAGTATATAGGTTCGTAATTGATCTTAGAGAGGTTAATAAAATTGTGATCCCACAGTTTCCTGTGGTTCCAGACATTACTGCATTGTTAACGTTGATTCCTGCTACAGCAGCATGGTTTTCGGTTGTCGACTTGAAAAATGCCTTTTTCAGCATTCCGATAGCCGAGGAAAGCAGAGATATCTTCGGTTTCTCTCTAGGAGGACGAAGTTTTAGATTTAAACGCGCTCCACAAGGTTATTGTGAAAGCCCATCCATTTACAGTCAAGCATTAAAAAGCCAGTTAGATTCCTTCGTACTTCCTAGTGGTTCTGCTTTAGTACAGTATGTCGATGATCTTCTAGTGGCTGCCGATGACAAGGAAACTTGCAAAACAGCTACGATTTCTTTATTGCATCACTTGTCAGATTTGAATCACAAGGTGTCACCTTCAAAAATGCAATACTGCTGCCTAGAAGTGACCTACCTAGGTCATCTCTTGTCAAAGGAGGGAAGGAAGTTGACCCCAGAGAGAATAAAAGCAATTACACAAATGAACGTTCCTAGCACGCAGAGAGAAGTACGTGCCTTTTTGGGTATTACCTCATATTGTAGGCAATGGATCCCAAATTTTTCTCTTCTAGCAAAACCATTGGTAGCCTTGACTGGGAAAGGTATTCCGAGTCCGGTACCATGGTCTGCTGAATGTCAGCAGAATTTTTCTGAGTTACGAAATGCACTGTGTTCAGCACCTGTATTGGGTACACCCGACTACAGTAAGCCATTCACGCTCTATGTCCACGAGAGAGAAGGTTGTGCATTGAGTGTTTTGACGCAGAAATTTGGTGATAAACAACGCCCTTGTGCGTATTTTTCATCAACATTAGATCCAGTAGCTAGAGCATTGCCTAGTTGCTTGAGAGCTACAGCCGCAGCTGCAGCTTCCATTCGACAATCTGCTGGTTTAGTTATGAACAACATGCTAGTAGTCATGGTTCCTCATGCGGTGGATACACTCATGAACCGAACCAAGACGCAACACCTTACCAGTGCTAGATTATCAGGTTATGAACTGACACTGTTAGCTAGTCATATTCAGATCAAAAGATGCAATGTATTGAATCCAGCAACATTGTTGCCGACTAGCGAAGAGTCGAGTGATTCCGAACCACACGACTGTTGTTTCAGAACTGAGGAAGAAACAAAAGGACGAATCGACCTAAAAGACACTCCGTTGTCAGAACCAGATGGCACGTTGTATGTTGACGGGTCTTGCTTCAAATTGGAGAATGGTGATGTGACTGCTGCTTATGCAGTAACAACTTTGAGTACGATTGTGGAGACTGCAAGAGTGAGTCAGAATTCTGCCCAGGCTGCAGAATTGATCGCGCTAACAAGAGCGTGCGTTTTAGCTAAGGGAAAGAGAGTGAATGTGTTCACAGATAGTCAGTACGCGTTCGGCGTGGCCCATAGTTTTGGCCGTTTGTGGAAAGAAAGAGGTTTCATTACGTCCCATGGGACTAAGATTCAACATGGTCAGCTAGTTAATGACTTGTTGGAATCTCTAACCTTGCCGACTGAAGTTGCGATTGTGAAATGCAGTGCTCATAAAGCAATCACGGATGATGTTGGTCGTGGGAATGCTTTTGCTGATGAGATCGCAAAACAGACAGCTAGAAATATGATGAGTAGAATGTATGTTGCAACGTCTGCAAGATGGATTTCTGAGTCTGGAATGTGTGAAGACACAGTGGAAAGCGTGAAGGAAATTCAGAAAGAGGCGACTGAGGAGGAAAAACTTGCATGGAGAGAGAGCACGGGTAAATTGGACTCGAGTGGGTGTTGGATTGACTTGTCGGAACAACAGCGTTGGATGTTGCCTGATGCGTATGTGCTTGCAGTAGTAACGATGGCACCTGGAACAGCGCACATCAGTTCAAAAGGGATTTGTAAGATGTTGGCTCCGGTCTGGAAGAATGACGGGATTAGTAAGTGTGCAGAGAGAGTGGTGAGAAATTGTATGGTATGCTTGATGCATAATCCTGGCAAGGGAATCCCCACACCTGCAGGTCACTTCGCTCCTCCTTCCTGCCCCTTTGAGGTGATCCAGCTAGACTTCATTCACATGGATCGTTGCAATAATCTGAAATACGTCCTAGTGGTAGTTTGTGCTTTCTCCAGATGGATCGAAGCATACCCACTGAAGGACAATACTGCCTTATCCACTGCCAAAATTCTTCTTAAAGAATACTTCCCCAGATACGGAATGCCACGGATTGTATGGTCAGACAACGGAAGTGAGTTCGTAGGGAAAGTTATGCAGAGTGTGTGTGCCGGCCTAGGGATTAGACAGAAATTTCATAGTGCGAATCATCCCCAGTCCGCGGGTTTAGTCGAGGGTTACAATGGCACCCTTAAACTGAAACTCGCTAAGATACAAGCATCCACGGGTTTGTCCTGGCCAGACGCATTGCCTCTGGCTTTGCTATCAACAAGAGCAACTGTACATTCTAGAGTAGGGCTTAGTCCTTACGAAATAGTTTTTGGCCGTCCTGCAAATGTTTGGGGGGTACCTAGACCGAAAGAATTTAAGCAGCTGGAATACCCAATGTTAATTGATTACCTTTTCGACTTGACTGCTAAATTGAGTCTTATTCACCAACAGGTTTTCGATGCATTACCAAAGCCACCGGAGAGTCCAGGCCATCAGCTGAAACCAGGTGATCAGGTGGTCATCAGAAACTTTGCAAGAACAAAAAACCTTCAGCCCAGATTTATTGGCCCATTCCAAGTCCTGCTAGCAACGAGAACTGCTATTCGTGTGGCCGGAAGGAGAAATTGGATCCATACGACTCATGCTAAACGTGTGCCTCTGCCACTTCCTTACGACAACTGGGTAAAGAAAGGAATCGGTGCCTCTGAAACGGAACAAATCCCCAGGTTCATACCTTTCAGCGATGCAGAACTGATCACGGATTCACCAAATTCTGACTCTCCTCCTGAAACTGCTCTTTTGAACCCTGAACATTTGTCATCAGTACCAAAAGAACATTTGTCATCTGCGAACGTGAACATTGCAACGTCAGCTGAAAATACATTGTTTCCAGATCAGACAGCTCCTGCAAAACTGAGATACAACTTACGTTCTCGCAATATGGACAAATAAAGCAGGAAACTGCCTATTTTCAGATTTGAATTTGCTATACATTGCCTCCAGCCAGGAAGTTTGCTAATACTTTGTATTGTTTCTTTTTGTTTTAAAATTGCCTTGCCGTCTGGGTAGCCGTAGGGTCGTGGCTGTGTGCCTAGTTGAATCTGCGGGGGTCCGACACAAGGTCGATCTTTCTGTTAGTTCTGGGAACTCCCAGGGCTGATAGAGGCATTTTCATCTACGTACACATCATCAGTGGTCGCGAACGGTCGTAGAAGATGGAGCTTCCTGAGCTACAACGAGAAAATGTAATTTATGTTCGCAGAAATAGACTGTACAGAATACTACACAGCAAATGCTTTCTAATGCAATGTGCAGTTACATTTTTAATTGTTTTAATAACGTTGGTGGGTGGAATCGTCTTTGGTGTACATTTGATTTTTATGCCAGTAACTACAGTACCTTCCCTTGATCCTACTACTTCTACGGTTTCTTCTATGCATTCTTTTCACTCATTTCCTGAACACGAACAAGCTCGACGCTCAGAATTTATTAACAATACATTTGTACAGCTCTTGCATCAACACCAACTGATAGTTAATACTACAGACTGCTGGGTGTGTGGCTTGATACCTCACACTATGGATAAAGGCATTCCCTATCTAGTCTTGCCTTTCAGCTATAATGGATCATTTCAGGCTTTTCAGACCATTTTTTCATATGCCCTTGAGACCTATCCTCCGCGTCCACCACGGTCCACTAAATACAACTCAGCCAACAAAGCTTTAGTCCAGGGAATTATTAATATGATTAAAGACGTCAATAATACTCCATCTTATCCTAGAGATGAATTACTGGTGTATTTGAGTTGGAACTCTACAGAGTATCGCCTTAGTTTGGGAGAAAGCAAGCGTAAAAGCTCCACTTCAGTTTGGGTCGTGCCTCACCGAGGTCAGGTCTGTTTGCAAGGAAATGGGAGAAATCCGAGAGCTCAGCTAGGGAGGAGTGAGTGCGTTGAGACTTACGTATTTCCGTCTAACTCCTCCCCTGCCTTTCTGACTGCTAGGGGTACCTACTTCATCTGTCAGGACAGGGCATATACATGGCTGCCTGCTGACTTTTCAGGTTCATGTTATATTGCTCGATTGTTACCCCCGACATACACTGCTGCTTCAGATTATCACAAAACCAGAGTAGCAAGAGGTGTCTTCAGCAAGGAAGATACCGCTGGTCAAGAAGCTGGAGACTTTTTCAAAGGTTTCCTTCCGTTTTGGGGGCCTATGGCCAATAGTAGAAACCTTCGGCAACTAACACGGGTAGTTGAATCTACAATTACAGAAACTGCTGGTGCCCTTAGTAACTTAACAGCTGAGCTTCAGGCGGATCGTCTCATGACGTTGCAGAACCGTATGGTTCTAGACGTAATACTTGCAGATCGAGGTGGGGTATGCAGAATGATCCAATCGAGCTGCTGTGTCTTTATTCCAAATAATGCTCCAACAGTCTATGAAGCAATCTCTAAGCTACATAAGATTTCCGACTCTATACACGTAGATAAGGGAAACTGGTCCTTCATGGAGTGGTTTTTGGACTCTGGTATCAGCGTGGGGATGGAAGGTTCTGATGGTCATTGGTGTCATCCTAGTATTTCTGTTCTCGTGCTGTCTTATTATCCAATGTGGTCCCGCTCTGTGTAGCCTCTGTGCTGCAACCTGTTTCAGAAAACTACCTACATTAGGAGAAAAGACACGAGACAGGATGATGATACAACAACATGTCACTGACCTAATGAGCATAGAATTAGACTCTGACTCTGATATAGACTGAGTAGTTGCCTATGTAAGGGCAAAAGGAGGGTCTGAGGTTCCGTGACGATTTTACTCGTGTTTGTAACATTGTCGTAAATACATAATTTTGGTATCAGTGAACCGCAAATGATCCATTTAGTATATCCTGGTGTTTTCGCTATGCTACGAGCAAGAGCACTCCAGTTACAAACACATTTCTGTTCTACCCGTGGCATCCATCTTAGAACACGGAAGCCATTTTGTATTCCTTGCCCTCACATAGTCAATGGACACGCAATGACCTCTTTCTTATTAAAGGACACGTAGGCTTTAACCGGCGATTCACCTTGCTAGTGACACGTGCACCTTAGGCCAGCAACGCTGTAGCAGCATGACTCGGCAAGAACTGCCTCCCCAGCCTGAGGCCAGTCCTGCTATACTGGTTCTTGTGTTCGTTGGCCTGATCATGATTAGGCGGCCGAAGCTGGTAACCGTGCCCATTTACGACCCACAAACATTTCTTATCCTGTCTTTCTATCTTCTGCACCTGGCTCTGCTCCTTTCCTTCTGGGCCTTTATTAGGGGGAGGTAACGAAATTTACGATGAGGCGGTCCGGGTCTTGAATGAAGAATTGACATGGGATTATGATGGACTAGTGGGAACCCCTCATTTGTAATGTTTTGACATCAGATACTGTTGACGATCCCTGTGCAACGCCAAATATTTATTGTTTAAGACACGAATGTTTAGAACTGTGGTAACATGTAAAGAATTTGCCTGAAGCCCAATATTTAGTATATAAGGAGCAACCCTCTTTGTACAAATCGAACAGGCTCCTAGACACTGCCCATGTGTAGTTTCTGTGACTTCTGTGTCCCTGCAGTAATAAACCTTTGGTCTTTGACGCCACCATCGAGAAGCCCGTGTTTCTGTTTGTTTGTGCACCGAGACAGGTGGAACTCCGGGGTCTTCGGGTGTTATCCCTGACACCTCTGGACGGAACCAAAAAGTCCAGAACTCCACCCTGAACGCCTATACTGGGTAATAACATGTAACAACCATCATTATTATTGTGAGCCAGCGAATACCAACGGTTAGTGCCAGTACTCTGATTAAGGAACTATGTACTAACTACACACATTACCAGGACGGAGTAAGTGGCTCCAGTTCAGAGACCGGTAGCGACACTGCCACATGGGCCACCACTTGTTGCTAGGGTGCACTCGCAACTAACCTAAGAAAGTTGAAAGCCTTAGCGAGACAAGCTTTCAATGTACAGCTATTAACTACAAGCCTAGACTGTACCAAGGATCACGTAAACCTATACGACTCACTATGATTACTATAATCAGGCTGCAGGAACGTGCACATACCGCGTACATGTACCACGCACACCTTATGGTACTCAAACCTGTATATGGTTAATTTAGGTACTATTTTAAATAATACCAAATGGCAGAGACAAATATGTGACGAAATCCCGCATTCAAAAATCCCGCATACCATGACTCCGCATTAATTACAACGCGGAGCCATTACTCTGCAGTACAATCACTCTGCAAAATTTAACCCCGCATAAAACTTTACAACGCATGCCTTTACAACGCAAAGGCATGTGTGGTGAAGTTATATGCAGGGTAAACGTAGAAAATGTACTTACACTATATATATGTATATATATATATATATATATATATATATATATATTACCTACTGGCGGTCGCCAGTAGGTATATATAGTTAGGATTTTTTCTCTATGGGTTTTTTGAAAATTCTATGTCTAATAACTTTGGCGTTTGTGGACGGAATCGGCTGAAATTTTCAGGAAAATGGCACATTTTGTTTCTGAGCAGCCCTTGAAAATTTGGGGGGGGTTCGTCCAGTGGGGGCCGAGAAAAAAGGGGGGTCCCAAAACGTGTTTTTAACATTGAGTTTTCCATAGGGCGGTTGGCCTCACTTTTAGCCCGAACGGCTGAATGGATTTGCACGAAACTTGGCAAAATTGTAGGGACTGGTAGCCCGATGTGCCTTTTGTAGGTCTCAATATATGTGCTCCAGTGGATTTTGAGAAATTAACGTTTAAAAAAAGATATATATCTGTAACAGCGGACCGGTTAGCGCTCTGGTTCGCGGACTTTTCGCGCAACGGAGCTTTGTGAAGCGAAGCTGATTGGTTCTCCGGCGTCTGTCAACATTCCAAACAGTCCGTAGCGGCCGCCATCTTGTCTCTCGGTAGGATCGAGAGACAAGAGGAGGTCAAAACAAAGGGGGAAATAACTATAAGGGGGCATAGTAGATCCTCGCTGACCCCCTAGGTTTGATGTGGAGGTTTTAAAAGGGCCCCGCGGGGCAAAAAAAAATAATAATAATAATAATCGAACGGCTGAATGGATTTGCACGAAACTTGGCAAAATTGTAGGGACTGGTAGCCCGATGTGCCTTTGCTAGGTCTCAATATATGTGCTTCAGTGGATTTTGAGAAATTAACGTTCAAAAAAAGATATATATCTGTAACAGCGCACCGCTTCGCGTACTTTTCGCGTTACGGAGCTTTGCGAAGCGAAGCTGATTGGCTCTCCGGTGTCTGTAAACATTCCAAACAGTACGTAGCGGCCGCCATCTTGTCTCTCGGTAGGATCGAGAGACAAGAGGAGGCCAAAGCGAAGGGGCAAATGACCATAAGGGGGCATAGTAGATCCTCGCTGACCCCCTAGGTTTGATGTGGAGGTTTTAAAAGGGCCCCGCGGGGCAAAAAAAAAAAAAATAATAATAATCGAACGGCTGATGACCATAAGGGGGCATAGTAGATCCTCGCTGACCCCCTAGGTTTGATGTGGAGGTTTTAAAAGGGCCCCGCGGGGCAAAAAAAAATAATAATAATAATAATCGAACGGCTGAATGGATTTGCACGAAACTTGGTAAAATATTAGGGACTGGTAGCCCGATGTGCCTTTGCTATGTCTCAATATATGTGCTTCAGTGCATTTTGAGAAATTAACGTTCAAAAACAAGATATATATCTGTAACAGCGCTCCGCTTCGTGGAGATAAAATTATATGTGTATTACCTAGCTGTTGCTAACACCAGTTAGCGACGGCTAGTAGGAGATAGCGACCATCTTGGGTCCCACTTTGCATGTGAGTGATATTTATCACTAATGACATGCAAAGTGGGCATGCCAAGATGTTAGCGACTGGAAACAGTCGCTAACATCGCTATCTCCTATTATCAACTTTTGGAAATATTCGAGATAAGCGCGAATATCTCCAAAAAGTAACAGCTGCCCTGAGCAGTTCTTAGCCATGTTATCCAATGGGAGGTGGATAACATGGCTAAGAGCATTAGCTCGGTAATGCATGAATATCGCGGAGTTTTCAGCGACATTAATGCATTGCGCTCGTTTTTTATCGTATTTGCGATAAACCTTGATAATAGCAAGGTTTATCTGCGATAATTTCTGACGGTAAAAAAATCTTTGCAATGTATCGTTAGGGATAAATATCGCTTAACTTTGGTAATATGCCCCAACGTCTGTTAACGTTCGATTCGAAGGAAATCAGGAATTGTTGAAAAACATTGTGTGCGCCATCTTGTCTTTTTTCAAATGCCACACTTTTGTCGTGCACGGCAGCCATTTTAGATGCCTTGACCAGATCCACTCTGTGAACGCTGTCGATCCTTAGCATGGCTCCCCACCCTCGCAAGCATCTCCCCCAGGCAGTGGTCACCCCCGCTCTCTGTTTTATGCATGGGTAATAAACCTCCCCCCATCTGCGCTGTTCTTCCCTGAGAATCACACCCTGTGCCCGCCCGACACCTCCCTTTCGCCCTATTCACTACCGCACCCTCTGACACTCCTTTTCCTCTGTGTCCGATTGTCCAGGCCGGTCCTAGGCTATCAGCTAGCCCTGCAGATGTAGTTTATGGCCACAGCTGTAAAGAATCACCCGTCTTCAAAGGAGTTATAGTAGATCAAGGCCCACACTCGATGAGATCCGTCACAGCAGAAGCGTTGCTATTATCTGAAAACCATTCTGTATTGTGATTGGGGAGGGGACCGAGCGTGAAGCGGAAGATTCCAGGGATGACTCTTTGTACATCAAAGTTTTTACAATTATGTGTCACATTAAAAATATATAGCACTCCGACAAAGTAGTAAGATTATAAAACTTTAATAATTTATAAATATATACAAGAAAACAAAAATAGTAATAACATATAAACATTTTTAGAGAAAAACAACGAAGTAGCGGTCGGCTGTGCGAATAGTCCCAACGCAGCACAACGTCCAGATTTCCGGCGTGGGGCGTCGCGGGGGGTGGGTGATCAGTAGCAAACTGTTGTGCGAATAGTTCCAAGGCAGCAGAACGCGCCGAAATCTAGATGACACAAAAGTGATGTCTAGTAAGTTGCCACCCAGCAAATAACGGCGTGGGGCGTCGCGGGGGGTGGGTCATCAGTAGCAAACTGTTGTGCGAATAGTTCCAAGGCAGCAGAACGATGGCACCAAGGTGATGTCCAGTAAGTTGCCGCACTGGTTTTGGTATCCTACAATGCTGCTCCGAATAACGGCGTGGAGCGCCCCGGGGGAGGCGGCGTGAACGGGCCTCTCCAGGTGGAGTCTCGTCTGTTGTAGTGGGGCGCCCCTTTACCGTTTCAGTTGCCATTCCGTCCGCTTTTGGTCCACTGTGTCAAAATCCGCCATTCAGCTGAGTTGCGCCCACTCTTGCGGTGCAGCGATAGGCGGCTGTCACAGGACTCTCAAAATGGCGGCAGGCTGTTTCCTTTTTGGGCCTGGTCCACTGAAATGGCCCTGGGACACCTTGGAAATCGGACGCTTGTCTGCTAGGTCTTGGACCCCATTCTCGAAAGCGTCCCCTCCGCCTTGAGAATTCATCAAAAGTTTTGGGGGCCCCGACTCCTGCAGGCTTCTGGTGGGGAGCGGCTGCCATGATTGCTCGCGGAATGACCACGACGGAGCTACGAGATGGTGGTGCTCTCATGGTGACGCCAGCTTCAGTCTGAAACATCCAGAAACAAGGTGGGGCTTTCATCGTTTGGGGGAAAAAAAAAGTTTTCATCCAATGAAAAGTGTTGTTTTTAGGTCATATGATCAAGCCTTCCATCATTAGGAAACCAAAAGTAAAATGAACCAATGAAAAGTTTTATAAACAAGTCACATGACCTGTTATGCGGCATAGGGTATAAAATGCGGAGAAAATACGTTGGCACGTGAGGCGGCGTCAGTAGCGGACCGATGTGCGAATAGGCCGAAGGCAATACAACGCGCCAAGATCCGGATGGCATCGAGGTGGTGTCATAGTTGAGAGTTCTGAGCAGCGGTTGTAACACTGTCTGAAGCTTATTTGCAGCTGCTGCAGCTTCACTACGCGCCAAGATCCGGATGGCACCGAGGTGGTGTGTAGGAAGTTGCCGCACTGGTGTGGCCATCCTACAATGCTGAAAGTCGGCGTGGGGCGCCCCGTTGGCCTGTGAGTTTGCGTCAGTAGCGGACCGATGTGCGAATAGGCCGAAGGCAGCACAACGCGCCAAGATCCGGATGGCACCGAGGTGGTGTCTAGTAAGTTGTCGCACTTCTGTGGCCATCCTACAATGTTGAAAGTCGGCGTGGGGCGCCCCGTTGGCCTGTGAGATGGTGTCAGTAGCGGACTGATGTGTGAATGGGGCCAAAGGCAGCGCAACAATATTTTCTACTATATTTCCGGTGTAGAAGAGACCACAAGGCGCTGAGATGCCAAGATCCGGATGGCACCGAGGTGGTGTGTAGCAAGTTGCCGCACTGGTGTGGCCATCCTACAATGCTGAAAGTCGGCGTGGGGCGCCCCGTTGGCCTGTGAGATGGCGTCAGTAGCGGACCGATGTGCGAATAGGCCGAAGGCAGCACAACAATATTTTCTGACTGACACCACAAGGCGCTGAGATGCCAAGATCCGGATGGCACCGAGGTGATGTCTAAGTTGCGGACTGATGTGCGAATGGGGCCAAAGGCAGCGTAACAATATTTTTTGTATGGAAGATACCACTAGGCGTTGAGATGCCAAGATTCGGATGGCACTGAGGTGATGTCTAGCAAGTTGGTGTGGTCATCCTACAATGCTGAAACTCGGCGTGGGTCACCCCATTAGCCTGTGAGATGGCGTCAGTAGCGGACCGATGTGCGAATAGGCCGAAGGCAGCACAACGCGCCAAGATCCGGATGTCACCGTGGTGGTTTCATAGTTGAGAGGCACTTCATCTGCAGTGGGGCGCCGAGATCCGGATGGCACCGAGGTGATGTCTAGGAAGTTGCTGTACTGGTGTGGTCATCCTACAATGCTGAAACTCGGCGTGGGTCGCCCCATTAGCCTGTGAGATGGCGTCAGTAGCGGACCGATGTGCGAATAGGCCGAAGGCAGCACAACGCGCCAAGATCCGGATGTCACCGTGGTGGTTTCATAGTTGAGAGGCACTTCATCTGCAGTGGGGCGCCGAGATCCGGATGGCACCGAGGTGATGTCTAGCAAGTTGCTGTACTGGTGTGGTCATCCTACAATGCTGAAACTCGGCGTGGGTCGCCCCATTAGCCTGTGAGATGGCGTCAGTAGCGGACCGATGTGCGAATAGGCCGAAGGCAGCACAACGCGCCAAGATCCGGATGTCACCGTGGTGGTTTCATAGTTGAGAGGCACTTCATCTGCAGTGGGGCGCCGAGATCCGGATGGCACCGAGGTGATGTCTAGCAAGTTGCTGTACTTGTGTGGTCATCCTACAATGCTGAAACTCGGCGTGGGTCGCCCCATTAGCCTGTGAGATAGCAGTTCTTTGGATTTGGGCCTGGCTCGTCTGCTGTAGTGGGGCGCCCCTTTACCGTTTCAGTTGCCATTCAGCTGAGTTTCGGCTGCTCTTGATGCTACAGCGACAGGCGGCTGCAACAGGACTCTCAAAATGGCGGCCTGTTCTTTGGATTTGGGCCTGGTCCACTAAAATGGCCCTGGGACACCTTAGAACTCGGACACTCGATTTTTTTTTCCTTTCCTGTACATGCAAAAAAAGGTTAATGCCCGGTACGTTACACGCTTCATCTGCCACGATGAACTCTCTAGAGGAACCGAAAAAAATATAGTTGTGGTAACTATACCATGCATCGTCATATGGAGAGGTGGCACCAATTAATTATAGTGCTGCATAAAAGAGAGATTTGGAGGAGAACCCCTGACCTGCTAGTACATTCATCAAAGAAGTGGCACTGAGAGCTTCAGAGGCAAGGGAAACGGTCCCAAATATTTAGAAGAACTTTGGAAAGATTAAAATGACATGTTTAGATTGTGGCAAATTTATTTCATGTGGACATCTGAGTGTTACTCTAATAAATACAGCATATGAACATCATCATAGTCGATGGTTGGTAGAGACATTTTGACTATATCCTGGACCTGCCCGTCCTCGCCCAAAATGGCGCCAGAATAAATGGGACTCGTAACTCCTTGTTGTGTACTGGTTGCAGAACCTTGAAATCACGAGATACGTATGCAGTTTTGAAGCACATGGCGGGCGGGGACGAGAATTGATTGAATATTTCGACATCCCTATTGATATTAAGTTCTGATGTGTTATTGATTACTGTACTGTTGAAAGTTCGAATTAACGTCACCCATGGTACTTGCCCGCAAATGTATATCTAGATAATTTTATTGTAACTGGCCCTGTCGTATTTTAATTATAAAATGTACGTCCACCGATTCCGTAACTGTTAGACACCTTAGTTCTTGCAACCTAATGGCCCGCCCGTTACGTTCCTCTACAGTGTAAATGTCTATTCATCATATACGATTACAGTTTGCTCCGTGGCCGGCCCACGTGGTTATAGGCTCGTATTTGTATAATGAAATTTTCACAATAAAGGTTTTTAAAAGAAAACATGGTAGTAGTATATACATTGGTAAAGTTTTTAATAATAGTCACTGTTTTAGAATCATTAAAAGGCAAGTGAAATAAAGCAGACCAATTACATGAAGGGTAAAAGGTATAATACGAAGGAACGCAGTAAAGATAAATGGTCAAGGGCTGTTGTGTTTTCTATTCCTGCAACATAAAGTGATCGATAAGAATCTCATATTCAGGCGTATCGGCGACTAAGACAGCAGGTCGACCCTCTTTTGCTCAACGGCTCCGTCATGGGACGAAGAAACGCTCTTTTTCTCGAAAAAAGAATATATTTTACTTGCAGGACAGTTGTAAAATTTCCGGGAAAGTACATTAGCCTGGAACATTATAACATATATTTAAGAAAAAATAATGTTCGGAAGTAATGAAAAGCGTAATTTTTAGGTCATATGACCAAGCCTTTCATCATTACAATAAGAAAAGTAAAATGAACCAATGAAAAGTTTTATTAACAAGTCACATGACTTGTTATGCTTACGTTACGCGCTGCGCGCCCCGGATGACTTCCGGATGCGCTAACGCGGCGCGTCATATGACGCATTACGCGACAACGCAGGTACAGAATATAGTCAAAATGTCTCCACCAACCAGCGATCGGAACACAACCCCTTTCAGCAGGCTAAATAGTTCTGTTAAATGACAACAGAAGGGACAGGCAACAAGAACCATCAGTCAAAGAGGGGAGGGCTAGTTCTTCTCTACCGGGTTACATTGGGGCGCTACCGGAACTGATCGAATTGGTAGTCTACAGTGTTTCTGGATGTTTCAGACTGAAGCTGGGGTTAGCATGAGAGCAGCACCATTTCGTAGCTCCGTCGTGGTCATTCCGCAACCAATCATGGCAGCCGTTCTTTATCGTTATTTTGGGCGGGGTGGGTGGCGGAGCAGAGCTGTTTTGCAGCCATCATTGTGTGGAGTTCAGTTCATCTCACTAGTTTTGTATTTGTCATGAGGGGTTGTTCCTAATGTTTCTATTTTAGCGAGGTCAAAAAGAGATCCCATTAGTGGCCTACTGATTTTGCTCGATTCCTTTTCTTTTTTTTTACACGATTTTTCGTTATCTGCAAAGACTAAACAGAGTATTGCGACTCTGTGTTTGTTTGTAAATAGAGAATGAACCAAAGAGAACTAATTCTAAAACAGTAAATACTTGGATAACAATGAATCAAATGGAGAGAGAAGCAGGCACGACGGATTACAACGGGGGCAAAGACCTGCGTTAACTACCTTTCACTATCTGCAAAGAGAGAGTACTCCTAATAGAAATGAGGGGGGGGGGCACCATTCAAAGCAGATCAGTGTGCATAAACACGAAAATGTTTTCACTTACCACGTACTTGACATTCGACAGCTTATGATATTTGCTATTAAAAAACCATTGAAATTCACTGAAAAAACCATAGGTTATAGACCATATATAGTTAGGAATTAGCATTTACAAAACCTTGAAAATTCACTGAAAAAACCATAGGTTATAGACCATATATAGTTAGGAATTAGCATTTAAAAAACCTTATTTTACTCACACAAAACCATTGAAATTCCATATATAGTTAGTTGCACTAACTATATATCGCGCACCTGCAATCCACTGCTGATCATGTCACATATTACATCATTCATGACATGGTCAGTGACATCACTGATGACATCACTGATGACATCTCAAATGACATCACTGATGACATCACTGATGACAACATCCAGTGACTGTATGTTTCTGTAAAGTTAAAATATATCTTACATATTGAAGAATGAGTGGATGTATAAGTGTCTGGATGAAGGATTTAGTAGGTGCGTGACTGACTGTATGAGTGAGTGATTAAATGTGTCTCACTGAATGCATGGGTTAGTGACTAAACTGTCTTAATTTGTGCATCATTATGTCTGTTGTTCTGTAAACTGCTGCATGTGTTGATCATTAGCTATACGAGAGGCTATATGTGTTATTAATTGCTTGCCCAAGTATTTCTATGGGAGATTGAGTTTGTGTGGGGGTGGCTGGAAGGTGTGTGACTCTATGCATAGATGTGTGAACAGTTTATTCACTAGGTGTATGAGTTCAAGAGTGCATGTGGAAACAGCTACATGGGCAGTTGACTGTGTGCATGAGTGTATTGATGAGTGAATGGATATCTCAATGCTACATGTCATAGTAAGTACATATGTAAAACACAGTACATGTGAGAGTTGGCATATATAAATAACTGTGCATGAGAGCCACCGAATGAGTGAGTGGTTGTATCGATCATTGTGAACTTGTATCAGGGATTGTATAAGAGAGTAAATATGTGTTAGTATATGTTTCAATAAGTAAGGTGTGTTTAACTGTATAGTTGAAGAAATGGAGATGAGATTGTTTCTTTGCATGACTGACTGGGTGTGTGAGTAACTCCATGGATGAGTGGAAGTGTGTGAGTGTCTGTATACACTGAGTGTATCTAAGGTTATATTAGAGTCTGAAGAGGTTTATCGTATTAGCACAAGAATGATGTCAAATGAGATGTCATCAGTGATGTCATCAGTGATGTCATTTGAGATGTCATCAGTGATGTCATCAGTGATGTCACTGACCATGTCATGAATGATGTAATATGTGACATGATCAGCAGTGGATTGCAGGTGCGCGATATATAGTTAGTGCAACTAACTATATATGGAATTTCAATGGTTTTGTGTGAGTAAAATAAGGTTTTTTAAATGCTAATTCCTAACTATATATGGTCTATAACCTATGGTTTTTTCAGTGAATATATATATATATATATATATATGTGTGTGTGTTTACATATATATATCTATATTCATATAAATATATGTAAATATATATATATATATATATATATATTAATTAATGCATATGTATATAAATAAATATATATTTAACATTTATATATTTTTTTAATAATTAAAAAAAAAATATATATATATATAAAATTTTAAAAAATACTCTTTTCACCCTTAAAACTAATACCACCCTGCTCCCTTAAAATACCCCAGCACCCCAAAATCCTAACCCACCCTTACTCCTTAAAATACCCCAACACCAACACTAACCCATCTTAACCCTATAAATATACCCTGTACCCCAAAACCCAAACCTATCCCTAAACCCTAAAAATACCCCTGTACTCCAAAACCCAAACCTACCCCTGAACCCTAAAAATACCCCTGTACCCCAAAACCCAAACATACCCCTGAAACCTAAAAATACCCCTGTACCCCAAAACCCAAACCTACCCCTGAAACCTAAAAATACCCCTGTACCCCAAAACCCCCAAATACCCCATAACCCTATAAATACCCCTGTGCCCCAAAATTCAAACCTACCCCTGAACCCTAAAATTATCCCTGCACCCCAAAACCCAAACCTACCCCTGAACCCTAAAAATACCCCTGTACCCCCAAACCTAGACCCGAACCCTAAAAATACCCCTGTACCCCAAAACCCAAACATACCCCAGAAACCTAAAAATACCCCTGCACCCCAAAACCCAAACCTACCCCTGAAACCTAAAAATATCCCTGTACCCCAAAACCCAAAAATACCCCTGAACCCTAAAATTATCCCTCTACCCCAAAACCCAAACCTACCCCTGAAACCTAAAAATACCCCTGTACCCCAAAACCCAAACCTACCCCTGAAACCTAAAAATACCCCTGTATCCCAAAACCCCAAAATACCCCTGAACCCTAAAATACCCTGAACCCCTAAAACATATACTCCAACACCCCCAAACTAAAACCATATACTTACCTTACACTTAAATATAAAAAACAAATGCTTTTACCATTCATGCTTTTACAACGAATTTCGTTGTAAAAGCATGCGTGGTAAAAGCATATAAAACATAATGGCATGCGTTGTAATATTTTGCGGAGTAACAGTACCTGCGTTATGATGGTATGCGGAGTAAAGGTATGCGGAGTAAAAAATGCGGAGTGAAGGTGTTTTACCGGCTGAGACACCACCAAAGAAATTACTAAAAGTATAACAAAGCCGCACGTTACCCATATTGACAGATGCTACCAACACAGAGGGTTCTCATTTGGCACAAATTCGAAGTTTTCCCGCCAGGGATAGTGGACGGTGATTTTAGGAGACAAAACGCTACAGACACGGCAATAACACTATATGGGTTTGTCTAGTATCCATTTCCATGCAGAATATCCTTGAGATACACGGCGTTAATGCGGAATAGATATCTATGGAGTTAACAAATAGGAATTTGTACAACTAGCTTGACATATTAGAATACAGACCAACTTCATTTTAACAAAAGAGCACTAAATGACAAACCCCGCATTATCTGATAAATGAACCACTTCACATACAGCCATACCTTAATGGAAGCCTCAACCACTGTGCAGACCGCCAGGTACTGTTGATGCCATGGTGTTTTCATAATAGGTGAATCCTATACCTCTCTTTCTAACACGGATTGCTATGCTGCAGTATCCACAGGTGGTACAAAAGGGGGTGGTGATGGACGGAGCATCTGAATCAATCAAACACTCACACCCAGTCAAAAGATCTGGGTTTAATCCATCACCGTTCTTTAGCCCACTCTGCCACCCCAATTCAGACATGGCTAAATGCAAATCAGTCTGACCCTGTGCCTCATGGGAACAGTCCAGCCCGAACTGCCAAGCCATGTCTTCCCTGGACCGGAAACAAGCTTCCGAGGACCGGTTTCTGGCATTCCAGCCGTCTTCAGCCCGGCTTGCTTGAATCCAGTGGCAAAGTGAGCAAGGGACTCACGTCTGAGCATACCCTGCCACACTTATGGCGGCCAAAAGTGGTACAAAAGGGGGTGGTGATGGACGGAGCATCTGAATCAATCAAACACTCACACCCAGTCAAAAGATCTGGGTTTAATCCATCACCGTTCTTTAGCCCACTCTGCCACTCCAGTTCAGACATGGCTATATGCAAATCAGTCTGACCCTGTGCCTCATGGGAACAGTCCAGCCCGAACTGTCAAGCCATGTCTTCCCTGGACCGGAAACAAGCTTCCGAGTGTTGGGGTTCAAGGGGGCCTGGTTCCTTCTGTCTAGTTCCCCGTTAGCGTTTTTTTCTTAAAAGTGCCAAGTGCATATGCGAATTTATGGACGCTCCCTAGGGCTCGCTTTAAAAGGGGGCTACCAACAGGAAACAGGTGCTTGGTTTCTTTATTGGTCCCTTGCCGTGTGATTCCTGTTCCTGTGGTTCTACCTTGTTTCCCTTCCTTCGAGATCCGTTCCAGCGGTCTTTTCTACTGCTGGGTTTTGACCCCTTTTTTCCCCTGCTCCCTTGTTTTCCTATTCCCTTGGGCATTTTCTGAACCCTTTATTGGGGACCTGTATTTGATCTTCGGTGACGTTCTGGGATTCGCGGCTGCGTTTCCTTTGAGTTTTAACGTCCCGTTATTATCCTTTTTTGTATCCAAACCATCTTGTTATACGCTGTGTTTGGGTGGTTTCACGAAGGAGCTGAATAACGGCCGTTTTTGTGCTACCTTTGTGTTCTTTTTAGATTCCAGGTTTTTTTGGGTGCCTTTCGTATTCCCTTGATACCATTTTTCCCCTGTCCCTTTTTGTCCTAAGAATGGTGAATTCCACCCCCTTTGTCATTCTCGGTGTTTCCAGAGGGGGCGTGGTTGGTCTGGGGTTTCGCAAGAAACAACCAATACGATTGCAGTGGAAGAATTCCTGTTTCGTATCAAGCCACTCCCGTTTGTTATCTGGGGTAAGCAGGGAGGTCGGTTGTTCGTGTGTGTACTTGGCACTGATAATAGTAGTAGGGGTGTGTTTAATCTTGTCCCCTTCTTTCTTTTTAGCGGTCTCGTCTGTGTCAAGCTGTCAGCTGCCAGGAAGCCAGAGGAGACGAGTTGTGTTCCCCAAGACCTTGGGTTCCCTTGTTTTGTTACCCACCTTCTCCCGGTGTCGTGTTCTCCACCATCCGTTTTGATTGCGGGTGTTGGGGGTCACGGTGAGGGTAGAGGATTGGGACGTTCTTCACTCCTGCGGTGTTGGGCCGGTCGGCATCGGAACAGATACGTTTGTCAACAGCTTACCATCCACAAAGCGACGGGCAAACAGAACGTACCAATCAAACCATGGAGCAGTATTTGCGCTGTTTGCTAACGTCACTGACGGGCAGTTGGGTACAAGCCCTTCTTGTGGCTGAGTTTGCATATAATAACAGCATGCACTCAGCTTTAGGCATGTCACCGTTTTATTGTTCAATGGGGTTCCATCCCAAGACAATTCCTATTCAGCCATCTGAGAGGGTACCAGCAGTGGATTCCCTGAGTAAGGGTTTGATTGAGATCTGGAAGAAAGCCCAACAGCAGTTAATTGAGTCCAAGAAAGCCATGAAAGTACAGGCAGATAGGCATAGACGGCCAGCTCCTCTGTATGCAGTTGGGGATAGGGTTTGGCTATCATCGAAGAATCTGAAGTTGCCAGGACCAAGAAAATTACAGCCTCGGTTTGTAGGTCCCTTTCCTGTCCAGAAGGTGGTGAATCCAGTTGCGATCAGGTTAGCGTTACCGGCTGAGTATGGTATACATCCTGTATTTCACACCTCTTTGTTGAAGCCATACGTCACCACTTCTCAAGATTTGCCACCACCTCCTCCCGTTTTAATAGATGACAACGTGGAGTATGAGGTTAAAACTGTTTTGAATTCCAAGCGGATGAAGGGACGGCTGTATTACCTAATTGACTGGAAGGGTTATCCCCCAGAGGATCGTTCTTGGGTCCCGGCAAGTAGGGTTCATGCTGCCCGGTTAGTTTGTCTGTTTCATCGCCTGCACCCTGGGAAGCCAAGGCCTGTAGGGAGACTTTCGGGAGGGGGTACTGTTGGGGTTCAAGGGGGCCTGGTTCCTTCTGTCTAGTTCCCCGTTAGCGTTTCTTTCTTAAAAGTGCCAAGTGCATATGCGTATTTATGGACGCTCCCTAGGGCTCGCTTTAAAAGGGGGCTGCCAACAGGAAACAGGTGCTTGGTTTCTTTATTGGTCCCTTGCCGTGTGATTCCTGTTCCTGTGGTTCTACCTTGTTTCCCTTCCTTCGAGCTCCGTTCCAGCGGTCTTTTCTAGTGCTGGGTTTTGATCCCCTTTTTTCCCCTGCTCCCTTGTTTTCCTATTCCCTTGGGCATTTTCTGAACCTTTTATTGGGGACCTGTATTTGATCTTCGGTGACGTTCTGGGATTCGCGGCTGCGTTTCCTTTGAGTTTTAACGTCCCGTTATTATCCTTTTTTGTATCCAAGCCATCTTGTTATACGCTGTGTTTGGGTGGTTTCACGAAGGAGCTGAATAACGACCGTTTTTGTGCTAACTTCGTGTTCTTTTTAGATTCCAGGTTTTTTTGGGTGCCTTTCGTATTCCCTTGATACCATTTTTCCCCTGTCCATTTTTGTCCTAAGAATTGTGAATTCCACCCCCTTTGTCATTCTCGGTGTTTCCAGAGGGGGCGTGGTTGGTCTGGGGTTTCGCAAGAAACAACCAATACGATTGCAGTGGAAGAATTCCTGTTTCGTATCAAGCCACTCCCGTTTGTTATCTGGGGTAAGCAGGGAGGTCGGTGGTTCGTGTGTGTACTTGGCACTGATAATAGTAGTAGGGGTGTGTTTAATCTTGTCCCCTTCTTTCTTTTTAGCGGTCTCGTCTGTGTCAAGCTGTCAGCTGCCAGGAAGCCAGAGGAGACGAGTTGTGTTCCACAAGACCTTGGGTTCCCTTGTTTTGTTACCCACCTTCTCCCGGTGTCGTGTTCTCCACCATCCGTTTTGATTGCGGGTGTTGGGGGTCACGGTGAGGGTAGAGGATTGGGACGTTCTTCACTCCTGCGGTGTTGGGCCGGTCGGCATCGGAACACCGAGGACCGGTTTCTGGCATTCCAGCCGTCTTCAGCCCGGCTTGCTTTAATCCAGTGGCAAAGTGAGCAAGGGACTCATGTCTGAGCATACCCTGCCACACTTATGGCGGGCCAAAAGTGGTACAAAAGGGGGTGGTGATGGACGGAGTGTGAGAAGTTGGCCTGGTACATGATGCTCACTAGTTCTAGTGATCACCTTGTACCATGCCAAGCAACCCTTATGATGATTGGTTGTAAGTCAACCTTAATAGACCAGCTATCCTAGTAGCGTGGACAAATCAGTCTTAGGCTAAACTCTGTAAAGGCATGTGAAGCAAGCTGTTTTACCATACACAATCCCCTTGAATACCAAATGAAAGGACACCACACAGATATATATTGAAAATATATATAGATTTATTTCTACAAATATCCCCTATACTCTTTATGAGCACAGAAGCAAATGCGTTAAAACAAAACACAGTTTAAATATACAAAAGTTGCACAATATGATGAGCCCTAGGGGCCACCTAAACCATATACTAAAATAGTGGTATAAGAACCACTATGGGGAAAGGGAAGAGGCCTAGGCCTGGGGAATCGCTGGAGCTGTTCGAGACTAACAGTGATGAAGTCGGGAAAGGCCCGCGGGACTCGGGTGCAGTGCTCAAAGTGCACGCATGCACCAATGTTAAGTTAATGGTGCGTAAAAGTTACAAAGTTAGTGTTTTAGGAACCTTCCAATGGACCTACAAGTATAAAACTTTAGACACAGGCACTAGAGGTGTATACCAGTGTGGGAACACCGGCGTTGCTGAGTTACCTCACCCACAGGATGCGGGTGCACAGGTGCGAAGTAGTGTCGGGTTTCGTCACGCAGGTCGATGGTGCTTGGAGCTGAAGAGGCTGCAGGCGGGTCGTCGAGGGGGGTTCCGGTGGATCCAAGGGTGGATCTGAAGAGGTGAAGACCTGAAAGCAGAGGGGACAATGTTCAAAGTCAATAGCCAGTGACTACCGTGGAACCAGGATGGAACCAGGCAATGTCGGGCGCAAACAGGTGAAGAGGTGCAGCTTGTCCCTGCAGCCACGTGGACAAGAAGTGGTCAAGGACATCCAGGAGTCGATCACGAGCTGTCCCATGAAGGCTCTAGCTGATGGCAGTGTCAGCAACTTGATTGGAGAAAACAGGCCTTGGCTAATGCAAGCCATGCAGGAAGTGGAAAAAGCTTATCACTCGGACCAGCAAGGTCAGAGCGGGTGCTCCTTTTCAGGGGAGCAAGGGCCAGTCTAGAGCAACCAGACCAGCGGTGCAAGTTGTAGTTTTCGTCGCCAAGATGGCCACTAGCCGCGTGGCAAGTGACCAGGATGGCGCGTCGAGTGGCAAAGTGCAAAAGGGCCCCACGCAGATCGTGGAGATGCTGGGGGGCTGATCTTCGGTGCAAATGCTGCTCGGTGTCGGGGCTTCTCAAACCCCAAAGCACAGCATCAAGGGGGGCCTCGGGTGCTGCGCAGTCAGCTTCTCGGGGGTCTTCCAAGAGGTCCAGTCCCACGTCTCTTGGTGCCTCCACGGGTCTCTACTTTTCAGGGACTGTGGATCGGGCTCTGAGATGTCTGAGAGTCTGGGTCTTGTCAGGCTCTGGGCTCGGGCTCCAGCGGCGGCAAAGCAGACGTCGAGTTGCTGGTTGGTGCCTGTATTCACAGGGTGGTCACTCCTTGGCCACAAGGGAGATTCTCTTCAGTCTTCTGTTCAGCAGAATGTCGAAGTCCAGTTTTCTTCTTAGTTTCAAGTCGAGTTCAGGATGATCTGAAGTCTTGGGACACAGCTCCTACTCTTATTCCAAATCTAGGGGCCGGATTACCTGCTAGGTCCCTCCTCTGGGTGGGACCAGGAAGGGGGGTGGTTACACGACCTTTCCTTTGTCCAGTTTCACGCCAGGACTGGGGCTGGAGAGCCCCAGGACCGGTTTGAACTGGCCTATGCACAGGGACACCTTGTGTGCCCCAGGCATGTCTGATTCTATTCAGCCCTGTCCTATCCAATACACAAAATCCTGTCCGGGGTGGTGCTAGCACCTCCCAAGGCAGGAAACCCTTTGTCCAAGCCGCCCTCGCTGGAAGGACTCCCAGCAGCAGGAGGTCAGACTTGTGTCTGTGGTGGCAGCATCCATTTTGTGATGCTGAGGCTCATGTTTAACTTTACCCGGGTTTCAGGTTATGTACATGTCGTGTCCCTCTAGAAGGGTGGAATGCTACCCCCGTCGCCAGAACTGGCAAGGGGGTAGTATTCCGATTCGTATGACACCTTACTCGACATGTTTTGATAAAGCCAAACCAAAGATAGCATTTAACCGCGAGGTTCATAATGCACTTAAGAGTATATGGTATGGCAGTATCATGGAACAGCTAAAGGAATTGGTTCCGAAAGCTGCAGACAGGCTCAGCTCATGCCAGAGCACCATCTCACATATTTCTAAGCACTCTGCCTCCAGGATTGATGAGGCCTTCCATAGGAGTGGCTGATAGGAACATATGTGTCCATTTTGGGTTAGGAATAGGCCTACTACACCTAAGTAAGGGGTGATTACACCGACTTACCCCAGCTGAGTGATCAGCCAGTTGTGTCAAATATGGAGGCCAGGCCAGGGGTGGCACAATTCGTGCTGCAGCCCCTGGTAGGCCTTGGAAGCACCTATGCCCTGGGTACCTGGGGTACACTGTTACAGGGGCCAATAAGATGAACCAGTTCCAATTTTGTAATGCACCTAATGTGCATTGGCATTAATTTAGAGAGAGAACAGCAGGCTGTGGGTCTGATTAGCAGGCCCACAGCCACATTAAGTCATAAACCAGTGAAGCAAAAAGCAGAAATTTGGGGTGACCACAGGATAGCAGACCCTACTCTCCTACACAGAGCATCTGAAACAATCAAACACTCACACCCAGTCAAAAGATCTGGGTTTAATCCACCACCGTTCTTTAGCCCACTCTGCCACCCCAGTTCAGACATGGCTATATGCAAATCAGTCTGACCCTGTGCTTCATGGGAACAGTCCAGCTCGAACTGCCAAGCCATGTCTTCCCTGGACCGGAAACAAGCTTCCGAGGACCGGTTTCTGGCATTCCAGCCGTCTTCAGCCCGGCTTGCTTGAATCCAGTGGCAAAGTGAGCAAGGGACTCACGTCTGAGCATACCCTGCCACACTTATGGCGGCCAAAAGTGGTACAAAAGGGGGTGGTGATGGACGGAGCATCTGAATCAATCAAACACTCACACCCAGTCAAAAGATCTGGGTTTAATCCATCACCGTTCTTTAGCCCACTCTGCCACCCCAGTTCAGACATGGCTATATGCAAATCAGTCTGACCCTGTGCCTCATGGGAACAGTCCAGCCCGAACTGCCAAGCCATGTCTTCCCTGGACCGGAAACAAGCTTCCGAGGACCGGTTTCTGGCATTCCAGCCGTCTTCAGCCCGGCTTGCTTGAATCCAGTGGCAAAGTGAGCAAGGGTCTCACGTCTGAGCATACCCCGCCACACTTATGGCAGCCAAAGTGGTGCAAAAGGGGGTGGCGATGGACGGAGCATCTGAATCAATCAAACACTCACACCCAGTCAAAAGATCTGGGTTTAATCCATCACCGTTCTTTAGCTCACTATGCCACCCCAGTTCAGACATGGCTGTATGCAAATCAGTCTGACCCTGTGCCTCATGGGAACAGTCCAGCCCGAACTGCCAAGCCATGTCTTCCCTGGACCGGAAACAAGCTTCCGAGGACCGGTTTCTGGCATCCCAGCCATCTTCAGCCTGGCTTGCTTGAATCCAGTGGCAAAGTGAGCAAGGGACTCACGTCTGAGCATACCCTGCCACACTTATGGCGGCCAAAAGTGGTACAAAAGGGGGTGGTGATGGACGGAGCATCTGAATCAATCAAACACTCACACCCAGTCAATAGATCTGGGTTTAATCCATCACCGTTCTTTAGCCCACTCTGCCACCCCAGTTCAGACATGGCTATATGCAAATCAGTCTGACCCTGTGCCTCATGGGAACAGTCCAGCCCGAACTGCCAAGCCATGTCTTCCCTGGACCGGAAACAAGCTTCCGAGGACCGGTTTCTGGCATTCCAGCCATCTTCAGCCCGGCTTGCTTGAATCCAGTGGCAAAGTGAGCAAGGGACTCACGTCTGAGCATACCCTCCCACACTTATGGCGGCCAAAAGTGGTACAAAAGGGGGTGGTGATGGACGGAGCATCTGAATCAATCAAACACTCACACCCAGTCAAAAGATCTGGGTTTAATCCATCACCGTTCTTTAGCCCACTCTGCAAGCCCAGTTCAGACATGGCTATATGCAAATCAGTCTGACCCTGTGCCTCATGGGAACAGTCCAGCCCGAACTGCCAAGCCATGTCTTCCCTGGACCGGAAACAAGCTTCCGAGGACCGGTTTCTGGCATTCCAGCCGTCTTCAGCCCGGCTTGCTTGAATCCAGTGGCAAAGTGAGCAAGGGTCTCACGTCTGAGCATACCCTGCCACACTTATGGCGGCCAAAAGTGGTACAAGAGGGGGTGGTGATGGACGGAGCATCTGAATCAATCAAACACTCACACCCAGTCAAAAGATCTGGGTTTAATCCATCACCGTTCTTTAGCTCACTCTGCCACCCCAGTTCAGACATGGCTATATGCAAATCAGTCTGACCCTGTGCCTCATGGGAACAGTCCAGTCCGAACTGCCAAGCCATGTCTTCTCTGGACCGGAAACAAGCTTCCGAGGACCGGTTTCTGGCATTCCAGCCATCTTCAGCCTGGCTTGCTTGAATCCAGTGGCAAAGTGAGCAAGGGACTCACCTCTGAGCATACCCTGCCACACTTATGGCGGCCAAAAGTGGTACAAAAGGGGGTGGTGATGGATGGAGCATCTGAATCAATCAAACACTCACACCCAGTCAAAAGATCTGGGTTTAATCCATCACCATTCTTTAGCCCACTCTGCCACCCCAGTTCAGACATGGCTATATGCAAATCAGTCTGACCCTGTGCCTCATGGGAACAGTCCAGCCCGAACTGCCAAGCCATGTCTTCCCTGTACCAGAAACAAGCTTCCGAGGACCGGTTTCTGGCATTCCAGCCGTCTTCAGCCCGGCTTGCTTGAATCCAGTGGCAAAGTGAGCAAGGGACTCACGTCTGAGCATACCCTGCCACACTTATGGCGGCCAAAAGTGGTACAAAAGGGGGTGGTGATGGACGGAGCATCTGAATCAATCAAACACTCACACCCAGTCAATAGATCTGGGTTTAATCCATCACCGTTCTTTAGCCCACTCTGCCACCCCAGTTCAGACATGGCTATATGCAAATCAGTCTGACCCTGTGCCTCATGGGAACAGTCCAGCCCGAACTGCCAAGCCATGTCTTCCCTGGACCAGAAACAAGCTTCCGAGGACCGGTTTCTGGCATTCCAGCCGTCTTCAGCCCGGCTTGCTTGAATCCAGTGGCAAAGTGAGCAAGGGACTCACGTCTGAGCATACCCTGCCACACTTATGGCGGCCAAAAGTGGTACAAAAGGGGGTGGTGATGGACGGAGCATCTGAATCAATCAAACACTCACACCCAGTCAAAAGATCTGGGTTTAATCCATCACCGTTCTTTAGCCCACTCTGCAAGCCCAGTTCAGACATGGCTATATGCAAATCAGTCTGACCCTGTGCCTCATGGGAACAGTCCAGCCCGAACTGCCAAGCCATGTCTTCCCTGGACCGGAAACAAGCTTCCGAGGACCGGTTTCTGGCATTCCAGCCGTCTTCAGCCCGGCTTGCTTGAATCCAGTGGCAAAGTGAGCAAGGGACTCACGTCTGAGCATACCCTGCCACACTTATGGCGGCCAAAAGTGGTACAAAAGGGGGTGGTGATGGACGGAGCATCTGAATCAATCAAACACTCACACCCAGTCAATAGATCTGGGTTTAATCCATCACCGTTCTTTAGCCCACTCTGCCACCCCAGTTCAGACATGGCTATATGCAAATCAGTCTGACCCTGTGCCTCATGGGAACAGTCCAGCCCGAACTGCCAAGCCATGTCTTCCCTGGACCGGAAACAAGCTTCCGAGGACCGGTTTCTGGCATTCCAGCCATCTTCAGCCCGGCTTGCTTGAATCCAGTGGCAAAGTGAGCAAGGGACTCACGTCTGAGCATACCCTGCCACACTTATGGCGGCCAAAAGTGGTACAAAAGGGGGTGGTGATGGACGGAGCATCTGAATCAATCAAACACTCACACCCAGTCAAAAGATCTGGGTTTAATCCATCACCGTTCTTTAGCCCACTCTGCAAGCCCAGTTCAGACATGGCTATATGCAAATCAGTCTGACCCTGTGCCTCATGGGAACAGTCCAGCCCGAACTGCCAAGCCATGTCTTCCCTGGACCGGAAACAAGCTTCCGAGGACCGGTTTCTGGCATTCCAGCCGTCTTCAGCCCGGCTTGCTTGAATCCAGTGGCAAAGTGAGCAAGGGTCTCACGTCTGAGCATACCCTGCCACACTTATGGCGGCCAAAAGTGGTACAAGAGGGGGTGGTGATGGACGGAGCATCTGAATCAATCAAACACTCACACCCAGTCAAAAGATCTGGGTTTAATCCATCACCGTTCTTTAGCTCACTCTGCCACCCCAGTTCAGACATGGCTATATGCAAATCAGTCTGACCCTGTGCCTCATGGGAACAGTCCAGTCCGAACTGCCAAGCCATGTCTTCTCTGGACCGGAAACAAGCTTCCGAGGACCGGTTTCTGGCATTCCAGCCATCTTCAGCCTGGCTTGCTTGAATCCAGTGGCAAAGTGAGCAAGGGACTCACCTCTGAGCATACCCTGCCACACTTATGGCGGCCAAAAGTGGTACAAAAGGGGGTGGTGATGGATGGAGCATCTGAATCAATCAAACACTCACACCCAGTCAAAAGATCTGGGTTTAATCCATCACCATTCTTTAGCCCACTCTGCCACCCCAGTTCAGACATGGCTATATGCAAATCAGTCTGACCCTGTGCCTCATGGGAACAGTCCAGCCCGAACTGCCAAGCCATGTCTTCCCTGTACCAGAAACAAGCTTCCGAGGACCGGTTTCTGGCATTCCAGCCGTCTTCAGCCCGGCTTGCTTGAATCCAGTGGCAAAGTGAGCAAGGGACTCACGTCTGAGCATACCCTGCCACACTTATGGCGGCCAAAAGTGGTACAAAAGGGGGTGGTGATGGACGGAGCATCTGAATCAATCAAACACTCACACCCAGTCAATAGATCTGGGTTTAATCCATCACCGTTCTTTAGCCCACTCTGCCACCCCAGTTCAGACATGGCTATATGCAAATCAGTCTGACCCTGTGCCTCATGGGAACAGTCCAGCCCGAACTGCCAAGCCATGTCTTCCCTGGACCAGAAACAAGCTTCCGAGGACCGGTTTCTGGCATTCCAGCCGTCTTCAGCCCGGCTTGCTTGAATCCAGTGGCAAAGTGAGCAAGGGACTCACGTCTGAGCATACCCTGCCACACTTATGGCGGCCAAAAGTGGTACAAAAGGGGGTGGTGATGGACGGAGCATCTGAATCAATCAAACACTCACACCCAGTCAAAAGATCTGGGTTTAATCCATCACCGTTCTTTAGCCCACTCTGCAAGCCCAGTTCAGACATGGCTATATGCAAATCAGTCTGACCCTGTGCCTCATGGGAACAGTCCAGCCCGAACTGCCAAGCCATGTCTTCCCTGGACCGGAAACAAGCTTCCGAGGACCGGTTTCTGGCATTCCAGCCGTCTTCAGCCCGGCTTGCTTGAATCCAGTGGCAAAGTGAGCAAGGGACTCACGTCTGAGCATACCCTGCCACACTTATGGCGGCCAAAAGTGGTACAAAAGGGGGTGGTGATGGACGGAGCATCTGAATCAATCAAACACTCACACCCAGTCAATAGATCTGGGTTTAATCCATCACCGTTCTTTAGCCCACTCTGCCACCCCAGTTCAGACATGGCTATATGCAAATCAGTCTGACCCTGTGCCTCATGGGAACAGTCCAGCCCGAACTGCCAAGCCATGTCTTCCCTGGACCGGAAACAAGCTTCCGAGGACCGGTTTCTGGCATTCCAGCCATCTTCAGCCCGGCTTGCTTGAATCCAGTGGCAAAGTGAGCAAGGGACTCACGTCTGAGCATACCCTGCCACACTTATGGCGGCCAAAAGTGGTACAAAAGGGGGTGGTGATGGACGGAGCATCTGAATCAATCAAACACTCACACCCAGTCAAAAGATCTGGGTTTAATCCATCACCGTTCTTTAGCCCACTCTGCAAGCCCAGTTCAGACATGGCTATATGCAAATCAGTCTGACCCTGTGCCTCATGGGAACAGTCCAGCCCGAACTGCCAAGCCATGTCTTCCCTGGACCGGAAACAAGCTTCCGAGGACCGGTTTCTGGCATTCCAGCCGTCTTCAGCCCGGCTTGCTTGAATCCAGTGGCAAAGTGAGCAAGGGTCTCACGTCTGAGCATACCCTGCCACACTTATGGCGGCCAAAAGTGGTACAAGAGGGGGTGGTGATGGACGGAGCATCTGAATCAATCAAACACTCACACCCAGTCAAAAGATCTGGGTTTAATCCATCACCGTTCTTTAGCTCACTCTGCCACCCCAGTTCAGACATGGCTATATGCAAATCAGTCTGACCCTGTGCCTCATGGGAACAGTCCAGCCCGAACTGCCAAGCCATGTCTTCTCTGGACCGGAAACACGCTTCCGAGGACCGGTTTCTGGCATTCCAGCCATCTTCAGCCTGGCTTGCTTGAATCCAGTGGCAAAGTGAGCAAGGGACTCACCTCTGAGCATACCCTGCCACACTTATGGCGGCCAAAAGTGGTACAAAAGGGGGTGGTGATGGATGGAGCATCTGAATCAATCAAACACTCACACCCAGTCAAAAGATCTGGGTTTAATCCATCACCATTCTTTAGCCCACTCTGCCACCCCAGTTCAGACATGGCTATATGCAAATCAGTCTGACCCTGTGCCTCATGGGAACAGTCCAGCCCGAACTGCCAAGCCATGTCTTCCCTGTACCAGAAACAAGCTACCGAGGACCGGTTTCTGGCATTCCAGCCGTCTTCAGCCCGGCTTGCTTGAATCCAGTGGCAAAGTGAGCAAGGGACTCACGTCTGAGCATGCCCTGCCACACTTATGGCGGCCAAAAGTGGTACAAAAGGGGGTGGTGATGGACGGAGCATCTGAATCAATCAAACACTCACACCCAGTCAATAGATCTGGGATTAATCCATCACCGTTCTTTAGCCCACTCTGCCACCCAAGTTCAGACATGGCTATATGCAAATCAGTCTGACCCTGTGCCTCATGGGAACAGTCCAGCCCGAACTGCCAAGCCATGTCTTCCCTGGACCGGAAACAAGCTTCCGAGGACCGGTTTCTGGCATTTCAGCCGTCTTCAGCCCGGCTTTCTTGAATCCAGTGGCAAAGTGAGCAAGGGACTCGCGTCTGAGCATACCCTGCCACACTTATGGCGGCCAAAAGTGGTACAAAAGGGGGTGGTGATGGACGGAGCATCTGAATCAATCAAACACTCACACCCAGTCAAAAGATCTGGGTTTAATCCATCACCGTTCTTTAGCCCACTCTGCCACCCCAGTTCAGACATGGCTATATGCAAATCAGTCTGACCCTGTGCCTCATGGGAACAGTCCAGCCCGAACTGCCAAGCCATGTCTTCCCTGGACCGGAAACAAGCTTCCGAGGACCGGTTTCTGGCATTCTAGCCGTCTTCAGCCCGGCTTGCTTGAATCCAGTGGCAAAGTGAGCAAGGGACTCACGTCTGAGCATACCCTGCAGTATCCACAGGGGCATGCAGAACACGACTTGCTCTCTGAGGATTTCTAGCAAAATTTATTTAATCACTTCTTTAACACTACGCACGCTAGTCACACATCGTCAAGCGTGACCTGGAGAAATGTTTAAATGCTTAATAGTCAAGATCTACTGTGATCTGGAAACCTACACCTGTTTTAAAATGCTTTTTTCTCTTCACTACAGGAAGATCCAGCCCATCACAGACTCATAACACAATTAGCACCTTTCTTCTTGTGAAAACCAAACAAGCTGACTGGACAGGAATTTAGGTCCTCTAGTGTAGACAATTATAAATTAATAGTTTTCAAGGTCCTGAAGAATCGCTAGTGAACCTACACAGATGCGAGAAACATGTTGACCACTGTAGATTATTAACCAGCACTGAAATAGGAACATTGAATTCCGCCAAGTGCTGTTCTTCACACTTTTTAATTAGGGCAGGAGACCCCCAGAATAAAAAGAATTTCCTACAGGTACTCCCAGCCTTATTTTAACTCACTACCAAGTCTACACACTCCTGGCCCCATACCCGCATTTCACCAAATGGCTGTTGGAAAAAGATCTCCGGTAAAGAGCCCCTCTTTGAGGTGAGCCCGTTGGGTATTGCACCGCCGACCCAATGAGGAGCAGCCCAGATGATGAAGCATGACTACTGCAAGGGTGTGTGAGGGCATTACATCCAACAAAATGGATGCCCAACTGTGATCCTACCGAGACCAGTGGCACCTTTTTAGTGTGACTTCAATCTTTCTCCTCCTGGGGAACGGCGCAGCACCCTTTTTTGACCTTTCACTCAAACATGCAAATTTGTGTAAAAGACACAATTTAAGGAAGACTGGCAGAACCTTTTAATCAGGTGAGACCGACAGGAACCCCCTCTAAAGAAAACAGGGACACAAGACTGCCCCTTTACCACAAATTACATTACTGCCACCACTATTCCTACAAGGCCTGGGTAGAGATGGCCGTAACCACTTTCTCAAACAGGGTTGAAATTGGGTGCCCCTTTGACCTCAGAGCAGGAAATCCATATAACAGCAATGACCTACTTTTATTATGCACAGGTTTCTGACTCACCAGGGGGAAATAAAAAACGTTTTGTGCTTTACTGGAGAAAACAAAGCACGGCAGGCATGCATGCTTTCTAGAATCATACAAGGGACATTCCTACCTGAACATCCCCCCCACCCATATCACACTGGGCCCGATTCACAGAACTAACTTAAGACAAAATCCTAAACTTACTACCATTCTGGTATTCACAGAAGGCACTTACTCATTTTGGTAGTCACAGAAGGCACTTACTCATTTCGGTATTCACAGAAAATAGGACTTCTAACTTTAGGACTCCTAAATGCCTTCTGTGAATACCGAAAGTCTTAAAATTAGGATTTTTCTCAATTTAGTAGGATTTTTCTCACCTTTACTACTACTAAACTGAGGAAATCCTAATTTTAAGACTTTCGGTATTCACAGAAGGCATTTAGGAGTCCTAAAGTTAGGACTCCTAACTTCTGTGAATACCGAAATGAGTAAGTGTCTTCTGTGAATACCAAAATGAGTAAGTGCCTTCGGTCTCATATATGCATTGAATAGCGTGAGGCTCAGTGATGAGCCCTGCGGCACCCCACAGCCCAGAGGCTTGCTTGCGGAGACAAAGGCTCCTTCAAAGACTTGAAAGGTCCGGTCATTTAGAAAGGATTTGAACCAAGCCAAGGCTTCTCCTGATATTCCCAAGCTAAGGAGATGGCGCAAGAGGATTTTGTGGTTCACCGGGTCAAAGGCGGCGCTCAGATCAAGGAGGATCACTACCACTGATTCCCCCTGATCTAAGATCCGCCTAGCTTCCTCTGTTACCGCCATCAAAGCAGTTTCCGTCCCATGTTTGGGGCGTAAACCCGTCTGGGTAGCATCAAGCAGATGGTTACACTCGAGAAATCTAGTTAAGGAGATGTTAATATGTTTTTCGAGGACTTTGCTTACCCAGGGGAGCAGTGAGATCGGGCGGTAGTTGTTTAGGTTGCCAGGGTCGAGGGTGGTTTTCTTCAGGAGTGCTCGTACCATGGCATGTTTCCAGGTAGGCGGTACCGTCCCTGTCACTATGGAAGAGTTCAATAACTCCATGAGTGTGGGGAGAATAACTTTGTCGGCCAAGACCAGCGTGCTTGGAGGGGCAAGGTCACATGGAGATCCAGACTTTATTTGGTGCATCAGAGGCTCAAGTGTTTCTGGGTCTAGCTTGGGAAAATGGTCTAAGGTATTTTGATAAGAATCCTCCGGTTCTGCAGCTAGATGAGGTCCTTGGGTGGGAGACTCTAAATCTGTATACGGAAAAGATAAGTAAATTGTATTTACTTTGTTAAAAAAGAACTCAGCCAAGTCATTACATCGAGAAAGTGGGTTTTGATTGGCTGCCAGAGGTGGTGGAAGCCTAGTCAGACTTTTTACTGTTTGGTATATCTCTTTAGGCTTGGATCTAGCCGACATTATTTTCTCGCTGTAGTAGGCCGATTGTGGTGATTTTATTTCGGATTTATAGGTTCTAATAGCCTCTCTGTAGGTGGCTTTATCCACGGTGGCATAGCTCAGGCGCCACTTTCTTTCCAGCCTCTTGCATAGACGCTTTTTGCCTCTAAGCTCTTCTGAGTACCAGGGCGCTGTTTTGCGCTGCCTTTTTGAGCCGATGGTACGAAGGGGGAGTATGGAGTCCAGTGATTTCGTAATCCAATTGTCATAGTCGTTATTATCTAGAAAAGGGTCGCAGGAGAGTGGGGGTCTGGTGGTAGTAAGAATATTGGTCCCGGGGTCCAAGCGTAATTTAGGCCAGTTTCTCAATCTGCGCGGGGTGGGGGTGGGGGGTAAGAATTTGTGTGTGGTCCAGGTGAGGGGAATCAAAAAATGATCAGTCCCGGGAAGGCTACTAATAGTGCCTACTTTAAGGTGTGCGCAGTTGCTGAATACAGGATCTAAAAGGTGGCCTTTGATATGTGTGGGGGATGGAACAAGTTGCTCTAGTTGGACTGCAGCCAGACTCGCCGTCATCTCTATGGTGACGTTGTCCAGAGTATTGTTAAAATGGACATTGAAGTCGCCAAGTAGCGTGAAATTTGATGGGGAAGTAACCAGTTCGGCCACAGCAGAAGGTAGAGCTGTTTGGAACTGTTTAATTGACCCCAGAGGACGATAAATAAGAATGCCAGTAAAGCTGTCATTGGGGGAGAATTCAATGACAAAAGGCATGCTTTCACAGTCAGCGATGGTCTCCGAAGGGCAGCGACACGTATATATGTCCTTATAAATGATAGCAAGCCCCCCACCTTTTCCCTGAGCGCGGTCAGTGCAAACTATCTGGTATCCTGGTGCAAGGGCTTGCACCAGGTCAGGCTCGGAGTCTTGGGTCAGCCAGGTTTCAGTCAAAAAGACTGCATCAGGCATATGTTCGTCCAACAGCAGGGAGATTTCCAGGCTATGTTTAGGCAGGGACCTACAATATAAAAGAGAAACATATGGTAGTCCCGCAATTCATTCTTGCTTGGTGGGCTAATGAGCTCTATGTTACAGTGAGGACAGAGGTGGGGAATCTCCAGAGGGTGGAACTGGTGACGGCAACTTGTTATTACAGGGGTCCGTAGTTGATAGAGAGACTCTATGTTGTAATGCTTCCTCAGTCCCAATAAAGGATCAAGGGGGGTAGCCCCTAGCCCCGGTCTGATGCGGACGGGCGCAGATGGGCTTACCTTTGGCGCGCCTTCGGTGCGCTGCCGACGCGCCCGCTGCGCCGTCGGGAATAAGCATTCATTTTATAGGGCGGAGAAGGGTGGGAGGCAGCCAACAGCTGGTGCGCTAGCCTCGTTTACACCTAAGATGGCGTCCAACCCTGTCTGCGCCCGCGTCAGAGCCTACTCGCCTGACCGGGGAGCGGGGTTCGAATTACGGTGAGGGACCGAAGTTTTAATACAATTGAAGTAAGATTGTAGCAATCACAATCACACTCACAATACCAAAAATTTAAAAAATTAAAAGGTTTTTGCTACAGCCTAGCCCCCGGCTTCCGCCTCAGGGGAAAGTACAATACCAATTCGCAGTTGTAACCTGCGATGGAGCAGAGGTTTTCCTCTTACAAATTGTGACAAATAAGAAAGAAAATAATATTGTCAATACTTTATATAGATGACTAGTAGCCCGTCCCGACGTTGTCCGGATATGAAATAGAATGTGTGTAATGTGTGTATTCAGATACGGTCATTCCCGTGTTCCCCCGCTTGAGGCCCAGCTGCAGCCTTGGGTGATGTTAGCAGGCCCATGTCCCCCCGCTTGAGGCCCAGCTGCAGCCCTGGTTCATGTTAGCAGGCGCATGTAATTAGTGTAGTGATCCGCCGCCTGAGCCCGGCTACAGCCCTGGCTGATGTTAGCAGGCGCGTGTAATTTGGTTTAATGTGATAGTTCAGTAACAGCGCGCATGAGAGGCTACAGTAATTGTCTCCGCAGACACGCTCAGTCGCGTGTGCCCCCGCTTGAGGGCCAGCGGCGACCGTCTAACAATTAGAATTGTGTTAGGCTTGAATGATTGTTTCCCGCTGTTCTTATTTTTTTATGACCCACACCGATGCTCTTCGGCCCGAGTGCTTTTTAGACGCACCCAGGCCAAGCCACACACTGTGTTCGGCCCTTTCAGATGCACCAAGGCCAAGGCACACACTACATTCGGCACCCCCAGTATGTGTGAGACAACGGGCAGTCCCCCAAGGGAGTCTTGCGAATGGTTACTTACCACGCTTCGAGGTGAACGCCTTTGTGACGCCGCCAGCACACGGCCACAGCAGACAATCTGATTAATGTACGACCCAGATGGCATGAAGTGCAGAACGTAGCACACGCCCCCAGCGTTTGTCACGCCACAGCGTGCCCCTTGATGCGGCGCAATTGCGTAATTGGCGCTTCACATGGCATGAAGGGCGGACACACTCCCACAGCGCGGACACACGCCCCCAGCGTTTGTCACGCCCCCAGCACACACCCACAGCAGAACGCAGACACGCCCACAAGGGACTACTTTGCTGGCACGGTTCTTTTACCTTTTAAATGTGTATGGTGGCCGTCTGCATAGCCTATGTCCTTCTGCTGCAACTGCCCTTTCCAACGCTGTATTGGGTGTTGTGATTGGTGCTGTGGTTACTGAGATTACCCGCCTCAAAGGTTTGGGCTCTCTCTTTATAATATTAGTATGGATATATATATATATATATACTAGCAGCCCGCCCCGACGTTGTCCGGGGGCAATGAGGCTTCATGGCCAACCGCCCGCCCAGGCCCCCACCCGCCCCGACATTGTCCGTGCATGCCCATGCACGGACACGGACCAGATGGACCTGTACGCACATATGCGCATCTACGTCATTGCATTGTTTGTTATTGCTTTTTTTCTGCTGCTGCACAGCATCGGGAAAAAGCATTTCTGTTTGCCCACGCTGCACAGAATACAAATTCATATGGCATCTCACACTAACGTAGCACGCAATACAGGTGGTTAGTCTCCTATTAACTGTACACCATTTATAATCGCATAGATATTTCATTTGTGTGTCTCAATAATTGTGCTCACATGCTGGTTTGTTGTTGTATTCAGGGATGGACACGGACCAGATGGAAGCAGGGCCAACCGCCCGCCCCCCTCCCGCTCTGACTCCCTCCCGCTCCGACTTCCTCCCGCTCCGACTCCCTTACGCCCCCACTCCCTCCCGCCCGACTCCCTCCCGCCTCGACTCCCTCCCGCCTCGACATTTTCCGTGTCCCTTTGCCTTACCTGAGCCGCTGCTCCTCCCTGCGCTCCTCACTTCACCACCGCTCCATGTCCGCTGCTCCTCCTCGTCATCACGCACGTCGCGGCCACCGCTACGTCGCGGCCACTACTTTCAGGGGACTACTTTTTTTAAGTTACATTTTTAAATTTACGTTTAATTTTTAGTTTTTATAGCCTATGTCCATCTGCACACCCTGACAATTTCAACGATGTATCGGGTGTGTGGATTGGCGCTGTGGTTCCCGAGTTTAACTGGCTCAAAGGTTTGTGTTCTCTCTTTATAATAGTAGTAGTATATATATATATATATTTTTACAAGAAAAGAGTGTCCCCACGCGAAGACGCACTTGAAGCAACAGGCAGAGGCTGCTATTTAAACAACTTCTTTTTTATTTCATTTACCGGACATCCCAGCGCTTGATTTATTAATTGTCCCTACGCGTTTCGGAGCTGCCTGCTCCTTGGTCACGGGCTCTGGGCAATGTCAGCTTTCTGGAATGGAGGAGAAAACAAGTCTTTCCGCTTTTCCAAACTTGAACAACCACAGGTGAGTCACGCCCTCCGGTGGGCTTGATCATGTCGACAGGTTACTGGGACTTGTAGTTTTCTCCTCGTGCAGCTTGCAATTTATAATCCTTTGGTGGATTTCCAGTTAGCAAACATCCTTGATGCCTAAAATATTATTACTCTCCGGTGAGGCACAAGTTCTGGAATCCGGTGTTTTTCTTGAGTTGTTGGCATCCTGCTGTGCGCTAACAGGTAGTCTGTGCTCGCAGCCCTCCATTATTTCAGAGGGAGTGCAGTCCTCTCGGCCAGGACGGGCCGAAATATTTTTTCAACTCAAGAAAAACACCGGATTCCAGAACTTGTGCCTCACCGGAGAGTAATAATATTTTAGGCATCAAGGATGCAGCTTTCTCGGGAAGGCATGCTGATTGGCTGTCACTGTCTGTCAACACTAGCACAAGATGGATGCCAACACCTCCTGGTTAGAAGTGTTGACAGCCAATGACCATGCAGCTTTCTCGGGAAGGCATGCTGATTGGCTGCCACTGTCTGTCAACACTCAAAACCAGGAAGTGTTGGCAGCCATCTTGTGCCTTGTTAGAACCAAGGCACAAGAAAGCAGTGAAACAAAGGTGTGAAACTCGCAAAGGGGCCAGAGTAGAAGCACCCTGACCCCCTAGGCCTGCTTAGGGGGTCCCACAAGGACCCCCAAAGCAACAAAAAAAAAATATATTTTTTAAAAAGTCGCGGGGTACCTCCAATTTATATAAAAATGCTACATTTTAAAAAAAACTCTGTCTTTCTTTTTTTCTCCAGGGTACGCGTACCGGTACGTGTACCGATACGTGTACCAGGGCGCGCACCCCCTCAAAAAAAAATAATAATAATGAGTGTGAATGTGTGTGGTGTGTGTGTGTGGGGGGGGGTGGGTGTGGGGTGTGTGTGGGGGGGTATGTGTGTGGGGTGTGTGTGTGTAGGATATGTGGGTGTGTGTGTGGGGTGTGTGTGTGTGGGGGGGGTGTGGGTGTGTGTGTGTGAGGAGTGTGTGTGTGTGTGTGTGTGTGTGTGAGGTGTGTGTGTGGTATGTGTGTGTGTGTGGGTGTGTGTGTCAGAGGTGTGTGTGTGGGGGGGTTAGGTGTGTGTGGGGGATGTGTGGGGTGTGTCTGTGAGGTCTGTGTGTGTGGGGGGGGAGTGAGGTGTGTGTGGGTGGGGGTGTGTGGGGTATGTGGGTGTAGGTGGGGGTGTGGGTGTGTAAGGTGTGTGTGTGGGTGTGTGGGGTGTTTGGGTGTGGGTGGAGGTGTGGGTGTGTGAGGTATGTGTGGGGGGTGTGTGTGGGGGGTGTGGGTGTGGGGTGTGTGTGTGGGGGGGTATGTGTGTGGGGTGTGTGTGTGTATGAGTAAAATGTTCAGCTAACTATAACTGGTGTCAAACCTATGGTTTTTTCAGTGAATTTAATAGGTTTTTTAAATGCTAATTCCTAACTATAACTGGTGTGAAACCTATGGTTTTTTCAGTGAATTTCAAAGGTTTTTTAAATGCTAATTCCTAACTATATAAGTCCTGAAACCTCTGTTTTTTTTAGTGAACTCACAAATTCTATTAGCGGATAACGTTATATCTGTTAATATCCTTGTGGGACCACCTGAACAGCCCTAGGGGGGTCAGGGTGTTTCTACAAGGCCCCCAACTCTTTTTTATTTTTATAAAAAATGAGGTACGCGCACCGTACGGGCCTTGGGGGTCCTTGTGGGACCCCCTGAGCAGGCCTAGGGGGTCAGGATGCTTCTACCCTGCCCCCTTTTTGAGTTCTACACGTTTGTTTTTCTGCTTTCCTGTGCCTCAGTCTACCGAGACACAAAATGGCTGCCAACAGTTTCTGTTTTGGAGTGTTGACAGACATTGGCAGCCAATCAGAATGCAGCTCGCGCACTAGAGGTACGCGTACGGTACACGTACGTGCGCATATGGTACGCGTACGGGTAAGCTCACGGGTAAACTGCTATAGATATATATTTTTTTTTAACCTAAATTACTCAAAATCCACTGGATCACATATCTTGAGACATAGCAAAGGCACATCGGGCTACCAGTCCCTACAATTTTGCCAAGTTTGGTGGAAAACCATTCAGCCGTTCGGGCTAAAAGTGAGTCCAACCGCCCTATGGAAATTAACATGGGGAAAACACGTTTTGGGACCCCCCTTTTATCTCGGCCCCCACTTGACGAATCCCCCCGAAACTTTCAGGGAAGGAGCAGAGAGCGGCGAGGCAAAGTTAAGGAAAATTATAGGCAGATCCCTCAACCGGCGCCAAAGTTATTACCAATAGAATGTTGCGATTTCCCTATGGGAAACAATCCTAACTATATATACCTACTGGCGACCGCCAGTAGGTAATATATATATATATATATATATATATATATATATATATATATATATATATATATTGATACCCCTCGGTACCTTTTTGCCAGAATTTGCAGCGCTCTCTTGCTGGTTCGTAAATCCCCGCGGCAGAACCATGCCACATTTAAATCCACAACCAATTCCCCCAGCTGGGAGAAAAACGGGACGAACTCGCGTTTGTCTTCACTTATGTGCTTTTTTATTTAATCCTCACAGCATGGAGTTTCTCAAGCAGGCGGGCACAAATCTACGTGTTTCGGGATAGCATATCCCTTGTTCACGATCAATTTGGCTCCAGGCTCTCAGTCTCAATATAGTGAGTCACATTATTACATCATTATTACATCATGATGTCATTTTGGCCCTCGGCCTTCTGAATGATGTCGTTTTTTGCAATGTTTTTTATACATTTTTTTTATCCGTCTGCATAGCCTATGTCCTTTTGCTGCAACTGCCCTTTCCGACGCTGTATTAGGTGTGTGCTGTGGTTACTGAGATTATCCGCCTCAAAGGTTTGGGCTCCCTCTTTATAATATTAGTATGGATGACAAACGTGTTAAGATTCACATTTCTGGAAAATGACAAAATGTCATTCTGATTTAGATACTTCATCGTATAAGCATGCAGAATGCTAGAACAAGCTTATGTTATATTTTATATTTACTAAATAGATATGAATTTTTTTTAACACCTTAATGACATTGATCCTCTGATTAGATAATGTTATAATAAATATATCTTAGAAATTTTACATGCAAAATTAATTATCCATGTGTTAGAAATACATAGTATTTCATGTGTAATGTGTACACTGAAAGTGACAAAGGAAAAGTAGACGCTACACGAGGTTTAGTTTAAGTAACGTCTGTGAATCTTTTATATTTGAGAGTGTGCCTTGATAACATATATGCAAAGAAGATTTATATGTACTATTTATGTATATGTGTAACCATGACATTTCGAAATTCTTCTAAGTACCCCATACTTACTTGAAACAATGATTTGATTGAAATGTTTATTAATGCATTTATTTGAGAGATTAATAATTTATATTATGCAATGTGATATTCATATTTTAGCATAATTTCACGGTGAATGAGCTGTATTTCATGTGGACCTCAAATCTTGCTTCCTTTTCCAAACGTGAACTCATGAACTGAATAGTCTGACATCTGTGGGAACTTTTAGCAAATTAGCAATTGCTTCTTTTGACATCCACAGCACAGCTCAACTATACTTGCAACAAAAACTGTTACATATTAGAACAGATGCTTGGGAACAAACTATCAAAAATTTGAGAGAATGATCTTGCTTTCTCTTTGAGTATCTCATTGTTCATATGACTAAACTTACAATGGTTTTAAGGAAGCTATGTTATTTGAATTACTTAATTCTTCCGTATTGTATACTTTTACATACTACATCATCCTCATCCTATCGAAGATGACCAATGGGACAGAGTGGTCTGACATTCCTGATGATGTTAGGGGGTGTTACCCTGGAACCAATGGAGTATAATTACACAGATTTTGGAACTGAACTTGGCTCACCCATTTTGCAGCATTTAGATTGATGGCTTGGACATATGAGGACAACGTAAACTTTGACGTAATACTGCTGCCGTATGGTATGGTAGCTCAATGGAACCTTTTTGGCTGAAGGGTTTGCATCATGCTGCTGTGACTTTGATGTTGCAGTGACAGACTGAGACAGATTTCTGTCTTTAATGACTGGAAGTGGTCCCTTGGAACATTTTGAACTTTCCTAAAGGTTTATATGAGGCTCAACTGATTTCCTATTGATCCAATTGCTATAGTCATCCACTATCTCCCTTGGCTGAGGAAGATTTTTCCCTTCATCCTTGGTTCTCAAAAGTTCTCACGCAGTTTGAGATTGCTTTATTCAACCTCTTTTGGAGTGTAATTTCGGATTGTATGCCATTTTACTTTAATGTTCTTACTCTTGAATGAGATACTAAAACTTTGAGATTTAACCTAAACTCTGCAGATTCTTATTTATTATTTACTTATGGGTAATTCATTGATAGTTATATTTTAAAGTCTGTGCATTGATTACCCTAAAGGTTAAAGATAACGTTTGAATATAGCAATTATCTTTTTCTTGGACTTCATTTGATTAATGCTCATCATCTGAATATCCATTCCCTTTCAGCACATAACAAGATCCATCGAGGGACCAATTAAGTGTGAATGCAGCTAGAGGTTAGATGAAAATCATTACATTACAAAATATAGTGTCTGGGAACAGTGTGTGACGCTACTGCACCTAAGAGGCCCAAGAAGGCTTCTACCAGTATCTGAGGAGTGGGCGCCTGGCCCAGCACTACCTGGACCTTCGTATCCAAGGGTCAAACCTTCCTACTATCTATCTCGTGGCCAAGGTAGACTACAGAGTATTGACCGGTCTGGCATTTGGTTGCTCTAATGGTCAGTTTCACCTCACATAACACATAAGTGAAAGGAATTTTTTTTAATCTGAATGTCGTAACTTTGAACTTGTAGATGCATTGAGGTGTGGAAAATGCGGTCTCCTTGATATTAGGCCTTGGAGTTATCTGCCAGTCGTCAACAATCAGTCCACATGTGCTCAGCTGCCTGTCTACACCCAATCAGTCCACCAGCTCGTCAGCTCTAGAGAATAGACAGGATAGCTGAGAAAGGCTAAGTGAACAGAGACGAAGATACAGAATGGAATGCAAAGGAATAAATTAGAGTGGCATGCAGCAGGAACCAAGAATATTGGAGGAAACATTAGGAAGAAGAGTAGGAAATTAAAAGAATGAGTATGGAATTAAACGGATGAATAGGAATAGAAAGAGGGATGTGGTGGCAGAAGAGACCAGGGAAGGGTAAATGGCAGAAAGACGGAGTGAAGGGAAAGGAAGAGTATCAGAGGGAGATCAGGAGATTTGAAGGGGAAGTAAGAGAGAAGAGAAGAGAGAATGATTGGAGTGGAAGAAGAGGGGAAGCCAATCAAGGATAAAGAAAAAGTAGGCAGATGAAAGGTGAGCAAAAAGAAGAGGAAGAACATTTTTGTTCAGGAAAAATATTTTGAGATGGCCAAGAGAATGTAAAGTAGGAATGGAGAAGGGGGTGTTAAAGGGTTGGGAAAATGAAGAGTAGGGACTGGAATGAAACGAAAGGGAAATGGAAAGGAATGAGATGAAAATTAATCAGAAGGGAGGAAAGGAAAAACGAAGGAAGCAGAGGAAACAGGATAGAGGAGTGGAAGTGAATGATGAAAAGGGATTAAAAAGGAGAAAAGGGAATATTGGAGCATAGCGAAGCAAAGGGGAAGAGACGAAAGAGGGGAAGGAAGGAAGTAGGGGAAAGTTAGGGGCCAAAGAAGGGATGGGCGATGTGAAGAGAGAGGACGTAATAAAATGGAAGGAAAGTGATGGGAAGAGAAAGATAGAAAAAGGCTAGAGAAGAGTGGAGGAAAGATATCTGAAGGGAAAGTAATGGAAAGGACAAAGGGAACAAAGGAAAGAAAGGGAAGGAAGTGGGGAATAAAAAAGAATAGGCAAGTGGAAGGATTAGAAAAGGTTAGGATATGTTAGTTAAGAGAGAGGGAAAGTAGGGTGGGAAAAGGAAGGGGAAAAGATGGAAAGGGAAATAGGATAGGTAACAGGGGTACAGTGATGGAGGAAGAGTAGAGAAAAGGAATGGTTTGGTAAGGGTGCCATGTAGGTTGGAGAAGCGAAGGTAAAAGCAATAGCAGGGGAATGAGAATAGGAGAAAACGGAGGAAAGATAAGGTGTAAGGAAAGGAGAACAAGAAGGGAGGAAGGAAATGGAAAGATTATTGGTGGGAGACAAAAAATGGAGTGGCGGAGGGGGAAGAAGAAGGGAGGAAAGGAATGCGGAAAGGGGTGAAAATCAAAGGGGAGTTAATGGGTAAAAGACAGAAAGTGAGGGAAGGAAATTAAAGGGACAAGAAAGGAATAACAGTGAAGGAAAGGAAAAGGTAGGAAAAGAAAAGAAGAAGACAGGGTCTGGGAACATAAAGGTGAAAGGAAAGGAATAAAAAGGAAGAGAACAGAACATAATATAAGGGAAGGCAACAGAAGAGAATGATTAGAGAGAGGAGGCTATGGAAGTGACGAGGTCAGGAAAGGAGAGTGAAGAAAATGAAAAAGGAAAGAAGGGACAGAAATCAAGAAATGCTAGAAAGCCAAGGAGTTGGGAGAGGGCACGGGAATGGAAGGAAAGCAAAGGAATGGATTGGTACAGTAGAAGAAAATGAAAAAAGAAAAGAAGAAGTGGAATGGAAAGCAAGGTTGGAGGAAGAGAGAGAATAATGGGACAGCAGATGTGGGAGGGTAGATGAATGAGTGGAGTGGAGAGGGCTGGGTAGGAAAGGTGGGGAAAGAATATAGAAGTAGAGGGGAGGAAAGGAATCATCACAGAAAGGAGAGGAAAGGTAAGGCGAAGGAAATTAATAAAATGGAAGGATTTTTTTAAACAGAGTTTATTGGGTTTCAAAGGCAAGACATGCAGTACTACTGAAATGCTTTATGACATAATAGGAAACTTTGGCATAGTAAACAATGCAATCTGTCATTATGAAAATTATGGGAAAAAAACAACTTTAATCAATCAACCCCTCTCCCTCCCCTTACCCAGGTCAGTACACCACCTCTTTGAAAGTGTCTAGGTTGGTACATAAGAAAAGGAAATAGCCTTTAGGCCAGGGGGCGCCGCATCGTGCGCCTCATGCGCCATAAAGGTAGGTATTGTGCAAAGGGCTGTTGTATTTGGAACATATAAGTCATCTCGGTGGCTCCACAAGGGAGCCCGCCGACGAGTTCCACTCTGGGTTGGTCAGATCATCAACCAGTACACCCCAGACAAGGGCTCTGTCCATGCTACTTATGCCCCTTCATACCTCCCTCAGGAGAATCCTTCCCTCGCAGTCCACCCATTTTATCAGCTCCCTCTTGCATGTTGTCAGTTGAGAACCTCTCATTGCCTTCCAATTCAGCGCTATCTCTCTCTGGGCAACTATATATGCGAAGTCCTGAACCTGCCTGTTATCTTGATCTTTGCAGGGTGGAGGAACCAACCTAGCAGGCAGTGCTCCGGGGTTCCTGGGATCTCCCTCCCAATGCACTCTCCGATCGTCTGTGTTACTCCCTCCCAGAAATGGTGTAGTGCAGGGCACACCCAGAACATGTGTAACATATGGGCTCTATCATCGCCACATCTAGGGCATGCTGCATCTGGTATATGGAAGTATCTGTCTATACGCTCAGGTGTCATGTATGCCCGGTGTAGTATGTAGTAATTGATAAGTTTAAACCGTGCATTTCTGGAGACTTATGGTATTTGTTCTAGTATCTTGTCCTAGTCGTTCTGCTCAATAGGAGTGTCAAGCTCCTCCTTCCACTTAGTCCTCAGTGCGTCCAAAGGTAGTTGTTGGTCGGTAAACAACCTTTACAACGCAACTTTTACCACGCAGTGCCTTTACAACGCAACTTTTACAATGCAAACCATTACAACGCATTGTGCTGGGGGGCGCTCTAGGATAGGGAATATGTTTAATGTACTATCCATCACCTTCCCTACTATCCACGGGGACTGGAGTTGGAATAGTAAATTAAACAATTCACTATCCAGCGCCTAAAAGCACTATGCGTTGTAATGGTATGCGTTGTAAAAACCGCGTTGTAAAAGCATGCGATGTAAAAGCATGCGTTGTAATGTCATACATCCTTGTTGGTCCGTCCGCAGTGCCCTATAGAGGCATGAGACTGTCCGAACAACCCCTGCCAAGAGCGCTATATATTGACAGCTCTGGGATGTCACAGGTTCCGAGGATCCCTTTCCTCAGTGCTTCCTAATCGCCAATATCATTGCCGTGGGAAGCAGGAAATGCCTCTGTGGCAAGTCATATTGCACTCTGAGGTACTCAAATGGGAGCATCTCCGAATTCTTATATAGGTCTCCCACCTTCGGCGCCCCCATCTCCACCCATTGGTCCGGGCACGCCAGCTTCCCCCATGTGGGAGTACATTGAGGAAGTTCATGGGCAGCTCAGACGAGTATGGGGTCTTAATGTGCATTCTTTGCAAGTTAGGATTTTTCTAAGTTTAGGAGTTCTAAAGTTAGCAGTCCTAACTTTACTACTCCTAAACTGAGAAAAATCCTACCTTTAAGACTTTCGGTATTCACAGAAGGCATTTAGGAGTCCTAAAGTTAGGACTCCTAACTTCTGTGAATACCGAAATGAGTAAGTTAGTGCCTTCTGTGAATACCAAAATGGTAGTAAGTTTAGGATTTTGTCTTAAGTTAGTTCTGTGAATCGGGCCCATAGTTTTCAGGTCTCTGAACTGTGTCCTCGGCATCCACAGCAGCAGCGTGGAGAAGAAAATAAAGAAGTCGAGGAAGGGCCACCATCTTTAGAAGAGCTCTTCTCCCGACAACAGAGAGTTGAAGGATCCCCCAGAAATTCATTGAAGCTCTCAGAGAAGCAATTGGTCACCATATATTGCCCTCCAAATCCTTTTCGTGATAAATCTTGACCCCCCCAAGTAAGGCAGCCATCGGGGCTCCCATTGTACTCTGGATCCGTGCATTGCGGGGTCCTCCCTCTGCGTCATGGGGGAAATTCTGGATTTCTGCCAATTGACCGCAGCCCAGATACGAGGCCAAATTCCTCCAGCATAGTTCTATCCCCCCTCAGGTCCTTTCTGATATTGCACAAGAATAGCTAGAGGTTTTCTGCATACAGTGCTATCCTGTGGCAGCGTCTCTGAATACCCTAAATGCCTCGCCAGTCTGTGCCCTCGCAGGCGGTCGCCCCCTTCACGCTGCTCTGCCGCTCGCCTGCCTGCTGCCCTAGCTGCTGCCTGGCCGCTACCTGCTCGCTGCTGACCTCCGCTCACCTCCTCCGCTGCCCTCCGCATCAGGCTCACCTTCTGCCCGCAGCCTGCCGCCTCTGTCCCCGCTCCTCTCCGGACCCGCTGCCCCGGTCACCTCCGTGATTCCCGCCGCCGCTGACCAGTAGCTCCGCCTCCCCTCCACTCCCATTGGTCCTCCCGCCTCCCCGCTGACCCTCCCTCCCGGCTCCTACTTATGACGCCCCCTCAGCGACCGCGCAGCGGACGCGCGCAGCGGGAGCGCCGATTGAGCGCCGAAGGTGCGCCAAAGGTAAGCCCGTCTGCGCCCAGTGCCAGGACCCCTGGCCCACGCCATCACCAGCCCACCCGCCGGACCTACAACGCCACCAAACTCAACGCCCTCAACGCCGGCCGACTTCCGGGCTGTTACCAAGCCAACCCGAGACGCACCCACGGACCCTTCAGCTGCAACGCCTGCAAGTTCACCTGCATCCGGACCTGCACCACTCCAGCAGCGCTCAAGACCTTGACGAGCAACAGCAGCAACCACCTGAAGTGCATCCTGCTCAACACCCGCTCCGTCCACAGACACGCCGTCGAGCTCTGGAACCTGCTCGACACAACATCACCAGACATCGCCTTCCTCACGGAAACCTGGATGAACGCCTCCTCAGCGCCCGACATCGCCATCGCCATCCCAGACGGCTACAAGATCATCAGGAGGGACTGCATCAACCACACCGGAGGAGGCATCGCCATCGTCCACAGGAACACCATCCGCATCACGACCAACACCGACGACACCCTTGCAACCGCCGAGCACCTGCACTTTCAGGTCCACATCAACCCCAAGACCACCCTCAGAGGCACCCTCATCTACCGACCCCCAGGACAACGCGCACAATTCAGCGAAGACATCGCCGACTTCATCAGCCCGCACGCCCTCTGCTCCACTGACTACATCCTCCTCGGGGACCTCAACTTCCACATGGAGAACAACAACGACCGCAACACCACCACCCTGCTGGACAACCTCGCCAACCTGGGACTCAAGCAACTGGTGACCACCCCCACCCACTACGCCGGACACACACTCGACCCCGTCTTCTCATCCAGCAAGGACATCGCCTTCAGCCACGCCACCGGACTCCACTGGACGGACCACAGCTGCGTCCACTTCAACTTCGCAAGGACCACGATCCACCACCACCAGCAACAGGCTGCACGCAGGAGCTGGAACAAGATCACAGCCGACCAGCTCGCGTCCTCCCTGAGCATGAACCCTCCCACCAGCACAACGAACCCTAGCCAAGCGGCCACCAACCTCACGAAGTGGATCAGCGACTGCGCAGACGAGCTCGCCCCCCTGAGGACCCCGCCCAGCAGACCCGGTAGCAAGAAAGCCCCATGGTTCACCGACGAACTCAAGAGCTCCAAGAAGAACAGCCGAGCCCTCGAGAGAACCTGGCGCAGAGACCCAACACCGGACAACATGACTGCCCTCAAGCTCGCCACCCGAAAACACCACCAACTCATCCGCGCCACCAAGAAAACTGCATTCAAGGAACGACTGGACAACAACGCACACAACAGCAAAGAACTCTTCAACATCGTCAAAGAGCTCTCCAACCCCAACGCCGGAAACAACGACATCACCCCTTCGCAAGACCTCTGCAACTCCCTCGCCTCCTACTTCCACAACAAGATCGCGGACATACACAACAGCTTCAGCACTCAACCGACGAACACCACGACCGAACCACCGCCCCCCACCACCACCCTCCGCACCTGGTCTCCGATCAGCACCGAAGACACCGTCCGCACGATGAACTCCATCCACTCCGGATCTCCGACCGACCCCTGCCCTCATCACGTCTTCAACAAGGCCGACGCTGTCATCGCACCCCACCTGCGGGACATCATCAACACATCCTTCGACACTGCTTCCTTCCCAGAGAGCTGGAAGCACGCCGAACTCAGCGCTCTACTCAAGAAGCCATCGGCTGACCCCACCGACCTCAAAAACTACCGCCCCAGCTCGCTGCTCCCGTTTCCTGCAAAAGTCATCGAGAAGACCGTCAACAAGCAGCTGGCCACCTTCCTCGAGACGAACGGATCCCTCGACCCCTCACAGTCTGGCTTCCGGGCCAACCACAGCACCGAGACCGCCCTGATCGCAGTCAACGATGACATCCGAGCGCTGCTCGACAACGGAGAAACAGCAGCCCTCATCCTCCTCGACCTCTCCGCGGCCTTCGACACTGTCTGCCATCGTACCCTAGTACAACGCCTCAGCAACGTCGGAGTCCAGGAGAAGGCACTGGAGTGGATCATCTCCTTCCTCGCCGGAAGGACACAGAGAGTCCGCCTCCCTCCGTTCAGATCTGAAGCCACCGAAGTCATCTGCGGCGTCCCTCAAGGCTCCTCGCTCAGTCCAACCCTCTTCAACATCTACATGAGCCCCCTCGCAGACATCGCACGCCAACACAACCTCAACATCATCTCCTACGTCGACGACACCCAGCTGATCCTCTCCCTTACCAACGACCCCGCCACCGCCAGAGCCAACCTGCACGAAGGGATGAAAGAGGTAGCCGAATGGATGAAGAACAGCCGCCTGAAACTGAACTCAGATAAGACGGAAGTCCTCATCTTGGGATCCTCACCCGCCGCTTGGGACGACTCCTGGTGGCCCCCACCCTAGGCAGCGCACCCAAACCAACAGACCACGCACGCAACCTGGGCTTCATCCTGGACTCCTCCCTCTCCATGACCAGACAAGTCAACGCCGTCTCCTCGTCGTGCTACAACATCCTGTGCATGCTACGTAAGATCTTCCGGTGGATCCCCACCGAGACCAGGAAGACGGTCACCCAGGCCCTCGTCACCAGCCGTCTGGACTACGGCAACACCCTCTATGCCGGAACCACCGCCAAACTCCAGAAGAGACTCCAGCGGATCCAGAACGCCTCAGCACGACTTATCCTGGACATCCCCCGCCGCAGCCACATCTCCGGACACCTGAGAGACCTGCACTGGCTCCCGGTCAACAAGAGAATCACCTTCCGTCTCCTCACCCACGCACACAAAGCCCTACACAGCCAAGGCCCAGGATACCTCAACAGCCGCCTCAACTTCTACGCTCCCAAACGCCAGCTTCGATCGACCAGCCACGCCCTCGCCGCCGTCCCCCGCATCCGTAGAGCCACCACAGGGGGACGGTCCTTCTCCTACCTCGCCGCCAAGACATGGAACTCCCTCTCCACCCACCTCCGCCTGACCCAGGACCACCTCGCCTTCAGGAAGCAACTCAAGACCTGGCTGTTCGAGCAGTAGCAGATCCCCCTCCCCCAGCGCCTTGAGACCCACTGGGTAAGTAGCGCGCTATATAAATGCGATGATTGATTGATTGATTGATTGCATACGGCACTACGGGCTCCATGGCGATGGCGAAAAGCAGCAGAGACCAAGGCAACCCCTGTCGTGTCCCCCGTTCCACCACGCAGCTCACGGATATAGTCCTGCAGGTGCGCACCCCAGCTGTAAGACTTGTATATAACAGATGCGTCCAAGCTACCAAATGCTATCCCAGTCCCATGTGCAACATCACCTCATAGAGGTAGTGCCATTCGAGACTGTCAAACGTCTCCTCTATGTAAATGGCAAATACAGCTGCATCCTCTTAAGTATACTCAGCAGCCTCCATAATCATCGGTAGGCGTCTAATATTAGTCGCAGTGTTATGACTCGGGATAAATCCCGTTTGATCTGAATGGATCAAGGTCGTCTTTTGAGATAACAGGCCAGTTCCAAAATCTTACTCCCCCATGCCACAATGGGGGAGCCGCCACTGATGCTATGCTTCCCTGAAATTGTACCCTGTTCCAGCACTGTGAGAAATGTACAAGATGGTGCATACCACACTGTGCAGGAACGTGCTGCAGGCTCTGTCACGGTGGTGGTCTGTTATTAAGGCTCTCCTGTGAGCCTAACAGACCTGTAAGAACACCACAACACCACTTGCCTGCCCTGTATTCAACTCAGAATTCAGCAGGCACACTATGTGTTTGGCTGTCCTTCTGCAAGCACAGCGGTGGCTGTGCTGCAGGAGCACCACCAAACTCGTAATAAGTCCCTAAGTGTATAACATGCAACAGACAGCCAATTTGGAAATGATATAACCAAAATAAATGCACTGGCATACGTCCCTGTAACAGAGGAAGCTAACTACTGCAACATGCCTAAAGAAACCCTATTTTACCAACGCAATGAACACAAATTAAGTCCTCTAATGGACTATTTTGAAGACACTTAGGTTGGCAGGCTGTATTGCTCTGGACACAGACGCCAACCCAAATTCCATATACAATGGCGGAATATCCACAACAGCACCATGGCTCAACAAGCCAAAACTAACAACACAGTGGAAGGATGGCACAATGCATTCCAAGCCACTCTAGGAAGAAGCTATCCAACACTCTGCAAATTCATAGAACCCCTCCACAAAGAACAAGGTTACAAACAACTAAGAATAGAGCAATCAGTAAACCAAATCAAGGCTAACATAAGTAAACAAAGCAGTAAAATGTACAAACTGCTACAATGTAAAGTGGGGTTCTTTATTAATAACAAAGTAGTAGAGTACTTAGAAGTAATGGCAAAATCCCCATTATAACTCACCCACCTAAGTAATGGCAAAATCCCTATCATAACTAGGGCTCCAGGTTTTCAGTTTTTACGGATTTTTACATATAAATACAGATGGAAAGCAATTTTTCCTTTATCTCTACTTATATATAAAAACGGGAAAATACTAGAACATTTTGCTGTGCTGTCGTCTGGTGTCTCCCCCTCCTTAGAGGGTTCAGAGGTGTCAGCCCGGGCTGAGACAGCTTCCCGGGCACACACAGAGCTGCCCACCACACCCGAGTACCTCACAGGTATTTAAAAGACCATTTACTTGTTAATGAAGCTTTGTAGTTATTTCACCCCTTTTAGAGCCCATGCCAGAGTCAGATTAGGAGCCTCTATTCACACCATTGTTGTGTGAGTTGTGGTTCTTGCACCATGTTGTGAGCACGATTACAGCAATGGAACATTTGGTGACAGGGTGGGACTCTGCTTCCTGATGGAATTAGCAGGTCTGGGAGGCAGCAGCTGCCTCTGGGGATGCAGAGCCGGTGCTTGACACATGGATATAAAAAGTGCCCCCCTTCCCTCTTTCTAGACGGCAAGCTATAACTGTTCTTCCCGTCTCGTGGTCCCTCTACAGCTGATCGCTTTCCCCCTCGTGTGGGTACATCAGCTACCCTGTTCTGTGATGTAATGTTCGTGAGAGCAGCAGTCACTGGTGTTTGTGGTGTGGTGTGTAAGATTCAATATTAAGAGCTGAGGGTACATACAGCTCTAAAAGAAGATCTAATTTTTTCATTAAATGTAAGTTTATTAGGTTGTTGGCCAATACAAGCGATGATCGTAAATAATACATCCGATTTACTTGAAAAAAAAGCATATTCATAGATTTTATAAATGAATAACAGGTTTTATGAGCATCACTTAAAAATATCCTGGTAACTAAAGTTATGAACAGACTTCCCAAATCAAACAATGGTACACTAACTTACCCAGTAGCCCTTATTTTGGTATGTTATTAGTTATTATAACATTTTAATAGTATATTAACCTCCCCAAAGTTGGTTAAAGATGAAATTTCCTTGGCTCGATTTACAACGGGCAAGTAAGCAGAACATTGTTCAGGTCATTAGCAAATGGTCATGATGCCTGCCCAACGTTTGAGTGGCCTCTGACAACTTAAATAAATAATCCCTCTAAAAGGGGTGCACAAAATTTCAAGTGGAAGAAACAGTAAGAGGGTCGAATCAGGAAAATAGCTGGACTTCATAATATATTATTACATGTGTCTAATAGTACTTGTGAAGTGCAAACCTATTTGAAAACAAATGGAGTTCTATTCAACAGATGAGAGTCCAGGGCTACAATTTAAGCCTGATTGCAGGTATGGTATAGGATAATCTACAAGGTACCAAATAAGTCTTAAATGTGAATGCAGCGTAGTACTCCATAACAAGGGGAGTTTTCAAAATCTTTGTGAATTACATGACGGTCAGATGCTGTTCCGGTTGCCAATGCAGGTAAAGTGTGCATAGATGGAGGTAGCCTGCCTTCAGTTATTTTCTTTTTTGCACTTCTTTGTCTCTAGTTTGGACATATTCGGGAACCCAGTGGGCGATTCTCTGCCCGAAGTGGTTAGTTAATTCACAAATGCATACAGGTGTCATTTCTGTTGGCCTTGTCAGTGATGCAGGTGGTTTTGAACCAGACTGGACTGAAGGAAGCTATTTGAGATGCTGAAAGAGAGAGAAGTGGATTGTGAGGAGATTGAATGACTTGAGTACTATTGATTTCATGAGGATACAAGGGCCAATACAACTAGTGAATGACAGTGAGTCTTCCTCTTATGTTGTGAGTGCAGGTAATCTGCTGGATGATGCACGAATAAGGACATCAAGGTTGTGTGTACATGTTGGTGCAAAACTATTTTCTGTGATGGAGAGTGCCTTTATGATGTGTAATGTGATGATGTCACTTATGTCAGACGTATAGATAACCGAAGAGTGCATTGATGAGCATGAGTTGGAAAGTATGTGGCATTGATGGTTTGTAAATGTTGTGAGCAGATGCGTGGTGTGGGTGTGGTGCATTTTGCCTGGGGCATATATTAGTTTATCTAAGAGTCTTGGGGGCCTATTAGTATGGTGGTTGGAAAAAATGTGAGACCTATTGCATTGCAAACGTGTGTTCTTTGTTGAGTCTGTTTTTCTGTCCTCCTACTTCAAGCACTAACTTAAAAAAACAAGCATTTGCAATGCAATAGGTCTCGCATTTACTTGAGTTTGAGCTATTGGCATTGTAAAGGACAATACCTTTTATTTATGTTTTGGTTTTTAAAACAGATAAATAAAAGGCATTGTCATTTACAATGCCAATAGCTTAACCTAGCGCAAATGCGAAACCTATTGCATTGCAAATGCTTGTTCTCTTCTGCACACACAAAACATCAAGCCTCATAGTGATGGCCAAGGACAGCTTTAGCGCTGGTGGGGCACAATTGGGTTGCAGCTGAAGGCAGTGTGAGTTTCTCTCAATAGGTTGGTATGGTGTTCAGTGGGGGAGAGGATGTGGCACTCTGCCGATGACAGAAACTGCAAGGCTCTGAGGCAAATGGCTTGTGATAGCACTTTTAAGCATATTTGGGACATATTGCAAAAGGCAAAGTTTTCAGATGAATGTATAGTGTTGACCAATAACAACTGAGCGCATGTGTGCATTGTCAATTTAAATAAATGTGGAAAAATACTAGTTGTAGCGTCGTCTTTTACTTGTGGCAAAAGTAAATGTGGATAAAAACAGAAAAAATGCCTGAAAAATAAATATGGATATATACAGACGAAAATGGCAAAAAAATAAATACCATAAAACCGGGAGCCCAAATTATAACTCACCCACGAAGCTACCATCTAACCAGTAAAGTTAAACAAAAAAAGACATTACCATAACTTAATCATTTTCTAGAAAATGTTAAACAATTTATTTTTATTAATCAATTGAAAAAGGATATAGTGATAACATAGAAAAGAAAACTGACAAATAAAAGTACATTATTTATTATTTAATTAAAAATATTACACATCAACAACCACAAAGCACAATATTAGAAATTAACACAACGTAAAACCAATTAATTTCACACGTAGAAAATAAAACTTTTACATTGCAATTATGTTGAAAGTAGGCTGAAACCGTCAACATTATCGGCGCCCTCTTGCTCTCCTTAACCTTTTTGTGCGCGTAAAACAGCCGCCATCTTGAACACCATGGCTTCCCTGCTCCCGCCGAGAGCCAGCGCGCCTCTCTCCCACTCCTAACTTCGCCGGCATCCCCCGCATACTGACAACCCCCCTGCCTGCACCTGCCGCGAATCATAAAACCCCTCTTCAGCGCTGCTCTGCCCCAGACCCTCGTCCTGTTCCCAGCGCGACACCTCCCCTCTTCCCATTTATGATCCCCGGCCCTTTGATGCAAACCCCATTTCCCCGTGTGCCCGTTTGTCTTCCCCGTTCCCAGGCCGACACCCAGCTCTGCCGATACCAATCCCTTGCCCCTCCCCGTACAATAGAAAGCTTCCCTCCTCAAAGGACCCCCGAGATGATCAAAGCCCCCCCCATCCCACGAGATCCGATCGAAACCCACACACACCGTGGATCGGCGGAATATCCAGCTGCGCGATGATCATCACCTGTTGTGAACGGGGCGGGGACTTCCACTGTAATCTTGCGTGGGAACGGGCTGGGAAGGGGGGGATTCTAAGGATGTCTTTCCGTACATCAAAGTATCGACGAAAATGTGTTACATGCAATAAACAGATAAACGTGTGTATAAGAGGCCAGGCCTCAGGGATGCAGTTAGAGCACCTCAGAACGATACCTTCTGTCCGTTTCGTTGTGTTCTCCTCCGGAGAGAATAAAATCCTTGTTTCCTGCCTTCCAGTCTCCAGCGCCTGCCTCTTCAATAGTTTAACTTCTTTGTGGGTTCAAGAGGCGACACCGCCGGGCAAATACTTAAGGATCTTATATTCTGGTTGGTAGTGCCCCCCAATTAGTTTCTACAATTGGCGTCCCAAGCGTGGGGCCCATCAGCGACCCATGGATCCAGTGGGAGAGGTCCTGACGACAAAGTGAACGACTGCAACGATCGGGAACGCGTCTGTCCGATAGACCCTCGTCTGACAGCCGATCATCCGAACTTCACTGGTTCCGAACAGACCTCTCTCGAGTGATCTACGGTCCTGACTGGGAACCATCAGGAGTGCCGCGAGGATAACGAAGAAGAGAGGACGATCGGGCGCTGGATTCGGAAGACAGGAAACTGTCCATGCGGTCCGGGTAAGGTCGTGTAACCACGACAAGTCGCGAAATATTTGCTTGATTGCTTGTTTGTTTAAAAATACTAGTATTGCTCTTTTTATTTATTTGGAGATTCACTGTCTGCAAACGGAGAAACAACGGGCTCTCTCTTTGCAAACAGTGGAGGATAGGTAGGGCAGCAGCCGTGCTTATTTTTTCTCCCCCACTCAATAATCACTTGAAACTGAACTGTTGTTCGCAAACTATTGTTTCCTGGAGATTCCCTGTCTGCAAACAGGGAAGAGACCACCCTTTTTGCAGATAGTGAAAAGGGTAGGTAACGCAGATCTTTGCGGACCTACTCATTCTCCCCATTGTTATTTATTGGTCTTTTGTTATTTTGATCCATGAGGTATTCACTGCCTGCAAACAACGTAGAATAGAAATATTCTGTCCCGTCTTTGCACCTAGTGATAAGATAGGCAGTGCTGACTTTTTAGTCCCTCGTTACGAGCCGTCATGTCTGTCTTCTCCCCACTGATTGGTAGCCTGTTTAGCCCGGACCGCTTATTAGAGATGGACCATCCAGCCCCACTGGAAGGCACCCCTAATAAGGACATGTTCATGAAGCATGGATTGACCGCTATAGCCTATAGTAAACTATGGCATAAATATACAAAAAAGGGTCAAGAAAGTCAATGGCCCCTGATAGGATCCTTCGATGATGATAAAATAAAAACGCTAGAAACTGCCCTGGGTAAAAACAAGACAACACCTACAATGCTTGACAGCTTCGGCATGTGGCGAAAAGAAACTGAACAACGTAAAAAGAAAAGTGAGAGTAGGTTGGAAAAAGAGCTGCGAAAAGCAGCCCACCTAGCTGCTCAGAAACTAGAAAAAGAGATAAAGGAAAGAGAGAAAGCTAAACAGAAACTAGAAATGGAAACACCAAGCCAGTGTCCGGTTAGAACCCCCTCCATGCTCTACCCTGATTTACCCTCGAAACGACAAGCCAATGAGGACCTGCTGTTAGGTCCTCCTATCATCTACATGCCCCCTCCATATGCCCCTTCTCAACCCGTGGCGCAGCACGCGCCACCCCCAGGTACAAACGAAGGTACCGCCACAGCGTCGGCCCCAATGGCCTCTGTGCCAGCCGAACCCCTTGTATTAAAACCCGCATCAACAACAACGTTAGACGACCATGAGACTCGAGGGGCTGGCCCTGCAAGAACAAACAGACTAGACAAAGATGAGCGAGCGGGGATCGACAAAATAGCAAGGACACTGGTAGAAAGGAAGGATGATGAAGAGTACATCACAGATATGTTCAGCTCGTATACAGGAAGTCACAGACGACATTTTACCGTACGACTGTGTTATCATGTCTTGAATGCATACGAGGACCGATATCGAGACAAAGGTCCCGAGAGCCTAAGGACTCTGTACCGGAAGGTCGATATCGGGGATGAGGGCGAGTGTGATGTGTCGGACCTCCTTACGCGTACGCTTGAGGTTTTCCGCCACCTCACTGAACGAAAGCCGGGAGCAAAATCCGCAACCTCTGTAGTGACCGAACCACCAACCGAGCAATCTAACACCATGATGCCAATACGTGAGGCTGCCCCTTACTGGGTTCCTCCTAGGGGTACAGGGACTCACGATGATGCAAACAACCAAGATGCGAAGGGAAGGGTAGTGTACAATTGGGTCTACCAGCCGTGGGACCGGCAAGAGATACTGACATTCCGGAAATCTCTACCCGACCTACGTAAAAACCCCACTGCCTTCTATACTGAATTGGGTACAGCCCTGGGTTCAACGATCATGACCCTGGCTGACATCGACTTGTTCTTCGGGTTATGTCTACCAGCTGATGTGTGGAAGCAAATCCGGAAAGTCGACCACCTTGAGCTGTTTGGACATACCTGGTCACAACTCGATGACCTGGACAAACAACGGGGACCAGGACAAAAGCCGTTGAAATCCATTCTAGACCTCCCAGATAAAATCGTAGAGAAATTAAAAACCCTAATCCCAGAAAAGAAAGTGGACTGGTCGATAGTAACAGCCTGTCGCCAAAAACCCCAGGAGGATGTATCGGAATACTTCTCCCGGTTTGAAACAGTGTTCTCCGATTACAGCGGCCAGGACATGACCACTGCAACCGGACACCATCTGTTTGTCCAGAATTATGTTAAGGGCCTATCATCGGAAATCTCCCAGAAACTACAGGCCAGCGAGAGTAGTTGGGCAGCCTCCAAACCTACAGCGATTCTCCAAATGGCCCAATATTATGAGCATCAGAAAAATGAAAACGATAGGGCGACAGAGAAAAAGAAGAAAGACTTAAAAGAGAGGGTGATGATTGCCAAACTGCAGGGGGTGACTATAGGACGAGACCAATACCGAGGAAACTACCAGACAAACGTCCCTAAGACTACATTTCCCCAGGACCGCACTCTGACTTCCTACAGTGGACGCACAGACCTTAGAGAAGACCAGTGCGCTTTCTGCAAAGGGACTGGCCATTGGAAATCCCAGTGCCCAGTTCTTCTGGAAATGATCAGAAGCAAAGACCCCAGGGATGTAACAAACGGACCGAGACCTAGGGGACAACAACGAGGGCCCCCAAATGACGCGACTAATGACAGATCAAGCAGACCAAATACGTTCGATCGACCCAGGCAGAACCAATATCAACAATCTGACTATGACGACACTCACACCTTCGCATAGGACAGCCAAGGGCGAGGGAGGGATCCAGTCGAGCTCTATGTTGACCAGCAGGGCCCTTATGTCACTGCTAAGGTCCTGGGTACCAAGTCTCCATTTCTGGTAGACACTGGCGCAACACGTAGTGCGTTATCTAAACGACTGATTCCAAGGGCACCCTTGTCTGGCTCACTCATAACATCGACAGGTTTCGATGGAACGCCCTCCACCAACCCTTTGTCTGCCCCGATTCTCTTTGACGTAGAAAACAACACCACCGACACCACGTTCTTGCTTTCCTCCAATAGCCCTGACGCCATTATGGGACTTGACTTACTGAAACACTTCCGAGCGACGATTAGGTGCTCTCAAGATGGAGTTCGAGTGTTTCTTTACGACAACCCCGTTCTGCTTAGACATTGTTCCCCCCGACACATGTTTTCCATCACCGACGTTGACGCGTCCCTGCTTGACACTCTACCTCCGTATCTGTGGGCCAAAGCGGATTCGGACGTAGGGCGTATGTTAATTGACCCAGTGCACATTACTGTCCGACCAGACGCAACACTCCCAAAACTCCCACAATATCGGATATCGCCAGAGGGCGAGAAGGCATTGGTAATGATTATCCAGTCACTGATAGACGCAGGAGTGGTAGAGGAAGTGGTTAGCAACGTTTGCAACAGCCCTATCTTGCCCATTATCAAGAAGCAGGGAGAGGGAGATGAGAAAGCATACCGTTTCATCATCGACCTCCGAGAGATCAACAAAGTGGTGGTACCCCAGTACCCTGTGGTCTCAGACATCACCACCATCCTGACCTTGATTCCATCCACTGCCACCACCTTTTCCGTCATCGACCTCAAGAACGCATTCTTCTCCATCCCCATCCACCCGGACAGCCGATATCTCTTCGGCTTTACCCTAAAAGCCCGCTCATATAGGTTTTGCCGAGCTCCTCAAGGCTACACGGAAAGCCCTAGCATCTACAGCCAGGCCCTCAAAAGACAACTAGACCAAGTCCAGTTACCCGACGGGGTGGTGTTGGTACAATATGTCGATGACATCCTTTTGGCAGCCGACACCACCCCTCTAGCGGTTACCGCCACCATTCAACTCTTGCACTTCCTTGCGGAAAATGGCCACAAGGTCTCCAAGAAGAAGTTGCAATTCTGCCTACCCCAGGTCACTTACCTAGGCCACCTTTTGTCCAAAGATGGAAGAAAACTCACCCCTGATCGAATCCAAACCATTCTAGATACCCCTGTCCCTAAAACCCAGAAGCAGGTTCGCTCCCTATTAGGCCTCACCTCCTTCTGCCGACAATGGTTACCAAACTTCAGCCTCGTTGTAAAACCACTGCTTTCTCTGCTAAACAAAGACGTCCCTTTCCCACTCCCTTGGACTCCTGAGTGTCAAACTTCCTTCACAGAACTGCGAGATGCTCTTTGCTCAGCCCCTGTCCTGGGTACCCCTGATTACAGAAAGCCCTTCTCCCTTTACACTCACGAAAGGGAGGGGTGCGCTTTATCTGTCCTGACCCAGGCCATCGGCCCTAAACAACGACCGTGCGCTTACTTCTCTGCCACTCTTGACCCTGTCGCCAGAGCCTTGCCTGCCTGCCTTCGAGCTGTAGCTGCTGCTGCAGTCTCTATCCGACAGAGTGAGGGGATTGTACTCTCGAATTCCCTCACGGTACTGGTACCCCATGCAGTCGACACCCTCCTGAACCAAACCAAGACGCAACATCTGACGAGTGCACGACTGACTGGATACGAACTGACCTTGCTTGCCCCCCATATCACCCTGAAAAGATGCACCACACTGAACCCAGCAACTCTGTTACCCTTGCCAGAGAACGATCCCAATGTGCACCCCGTACATGACTGCGTGACTCTTACGGACGAACAGACCAGGAGTAGGGTCGATCTCAGAGACACAGCTTTCCCTGACCCCGACGGGGAGTTGTGGGTGGACGGTTCTTGCATCAAACTCCCCGATGGTACCACTTCCGCTGCCTATGCGGTCACCACGGCTCGAACTGTAGTAGAAACAGCCCGCATCACCCAGCGATCTGCCCAGGCAGCGGAACTGATCGCTTTGACGCGAGCCTGCATCCTGGCAACAGGAGCCACAGCGAACATTTACACCGACAGCCAGTATGCCTTCGGGGTGGTTCACCATTTTGGGCTCCTCTGGAGGGAGAGAGGATACTTGACCTCACACGGCACACCCATTTTGCACGGGGATTTAGTCTCCGCCTTAATCGAAGCTGTCCTCCTCCCCAACAAACTTGCCGTTATCAAATGCCAGGCACACAAGAAAGTAACAGACATTATTGGACAGGGAAATGCACTAGCCGACATCACCGCCCGAACGACAGCTGAAAATAGAACGACAACACATATGTACGTGACCAGGTCACAAGCAGAAAACTGGACTGACGCCAAGGACACAATTAGAGACATACAAACGACTAGCACACAACACGAATTGACTGAATGGACACGGGTGGGATTGAAAGACGATGAAGGCTGCTGGCGGACAAAAGACACGAACAGATGGTTGCTACCTGATTCGTACTTGATTCCCATATTAACCATGGCACACTCCCCTGCCCACATAGGATCAGCCCCCATGATCGAACTTGTCTCCAGGGTTTGGCACAATGACAAGATCCCAGATTCCGCCAAACGCCTGGTCCAACAATGCTTAATATGCCTGCAACACAACCCCGGGAAAGGAACTGTAGTACCCCGGGGGGGATTTGGGGTCCCAAACCACCCATTTGAAGTCCTGCAGATGGACTACATCCAGCTAGACAGATGCCAAGGCCTGAAATATGTACTAGTCGTGGTGTGCGCATTTAGCAAGTGGGTGGAAGCATATCCAACCCGTGACAACACCGCTATGGCCACTGCAAAGGTTCTGTTAAAGGAGTTTTTCCCCCGTTATGGCCTCTGCCGTGTTTTATGGAGTGATAATGGCCCCCACTTTGTAGCCAACGTTATCCAGCTCATCCTAAATGGGCTGGGTATTAAACAGAAATTCCACGCAGTCTTCCACCCTCAATCTGCTGGGCTTGTCGAACGACACAATGCCACACTAAAGCTTAAACTGGCCAAAATAGTGGCAACGACGGGCCTGAAATGGCCAGACGCCCTCCCATTGGCATTGCTATCGATGCGCTCTACCCCCACCCGACATCACTTAACCCCTTATGAAGTTGTCTTCGGTCGACCCATGAGCGTCTGGTCTGCCCCGAAACCAACTTCCATTCATGACGTTCCGGATGTCCTAATGTCTGATTATCTGTACAAATTGACTGAAACTTTGTCTGTCCTTCATCAGCAGGTGCAGCAGGCCATCCCCGATGCTTCCAGGGGTCCGGGTCACGCCATCCAGCCGGGGGACTTCGTGCTGATCCGAAATTTTCAGCGATCAAAGAGTTTGGAACCCCGGTGGACGGGCCCCTGGCAAGTGCTGATCACCACTCGGACCGCACTTCGAGTGGAGGGGAAGAAACACTGGCTGCACGCTCATCACTGCAAAAGGGTCTCTCCAGCCCTGGCCACGACAGACACCGTCAGCACCCAAGAAGAGCTCCTGAACCAGGACCGACCATCGTTGAACTGCTACCCTGATACTGAGACACTTGAACTTTCAAAACATCCTGATCCCACTGTGCCATCTCGAGAAGGGTATTTCCTGCGTCGAAAGGAGGGAGCTTCGGCTAAGTAGGCCACGGACTAGGTTAAAGGATCTCAGAACGGTGACCCAAACTACCAAGGGTTACCTGGAGAGAAGCTAAAACTAAGTCTGTGGTCCTGCCCACTACCGAGCACCTTGAAGACGAAGATGATGGAAGCGCCAGATAAGAAGATGATGGAAGCGCCAAATAAGAAGCCGACGGAGACAGCAGGAAATACCCACTACAGAAACCCGAGAATAGACAGACTCCATAGCTCAAAGACAATTGCACTCTTCATCGTAATCCTCCTCTGTTTTCTCCTCATGACTACGCTCTGGATTATGGAAGAACACGCACCTGCTCACGAAACATTCCTAACCACTGCTCAGCCTACCACCATGAAGGAACATTATCTAATTTCGCTCTCTCCTCAACTAAGAGAGAGGCGAAAGGAGTTTTGGAACAACTCTTTCGTGCAGCTACTTCACCAGCACAATCTTGCCACCAATACCACCAACTGCTGGATCTGTGGGTTGCTACCCCATGCCACTGGACATTCAATACCATTCATCCCTTCACCCTTCTCTGTCCACGGCTCCTGCCTTGCCTGGCTGATCCTCCTGCAAGAGAGCTATACGGGCAATGCCACCTCCAGCAGAACTGCTGCACATTCTTCTCATGGGGCCGGGCGAAACAAGACAAAGACACACTTCTGCCCGCTGACTCCCAGCGACTCGATCCAAATGGACATCCCGGCCAAAGAGCGAATCGAAATGCAGGTGTTCAACAATCCAACCAGACCCACCTTCTCCTATCTGCGGAAACGAACGGCTGCCACTCTGACTGTGGCCCTGACGGTCATCAACGTCACAGGCCACATGTGTGTAGAAGGACTTGGGACACAGCTGGTGGGTCGCAGCGCTTGCCGCTTTACCAGCACTCTGGATTCCACGGATCCACCTTCCTTTGTGTCATCCCCAAACATGTACTTCATCTGCGGCACGAAGGCCTACACCTGGCTCCCCAAAGGCTGGGGGGGCACTTGCTACATCTCCTTCGTCCTTCCTCCGACTTATGTAGCCCCAGCGAATCACCACCGGCAAAAACGAGCCAAAGACATTGAACAAGCCGACTCAACAGGGGCGCGGTTCCTCGATGCTATAAAAGGACTCGTCCCCCTCTGGGGCCCGATGGCAAACAGCCGTGCCATCCGACATTTGACTCAGGCAGTCGAGACAACCATGAACATCACAGCGGGCATCTTTGCCAACAACACTGCCGAGCTCCAAGCGGTCCGTTTGGTGGCTCTGCAGAACCGCCTCGTTCTAGATGTGGTTCTGGCGGACCGTGGAGGAGCATGCCGCATTATTGGGTCCAGCTGTTGTACATACATACCGGACAACTCACCCTCAGTGTACAAAGCCATCGAACATCTTCACAGACTCTCTTCGGAAGTTCACCAAGAGCAAGAAGAATGGTCGCTTGGTGGTTGGTTCTGGGACACCGTCAAAAGCTGGGGCTGGAGACTGCTCACCATTATCCTGATTCCCGTAGTTGTAATATGTGGCCTATGCTTAGGAATTCAATGTTTGCCACCTATGTGTTCTTTATGTGCGAGTTGTATTTTTCCCAAAACTGTGGACATTGGAAGCGAACATATGAGAGCATTGTATGATACCGAAGTTAGGAATTTGATGAAAATTGACATTGAGTAAGCAAGTTGGCTAGATATGTTGAAAAGGGAGGACTGTTGAAAGTAGGCTGAAACCGTCAACATTATCGGCGCCCTCTTGCTCTCCTTAACCTTTTTGTGCGCGTAAAACAGCCGCCATCTTGAACACCATGGCTTCCCTGCTCCCGCCGAGAGCCAGCGCGCCTCTCTCCCACTCCTAACTTCGCCGGCATCCCCCGCATACTGACAACCCCCCTGCCTGCACCTGCCGCGAATCATAAAACCCCTCTTCAGCGCTGCTCTGCCCCAGACCCTCGTCCTGTTCCCAGCGCGACACCTCCCCTCTTCCCATTTATGATCCCCGGCCCTTTGATGCAAACCCCATTTCCCCGTGTGCCCGTTTGTCTTCCCCGTTCCCAGGCCGACACCCAGCTCTGCCGATACCAATCCCTTGCCCCTCCCCGTACAATAGAAAGCTTCCCTCCTCAAAGGACCCCCGAGATGATCAAAGCCCCCCCCCATCCCACGAGATCCGATCGAAACCCACACACACCGTGGATCGGCGGAATATCCAGCTGCGCGATGATCATCACCTGTTGTGAACGGGGCGGGGACTTCCACTGTAATCTTGCGTGGGAACGGGCTGGGAAGGGGGGGATTCTAAGGATGTCTTTCCGTACATCAAAGTATCGACGAAAATGTGTTACATGCAATAAACAGATAAACGTGTGTATAAGAGGCCAGGCCTCAGGGATGCAGTTAGAGCACCTCAGAACGATACCTTCTGTCCGTTTCGTTGTGTTCTCCTCCGGAGAGAATAAAATCCTTGTTTCCTGCCTTCCAGTCTCCAGCGCCTGCCTCTTCAATAGTTTAACTTCTTTGTGGGTTCAAGAGGCGACACCGCCGGGCAAATACTTAAGGATCTTATATTCTGGTTGGTAGTGCCCCCCAATTAGTTTCTACAATTAGAGCAACACACATATATATATATATATATATATATATATATATATATATATATATATATATATATTGCGAAAACTTGTCTCCAACAATCCAGATGTCCCTCGTAGTCAGGGATGCCACCGGAAAAGAAGCGAGAGCCGACCCAAGGTATGCAGGTGAGGAATCTTTTTTTATTTTATTTTTTCGACAGCCCGCCAGCATAACGTTTCGGCCTACTCAGAGGCCGAAACAATAAAATATAACATTTCCCGACCCAAAAATAAATAGAAATACCAAACTTACAGTTGTGTAGCTAAACAGCTTCGTATACAACCATCTCCCAAAAATCGAATCCATAAAAACAACAAAAATTAATTCTAAACAACCCAAACAAAATGCAACCTCCCCTCCCCAAAAAAATAGGATTTTCTCCCAGAAACCAGAAAATGTAAAGGTAATTATAAAAATAACATTGGCTTATAATAGACCAAAATAATTTCCTTTAAGAAAAATGCATAAGACAAATGCATTAAAAAGAGATTTACTTGATGTCCTCCAATCTGTAAACTTGTTGAAAACATAACATACTCACCCTCAGAAAATACAGCTCCCAAATACAACATAAGCATACTATACAAACACACAAAGTAATATGATAATATTTAAAAACACACAATAGTAGTACTAAACTATAGCTGGAAGTAACCATAACACTAGAAAGCAATATAACACAACTACCACAAAGCAACCTTCAAAAACAAAACTATAACCATAGTGTATCTACTCACATTCCCCCTCCCATAAAACCCTAAAGAAATAGGTCTTACCTTGTCTGTCGAACAGCAGCAGGTAACCGCGACATGCTCCAACGAAATCCACCTTAAAATTACAGTAATAGAGTATAAAATACAGATAGCAATAAAAATGATAAGAAACAAATGAAATATATAACACAAAATTATTCAAATATGTTTTAATTAAAATATAACAATGTTATAAAAATGGACAAAACATTTGTAAAAAAAGTATTACTAAAACATAAATGAATATGTAAAGTATAAACTGAGATGAATTCTAAAACACAACTTAATATGATATAGTACTGTTTATTATATACTAGAAAATGTATATTAAAGCTGCAAAAATACACAACTGTATGTATAACAAATGTCTATGTTAAAAAAAATAATGTTCCATTTTTATAAAAATGTTTACAAATGCAAATATGTTTAACGGTTAAAACATATTACATTTATCAATTTACAAACATGTGTAATACATGTTTTACCACTGTAATAATGATTGAAAAAGATATGTGTGCTAACATAAATAAATAAAATATGAAAAACAAAATAAACTAAATTGTAAAAACCAAGACATGTGGTGTTTACCAAATTTATTTCTATATAACATAGTACACAAAAAAATAATGCTTTTTGTGAAATGCCCTATCTGGCTCTACAGCCCATTAGGTGCTTAAATGTACAGGCTCCTTATTTCTGCAATTATTGTTATAATCCTCCTGCTGTGGTTGACCCTTTGGTAGCTAAACATGAAGCAGCTTTGTGATTGTTGAGCAAGAGAGTAACACAATGCCATGCCTCATTAATCGAGCCTGCAAGTGCAGTTTTCCATTTAAGACATATGGTATTTTCCTTCCCTGGTTACCTACATGTGAACACTCCAAAAAGGTTAATGGCTAGAAGGCAATGGCAACTGAAGCAGTCAATGTATCAACAAATCCCAAAGTGAGTTCAAGGATTCAATGAGCATCGACACGCATGCCTCCATCATAACCCTCTTTGAATATATGTTTTTCTGCAGCGTGGCAAAAGAGAAAGTGAGCAGGAGGCCTAGATCTCTCTATCAATCTGTCTGACCATCTGTCTATTCATGGAGGGGAATTGGGGTGCACGCATGAATGCCTTAAAGATGCAATAGAGATCCTCAAAGGATCCTGAGAGGGGATTGCAATGAGATCACAGAGACAGCAATGGTGCAAAAGGGGCAATTATAGGGAGTGGATGGTAGGAAAACATAAGGCAATATATCATCACCTCTCCCCATCACTGCTATTGGGGCTGGTCAGCGCCAAGTAGCCACCTAGCTGAAATCTCCCTCTACTGCCCACAGACACCCTGTCCACCAAGATCCTGTGATTTCTTCCCCGGCCTGCTCAGCAGAAGGTGCACAGGTAGGTCAGTATGCAGCCCACGGCAAGAGCCACAAAACATGGAAGGTCCAAGCCAGTGTCGGCACCGGCAACAACAATTATGCCAAGGAAATCACATCCATGTTACACCTTGAAGAACAAGACGATTTAAACTTTGCCAATAACATTTCCACCCTGTTATCAAGGACAACTTATCAACAGATATTTTCACCCCAACTAGAAAACTATGAAGAACATCACAAATACATGAAATCAATGTAATCAATACATACCAAATGTATTTCCATTGATATATGACTCTTGTGCAGTATACGGCTTTCCAGCAGACCATTGCACTTTTGAATAAAGACCAGTTATGATCTAATTTCATTATATATTTTCTTCCCATTAGCATCAAGATTAACACCCAGAAAGATCCGCACGGATAACTGTACACCTTGACAGCACATAAAATATCACATTTTCTTGGGACAGTGGATTACTGGGTTATAAAGAGAGTTGTCTCACCAGCAAAGTAAGAATGTGCATTTCCCAGGACCTCCAGTGTTCGTCCCACATCTCTCTACAGAATCCTGCACCTACAACTCCTCTACATCATTAGTCTCTGGGTAATAGCATCACATAAGAAATCCAGAAATGGAGGTTATGGTGGTGGGGGCTATAATTAGTAGCTGGGACAGTCTTGTACCATACATATGTACCGCTGCCAATGGACAATCCACATTTGCATGCAGTATTTTAGCAAGGGGCCAGTATTGCAGGCAATTGTGCTCATGACCATATGATAGGTACACAGTCACTTTCACTATAGCTGATTTACATGCTTTTTAGGTATGCTTTATAAGCTTTTTATTTCCAGAGGCCGGTACCTTGAAACAAAACTATAGGATTAAGGTTTTTAGATGCTAGTCTGGTCAGAGGCATTGTTATTAATGGGGTAGCCGGTGAAGTGGCACTAAGGAATCAAAATGGGAATTACCTTTTATAAGTCAAGTGCTTGACCAAACACACAATTTATGAGGTCTGTTATTTATCCTGCAGGATTACTAATATTACGATGGGCGGTCCGGATGTCCCTTTTAAAGCACAATAATTGGGTTTTTGTGTGTAATCAGAAACTGCTAAAAGGACCAGAATAGAAAAAACATTTCAAAAGCCCCACCTTGGGCATCATGTTGCGTAATCTGGGACCCTGGCTCAGGTCTACAAGGCTTTGCTTCGTACCCATGAGTGCAGGGGCCCTGTGGTCAAAGGAGTCCAGATTATTGTGGAGAAGTGTGGCTCAATGGTTAGAGCAGGCAGACCTCGATGCAAAACTCTGGCCAGGGACCACGGTTCGATTCCCACCTCGGCGGGTCTCGGGCTCATTAATTCCCCTGACCGGATATTCTCGCCTCAGCGCCTATTCTGATCATGGGTCCCACGCTGCAACTCTGGGCAATATCTTGCTTGATCTCCACAACGGCCCCCACAACGCGAGGGATGCCTGGTCTGCACCATGGGGGTACCCAGGAGTGGACACTTCACAGGGAAAGCCAGGAAGGGTTCCCTTGCGGTATTCGTACAAGCGCCGGGAAACCCACTGCGGGTAGCTGTGCGCTATACAAGTACAAAAACATTTACATTTACATTGCAACTCCTAACAGCCCCCTGAGCATACCTGCTGTTGTGGAGTCTGTGCTTTCTGGGTCACTAACAGTCCCTTAAAGGGTTCATGGATGTAGTGGTAATCCAAACAATCTTTCATTAATGAATTACACGCCCAAAGACCACTAGAAACATTATATGCATTTCAACATTTATTTTAAAATATGTATTGTAAATATCCTGAATCTAGTTGCCACAATATTGTTTTGTAATATCTCAGAAGATAAAAAATTAAAAGCAGCTAAGTGTTTCATAAACAGTACAAACAGAGAAAATTACATCACAATGTGTAGCCCTCACTGTGCTATATCTAGGCACTATCATATGTCTCGAGTTTCAGAGATAGTGCACATACCAGGGACAACAAGGTTTGTTGTCTATCTGGATTAGCTTGCCAGCTGTTTAAAGAACAAGAGCAAAGAGATGGTGTTTGTGCCAGAATAAAATCCTTGCAACAGTCAGTGAAACGAGAGGGGACTTGGCATTGGAAGATATGAGTTTTACATCATGGCAACATACACTGCTATTATTCAGTCAGATCCCATCAGCATTTATTTGGTTTTCATTTAAAATGTTTTCATGTATTACGTATTGCAATTAGGTATTTTAAGTTATGGATTTGAATAAACTCTATTTTCTCCGTTCAATGATTGAGTAAACAAGAATAATGTGATGTAAATTGCACACCGGTTAGGTGGGTGAACTCTCTGAGGTCTTCCCACTAACTGTGCCAAGTGCAATAAACATTAGAGAGATAATGCCCTCATCGGGAGCACTGTTTGTTTCTGCCAGAAACTAGTGGTTCTTAATTATGGCCTCAGCCGTGAGCACTGCTGCGTCACTTCCGGCCTCACGGGACCTGTGCAGCTGTACCCTGCTCTAAATGCATCTCATTAAACAAGACACAGTTAACAAACATTTCAATTATTGTGGAAAAAGGCAATACCTCAAGAGTCATGTTTGAAGAGCAGCTACCTTTCACGACTGCCATTTTGATTCGAAATGAAGATTACAGTCCAAAAGCTACACAGAAGAGGAAATCACAAAATATATTCGAATTTAGAAATTGTGACAGTGACATGCACCTCTACCTGATTTTCCTTTGCCACCTGTCCCTCACAACTATTTATTGAATGAAAATCCCACTCAAGAGGAACTAGCAGCTTGACATGAATGAAATTCACATAAGTTTATCAGAAGGAAATTATAAGAGCAACCTAGTTAAATGGTGCATACAATCCTCATAAAGCTCACATTAGACAATATGATTTTTTGTTATCTTCTTAAAAGAGACAATGATAAGGACAAAGTGAAAGAAGACAAGGAAAGCACTATTCTGGAGCCAGGATGCTCTAGAGGAGAGGACAAGGAAAGACACTGGGAGAGAGGGCAAGGGAAGTAGGCGTAGGAGAACACAAGCTAAATAAAGGAAAGGTAAGGTGGTAAAGAAATAGTTGGCAAAAGAAGAAAGGGTTTACTGGGTAGTGCTGAAAGTGAAAAGGAAGAGGGGCAAACACATAGTCAGAAATAAAGAAAAAATAAATATAGAGGGAAGACGTAAATGGAAAAAGAGAAAGGGGGAATTCAATATAGGATGGAAGAGGATAGACAAGATCGAGAAAGGAGAAGGGTAGTGAGAAAGAAAGAAATGGATGACGAAGAAATAAAGTAAAGAGAAAAGGACAGGTTGAAAACGAGGGCATGCCCACATTTGCAAATGGATTAGGAATTATCCTACAACTACCCTGATCGCAATACTGCGCCTGCATTGTGCGCTGTTACAAGAATAAGAGAGTCTCCCCTCCTGGAATGGAAGCATTATGGTTCCGTTATTCAAGAAGGGAGATTGTAATGTGCCGGGGAACTATTGCCAGATCGCCCTTCTGGAAGCGGTGGGAAAAGTTTATGCAAAGTGCATTTTGTCTCAAATAAATGAGTGGGTGGACGGTAATAAAATCATCCCACTTGAAAACACGGGTTCAGGAGAAACCATGGAACTGTTGATAATATAGCTGCCCTACAGTTGATTAACGAGAAATATGTATCACTTAGAGGTGGAGTGATTTATGCAGCCTTTATAGACTTTTTTACAGCATTTGATAAAGTAGATCGATCATTGCTGTGGAGAAAGGTTTTAGGATTGGGTATGTTGGGCTAGTAATTGCACTCCACTCCTCTACCTGGTGTAGAGTATTGCTAGGTGGTGACCGGGGCCTCTGTAAGGATATCGTAACACAGAATAGTTTTAAACAAGGGTGCCTTTTAGCCTTGTTACTTTTTTCCCTATATATCTCGGACATACCGGCCCACTTAATACAGAGCAAAGGTATAGCCCTAACAATTTGTGGAAGAGCAATAGCCTCTTTATTATATGCAGGTGACATAATAATCTTGGAACTTACCACCAACGGTCTAAATAATCACCTGGTGGCTTTGCAACAATTTGCCAATGACCATTACTTGAAGATCAACATTTCTAGAAGTAAAATAATATGTTTTCATAGTAAGAAGAAACCCAAACACACTAATCTCTCCTGGCGGCTCCTGGGTTCCCAAAAGTTAAAAACAATAAAAGTGTTATACCTTTCTGGGGAAAATAATGTGTAGTAACCTCAGTGACAAGGCCCTTATAAAGAATAGCATAAGTAAAGCACAGTTTCAGGCCAAAGGATTGAGGGCTCTTTATTGGGTGACTGTTAGAAGACATTTGTCGTATCTCTTAGAGGTTTACTGAGCCAAATTTCCCACCTCGCTGCTTTATGCTTTGGAGCCGATAAATGTAGGCAAATCGGGTTTCTTAAATACAATGGAAGGGCGAGAGAATGAAGAAATATTTCCTCAGCTAACTGCGATTTCAGTGACTTCTCTGAGGCTGAAAATGGGTGTAAGAAGTGCTTATGTCCAGGGTTCAGCAGGAGTGGTCCGCAGGGCTACCTACCTAAAGAGGAGTGCAGAAGACACACCAAGGCAGGGTCTCCAACCTTTTCTGTACTGAGAGCTACTTATGTTCAATAAAATGCATTGAGAGCTACTAATATTATTAGTGTTGTATAAATTCAACATCTTTCATATGTATAATAATTCAACCAAGCAAAAGCTTTCTAATTTAATACGCTGGGCTGCACACGGGGTACTCAGAGGTAGATAGAGAGCTACAGTGCCTCACGAGCTACTGGTTGGAGACCCCTGAACTAAGATATCTTACAAGGAAAGAAATTCGGGTAGACGAAAAAGAAAAATCTTTAGTCTACAGAAATTTCTCCTGTGCTGTTAATCAGCTCCAATTACATCTCAATCTGGTACTCACATGACCTGTGTCACAATAAAGGTTAACCTAAAACAGGCCATGTGGGCACTGTCCTTTTGCCTGGTTAGGGAGGCATGTCTCAAAAAAGAGGATTTCAAAACATTGAAGTGTCAATTTGAGTAAAAATATCACAGCCTTATAAACTGGAATTTATCTCATGGAGTGAGACGACTTTGGAGTCTGTTGTGGTTAGGTGTTTTTCCTCAAAATCCCCTCATGGCCAAATGGTATGGAACTTCTGCTGTATGTGATGTATGCTAAAACGGGATTCAAGATTTGAATAACGCTCTTTCTGTCTGTCCGGCGCCCTCATTATATCACCGAAAATGGTTAAGACCTATATGGTTACACCTATCTGTACAATCTGCCTTGGAAGCACCACCGTTACTTTATGATGCTCCTATTGAGATGTTTTGCTATAGCATTATTAACTTTTTAAAGTGCTTATTAAATTTGTGTTGACTTTACTGTACCTTTGGGACACTTGTTTTAATGTTGCATTTTAATGAACTTTTCAGGAATCTGATTGGGTAGAGAAATGCACTTTTTTTGTCAGTTGTAAGGAAGTGTATGTTTTATGTGCATCTCTTTGGAGTTCTGTGCCATACATAAACTTGAAACTACATTGTACACTGAATACTAGCTCAATGCTTAGACATGCTTTGTTTTCATGGCTCAAAAGTGACTGGTTTTGCCAACTCTCTTGCTATCATCCCGAGCGTTCTATCAAAAATACAACATTTTGAGGAACTAATGGATTGTATAATCAATGCAGTCTAAAATAATGATCCTACAATAAACATTTATACGGCAGACCAATCACGCTCTTTTGAGGCCCTGGCTATCTCCTACTTTTTTGCCCGAAAACGTAAATCATCATAGTGCCAAATTATCCTTCCCTGGTCTATAATGGCATTGCTTCTGAGGATGTTGCTGTTTTGAATGTCTTTGTCTCTTTATTAATCGGGCAATTTCAACATCTGGGCTAAAGTAGCATATAACGTCTTCAAAGTGGCGATTCTGTCAGTACCAGCGATTGGCATCAGCATTTTTTTTCTGTGGCCTGGGTACACTCTGGAAATTATGTTTTTCTCTAAGTCTTGAAGTTTTGCCCTCATCATACCCTAAATCCTTTTCACATTAGGTCAAGTTAATTTAGGGGCATATTATCAAGGCAGGCAAAATTAAATTATAGCCGCTTTTGTGTCCATTTTTGGCCTCAAAGCGGCGATAATTTCATCGCCCCATTAGCAAGCTGTCGCTAACATCAGTTAGCGACAGCTTTTAGGTGATAGCGAGCGGTTTGGGGCCCGCTTTGCATGTCAGCGATATTTATCGCTAATGACATGCAAAGTGGGCGTACCCAACCAGTTAGCGACTGAAAGCAGTCGCTAAGGTCGCTATCGCCTATTAGCAAGGCAGACGTAGCGGTAAAAAAAAATTGCGAATATCGCTAAAAACTAACGCCTGCTCAGACCAGTTCTTAGCCATTATATCCAATGGGAGGTGGATATTGTGGCTAAGACCCTATTGGCGATGATGCGTGAATATCGCTGGTTTTCCAGCAATATTCACGCATTTCGCCGCTATCACCTGTTATTTTATCGCATTGGAGATAAACGTTGCTAATAGCACGTTATCTCAGCGATATAATCCGGCGATGCTTGGCGATAAAAAATTTTTCGCTAAGCTTCTTTAGCGATAAATATCACTAGTTGTTGATAATATGCCCCTTAGCTCTTTAGTAGCTAATAGGGTTGCCATAACCTAGGGGCATTGGATTCACTTGGTTCGTCTCAGGTTCACAACCTTCTTGTTCCATCATTACTTCTTCAGGAGACACTGACTAGATCTTATTTTGCATTTACTCTTTCACTGGCTGTGCTTTGACTTCCTCTGTACTTTTGAGGACTTGACACTTAGGATGGAAACATAACTCTAACATGTGGATTTCCCAGGAATTCTGATTAGGAAAAAAGGATTTGCAAGTTTGCAAGGATATGGTACTTGTATTTTTCATGCTTTAACCTGGTTTGGGTGTTATTCTCAAAAAAAGAATTATGTCAACACAATAATTCCCTTCTTGCAAGCACACTGTGCCTGCAGAATGTCAGATACCACAAACACTGGATTTATGTCAGAATAATGAGGACTGAAATACTGTGGTACAAAAATATTGTGTCCTGCATGTCGGGCAACTAAATCTTGTGAATCGAAATATATATATAAAAAGTACAAATTTGGGATTCTTAACACCACATCCCTGCACCTTGAAGAAACATATACATATATAGATTTTCAAGGTACCTATATATATAGTGATAGCATACTGATACTTACCTAGTATGTACTTCACATCACAAAGATTTAAGTCACAATATTTTGGCCATAATGTTTTAATATCACAAAATTTCATCCACGATATGAAGGTAGCACACTGCAAAAGCTATTAGAAATTCTTTCCAAATCAAGCAAGAAATGTCCAATATTTCCTCTCTGACTTGTCCTGTCTTTCCACTTTGGCAGTTTAGTGACTCGATAAGTAACTACCTTTTCAACAAAACCTAAAAGATCATGGAATAAATTGAGGCATCTCCCAACATCATCCTTGGTAGGGATCAATACTCACCCTCTTTGGGATCCTCTTAAAATGGCTTCAAGGTCACTTGATAACTCCATGCTTTTTGCAAGATTTTTTGTTACAACCGCTGCCTTTGTCCTCTGAAATTATCCAGACTTGTTAGATTGTGTATATCCGTGCTGAATCCACATATTCAACTGGATTAACCTGGAAATCTGCATGACCAAACTGAGTCCGTTTTTGAATGTTGAGCTTTTATTACCTTAGACTCCTGTGAAAGGTACTTCCTTTGTCCTCTGCGGTACCAGGCAATATGGTTGAAGGTCATTCTGTTGTCACTTTCTGCCTAGATAATTGCAATGGATTGTATCTGGGTATGTCCCGGGCATGATTTAGAGTTTGGTGGACGGAAGGCACTCCGTTGGAATGGTGAAGGACATTACCTCAACCGTCAGTGGTTCCTGTGAATCATGTAAAACGTGATGGATGGTATCATTAGCCGTGAAAGCCGGCTCTCAAACTTTATAAAAGTTTTTATTTTTCAAAAACAAAGTCCCAAAGTGACAGCTTGTTTTTGAAAAATAAAAAAATGATTTACCCTGGGAGTTTTTCCTGTCCCTCACCATCAGGGTTTTCCTGGCAGTGCTGGACAGGAGAAAAAAGCCTTTACACCATCCAATCTAAGTAGGGTGGATTACACCATCCACCCTCAGTAGGAAGGATCCAGTAAAGTCCTTTCTCTGATGACCTCTACTCCGTTGGATTGTCGGAGAAAACTATTACAGGGGGACATAGACGGAACACTTACGGTCTGCCCGTCTCTAAAGGAGGTGGACAGACTGCAATTTCCGCACACCGAGTACTCGTTGCATTAGCAACGGAATACTAACCCGTAAAAGTCTAAATCAGGCCTTGTATGTTCGCAACATATCTATAGTGTCACTGTAGTGCTAGTTGCTGGCAACACAACACTATGTTCTTTGAACAGTTGCGTGAGTTACATTACATTTAATGCCCTGTGCATAGGTCACAAGTCTCTTCTCTCTGCTTGCACATTTTTCCTATTTATTAGATCTCAGCAGTATGTTTCAAAGCATTAATTGAGCTCTGCTACTGGAGGCTTTTTTTTTAGCAATTCGAAGGTTCCAAGTTACCCACAGCAATGGGTGTGCCTTTTCTGGACAGGATGCTGCAATTTGTAACCTTCTTCCAAGTCATGTGTAACTCCGTGAAAACTATGGGCCCGACTCACAAAAGGAATCTGAGACAAAATCCAAACTTTACGACTTTCGGTAGTCACAAAGGGCATTTAGGAGTAGTAAAGTTAGCATTTTACCGAAAGTCGTAAAGTTAGGATTTTGTCTCAGTTTACTTTTGTGAATTGGCCCTATATCCTTTTTCGTTTAAACAGATGAAGATAGCTGTTCCCTATGAGATAGTTTCAGTAGTACTCAGTGCAAAGAACCGTTGGGTATGTGAAAACATAGAGGGATATTCTCAAGAACGTGTGATAACTATCGCAAAAATAGCTTAACGCAGCGTTCAACGTCGCAGTCTATCACAGGAAAATAACGCAGTGTTAACTAAGTATTCACAACATGGCGGTACCATGGGATAGTCTCACAATAACGCCTCTAATGACCTCGTTAAAATCAATGCGACGCTGCAAAAATGCGAAACACAAACGCAAAAAAAGTTGCGATGAGGCCAATCGCGATACAAAAATCTGCGAAAAACAGCGGCAGGCCTGCAATTGACACACAGCAGGCGGGAAAAATCACCATAAAGTAGAAAAAAACAGACAAACAAATGCCAAACAACAGCGAAGCACAATGGATGTTGCCGGAGCAAGTACGGAGGACAACCAGAACCCCACCATCCCCCCCGGAGGACCTACCTGGTACCTCTGGGTCAGGGAAGGCCAAGGAGAAGAAGAGTAGGAAGAAGCGATTCAGTCCGTAGGAAAACAGGATCGTGATAATGGAGGTGGTAGAACACCATCAACTACTGTTCATCACCTCCACTGTGTCATTGACATCCAAAAATGGACAATGGCAGTCCATTGTGGACAAGGTGAATGCAGTTGGAGTGCTGAAGAGGACAATGGAAGAGGTCAAGAGGCGCTGTAATGCTGTCAAGCACAAAACCAAGCTGAAACTCGCCAACAACCGGAAGGCAGGAATGCAGACTGGAGGTGGGACTCCTGCACCACAGGAGGAGCTGGACGAGATGGAGGAAATGGTGTCCACAGTCATCAGTGGGGAGACAGTGGCAGGAGTTGGGGGACCAGACACTGCTCAACATGACCGGACACAACAGCACCAGGGTGAGAAACAACCACGGACTGGGGGGACGCGGGGAGATGGGCACAATGGCACACATGTACAATTGAGGTGAGCACATCGGCAGACAAACCATGCCCCAGCCCACAACTGCCACCAAGAGACCAATGTACCCAAGTATGCAACATCTCAGCACTTCGTAAGCAGAGAAATCAAAGGCACATTACACAAAATAGAGAAAGGGCAGCAAAATCAGAGCTGCAGGGGCGACTCCCCTGAAATGCAGCACACACTCATAACATGCAGAGCACATCAACACTGACAACAATGTGGTAGAAACCGCAACACGTCCACAACAGAACACAGGACCCAACTGGTGCTGCCTGGGCGTAGACACTGGCCAATCACATTTGGCATTGCAGGGAAATGTGAGTTGACAATGTACAAGTACAGACACACATCCGTTATGTTGTCGAAATGTCCACTGACCCCCATCAAATAGGCAGCTCCTCCCAAACAACCACAATGTACACAGTCCTGCAGTCTGTATGAAAACATGTACAATGGACAACATACATGTGGACACATTGTTAAACTGCATCTCCCCTTCACATTGCAGAGGGAGAATCAACACCTCCTGCAGAGCTGTCTGAACCTCTCTTCTCTGATGACGAAGAGGACCACCACAGCTTCTACTCCGACGCACTCCAACAGCTCATGGAGAGCCTCCGCAGCCCACCTCCAGGAGCAGGGCAGCCCAGCTGCTATGAGGAGACCCCACCCCCTACACAGACCACACAGCAGGCAGCACCCACCACCAAGGCTGCCTCCCAGGACACCCACGAAGAACACATTGGCTTCCAACGCCGTGTGTTGGGGTGCTAGGAGAATCTGGCTGAACAGGTGTGGGTGGGCTTCGACCGTATGGCAGCCAAACTAGATGCAATATGTGGGTGTCTAAGCCCCATCAGGGACCATTCACGGTCCCTAATGGACACCCACATTCCGCTCCATGCTCTCCAAAGGACCATGGCTGACATTGCTGGAGCCCTGACTCAGTGAATAGAACAACTGTCCAGTCAAACAGGCTCTAGCAATGTCACACGGGAGTTGGGAAACATGCGGAGGTTAATGGAGACCATGGAGTGTGCGCAGGTGGAAGAGCGGCTGCCACGACTGCACAACAGCGAGTGGTAGCTGGGTACCTCAATGACCTCAAGACCATCCTCATGGCATTGCTGCCACAAGCCCTGGCGCTGATGCATTCTGCTGCTACCACTACATCGACATCTCCGCCCCCTGAAGTGTCAGTGCCACACAGTGCAGCAGACATTCCACCTCCGGCCCTGGAGGTGTCACTGCCACACAGTGCTGGAGAAAGGCCACCACCACCCACAAGTGAGGCACATAAAACAGCAGTGGACGAAGATGCAGATGAACATGCCTCCGTGGTAAGAAGGACGCAGTAGCATTCATCTCCGCCATATGGCCGGTTTCTGCTTGGTTCTGCCCTCTGCATCATCACCTTCCACTGTCCCCCGATGCACTCTGGGACACTCACCTTGGACCTCGACATGGACTTCCATATTCTGTTTGTACGCCAATGACACAGCAATCAGACTGTGGACTGAACTCTTCCATCTCCCTTGGTCTGGTCATTCCCTTAAGGACTCTGGCTGGCCCTCTATGGGCCAACATTGTAATGTGTGGTTTGCATGGCCCTGTACTGCTCCAGATGCAACACTCCACTGAAGGTGCATTAAACATTTATAATCACACAGATGTGTCATGTCTATGGTCTTTTGAGTGTGGAAGTATGGATGAACATAGGCTCAGTGATTTCCTCTTATGTCCATGTAGCTCATGTTGTTGAACTTGGGTCACAGGGTGACACATTGCCAAACGCGGTCCGGGTGGCGCTGGTACTACAACAGGGACACACGCATTAGTTACTTCCTTGTCCAGTCAGTACGGAACCACACCCAAAGCCCCGGGGTCATTGTTCACACCCTTGTGCTGGACTGGCATACACCAGGCCAGCCCACTCCGCTTACGCTCAAAGGGGGGGACAATGCTACATGTCCCAGGTCTCCCCTGTAGTGATCTGCTGGTCACAGGTCTAGTTGTCAGCATGCCACATCCACACCACACCCGTCCAGCACACACGTCACAGGACCTCTGACCCTGCCACTAAAAAGGACCAGGCGCACGTGCTGGAGACCATTTCCACTCTCTGTATGGGTGTATCCGTGTGCTTATTTTGTATGCATGAGGGCCTAGGGCACTGCAACATCACATTCCCCAGGGCGGGGGGTGACATACTGTCATCGGCACCACGCTACTCAATCATAACGGGGCCCATAACTTGCTGGGCACAGACTTGGTGGCACCAGATACACTGCGGCCGGCACAGGCACGCCCCCACAGGATGGTGACTTTTGGTGCACTGAGGCAGGGGCACCTCAAGTGCTGAGCGGGTGTGCAGCCTGCGATGATGCCCCGTCCTGGTGGGCCAGACTGCTCAGAATTTGGGTGCCCTGCTGGACCGCAGTGTAGGCCTGAGCCAACGGGAAGTGCGGGCCTATCCTCACATGGCGTTGCCTCGCTATTCACAGAGTTAGTGGCACCTAAAGGGCTGAGTGGGTGTGCAGCCTGCAATGATGCCAAGTGCACTGGTATGTCCTCTGCCATGGCGAATCAAGACCCAGAATCAAATGTGAGACCTGGTGGCCCACGGAGCGGGGCTGCATGATGTGGTGGGCGCCATGTTCGCGGGTGAACAGTGAGACCTGGATACACAGGAGCAGGCATGCACCGCTGGGCGGTGAGAGGGGCTGGGGAGCAGCTGCCTGTGTTCGCTGAGGCGGACAGGTGACAATGTTGTGTGCAATTGAATGTACTTTGCCATTCATGTATCTGGACTCTGTTTCAGATGAGGGATCTGTTTCAGATGAGTGACCTGGTGAACTTTACTACATACCAGCAGGTGGTTGGAGACACAGCAGTGGCAGCAGGTGAGCAGTGAGGCATGGGTGTGCAGTGTCGACCCTCTTTCTCCCAGTCCCTCTCTTCTTTTCTCTGTGTCTCTCGCTCCCTCTCTTTCCGTCTTCCTTGCCCGCCCTCTCTTTCGGTCTTCCTCTCTCTCCCTCTCTTTCCGTCTTCCTCTTCCTCCCCCTCTTTCCGTCTGCCTCTCTCTCTCCCTCTCTTTCTGTCTTCCTCTCCCTCCCTCTCTTTCCATCTTCCTCTCTCTATCCCTCTCTTTCCGTCTTCCTCTCCCTCCCTCTCTTTCGTCTTCCTCTCTCTATCCCTCTCTTTCTGTCTTCCTCTCCCTCCCTCTCTTTCCCTCTTCCTCTCTCTCTCCCTCTCTTTCCGTCTTCCTCTCCCTCCCTCTCTTTACGTCTTCCTCTCTCTATCCCTCTCTTTCCGTCTTCCTCTCCCTCCCTCTCTTTCCATCTTCCTCACTCGCTCCCTCTCTTTTCGTGTTCCACTCCTTTCCTCTCTTTACGTCTTCCTCTCTCTCTCCCCCTCTTTCAGTCTTCCTCTCCCTCCTTCTCTTCTGTCTTCCTATCTCTAGCCCTCTCTTTCCGTCTTCCTCGTCCTCCCTCTCTTTCCGTCTTCCTCTCTCTCTCCCTCTCTTTCTCTCTCTCTGTGTCTCTCCCTCTCCTTCTCTCTCTCTCTGTCCTTTGATGGCCGCATTACGCACCTTCTCCTCTGGATTTTTGTCTTGCAGGCTGTGACCTACAGGTTGTCCCGAGGATGGCTGCCATGAGTCTTCATTGATGTTCTTTTGAGTTATTTTGAATAAAAATGTTTCTGGTAATTTGAAGGTGAATGTGTGATGCTCTTTTTTATGACGACACTTGCATGTTACATGTGATTGTTCGAAATCAGTCTAATTTTTTGTACATGATTTCGGGTAGTTGGTGTGACATGTCTTTGCCTGGGGGGGTACCCGAGGAAGGGGGGTCCTGGGGGTAGTGGCAGTGGGTGTTATGACCCTGTTGGAGCTTCCAGCTGCATGATCAGTGGCTCCATGGCATCTGTTTCCCTTCAGGTGTGGCTCTGGCCTGGGCTCCCTTTTGCGGTGCAGGCTGTCGTCCGACTTTTCACCAGGGCAGAGCTGGTGTTGATTTCCTGCTGTATAACATGCATTATCGCCTGTTTTGGGATCTTATCGTCGATCTATCTGGTCGTTGAGAATGTTGCGGAGTGGTGTTGTCACGGCTTTTGGCATGGGAACGCCTACTCTGCATCTAATTAGCGATAGTTGTGGGGGTCATCCAATGCGATGTTTTTTGCGGCTGCTATCGCAGGTAAACTGGTGATATGGGCTGTTAGCACCAGCTTGTGAATGAGGCGATACATTTATTGTGACTTTAGCTGCGATAAAGTGCAGTTAACTCGGCTATAGTTCCTTGAGAATATGCCCCATAGTCTGCAAAAACATGTTTTACAAAAACATGAGGGCTATTTAGAAACTGGCAGGTAGTCCACCAGTCCATGTCAGTGGAGGTCCTGGCTGCCACCTACTGCTGCAGACACGTGCTCACATTTGTTGCAGAAGTGCATTTGCTTCACTGGTGGAAGATCATTTGTCTCAGTTCAGTGGTGAGAGGCCCGCCATGTTTTTAGTCCCAATTTACATTTAATTTTTTGTTTCAGAAACAAACATCCATTATTGGGGATTTTTTTCGGAAAATCAAAACAACAATGGCCATAACATAAATGGACTTTGCTCCCTGCTTGCCGGGCTATTGTTTGTTTTTCCCTGTCCAGGTCTACAATTCCTTGCGTGGCAGACTGAAGCTAGGAACACAGTGGTGGTAGCGCAGATTGTAAATTTGGCAGGGCCATCAACTCTATAAGGCTGAGGTTCCAAGGTTGACCTGCTGCCTATTCAAGGGTTTCTGATGGCTGAGCTAGCTAAGACTCTGGCATTGGAAACCCAGGGGTTGGCCCACCTTTAAACATAAGCGCCCACTTCCCAGTTTATGGTGCCGATCCTGCTCCAACAAACATAAAATGACCCCTAGACTACAGAATATGGACTATAAACATATTGACCTTATATAAAAATCTACATACCAAAGTGTTGATCGCATCCTATTCCACTATCAAGCACTTGCTCGCAAACATAGGCTGGGATTAGAACAGTAAATTAACCTAGTCCTAATATATATATGAGAGGCGAGTTTGGCTGGACCTGGGAATTAAATACAGGTCTGATTTTTTGAAGGGAGATATTTGCATCGAGTGTATTTGAATACTGCTACAAGAAAATTCTAAGAAATAGCATAAAAATAAGCGGAGGGGGATATTTAGATAATGTGAAGGAGAAGGTACATAAAAGAAAATATTATGAAACAAACAATAAAAACATCAAAATGCCAGTGAGATGATAATTGAAGGAGCTAGCAGGTAAATATAGACACTGAGACATCTTGGTGATTTCTCTGGGGGGAGACTCCATAGAGAGGTGGGATCCAGGTGCCAACTCCTAATGGCAGGTTGTTTGCTAGTTTTCCTTTCCCTGGTGCCTTGAGGCACGTGCTTCCAGGCGTTCCATGCGGTATTTAAGTATTCCCAGTGACTCAGACTCGGAAACAAGCAAAGAATGAAGTGCGTGCTGGGGACTTATCTGAAATGAAGAGGAGATGTGTCACTTGGCGTGGTTTTAGATGGAGAAAATCGTTATTTTGCCGTCTCTAAGATCTGAGCTTAGTGTTCAGCTCAGATCTATTCACCCACCCATGCATCCATCCATCCACAAGTCTTTATCTCTCTCTGTCTATCTACATTGCTATAAAACGGTTCCACACCACTGAACACCTGGTAGCGGTTGTAACTGAACACGTCAATCAAGTGATTTCAATTCAATCACTTGTAAGCCGGTAAGTTTTATTAGTGTCACGATTACACGATGAGCAACAGGAAACATATGTCAGGTAATAAAATGGAGGTATATGTAAATGAGATGCCTGTGGTAGATGATAGTGCATATGGATATACCCTTAATGTGATATGCTATTTCTTGCCATTGTTTAGAGTGGGGAGAGATCCCTATCCAGAGAGAGAGATTCGAGTGTGTCTTAATGCAAAATCTCAAAAATGATCAAATCTAGCACGTGGCTCTTGGCAGATCTTCATGCTTGGTTCATGTTTTTAAGTGCATTGATGATATGAAAACACACACACCCACACAAACACAGATTTATAAGTATAGATAAGTACGCATTGATAATATACGCCAGCGACTCTTCTCTGGCTACATATTGCACTTTATAAAATAACCATAAATAAATAAAATTAATACATATGTTTCGGTATCTTTGTATATAAATGTTTTTGTGTAGTGCAAACCTTGCTAAAGACCAATTGACTACTGGTCAGGATTTTTTACAATAATGCAGGTAATATAAAGAGTCCTATTAAGTAGGATGGCACTGCTCTTTGAAAAGATGTATTATTCCTTTATTTCTGAATTTCAGAATGTAGGAGCACTGCTGATGTCCCTTGGGATATACAGGATTCTGGGTGCATAGGTAAAAACATCTTGCCTCCTTTTTTCCTTCTTGAAGTTCTTTGTTTCCCATCTGGTGACATCCTGGCTCATTGCGTGGCGCTGTCCGTCTGTGGTGGTTAGCTTCTTTGCCAGGTATGCTGGAGTGTTCTTTTGATGTATAATCATGGGGATGGGGGAGGCAGAGTGAGAATCCTTTCAGTCTCCGTAGTTAACTTTCTTAATCAGAAGGGGGAAAGGATCACTTGTCCTGCTTAAACCTTGGGTTCACAAGTCGAGGAACTGGTATCTCCCAACAAATATGACCCTCATACACGTGTATGTTGGTAATTTCTCTTCAGCGGTATATACTGTGTCCCCGCTTTTCTACACGTGCGTGCGTAATCATCGAGTCATTTTTTGTATTGTGCACCCTCCACCAGGAGGTTTTGCCTTAGGTTTAAGGCAGTAGTGATCGTGGAAAGTGGGGGGTCTAGTGGTGGTGTCGTTATTAAAAGTCCGGACAGCCAGACAGAGGCAATTTAATAAGTCTGGATTCGGACTATGAATAAAATTCTTGGTGCACTCTTCGAATTGGTAAGGGATTCAAGTGCACTATATATATAAGGTTTAAAAAGAGGTCAACATGTTTCAGCCTTTGGTAGTCAGAGGATCTATAGGCTTTCGTCAGGACCAATGGGGGTGAATAAATAGTGAAAAAATTGTGAGAAGAATAAAGGGTTATTGACCTGATTCTTCGTGAGTTAAGGTTTCATTGTACCTGCAAAATAGAGAACATACACACAAACAGCAACAAACAGGGAGATGGGGTATGGGAAAACACATAATTATGTACAATAGTACCCTTATATTTGTAAGGAACTAGAAAATGGCAATGCTTTTCATCATACTCATTTCAGGCGTCAACTCTTCCATTGTCATACTTCGGTGGGCAGAGAAGAATCGACTAGTACTGTAGTGAGGTGCCCATAGTTCTACCATTATGCTTTCTCTGTGCGTGGTCTATGGTGAGAGACGTTATAATATGTGGCCGCCTTGTGATTGCGTGTAAGTACGCTGCCGACATTCCATGCTGACTTAACAAATATTTCGAGCGTGTGGTGTTTTACGTACTACAATAGACTTATCACATGCTTTTTGTGACCAAAAGTTGTCCACGAGTCATTATTTCGTGATTTGGTGATGCGTGACTAGGTTGGTACCAAGTACGCTATATGCGCTTTCATTTCCAGTGCGTACCTTATTATTTCGGAAAATTGCTTCCTCGGGGATTTAGGCTGATCGAGAGAGGCCTTACTAAAGGGGTATTAAAAGAAAGGTATTACAGGGCGCGGTCTTATACTTGCGGTTTGTCGTGTACTCAGCGCGCTTGGGTTTCCGGATTACCTTAGTGCCTTCTTACTCGGTCCTGGCAGCATGTGCTGACTCTGCCTGTCATCACCTGGAACTACAGTGTGATGCAGTTCCGGGTGGATTTGTACTCTGTGGCGGTGGCGCTAGAAGAAATACTTCCACTTGCCGATCGGTCTACAAGAGGAGTTAATACTGTTGCCAGATATAATCATTGGCCAATTTAAATTGACGTGCATAAATTAAGTGTTATTAATTAATTCGTTGGGGGAAAAGAATATGTAATATTGTAAGCTTAATTTTTCAATTGTGATTATTTTGGAGAAGTGTATGCACCACTGGATGCAACATTTTGTTGCTGAGTAGATGGTCCAGGATTCACACATTGTAGGAAGTACAGTTTTTTTAAATTCAAGGTATGCTAAGGTGGGCATGGAAATTACTACGCATTGAGGAAAGCACAATGGTTTAGTTGTTGCTCTCATGGGTCACTGGATCTGCAATGTAGGCAGGGTTATAAGGCCACTAGAATAACGCACTTAAGGTAAAATGTTACAACTGGGACTTTTAGTATTGAATCATCTGTTGAGGGACAACCAAGGGACGGAATCGTTAAGTCCTTGGGTATCTGTTTTGAGCCTATGGACCCAACGTTGTTCCTTCTCAAACAGTATATTTGCTGCGTTTCTGTCTACTGTCTCTAGGCTTTCTAGGATTACCCAATGGAGGTCATTGGATGTGTGTTGTTTTTCTTTATAATGCGATGACATCTTTGTCGTGCTTTTCTTGCAATTAACATTGCTCCTGTGTTCGCAGAGTCTCTGTTTGGCTTTACGGCATGTCATCCCAATATATCTCATATTGCAAGGGCATGTGATCATATATACAACGTGGCTAGTGTTGCAGTTGGTGTGTTTTTTCAGTTTCCATAAAAAGTTTGGAAGTAACTGCAGTTCTTTTGTTGGTTCTGTGGTCGCACAAACTATACAGGTACCGCAAGGATAGTGTCCAGTAATTGGAGGGTTATTCCATAGGCCTGGTTGTTGTTTCTTTTTCTTCGGTGGTGGTCTTGTGTGGACCAGTAGGTCTTTGATATTGCTGCTCCTTTTGTTCGCAAATCTTGGCTTAGACCAGGTCAAGGTGTTCGATGTTATAATCTTCCAGTTGCGGTTGATTATCTTCTTCACCTGATTTGTTATCGGGCTGTAAGTTGTGACACATGTAGTCCTGTCATCAGTCTGTTTTGGGCGACTTTCAAGTAGAGATTCTCTGGGTTGATTTCTGGCTCGTTTTGCACAGGAGTTGATTATTCTTTTAGGGTAATCTCTAGCTGTTAGTTTGTCACAGAGATCAGTTGCTTGGACTTTGTAGTCTTTTATGGAACTACAGTTTCTCCTCAGTCGTAAGAACTGACTGTACGGAAGGTTTTCTCTCAAAGGGCGGGGGTGAAAACTGTTGAAAGATAGCAGACTGTTTTTGGCAGTAGGCTTGAAAAATGTTCTTGTTTGTAAGGTGTTCTCCTCAGCGAAGATGGTAATGTCTAAGAAGTCAAGACTCTGCGCATTGGATGTAAATGTAAAGTTCAGGCATTCGTCCTGATTATTCAACCACCTATGAAAATCTGTTAGTGATGCATTGTCTCCTTTCCAGATTAAAAAAATATCGTCGATATATCTCTTCCAGAAGAGTATATGACGAGAGAAGGGGTTGTTTACATTATGTATGTAAGTCTGTTCAAAGGTGCTTACATATAGACCGGCCACGCTTGGCGCAAAGGTACTGCCCATAGATGTACCATGTTGCTGGAGATAGAGAGTATCTTTGTATTGGAATTTTTTTTCCATAAGGGCCAGTCTGCAGCATTCCAGTACAAAATGTCTTGGGGTTCGGTGGGGCCAATCGGTGTTGAACAGTATTGATTCGAGAGTCTCTAAGGTTTTCTGTTGTGGAAGGCTTGTGTAGAGGCTCTCGACGTCTAACCCTACTAAGAGCATGCTGCTCTCTGAGTACTCGAAATTCTGTAGCATATTGATCAAGTCTCGTGTGTCTTTAAGGTAGGTAGGCGTGGTTTGGACCAATGGTCTCAAGTACTGGTCTGCAAATTGTGATAATGGCTCTAGAATAGAATTGATCCCCGAGACAATTGGTCTTCCTGGTGGGGGCATCTTATCTTTATGCGTCTTGGGCAGAGAGTAAAAATATGGCGTGACTGGTGCTTTGGTTACCAGATAATCCGCCTCTTTTTTAGATAGCCAGTTGTTACATTCCGCTTCCTCAATCATCAGGGCTATTGTCCTTTGCAAACGCGCTGTTGGGTCAGTTGTAATCACTTGATAGAATTTGGTGTCTGCTAGTAGATCCATGCATTGTCTGTCATATCCTTCTGCTGATAGTAGGACTACACCTCCGCCTTTGTCCGCAGGCTTTATGACAATGTCATGGTTGTCCTTCAGTTCTGTCAGAGCGAGTTTTTCTGCTTTTGATAGGTTCTGGAAAGGTCTCGGAGGATGGTGATTTAGTTCTTCAACTTCCTTCATGATGGCCTGTTCAAATGTACTAATCTCAATGGGTACTTGCGAGTTAAGTGGGCAAAAGGTGGATTTATTCCTTAAGGTTGTGTCTCCTTCTTGAGGCTGCTGTTCTCCTTTTCACCCCCGCCCTTTGAGAGAAAACCTTCCGTACAGTCAGTTCTTACGACTGAGGAGAAACTGTAGTTCCATAAAAGACTACAAAGTCCAAGCAACTGATCTCTGTGACAAACTAACAGCTAGAGATTACCCTAAAAGAATAATCAACTCCTGTGCAAAACGAGCCAGAAATCAACCCAGAGAATCTCTACTTGAAAGTCGCCCAAAACAGACTGATGACAGGACTACATGTGTCACAACTTACAGCCCGATAACAAATCAGGTGAAGAAGATAATCAACCGCAACTGGAAGAATATAACATCGAACACCTTGACCTGGTCTAAGCCAAGATTTGCGAACAAAAGGAGCAGCAATATCAAAGACCTACTGGTCCACACAAGACCACCACCGAAGAAAAAGAAACAACAACCAGGCCTATGGAATAACCCTCCAATTACTGGACACTATCCTTGCGGTACCTGTATAGTTTGTGCGACCACAGAACCAACAAAAGAACTGCAGTTACTTCCAAACTTTTTATGGAAACTGAAAAAACACACCAACTGCAACACTAGCCACGTTGTATATATGATCACATGCCCTTGCAATATGAGATATATTGGGATGACATGCCGTAAAGCCAAACAGAGACTCTGCGAACACAGGAGCAATGTTAATTGCAAGAAAAGCACGACAAAGATGTCATCGCATTATAAAGAAAAACAACACACATCCAATGACCTCCATTGGGTAATCCTAGAAAGCCTAGAGACAGTAGACAGAAACGCAGCAAATATACTGTTTGAGAAGGAACAACGTTGGGTCCATAGGCTCAAAACAGATACCCAAGGACTTAACGATTCCGTCCCTTGGTTGTCCCTCAACAGATGATTCAATACTCAAAGTCCCAGTTGTAACATTTTACCTTAAGTGCGTTATTCTAGTGGCCTTATAACCCTGCCTACATTGCAGATCCAGTGACCCATGAGAGCAACAACTAAACCATTGTGCTTTCCTCAATGCGTAGTAATTTCCATGCCCACCTTAGCATACCTTGAATTTAAAAAAACTGTACTTCCTACAATGTGTGAATCCTGGACCATCTACTCAGCAACAAAATGTTGCATCCAGTGGTGCATACACTTCTCCAAAATAATCACAATTGAAAAATTAAGCTTACAATATTACATATTCTTTTCCCCCAACAAATTAATTAATAACACTTAATTTATGCACGTCAATTTAAATTGGCCAATGATTATATCTGGCAACAGTATTAACTCCTCTTGTAGACCGATCGGCAAGTGGAAGTATTTCTTCTAGCGCCACCGCCACAGAGTACAAATCCACCCGGAACTGCATCACACTGTAGTTCCGGGTGATGACAGGCAGAGTCAGCACATGCTGCCAGGACCGAGTAAGAAGGCACTAAGGTAATCCGGAAACCCAAGCGCGCTGAGTACACGACAAACCGCAAGTATAAGACCGCGCCCTGTAATACCTTTCTTTTAATACCCCTTTAGTAAGGCCTCTCTCGATCAGCCTAAATCCCCGAGGAAGCAATTTTCCGAAATAATAAGGTACGCACTGGAAATGAAAGCGCATATAGCGTACTTGGTACCAACCTAGTCACGCATCACCAAATCACGAAATAATGACTCGTGGACAACTTTTGGTCACAAAAAGCATGTGATAAGTCTATTGTAGTACGTAAAACACCACACGCTCGAAATATTTGTTAAGTCAGCATGGAATGTCTGCAGCGTACTTACACGCAATCACAAGGCGGCCACATATTATAACGTCTCTCACCATAGACCACGCACAGAGAAAGCATAATGGTAGAACTATGGGCACCTCACTACAGTACTAGTCGATTCTTCTCTGCCCACCGAAGTATGACAATGGAAGAGTTGACACCTGAAATGAGTATGATGAAAAGCATTGCCATTTTCTAGTTCCTTACAAATATAAGGGTACTATTGTACATAATTATGTGTTTTCCCATACGCCATCTCCCTGTTTGTTGCTGTTTGTGTGTATGTTCTCTATTTTGCAGGTACAATGAAACCTTAACTCACGAAGAATCAGGTCAATAACCCTTTATTCTTCTCACAATTTTTTCACTATTTATTCACCCCCATTGGTCCTGACGAAAGCCTATAGATCCTCTGACTACCAAAGGCTGAAACATGTTGACCTCTTTTTAAACCTTATATATATAGTGCACTTGAATCCCTTACCAATTCGAAGAGTGCACCAAGAATTTTATTCATAGTCCGAATCCAGACTTATTAAATTGCCTCTGTCTGGCTGTCCGGACTTTTAATAACGACACCACCACTAGACCCCCCACTTTCCACGATCACTACTGCCTTAAACCTAAGGCAAAACCTCCTGGTGGAGGGTGCACAATACAAAAAATGACTCGATGATTACGCACGCACGTGTAGAAAAGCGGGGACACAGTATATACCGCTGAAGAGAAATTACCAACATACACGTGTATGAGGGTCATATTTGTTGAGTGTTCTTTTGATGACCATGTAGGAGATGCAGCTGGTCTTGAAGATAATATGAACTTGGAGGCAGAGTCAAAGTAGTTCCTTCATTGTTAGAATGATGTTGGCTAACTTCATCGTGCCTTTGATGAGGTGACCCACAGCATGCAAGATGTCTTGCAGGAGTGCCAATGTGGTATTGGGGATTGTCTCCACCTTAGTGTGCTGTTTGATGGAGAAGTCAGTGCTGAGGGTAGTTCCAGGTCATTATGAGATTGTTATTAGATGTGGGTAGAAGGAGTGTAGGTTAAAGTTGTCGAGCCTGACTTGAATCTGTGGTTGTTTGGTGCTGTTGGTGAACGGGGGGGAAGGCTGTCTTTTTCTAGTTGAGTTTTCAAACGATGATAGATAGCCAGTTCAGGGGTAACGTGACCCTGGTTTTAGGTTCTTGAATGTCATGACCTGAGAAAATACTGAGGTAGAGTTTCCTATTTCTGGTGTATTATTTGATCTTGATGAGGTTGTGTCTGAGCATTGAACAGAGGGGTTAAATGCAGAGGTTGAAGATGCTAGGTGGGGCGATGGACCACTTAGGTAAGAAAAGAGATGTGGAGTTTCTGAGATTTTGAGGTTCCAAAATTAATGATTTGGAAGCGAAAGACAAGAAAGTTGATGAACCGGTGCAGGAATACCTCAAAGAGCCCCTTATATGTTTCCTGGGTGTAGCTGTTTTCTCAGTGATGAACTATATCAAAGGTAGAGAGGAGGCAGGGATCATTATTGTCTTTGATGATGAGGGCATAATCTATTTCTTGAAGGGTCGCTGCGTACATGCTGCTTTGTAGAATGTATCCAGAATGATAATGAATGATGTACATAGATTTTCCTTTTGATCTGACTCTGTATTTGTGTGGAGACTACTTTTTGAATGATCTGGTGGGATTTGGGGCAGTAGCTGGTGAGATCTGTATTCAATGTGGGTTTCTTCAACAGAGGAAGAATGTGTCCTACTATGAGAGAGGGCCGGGAAGGTTTCTTGCCTGCAGGAGGAATTGATTATGTGAACTAGGAGCGTGAGGATATATCATGATGAAGAAATTTCACTATGGAAGATAGAAGGATATCATCTTTGTAGGAAGTAGTCTTGAGTGGCTCGACAATGTTGATGTGTTCAGCATTCAAGAGGAGGTCGGCGGTTGTCCAGTTGGGGTTGGGAAATGAAGTATTGGAGCCAGAGTGACTCTCTGTTTTGTGTTATTTAATATGGGATCTGACTTTGACTATTTCTCGGTCAAGAAGCAATTGATAGAGGTCCACATGTTGACTAATTGCGGGATTGGAGGGTCTGGAAGTGGACTGACGCAGTGCTTGAGAGCCTCAAATTGGGCCTAATTCATAAAGGTAAACTTACACGTTAGTGTAGGTTTACAAATTTGCTATTCACAAAGGTATTTTACTAGTAGTATATTTAACTGCGGAGTCTCTGCACATAAAAAGATAGGATTTTCTTGACCTTTCTTGTGTGTTTCAAGGTGCTGATGATTTTGCTTTGAATGATAATGTTTTCAGTGGTGCATTGAAATCTGCAACATTTTTAAGGCTGATTTGTACGGTTTTCTGACAGAATATTCTAAGTAGAAATTCATAATATAAAAACATTGAGTACACAAATATAGTAAAGATAGGTTTTTCATTTTCATTCATTCACCAACAGATACATATATAATCACTAAACCTAATTATATCCTTGTGAGTAACAGGGTGGGGGTTTGAGGTTCTACAGGAATCCTCAAAGTCAATCCTCACAACCTGAATATGGCTCGAACTGTGAATTTCAAGGGTCCATTTCACAAAGGTGAATGTGTATGTGACTATGACGTACAAGCACAAATAGCTTCTTTTTCGAGTGGTAAATGGCTTTTACATTTAACGAAACGTACTCCTCTATGAATGCTTCTCACCCAACAAACAGTTGGAGATATACTCCTAACAAAGGGAGGAGTAAAATACTCTGCAAATTGGAAATTGAAAGTTTATGCCCTTAGAATACTTGATATTGTAAGGAAAGGGGTTCCACAAAGGTAAAAAGTTCTTCCCCATAGAGAAAAAATAAAGAGTAGGCAAGTGGATTTGCTCATGCGAAAAAATAGATCTGCATATTTGCCACTGAGAAATGGAATTCTAAAACATTTTCCAGGATTATACCTAGAAAGATGCGACTAGTGCAGGTTTCCAGGCGTACCCTTGACTGTAGAAGAAATGGGAAAAATAGCATTCCTTGACATGATCACTGCCATGATGGCTACTGATTCAGGGTTGAAAAGGAACTCCTAAGACATCATGTTCAGGCGCTTTTCCTACCTAGTACCAGGGGCCTCATTTATGAGGCCGTGCGTCACTTTTACGCCGCCGGTGGGTCACTTTTTGTGACGCACCAGCAGCGTAAAAAATGTGCCTTGTTGCACCATATTTGGAAAGTGATGCATCTAGGTAGATGCGTCACTTTGTAAACCCCTCTGCTACATTATACCTACGCCAGGTATAATGTATGCAGGGGGGGGGGCGTTCTGAAGCAAGAAAGGGTCATAGAAGTGACGCAGTGAAATCTATAAGATTTCACTGCACCACTTCTAGGACACAAATGCGTCAATTTCTTACGCCTGCCTCACAGCAGGCGTAAGACTGATGCAGGCCCTTTCACATGGGGCTTGCCCCATGTGAAAGGACACATTGCTGGAGTTGCGTCACTTTTGTGACAGACTCCAGGAATGCGTCACTTTTGCGCCATTCAGATACGTCAGAAATACTGACGTATCTGTAACTCCTTGCGCCATGATGCGTCATACTGTAAATATGACGCATCATTGGTGTCGCAAGGAGAGCGCAGTGAAAAGTGACGCATCGCTGTTTTCACGCAGCGATGCGTCACTTTTCATAAATGAGGCCCCAGGAATTTTTGTTTTGAAATTAAATATTTATACAGCACAGACCATACTCCAAACTGTACCAGGACACTGCCTTGCTAATCAACATACTACTTGATACATTCTGTATTCATCCTCCCTCTCTAGTCCCCGAGAAGTATGAAGAATGACTAATAACCAAATATGTAAAGTCAAATTGCGAAAATGTATGTATGTAGGTGTCTATGTGACAATTGTATAGCACAAACCTAGCCGAAAGTCAGCAGAGGTCTATACAGCCCTTAAACAAAAAGATATATTCAAAAGTGATTGAAGGGGAAGCTGTTTTTTTAATTGAAACAGGAATTCCAGATCACATGTGCATGGATTGAGAAGCCCTGTTGTCTCTTTTTTTTTCTTTTTGCAAATCTTTGTTTCCAGTGTCCTGGGTGGTGTTGTACTGAGTGTCACCGGAGATGATGAGCTTGTCAGCCAGATAGGCAGGAGTGCTATCCACGTTGGGTTTGGCTTTGATTTCCAAGATGGAGTGGCTGTCCAAGGAAGCCAGTGGGGCTCCAGTAGGGTCTGATGAACTGGTCAGATTTCTTCAGGCCCTTGATGATGTTTGCGGAGGATTGACCCCGGGCAATGTGGACTTAGGGAAGCTGTGGAGCAAGACGTAACTACCATCAGAGACACAATTCTGAAGTTGTTTTCTGTTAGGAAAAGTTTGATTTTATTTAGTAAAAGCAGATGGTAACCAGAATATTTTGGTTTTCTTTCTGATGCGGTCCTTGGGGGTGATGTCCAGATTCTGAGGGAATCCTAGTGCATTGTTGATAGTTGAAAGTTTGACTCTGAATCTGTCCATGTCGTGGAGGCAGGCGGATATATTACAATAGCAGTTAAAATGCACATTTCTTGAACACAATTTTCCTTCACAATTCTTAGTCAGGATGGGTTTTCTTTTCTAACATTAGCAGATTATCTGTACAGCCTTGCTAGTAAAATTTTACAAAGAGTTTCTCATGGATTGCTCAACCCTTTTAATCACAGCATCCATAATGATTTGTTTCCCCTGTGATTGCATAACTTTTTAATCTCTTTTTTAATTTTCATAAACCCAAGTGGAAATCCGCCACCCTAATGCAATCGTGCCTCTTGCATCTATAGAGTTCATAATGTGTGAAATGGTACATGCGTTGTCTGTTGGGGTCATGTTATGTATCACAAGAATTTTTAATTTATAATGGTTGTGTATATCAAAGCAACATTTCTACATATCAGACTTGTCCGGTGATTGAATACTTTCCCAGAAACCACATGTTGCCAAAATCTCCTGCTGACGGGCAAGAGATGACCTGTGGAAAATGTAGCTCTCCTGTGTAGTGGCTGGAAACACTGCATGCACATCAGTAAAGCAGTCACTGTCATCACACGGTATACAACCTTTACAACGAAACTTTTACAACGAACTACCATTACAATGCAACTTTTACAACGCAAACTATTACAACGCATTGCTCTGGGGGGCGCTCTAGGATAGGGAATAGGTTAATTTACTATCCAATAACCTTCCCTACTATCCACGGGGACTGGAGTTGGAATAGTAAATTAAACTATTCACTATCCAGCGCCCAAAAGCATTATGCGTTGTAATGGTATGCGTTGTAAAACTTACGATGTAAAGGTAGGCGTTGTAAAGGTAGGCGTTGTAACGTCATACATCCGCATCACACACATCCTGCACGTTGATGGAGTACCAGCAGTGTCTGTTGCGGAAGATGTGTGCAGTGTGGCGGGGTGACTGAAGTGCACCTACCACATGTCGAAAGTGGGAATAGAGATAAAAATCCCTAGCAACCATGGCCGTTCTGCCAGTGTGTGTGGCATATTTACTTAGAGATGCACTTTAGTATTGTTGCAGCTAAGAACCTGACATAAGTGACTGGCTTGTCTGAGAAATGCCCACGATGTCGCTGCACATCCTCTGGAAAGACCCAGTAGCAAAGAAATGGAGAGCTGCTAGTATCTTGACATAGGCTGGGAAGGCTTGGGAGTGGCATGTCTCAGAGTCAAGATCCTGCTCCCACTCGGAAACCATGCCCAAAGAGACATCAGGATGGAAACTGAATCTGGAGCTAGCATCTTGGCTGGACATCACAAAAAGGTTGATCCTTTGTCTGAATATCCTCTCTGCTGTCTTCCTTCTCCTCAAATCATTCTGTAGCATTACAAGGGGCAAGCCAACAAACACATTTAGTGACATGTTGTGAGGTCTAAAATGGTTTGTGTGTGGCAGCTCTGATTTTATGTATGCAGCTAGGGTGGGATTAGCTGTTGGGTTTTGTGAGGGGATGGTTAGCACTCACAAAGGTGTGTGTGCTTGGGAGCAACTTAGAAATTTGAGGCTTGCTCAGAGGTTTTGACTTGTAAATTCCATTCACATGTGGGCTGTTTGTAGAAGCACTACATGACACATAACTAGTATGTAAATGTGCAACTGTAGTAGGGATGTTGTATAATCCAAACTTGTGATGTTCTGGTTGCCTCTTGAAGGGTCACATCAATGCTTCTGGTATTGTATCTTAAATGAAATGTCTACACTGTTGTAGTGGTGTGTGTTTTTGTCATCACACTTACCCCTCTATACCCTTCCTATATATACACATATGTGACACCCCAGTGCCTCCATGTAGCTCTTTTCTATTTTAAGTGAGGTATTTTGTACTATGCTGCTTATACAACAAATAGTCACTAAACACATGATATGTGTATGTAAACATATATGTTGGGGCATACACCAATGAATGCCCTCTTCTTTCAATGGGTTGTGTTCCGCCCCAAAAGTGGAGTCTCTGCCTTGAGTGTGGAGGTTCTCTCCTGAGTGTGGAACCTCCGCTGTTGTAAATATACTACTCGTGAGTCCCTTTGGAAACACCAAAAGTAATAAAGTTAAACTTTTGAGTCCCTTTGGAAACACCAAAAGTAGTAAAGTTAAACTTTTGATCTAACTTTACCTTGTGAAGAAAAAAAAAAGTATGTTTAGCCAGGGTGGGTAAAATGCACACCATGACGCCATCCTGAGAATGCACATAACAGTCTGCAAAATCCCACTTGCACAGTTGTAGATTTTTGGGGGTACTAATGAAGACCAGGTGGAATACAGCCAGGCCCGGTTCTAGAGGGTGGGCCGGGTGGGCCAGGCCCACCCAAACATGAGCCTGGCCCACCCAAACATGAACCTTGGCCCTGGCAGTGATATCAGCAAGGTCAACAGAAAATGGCCACTGCAATTTAAAACGTTCTCTAAACGTTCTTTTCCTTCTTTCTTGAGGAGTTGCCTGATTGGGTCTGGGCTCGTTCCCCCAATCACGTATCTGCATCTCCTATTAGAAAGGTGGGCTGTGTCCCCGCCCACTCGTGCAGGTACAATAGGAGCAATGCAAAGGTGACAAATCCTTTCGTTGGCACTGGATTTGTGTACCGTCCTGCTGCGTGGATATTTCATTCTTTTCAGCGCTGGTGAAGAGGAGTTTGTTTATGGGGGTTCTTTTTCCTGACCCCTTGAGCTCCTTATCAGATAGGGCTCTGAGAGAGTTTGTAAGGAGCAGGTAAGAGAATGTGTGGCTATTGTTGCGTTTTTTTCATCTGTGAGCAAGACTTACTTTGTGTGCTGTGTATATTTTATTTAAATCGTTTGTTTAAAACGTTAGTATCATTATCATGACTTGTTCTGCCAAGGAGGCACGACAACTATTAAAATGTCCAGATAACTCTGGGGATGAATGATCCTGCTGGACAGCAATCTTTTGTCTGTTTGTAGTTCTTAAATGCAGAAAAGCTGTAGTTAACGTGGATAGCTCAGTAAGTTACTGCCTTTGTCACAGAGATCCTTTGATTACTTGCAGTTCAGAGGTTACAATCCTAACATAGGACAGTGACCTATGGAATGTCATCAGAGACCTGCATTCAAACCAGAATGGTATAATTAGATTTTTTCTTTTTGTATTGATAGTTAGTTCACATTTTCCCAGTCTTTCATAATTCTAATGTTGCAATAAAGAGTTTGTTTGGGCATTACACATTCTAATCAGTAAAGCCAACCCCCAACCCCTGGGGTATGCTTTAAATCCTGTGTTTGTGCTTCTTCAGACCTAACCCTCTTAAAACATATAGCCCAGCAGTATGGATGACATTCCTACACCTGGTAATCCTCATTAGCTTATGTGACATTCCCTATAGGATGATTTACATACTTGTATGATTAATTGTCTCTGCATAATGTGAGCGTGATGTAAAGCCATACACTACGAGTAGCTCTAGACAACAAATAAAATGCATACAAGAGAGTGGCTACGGAGAGATGATGGGCACTGTTAGAGGGTGACTATTAGGGAATCCGAGGGGGACATCATGGGTGGAGGGGCTATAGAGCGCCATGGGGCACTGGTGGAGGGTGGCAATGAGGGAATCTGAGGAGGAGGTCATGGGGTGGAGCTACGGAGAGATGAGGAGACTGGTGGAGGTTGTTTGTGAGGGAGTCTGAGAAGGAGGTCATGGGGAGGGGCTTTGGAGTGATGTGGGGCACTGGTGGAGGGTAGTAGGGAGGGAGTCTGAGGAGAAGGTCATGAGGGAGAGGCTATGGAGCGATGAGGGGCACTGGTAGAGGGTGGTAGGGAGGATGAGGGGGAGGTCATAGGGGAGGAGCTATGGAGAGATGAGGGGCACTGGTGGAGGGTGGTAGGGAGGGAGTATGAGGGGGAGGTCATGGGGAGGAGCTACGGAGAGATGAGGGGCACTGGTGGAGGGTGGTAGGGAGGGAGTATGAGAGGGAGGTCATGGGGAGGAGCTACAGAGAGATGAGGGGCACTGGTGGAGGGTGGTAGGGAGGGAGTATGAGGGGGAGGTCATGGGGGAGGAGCCAAGGAGAGATGAGGGGCACTGGTGGAGGGTGGGAGGGAGGGAGTATGAGGGGGAGGTCATGGGGGAGGAGCCAAGGAGAGATGAGGGGCACTGGTGGAGGGTGGTAGGGAGGGAGTATGAGGGGGAGGTCATGGGGGAGGAGCTACGCAGAGATGGGGGCACTGGTGGAGGGTGGTAGGGAGGGAGTCTGAGGAGGAGGTCATGGGGAGGGGCTATGGAGTGATGAGGGGCACTGGTGTCAAGGCTTTCGTTTAGTAATAGGGACTTCCTTAATCTTGAGCGCTTTATAATATGCTTAGCATTCAAGTACTTGTGTTGAAGCCTGGACTGCTGGAATTCGAGGGTTTGCAGTTAGGTCTAAACCTTGGTCTTACTTTCAAATACCTCTCCACATGCTCTGTGTACACACAGATGCAATCCATTGTATCATGCTGCCTGTTTGCAAGTACATATGATGTATTCAGGGTTTGTAGGCTATCTCAAGAAGCGATAAATTGGGCCCACCCGAATGCGCCCTTTGCCCACCCAAATAAAAAATTCTGGAGCCGGGCCTGAATACAGCTGGGGCACCAAGGCCCACCAACATGACTCAATATGCCTCAAATTATTGCTTGTGGAGACCCCCTATGTAATAATATGAGGAGATTGGGTAATTGGAAGAAGAAACCTGAAAATCAGCAGCAGGAGCTCCTGGGATCCCCCCTACGTTCTTTAGTTTCAAAGGACAACCCATTTCATGCTTGAAATGGAAATGTGAAAGGGAACCTATTTGGTGTCCTTGAATGCCTTGAAGCGATGAGAGCCTTCCCTGGAAAGTATTGTATTCCTCCTGAGAAGTGCAAGCATTCCCCCATTCATATTTAAGAAGTTCACATACACAGTACCTGACAGTAGCTATGCCTTTAATAACTGAACCTATTGGTTTGTTAAGTGTAAACTGCTTTTTCCTGATAATGACCATAGCAACTTGCCTTTTACAGGGTGCATCCAACACAAGCTGGAGTTGGCATGCCTTGTCTGAAAGGTGGTATTCAGGCTTGCACACTTGCCTAAGGCTGGTTACAAGCCAGAGCTTGCATGCTTGGTTGCAGTACTGTGTGCGTAGTAAAAGGCCTTTTGAATTTTGAGATGTTTGTGGCTTTGGGAGAACAAATCAGTACTGTAGGAAATTAAGTTACTGGTTGAGGGGTGTGGAACCCTACTCCAACAACAACCACAATTTTATCATAGTGAAAATCAAACAAAACCCAAATTAACATGTGCGTAATCCTCTGGTAGCTTGGCACTAAATCAGTCAGGCCTAACTTAGAGGCAGTCTGTAAAGTATTTATGCAGCACTTCAAACAGTAATAAAGTGAAAACACAACACAAGAAAAATCCCACACCAATTTAGAAAAATATAATAAAATGTAATACATTATTTGAGACAGAAACAACAAAAATGCAATAAGTAGAGACCAAAATGTAAAATGTTAATTATTTAAGTGAAAACAGAGCTTAGAAGCGCTAAGTGACAACTGTGGTCGTCTGTTCGCACTGGACTTCGAAGGAGCACAACCAGATACAGACCAAGTTAGGCTTCCTGAGCAAAGTACCTTAAATCTGGGTTACGAAGCCTTCTGAGGTACCACACCAATGATGTTTTGCGCAGTGGTGGTTGTGAGGTCCTGCACTGGGAATGCATTGTGCAGTGGAGGTTTTGAAGAGCTATCAGGCTGCAATGTGAGGTCCAGCACTGAGGATGCATCGCACAGTGGTGGTTCAGAGGCCCTGCATTAGGGATGCTTCTTGCTGCGACAGTTCCAATGCGAGACTGCAAGTTGATGCGTCGCAATGCCTTAGTTCTGCTCAAGAGACCACATCTTCAGGCCCACTTCCAAGTGTCCAGAACTGGGGTGGTACCTCTTGGGGGGTCGGGTGCAAGACTGACAACAGGCAGAGTCCCGGTGCTGGATTTGAGTTCAAGGTGATTGCCCCTGAGGCTCTGATGAGGAGACCCGCCAACTAGCCCTTGGAGTCACTTTGGTGGTCGCAGGTTCAAGGTGCAGGTCCAGTCCTTCTAACCCATGCAGCAGGCAGCAGGGTAGCAGGGCAACAGGGCTGCAGAGTAGCAATCCTTCTTGTAGAGCCGCACAGACGTCCTTCTGAGTCTTCCACAGGTCCAGAGGTGTTCTGAAAGTCTATTACTCTCTCCCATCGTTATATTTCTGTGCCTTTTTTCCAGTCAGGTACATAGTGGGGTACCCACAAGGCTGAAGAGAGGTATGTGAATATCATCTATCAGGTATTTTTGACGACTATATATTCTAATGTTGTGACCCTTTTTTGCTGACCTGTTTTAGATACCTCAACATCTGGTTACCAGCTCCTTTTCTTTTTGCTTGTGCCTTTCAGATGAGATGGTGTACCCTTTTAGCAACCATCCCTCATCCATCGCTCATATTTACAGGCCACTACTATGTCGTGACCAGTATACACATATACACTTTTTGATTAATGGTATTTCGATAACCTGAAGGCAGAGTGACTAACCTTTTTGGTCCTGAAAAATGCCTCTGAACTCCGATTGGGGTCATTGATAGGCAGAAACATGTTGACCTAAACTAGGGGGATATTTGCTGATAATCCCTAGTCCTCATCCTTTTTAATCCTGTTTTAGAAGACCGCAAAATAAAGATATTTGGTCCCCTAGAAACAGTTTTAATTTCTTCCTGCACTTTGCTCCTCACCAACCCGATCTTCGTCACCTCCCCCAAAACACCTCATCTCTTCTTCTAGCCCAGAAGAGTTGTAGCACACATCATGAACCTTGCAGTCCGGGTGTGAGGAGGGGACCCTATGATGAAGCATGTCACCCGTAGGTGAGTGAGTGTTCCTGTCCTAAGGAGGGTCTCTTTTTTCTCCACCCACGAATAGGGCACATACTTTTCTGGCCCAAACATTGGTATTTCATCGTGAGCAGGGATCCCTCTTTTTCTGGTCTGCCCCTCTGAGAATTTAAAAGGTTTATTTTACCAGCTCGAAATGGCAGTTTAAACTGCACACACAGGCTGCAATGTCAGGCCTGGGACTTGTTTACAAGGCTATTTAGGTGGGTGGCACAATAAGTGCTGCAGGCCCACTAAACACATTTGCTTTACAGGGCCTGGGTATATGCAGTACAACTGTAGTAGAGTCTTATGAGTAAATTAAATGTGCCAATTGGGTGTAAGCCAATGTTACCATGTTTAAAGGAGAGTGCACAAGTACTTTAGCACTGGTTAGTAGTGGTAAAGTGCGTGGATTCCTAAATCCAGCAAAAACAGGCAGATTGAAAGCAAAAATGTGGGGGAAACCAATCAAATGATGTCAGGTCTAGCAAGTAATTAGATGTGGATGTGTGAAAAAGAACAGGGAGATGCATTTTCAATTTAACGTCTCAGAGTGTTAGGAGATGGCTGGAAATTAATTAGAGTAGGTTAGTCAGACGAATTTAGTCTGTAGATCAGGTAGTATGCAGGAATATGGAGGGTAGAGTTAAGTGTAGTTTTACACCATGAGAAGTTGTCAGATGGTACGCCTATGGTAATATATGAGAGTACACACACATGCCATTCTGCATATCAGTGAGCATCCCTGCACACTTTCAGGGTTTTATAAAAGTGACTGTGCTGGCTTTGTATGGATGCATATTTCAGAGCTTTTTTTTCACAACAATATCAGAGAGAGACTTGTTGATAGGGGCCACTCCTGATGGTGGGTGGGTTGCTTCTATATGGTGCTCCCTGCTCACATTTCTGTTCCTCAGCCTTATGCATGTGTTCTGGCCCCTGACCATTCTGCACCTTCTCCTCCTGAGTATGCTATATTGCTTCCTCTGCTGAGATGGACAGCATTTCTTTCTCTGCCCACCTGAACTGAAGGTGGGGAAAATCCAGTGATCCTTGATTGGCTTGTTGTTCATAGTTCCTATACCACTGCGCAGTACTGGCCCCTCATCATCATAATCGTATCACAAGACCATCAGAAAGAAATGTATGACTCCCCAGGAAAATCATTTTTCCTCAGGTTTGCTCTGTGGAGAATTCACTCCTTTAAATGTCGTCAGAGAAAGTATTCCATCAACTGAGACAACGAGCGAAGGAATGGGATAGAACTGACTTTCATTGGAATATGAATGAATATTCCCAGGAAATCAGAGAAACACATATAGTCACGAAAGACACAAACCAAAAGAAACTGACAGAGATATTTATTTAATTGACTTTATAACAAATATTGTCAAAACAAGACACTGAATAAACAGAGGCCTTTTGTTATTTCCTTTCTTGGGACCTTGGATCAATAATTTCTCTGTTCCACTTTTATCCTCATTTTCCAGGCAGGGGATGTGAATCCACTGTTCAGGTTGCAGAACTGATTTGGAGTGATTCCCCTTCAAATGCAATTTTCAAGTTGTAGCTTAGACATATCCTTTCCTGCTAGGTGATGGCTCTCACAGTAGTAACAACAGTGCTGGCTCCAAGCAGGAGTATCCCAAGCAAGGATACAATGAAGCATGAGAGCTCTTCACCTGGCTATCATCAGCCTTCCTGAGCAGTCATCAGTCATAAACAAAATGGGAGATTCTGCGACCCTGTTTTAAAAAGTTGTTGCCTTTAACAAGATAAACCCCTGACCTATACCTCACTTCTAAAATCTACCCTATGTTGTCACTCAGTGAGAACTAATTATCAGCCGTTTGCTGACAAGGACCTCTGTAATCAAAGTTTTCTGATATACTCATTAGAGTATTCAGCAGTTGACTATTTTATGTTGTGTTGTGTTCTAACTGCACAGATATTAATTTTTTTTACTGCAACTTCATCAAATCACAATCTGTAAATCCAGCCAACTGCTCTCCTCATCTTGGTATAAATCTGAATGAATATATTCATCTAGATTGTGATGAGCACCACTCATTTTGTTCCAGTTTTATAATCAGCTGTGCCATGAGGCATCCTCTGAGGGTGAGATGAGCTTAAAAAATGCCCTTCAGTGACAGAAACCACAACACTGCTCTTCTCTTCCAAAGGCAAGACAAAGGATCAAGGAGGATTAGAAGAAGAATCGGAACGAGGAGGACCGGGTACATGCCTAGGAGTACCAGGGGGGCCATAACCTTAAGACCGGGACACAGATTACCACAGGGAACAGCTAGACCAGGAGCAAGGAGTATCAGGATTAGCGGTCTAGCAGGATCAAGACCTGGAACGCCAGGACAAAGAGGACCAAGATGCGGAGGAAAAGGTGGCCCAGGACAAGGGAAACTATGAAGGCAGGAGCTAGGATGACCAAGCTATGTGGCTAAGAACAGGATGACCTGAACAAGGAGAATCTAGACATAGAGCCTGATTTAGATCTTGCTGGGACTCCCGTCATCCTTCCACATCTGAGTATCCAAGTACCCCTCCAAGCTGACGGTATGCCGCTTGTGTATTTAGATGTATGCTGGCTGAACCGCTGTCCGCATCGACTGTGGTGCACCGTTGTTGAAGCAGCAGAATCCTCTACTGGCTAGCAGTACTCCGCCTGGTCGGCGAGTTTGCACCAAGCCTATTTAGATATCCTGTTGTGCTGGTGTTGTCCTAGTGACGGTTTGCTGAGGGAGTGAGTCCCTGGTGGAGTGGAGACTGGTAAGTACTACTGATTAATTTGTCAATACACATATATGTTGTGCTTGCTTCTCAAATATATTTAGGTAATGTGTATTTCTCCTTTTCTTACATTCTGCATATCACAGAAAACACACACACACTATTGAATGCACACCCACGGTCACCACAAGCTCAAAACCCACAACCACACAACATACATATTTTTTAAAGTGTAAAAACAGGTGTGTTCATTTTACCATGGGGAATGTAGTGAACAGGAACGCTGTAACTTCTTGATTCAGAATAGAAGTTTATTCCATGTTATTCACCCACATTACAAATGCGTCCTGTCACTCGGAGTTCCCTCAGTAACTGAGCGCTACAAGTGAACCTCGAGCCAGGAACTCTAGAACCATTCAAAAAAATACAGAAAGGTAGAAAGGCATCACTAACATTCTAAACCTACTATAACATACTATTACATCACCTTCCCCCTTATCTAATCTAGTAGGTGCCTTCGTTGGCCTTCCCCTTCTGGTGACAGCAGAAGCAGCAGAGGACTGACCAGAAGATGAAGCTCCTAAATTCAAAGAACTGGGATGTTGATTTTAAACAGACGCCTCAGGCGATATCCAATGAGCCCAACCACAATGATCCGTGGACCCTCTGCTTTTGGCTCTGTTGACCACCAGAGCTTGATCCTTAGACATCTTCACCAACTGCTTCATGTTCCACCAACCTTTATCCCTAGGAAAGCTCCTTTACTAACTTTAACCACCTGCACAGGATTAGAAAAAACAGAATTCCCCTTAGAAACCCTGAAAGGTTTCCTAATCATCACCCAATCTCCTACCTCAAAACTCTGGGAATCCGAACATTTCTTTCCATCAAGATTCTTTTTCATAGATTCTTGCTTATTTCTGACCACCTCGGCTAAATTACCATCCTTATTTACCCAACTCGAATCTGGACATTTTTTTCTAACCAAGCCGGGAACAGAGCTGAATGCACCTTTCTACCCCTTATTAACTCAAATGGCGTAACCTCCGTAGTGCAATGTGGAGATGTATTGTAATTCCAAACCTTTTCCTCAATAAAAGAACCAACGTCCAACCCAGAAGCTATAGCAGTTTAATACCCTCTTTCACAACTTTGTTGCCACGCTCTACCAAACCATTAGAGTCCGGCGAATAGAGCGCCACTCTGAGATGTTTCACATCCTGTGCATTTAAGAACTTACAAATCTTTTCAGAGACAAAGTGCGTTCCATTATCCGTTACCAAAAATTTGGGTGCCCCTTCCAACATGAAAAGTTTTCCTAAAAATGTTACTGTGTTGTCTGAATTAGGAGCATCCACAAACTTATAATATAACCACTTTGAAAAGTAATCCACTGCCAAAATCAAAAATCTCATCCCCTTCGGTAAAACATTATAAGGCCCCGAAAAATCTAAACCTACTTTCTCCCATGCTGAATTTGGAAAACCCGTAGGATGCAAAGGTACAGCAGGTAACTTCCAGTGTTTATCTGAGAGTAAACACTCTTCCCGGGCCACCAATAATACGCCCTTATTCTCATGCAAGTCTTTGACACTCCTACGTGCCCCATATGAGCCAACCTAATAATCTCCTTCCTTAGCTTTGCAGGTGGAACCACTTTATCGCCCCGCAATAAGACATTGCCTTTAACCGATAACTCTTCAGATACCTGCGCCATTACTCTTAGATCACCAGATAAATTCCTTACATCCGGCCATTTCCCTGACGCAAACTCCATAGCCTTGGACAGTACCAAATCTTTCTCCTTAGTTCTCATCCAATCCTTTTCAGCAACAGGAAGATTGAAATCTTCAATGGCATCTACAAAAGTTACACACTCCACATCATCGTCCACTAAATCTTCCTCCTCCTCCTTGTCAAGTGACATCCTAGACAGACAATCAGCCCGAAAGTTTTTACCTCCCGGAATATGCCTCAACTCAAAATTGTACTCCTGCAGCTTTGAAACTAGCCTTGTCAACCTAGGAGATAAACTATTATTCTCCGAAACCCTACTAAAAATGAAAGAAAGCGGCTTGTGATGTGATAACATCAAAAATCTTCTCCCCCAGACATACATCTTGAATTTTTGAGCTGCCCATACACAGGCCAAAGCCTCTCGCTCGATGGTGCTATACCACTTCTCATACTCCTTTAAGGATCTAGAAGCAAAAGCTATAGTTCTTTCCACACCATCCACCTCCTGACTTAAAACTACCCCTAAACCACTCATACTTGCATCCACAGCAATAGTAGAAATACAATTATCACGAAACGTATGAAGGGGATGAGCTGCCACAATCAACTCTTTCACCTTATTAAAGACCATTTCCAAATCCTTTGACCACAAAAATTTCTGACATTTTTAAAGCAACACTCTAAGAGGTTCCACCACCTGTGCATAATTACTCACAAATCTGGCATAATACTCTGCCAACCCCAGGAACGAGCACAGAGAATCCTTATCTGAGGGAGCTTTCGCCTCTTTCAAAGCATTAATTACTGAGAATTTGGGTTTAATACCAGACGCTGATATAGTGTGTCCAAGATATTCTAGCACTTGTACCCCAAACTTACATTTATCCTTCCGGATGGTCATTCAACGCTTTCCTATTGAAGAGAGAACCTTTCTCAACAAAATATTGTGCTCATCTAGACTGTTAGTGAAAATAAGAATATCATTCAGATAAGCCTGGACCCCTTCAAATTCTTAAATAGAGTATCCATCAGTCTCTGGAAAACGCTGGCCGCTGACGTCAACCTGAAGGGGAGTCTCAAAAACTTGAACGCCCCAAACGGGGTGACAAACGTGGTCAATTCCTGAGAATCTCTGGATAATGGCACCCAATGTGCGGATTTCAGGTCGATTAAAGAGAACCATTTTGCCTCCCCCAAATTTGCCAACAACTCCTGAATTTTTGGAAGGGGATGACAGTCCACCTTGATATTTTTGTTCAAACCCCTGAGGTCCGCACACAATCTGATCTCGTTATTCTTTTTCCGAGCGACCACAATGGGAGCGACGCATTGTGACGACTCAGTGGGTTGAATAATCCCTTGATCACATAAATCATCCAACATTTTTTTAAGCTCAGCCCTTACACTTAAAGGAACATTGCGAACTTTGTGGGCAACCGGTGAAGCATTAGGGAGGAGTCTGATTTTATGCTCCACACCCTTCACCAGACCCACCTTGTTATTAAAAACCCCTTTGAACTCTTTTATCAGGTCACTACGGTCAATCATCATATTCTCAATAGAGCAAATAGGTAGTTCCCTTGCCTTAATGGGATGTTCATCCCCCGGAACCAAATACAATCCCATTCTGGTAAGATCCTTCCACCCCACAATGGTTTTGCCTTTTATAGCTACAAACATTTTTGTACAAATAGATCTTTCCAAAATTTCAACATTTCCCATGAAGAAACCCAACACATCAATATCTTTTTCCCTGAAAGCCTTGGGATTAACATCCGTTTCCATAAGGACAGTCTCTTTACCCCATTTCTCATAGAATGTGGAGTCCCGCAGAATCGTGATGGGTGACCCCGAATCTGCCATCAACTGTAGATGAATCCCATCAACAATAGAAGAACACAAAGGACCTTTAATTTCCTCTTCCCCCACATCCAACATCAGATGCAAATTGTCCATAGATTCAGCACAACCGTCCCAATCCACATTGTTAATTTTAACATTTTTCTTTTGAAACCTGCAAACGTTTTGGAAATGACCTACCCTTTTACAGACTGCACAACGTTTGCCCAAAGCAGGACAACCTTTAAAGTTGCCAATGTGGAATTTCAAACCACATCTGAAACAAAAATTCTGACGTTCCTTTTGAAAAGGCTTTGTCTTGTCTTTATTACCCACAGCGTATAAACCATCATCTTCCACCCCATCTGAAACCATACTAATTTTAGGAGAAGAATCTAATGACATTTTTTTGGTTGACAAAACGGATCTTTCAATGCTTAATGCCAAATCAATTACCTCTGACAGGGAAGGGTTCTTACAGCTAAGAATTCTTTCTTTGATTTTGACCGAGACACAATTAAATACTAACTGATCCCTAATATAATTGTCCAAAAGAGGACCAAAATCACAAGGAATAGCTAAAACCCTTAATGCAGCGACATATTCTTCTATCTTTTCATCCTCTTTTTGTTTTCTTTTATAGAAATGATGTCGTTCAAGCATGATATTAGGAGACTCATCAAACTGTTTCTTTAACCTGGCCAGAGCCTCTAAGTAAACATTCCATTGTCTGTCCCCTGACTGACCAACTGGAGGAGGAATAGGAGTGAGACTATTGAAAATACGCCTAGCCGCCAGCCCTAAACTCCCAAATAATAGAGAATATCCCAGAGCGTCTATGGCCACCAGGTGTTTCTCAAACAAACCCAACCACTCTGGCCATCGAAGACTTGGTTTACCAGGTTTATCAAGAAAGGGTGGAGGCTGAGTAATTTTCTTAATTGAAGACATAATCCCTAAAATTCCGACCTGACCAGGTATGATATGGTTACGCCCACCCGACTCAAAACCTGTCAGAAACCAAAAATGAAATTCTAAAGAGAAAAAAATAAAGAGGTCGTAAAAGAGTCTCGAAGTCCCACCAGAATAATGATGTTGTCCAAAATTTGCCAACGTAGACGTTCTCGAAAAAGCACAAGCTTGAAATCTTCACACTCGTTGACTGCCTTCTTGAAAAGAAAAAAAAATAATGGAGTCACGTCGATGACGCGCCGCCGGATGGCTTCCAGCGCGTAAAAGCAACACAGGAGCTGAAGAACGTCTTACATCACACTCGACTGGCAGAAAGGACGTCACATCTGTCATTTCCGGGAATAACAATTCCGAGTAGAGTCTCAATGCAGGTAAGGCGAAGAACTTCAATGAATGCGCATTCGCTCAATCTGCCGTTTGTAGTCTTTCAATTGTGTAGATTGTAAAATGGCTCTTCTAATGAAAACACAATATCAGCCAACAGCCATAGATCCAACACATAACTTTCCACTGTAAATATCCACAAACGCAGGATACCGAAATAGCAACTCCAATATCGAAAGGCAGATAACGTTGCAAGAAGACAAGGTTGAAGAAGATCATAAATAAGGTGATCCTACCGTAATTCGACAATCAATACCAGCTACTGCCAACGGTTGTCAATACGACGTAGGTCACAGACAGCTCATGACAATTTTCAGTGAGCCCTCCAATCCGAGTAAATTCCTCAGAAACTTTACCATTCGTCACGTGGGTTGGTGGGTGAATAAAATTATCCCAATCGTCGCCAATTTGTAGTGAACAGGACCGCTGTAACTTCTTGATTCAGAATAGAAGTTTATTCCATGTTATTCACCCAAATTACAAATGTGTCCTGTCACTCGGAGTTCCCTCAGTAACTGAGCGCTACAAGTGAACCTCGAGCCAGGAACTCTGGAACCATTCAAAAGAATACAGAAAGGTAGAAAGACATCACTAACATTCTAAACCTACTATAACATACTATTACAGGGAAGTTGTAAAGTGTACACTAATGCATAACACATAAAAAAATGCAGGCAAGAGCAATGTGAAAATACACGAGACTAAAGCAGTTGTCAACACACTATTAGATCTCGGCGACAACGGAGTTGATTAGCAACATGTTGTTACGTCATGTGGTCATGTAGTAACAGCAAAGGAAGGACTGGGACAATGGGGTTGAAGATAGAAGCGGAAGTGGGAAACAGAAAGTTTCTACCTTATTTCCTTTGATTTCATCAACTCAAAGTAGGAGGTATCCCCGCCGCAGTTACCTTGGCGGAAAGGCACATCATGATTGGCTGGGAAGTAATCTTGACTGAACTACTGCAGACAGCTGCTTCCGCCTTTAACGCGGGTGAAAATTCCTGGCAGAATCGGCGATACTGTGCAGTCTTTCATCCATTGACTTGCTGACATTTAAATAAAGCGAGTGGACCACCAAATAGGCGGGCAGTGAAACCATCTAAACAACTATGAACAGACCAGATCTGCCAAGATCTGAATCAGGCCCTAAGTATATAAATCTGTGCAAAACTAGGATGACAAGGAGCAGGAGTAAAAGAGGCAAGAATATAATGACAAGATGGAGAGGACTTAGAGTACTAGTCAGATCAGGAGCAGGCGGACTAGGGCCACCAGGACCAGGCACCAGATGTGAGAGGATTTGGTTGACTATAAGGATAAGGATAAGCAGGACCAGGAATGGGCTAGGAGGACCAAAGTGGCCAGAACCAAGGGGATCAGGACCTGAGGTACCAAGTGCAGCAGCAGGACCAGGAACTTGGGTATCGACGCCATGTTGGCACAGATCAGGAGGACCAGGACATCCAGAGCCATGAAGACCAATTGTACTAAATGAGGACTAAAATGACCAGGCCACCCCAACAGAACCCAATACGGAAACCCAGCATGGTTGAACACAATACTAGGTGGACCAAGAGGACAGGAACCAGGCAAGAAGCATCAGGAGGACCCAAACAATGAGGACTAGGAGTGTCAGCCCTGAGAGAACCAGGACAAAAGGACTAGTTAGAGAAGGACAAGTCAGACCAGCAGTATCAGAGTGGGACAGTTCAGTAGTACTAGGAGGCCCAGGAAGGGCTAATACAAGGAGGTGGCAGGGTCAGGAAGACCAGAGTCAGGAAGGACTAGAAACAGGAGTACCAGATTCAAGAAACCAGTACAAGGGTGACTCGAACTAGTCAACCCAGGACCAGAAGTAACGGGAACTCCAAAACAACCAGATGACAGTTCAAGATCCTTACACACGCCTACAAAGCCCTCCATGACCTAGGACTTGCCTACATCAACCATCGACTGAACTTCCACCAACCCTCCTCTTCATTCACCCTCGCACACCCCCTGGCATCCGTTGCAGCTACAGGGGTGGCCGCTCCTTCTCCTAAATCGCTGCCAAGACTGAGAATGACCTTCCCATCCAGTTCTGTACAGCCCCATTGCTGGCAGACTTCCGAAAGAGAGTTAAGATCTGGCTCTTCGACGGAGATACAGCGCCCAGATACCCCTAAGGGTGACCGTGTAGTGCTTTAAAAAAGCTGTTTGATTGATTGATTGATGACCGGTAGGAGTAGGATCACCATCAGAAGTCATAGAAGGACCTGAAGAAGAAGGAAGAAGATCAGGAACAGGAGAACACCTGTGTGATTATATCACACATGTATTGGGATATCCCTATTATAAACAGTTCTTACTCATGATTCTTATGCTTCTAGCCCCTAGAAATCCCCACCTTTTAGCCTGCTAATAGAACTTCTAAGCATTTTCTGAGAAATCAGAGCATGCAAAGTGTATAAAAAGCCATGTGTAGTAATAACGCACTACTCCAATGAGGGTTCCAAGAATAACTTTTAATCAGTCTCTTCAAACAGGTGCTCCCGGCTTGGCGGCATAATCACTTTCACAACATTCTAACCCGCACTCCCGGATGAAGCGCGGACCATACCAAGTGGCAGACAAAGGGAGGGGGGAAAACAGGGATAGGAAAGGAGTAAGGTTACAACACACCTTCCTCCCTAAGGAAAATAGAGGAGGGAGAAACTTAAGGACTCCACGCAAGGGGTGCAAGGGGGGTGGGAAGGGAGAGAGAAAGGGAGAGATGGAGAGATAGAGAGAGATAGAGAGAGATAGAGATGGAGCACCGCAACATTGGGGTCGAGAACAGAGAACCCCATGGCAAAATCTAAATAGTCGAGCAACAAAGACTTAACTGTTAACTGTGGTACAATAAATAAGAACAGTTAGTTTGTTTTTTTAATTAACGTGAGTGGGAATATACCTATTTAGTCCCTTGGTATATATTGTAAGAGTTTCATGAGTGGCCCATGTCCAAACACTTATCTGCAAAAAGGCAGGATAATGCTCTTTAAAATACAGAATGCAGCAGGAAATGGTATAGGATTAAATCAACCAACACTAAATCAACTGTAACTGTCTGAAGCTACGGGGTGTGCACAGTTATGGTGTGGGCCATTCAACTCCATGAATGTACGAGTCGGTTCTGAGGCATCTTGACATGGGTAGAGCACCGAATTATGTATCACATCCTTTTAACCCTTGGCTCCCCTATGTATGAACTTGCCACACAGTCTATTTCACCCTCGGATTCCGAACTCCTCATGCTAGTATAACCATCCCCTTCCGGAAGATTGAGAATGGCTGCAATGTTCTTTTCCTTAGGCAGTAGCTTGGACCAGGGCACACTCCGAAGACTACCTCTGACGCAATTAGCCTCACTTTCCTTGTCCTTATCCATGCCTGGACTAGGCGCTCTTCTGCCCTCATTTCCTTGGGCATAACCAGTATTGCTACCCATATCGCATTTCGTTTCCAACAGCCCCAGATCATCTGCCTGAGCCTCGTCAGCCCTAAGTATGTCCTCCTGTTCCCTCTTGGGCTTGCCATAAAAGGACTTATCTGTGTTTTCTGGACCATTACACTTCGGCTTCCACCAATGATCATAGAGTGGACCCTTCTTCCCTGTCATGACTTTTAATGGAGGTTCCTTTATATTTCTCTGCGTTTTCTTACTCTCACTCTCCATCTTACCACCATCGAAACCTTGAATGTTTAATCCTTTGCTCTCTCCCTTTGACTCAATATGACTTGAACCCCTCTCTCTTTCAAGATCAAAATTGTCCACATACTCCTCTGCCATCTTGGTCCTGAACTCAGCCAACTTATCTCTTTGTCGCATCTCATTGCAAATGGACTGGTTACGCTTATACCTCTGCCATCCACGCACTTTGGCTGTAGTATTTAAACACTCCACCACCCTTTCAAATTCTTCATCAATCACAACTTTTTGTTTCCTACTGTCCTTTCTCTCTAGTTTCTTTCGTATTTCTCTTTCCTCCACTTGACTTTGATAAGTGTTTTGTTTCTTGTTAGGTTTGTCCCTAATAGCTTCTTTTCCCCATTCTTTATTGCTTGCCGCTCTTTCAAATACTGTCAAACTCTTAGCTGGCTGCATGCAAACAATGACTGTTCCACCCCTGGTATCTTGTATGCTTTGAATCCGTGTCTGCTCAATCCTGTGTCCTTTTTTTCCTTTATCTAGTGAAATCTTCAACTTCTGTTGATCTCTCCACCCTAGCATGTTGAGACCACCTTCCGTTATGTATATAGTACTCCTCGTATTGTTTTCCTTATAAACTACATCCATGACTTGGTAGCCAATAGCCCGTATATCCTTCCCTGCATACGTTTGAAGGACTATGTTGGCCTCTTTCAATTCATTACCATATTTTTTTTTGAATTTTCTGTTCCAAACACTCTTGCTTACCACACTATATTTTGAACCAGAGTCTGTGATTATTTCTGTCTCAATTCCACCTATGAGAACGTTACATCTCTGGAATATGTTACTGGCATTAACTTCCTCTTTGCCATCCCCTCTTTCCTTGAACCCTTCATCTCTTTGTACCTTTCCACTTGCGGCTTGTATATAATATTCATCCAACACATTCAAAATGTTCTCATAAATGTTTCTGTCAGTTCCTTTCATGAATACCTTTTCCATTTTGTGATACATATTCCTTCCTCCCGTACCTAAGCTGTGAAGTAAAATTTCCGCCTTTACTACCGGTGAAAGAGATGCTTCCTCATCTTCCCATACGGACAAATAGTTTTCAAAATACACTTTCCACTCCTTCCAATCTGCAACGTTATTATTAACCTCCTCCATGAACGGCACAGGTGGAGGGAGATTATCCATTCGGCCCCACCCCTTGTTTTGTGTGCTGCAATGCACTGGAATTACACAGGCGGATGCGACCACCCACAGAAATACCGCGCAATGGTAGGCAAACTGGAAACAACTGAGCACCGACTTTTAAAAATTAAACACGTAGCCCTGTTGTACCCCTGGGGATGTTAAACTCTAGCGTTTGATATGTATTGGGGATTAGGGCCAGGCTTCTAGACTGACTGCTAGGATATCCCTTCAGGAGAATGACAAGCAAAATAAACTCAGGCTGGTTTGCTGATGTGAGATAGTCTGATTAATGACAACGGAGGACAGAGTGGAGAATGATGCTATAATGTGTGCTTTAAAAGAATAACGCCTCTGGGCCCCACCCCGCTTCCTTGGAGGGGTATGGTATTTACTGTACTGTTTATACTGAGTAGGCTTTAATATTGGGGAATGTCTCCGAATGTAGCTTCTGAATGGTGCAGTTAAATGAGAACTGTCACCCTTAAACCCCCTTGTTGACACTGATCCCACCTATGAAATTACAAAACGAAACAGGACCTAAAAATGAAATGGTCCTACTACTTTAAGTACCTCTCCTATCCTTTCTTTTAATTAGACAAACCTTCCTGATCCCTATACTCCAAACTTAACTGACACGGGGCGTGAAATTGGAGCAAAGTCCCTCCGGCGGCAGTTAGTCAGATTGCCTGGATACACTGCGTGCTGAGGGAAAGGATAAATCTACAAGAGGGGAAAAAAACCTTTATTTCTCTCATGTCTTCCTCACATTCATTTCAAGTGCGCACCTCTGATCGCATAGCCTTTACACTGTACCTCCTCTAGGGTGAAACTTTATCCTTCGTATACCATAATATTTCAGGTCAGAGTATATTTTAATGTCTCTCTTGGGTTTCCTTTATTCTGAGTCGACGAGGTTGTTCCTCTAACACATCCAGATGAATTATCCCCCTGTTAGGTTTACCACTTGGAATACTTTGACAGCTCTTTACAACCGCTCCCGCTACTTATCAGTACTCATACTGCTTGAAACTGGCAAACTTGTCACTAAACTGTAGATTCGTTGACCGCTGTTGCTAACAGGTCCTGTTTTTCTTCTTAACGAGCACCAAAGAATGGCGGTGCTCCCCAGAACTGCTCCGACAGTTGTGCTCGATTCCTCGCTTACATCAGCATAAATCTCTCCTCCACACGCGCTGCCCCGCAACGTCTTCCCTCACTTTGATGGCAGATACAAACACCTCTTCAGGATCACTCACCACTTTCCGCGTTGTGCCCGGCAGCTTCAAATCACCCTGCCACCGCTCAATTACAGATCCGTGCACCTCTACAGGAACGCTCACCAAATTGCGCGTTGTGCCCGGCAGCCTCAGAACAACATGCCACCGCTAAATCACAGATCCGTGCACCTCTTCAGGACCGCTCCCCAATTCACACGTTGTGCCCGGCAGCCTCAGATCAACATGCCGCCTCTTAATTACAGATACGTGCACCTCTTCACGCGTTGTGCCCGGCAGCTTCCACTCAGCATGCCGCTGCTTCTTCGTACGTCCCTTTCCTCACCTCAGGTCACTACAAAAAGGGACAGTCATCCCAGGCTCCACTAACGCCTGTGACTTCAAACGAGGAGGCAATATTCCTCTCCTCCACCCAGCACCAGCTCACCGACTCCAATTCTTCCTACGTTCCCAAAGCGAATGCCTCACGACCCGTCAGTAAGCTTTTCGGTAAATACAAACTGGTGCCGGAATATCCTCAGTTCACTCGAACCGCCATCTCCGCACAAGCTTAAAGTTCATCCCGGGGAGGGAAAGCACCTCACTGACCCCGGCTCAGCTCCCGGTCCTCGTCGCCATAAAATGTAGTAATAACGCACTACTCCAATGAGGGTTCCAAGAATAACTTTTAATCAGTCTCTTCAAACAGGTGCTCCCGGCTTGGCGGCATAATCACTTTCACAACATTCTAACCCGCACTCCCGGATGAAGCGCGGACCATACCAAGTGGCAGACAAAGGGAGGGGGGAAAACAGGGATAGGAAAGGAGTAAGGTTACAACACCATGGCTGTCACACTATGACTGCTAAGTGATAGCAGTCACCGTCTTATGCTGGCACAGTAGTCTGAGAGTGCATCAAAGGGCAGAGGGCTGGAACTTGGCAGAGATGGATTAAGGTGGATGTGTCACAAGAAGTGTGGTCTGTGGTGGATGGCAGAAAAGGATTGAGAAACTTATTGGGCTGCCTTCAACAAAAATGTTGAACAGCTAACATAGGGTGGAGTGTCATTTGGCTATGGCAGTTAGCAAAAGGGAGATCAGGATCACAAGAAGGCTCTGAAGAGCAGAAGAATGGGTGAGGTAGGTGAGGGTGAGGGGGATGAGTGATAGATCATCTCAGATGGCCTCACAGGGATTCTGTGTTACAAAGATCTGTGATTGCCAGCTGTGGTCACACTGGGAACCAAGGTTAACACTGATAGCTTCAGCACCAGATGGGTGGTCTGCGAAACTGAGGGCTAGTGTTGCAGATAATTATCCAGCAGGATTGTTGGGAACACCAGAAAAGAGGCACTGAGTGTCAACACAGGAAGGGTAGTCTGTATGACTCCCAGACCTTTACACAGACATTCCATGTGCATGTGTGTCTGGGAAGGTTATTTTTCTGGTCAACTGGCTGAATAAAGAGAGTATTGCACCGGAAAAGGTGAGGCTATTGACTCTGTGCCTACATCACACAGTTTCTGTCTGAATTCTAATTCAGTGTTAAGATTGACCTCTCAACATTCTTTTGTATCCACATGCTCCTTGGCTTAGGAGACAGGAATGCTGTTTACTTCAATGTCAAATGAAACAGGGAGCAATATTTGACAACCACATTTTTGTGACATTTGGAGGTCATAATGAGGAACAAATTGCTAGGTAGATTGTGTCCTGTGTCACCCACTACTATTCCCTTCATGGGGCTGACCTCCATGTCCTGTCTGAGCGCACTGCACGATGGCTACAGTGAGTTCAGTGGCATTGTCGAGACATGTACCTGACAGAGACATATACTGTGCAGCTAAATGGGCTTCTGCACACTCATACTGCCAACATTTAGCTCTTGAGATTTCCTGTTAGAGCAGTGATAATTTTGTACAAGAAGTATTGTTCAGCCTTTTTGTCTATGCCTAAGTTGCCTAAATCAGCCTACACCCGCTCCCATTCTCTATTTCTCTGTAATCTGCCCACACATTGAAGATACGAAAATGTTACAATTTATTAGATGGATAAAGACACCTTCATGGAGACGCCATTTCTCTTAGTCTTTAGGATATTTTTCATGATCCCAGCCATCCACTGGCTCCTTAAGCTATAGGTCCACAGACACTCAAACCATCTTTTTATTTTTGCAGTTTTATAAAGCGCAAACCTGACCCATCAGCGTATCAGAGTGCTGTACATATAGCAGTCAGGTCATACATAGAAGAAAATACAATGCAAGAGGGAAAATGCAGGGAGCAATGCAAATACAAAGACAGATTTATTTCTTTTGCATAGTCTGAATGGACATTAGAGTGCTTTTGCAAACTAAATAACTATATACACTATACAGTGTAAGAAAGTGTACAGTGTTTAAACATATAGGATTGTCATTGGTACCCTTCAGCAGATGTTCATTTTATTACAGATGAGCATGGTTTATAAATACACTTTACAGAAGTAGAAAGAATACAATTGTCGCCTGCATGTGAGATAGGAGATTGTCATCACTGCTCTTAATAAAGTCCTCTTATTTGCAGATACCGCAGCCAACTGTCTAGCAATGTCTGTACAAATGATGGCAGCTCCTGTCCAACATGAAACCATAAACTTGATCCACACATACTTCGGGGGCTGCAAACCTCTAAGGCCAGTGGCATCAGACTGCCAACTGACCCCAAAACTCCACTTGTCCCCTCTTCCGGGCAGTAGTGTTATTGATAGAAAGGAAATGTAAACAATAAATAGCATGAACATAGCATCCTAGATAACAAACTGAATGTTATATGTGCAAGAACTGCCGCTAACTAGCGTTAGCGTTAGTTAGCAGCAGTTTTCTTAACCCGGCCTATCACCAAAAACTATTGCCCTGTTAGCGATGTATTTACAATACGTTGCTACATGGTGTTAGTTTTAGGTAGCCGGGGTGAAAACTGCCACTAACACTAGCATGAAGGTGATACAAATTCTGGCGTTAGCAGGCAAAAACTGATGAAAGGCCTATTAGCAGCAAAAAAACTAAACAAACTCATGTTAGTCAGCCCAACGTGTCTTTTTTTTCCTCTAGAGGCAAAAACAGCCTATAAGTCCACCCCCAATGATAAATAAGAAACAAAACTAATGGAATGCAGAATGGAGCAGCCAGGACCAAGTACAGCACAGATCAACAACTCCCCCCCAAACACCCAACAGCCAGTTCCAGGGGAAAAGAGGCACATCGCCGGGCAAAACCAGTGATGCATCACTTATCTTTGCGCACTCCTTGCAACACCATGGCATCCAAAACCTTGAAAGCGTGGACAGTCCACGTGATCCGGAGGCCTCGCTGGGCCTGCGTCTGGAATGCAGAGGTGCTGTGGAGTTGCTGGGCCGTGGCGGTAGACATTGAGGTACTGTGGAGTAAAGGCACCCCCTAGTTTATTAAAGGTTCAAGAGGAGGGGGAAAAAAGGGATAATATACAAAAACTACCCTCTTGTCTAACCTATATACTTTCAATCTGGCAGCCGCTCTACTATTTCCTAAGTGCACAGAGCATGAACATTTAAGGAGAACAGAACCTTACTGCTCACTGTCTGACTTGATGTCCTCGCCTCTCCCTATGGAGAGGTGAGAACATCAAGTCAGACCGTGTGCAGTACGATAGAGACAGTTGAACAGCCCAAGCCAGGATCTTATAAAATCGAATGAGCACAGATGCTATAATAAAATCCGAAAGAACACGCACAAGAGAACATTTTCCCCATATCTTGAGACAGAATATCTGGTGTTATTTTGGCAAGAATGAGTGGGTTGAATAAAGAAATGCCTCCCGTATGAAAAGTGAAAAAGGACATAGGACACTTCTTCTCAACGAGAATTCATAGAAACTCCCTCAACACCCTGTGGGATCGACAGCAGATTTCTGTCGGACTTCTGAAAATACATTTGTGTTTTATCAGATATATACAAACACCCCTTTTTATCTACTTTGGACCCCGTTGCTCCCTTTTCCGGCCCTGATGAAGGTGATAATACCACTCCAATCACCGAAACGTACGTAGGCCAGTCACGCACATCTGACAAGCCAAGGACTAGAAAAGCCACTCAAAAAGCAACAGTTGTGACCCAAAAATTATATATCAACTAACCTTTTTAAATTTTCAGATGTGTTTTTTCTTCTTTTTGATGTGTTTCTTTTTGACGTTTTTCTTTTGCTTGTAACAATTGCGCTGTATGGTATGTGAGTTAGTATGATTGAACAGTATGCCTGATGACAGAGTTGTTGTGAATATGCCATCTTGATCCCATTCATGTTTCTATAACGGGGCCTTTTGCCTGTGGGGTGTTTAAACTTTTTAGTATTTCAATGTCGTAAGAAAAATGTATACATGGATGACAATAATTGACAGTTTTGTCTCATGTTTAAAAAATAAGAAAAAAACTTTTTATGTATTTGTAAAAACAGAAATATACTATAAATATGTTTTCTATAAAAAGAGATGATAAATAAAGTCATATAAAGAAAAATGAAACTTGCATGGAAATTAAGGTTCTGTTCTCCTTAAATGTTCATGCTTGTGCACTTAGGAAATAGTAGAGCGGCTGCCAGATTGAAAGTATATAGGTCAGACAAGAGGTAGACATTGAGGTGTCAGCGATCACCCTTACCTGGTGGTGAAGTCTGCTAGGTCACATGGAGACACATTGCTGGCCTGTGTGAGAAGATCGACCCTCAGAGCTGTGAATGGTAGAGGCGCTCCTGAGCACCAATGTAGGGAGGTCTGCATCACATACCACGCGCCACCACTACACTGAGGTGCACGGAGGAGATTACCAATGGTGGGCTGCACCTCTCTACACCACAGGCGAGAAGATGTTGCACTGGCCGGATGCCGTGGAGGGTGAGGCCCCTGAGCTGCGCCAAACTTGTGTGGTGGGAGCACTGCAACTTCACCCATAAAGGGGCCCTGTTGCATCACCTGCATCCGGAGGTTACCCAGCGAACTTGGCGGCGACTGCTGTACCCAGGCATGTTAAATCCCGCCTGACTGACTCTCCTGCTGGTTGAGTCACAGGGCCCGATTCACAGAACTAACTTAAGAAAAAATCCTAAACTTACTGCAGAATGCACTTACTACTTTTGGTATTCACAGAATGCACTTACTACTTTTGGTGTTCACAGAATGGATTTACAACTACTAACTTTACGTCCGGAGGCGGAGCTTCCGGCCCAGAGGTGGAGATATCAGCCTTGGCTAAATCTCCGCCACCGGATAGAATCTCTGGTCCGTAATCTCCGCCTCCGGGCCGGAAGCCCCGTCTCCGGGCCAGAATCTCCGGCCTGAGTGCGGACGTAAAGTTAATAGTCGTTAATCCATTCTGTGAATATCAAAAGTAGTAAGTGCATTCTGTGAATACCACTGTGCGCAGTGACTGTTTGGTCGGCCCTCTCAGGCCACCCAAAATAGTAATGTGCCCATCCCTGTTCGCAATGCATGCTGCATTACAGCCTGCCTGGAGAACCTGCCCAACCTTCCCGCCCTGGCTGAATGCCTTGTCACGGCGCTCAAGAACAATCACAATGCTGCATTGCAGCGTTGTGATTGACTTAGGGGAGGGAGACTGGCTACCTGCTTACTGTTCCTGGAAGCAGACTCAGGAGAGCAGGAGCACAAAAGACGCTGGACCCGGCCTCGAGGTAAGAATATTTAAAAAAGATATTTACAACCCGCCTCCCCACCTCCCAGCTTTCCTTTCCCGCGTTCCCCGCTGTCCAGTCCCCCCGCAGCACTACATAAAGGTGCAGCTGCATGGCCATGCGCAGAGGGTATACCACTGGTGCTCCAAAACCAAGCCCGTTTGCATCCGTCTGCCCCTGGACCATGCCCAGCACCAAGGACCCTTCCTCTCAGACACTCTACCGCTATGACGCCAGCACCCTCCTCGCCATCAACCCTGGATGCCACACCACCTGCCATCTAGCAACATTGTAGAATTCTCTTGCACCCTGCGCATATCAAACCTGCAAACGCACCCTCTGCCACATCAGCACACCAGCACCTCCTGCCACCCAGCTGACCAACAGTGCAGTTGACCGTCTCAACTGCATCCGCCTCAACGTGAGGTCCCTCCACAAACACACAACAGAAATCTGGGACCTCCTCAATGCCACCTCTTCAGACATCGCCTGCTTCACAGAAACCTGAACCAACCTCTGCTCCGGACCGGACACTGGCATCACCATCCACGACGGCTACAAATTCACCCCCATGGACCACCCCAAGCAGCCAGGAGGAGGCAATGCCAGTATCTAAAAAAGGCACACATCGACTGACCATGCACTCTAATGACCCGACGGTGACCATGGAACACTTCCAGATCCGGACCAACCTCAACCACACCCTCTGTGGCATCCTTATCGAAAGGCCGCCTGGGCAATGAACCCCCATTGACCAACACTGTTGTAGACCTCATCGCATTCCAGGCTCTCCTATTCACCAATTATATCCTACTCGGGGACCTCAAGTCCACCTGGACAACCCCAGCAACCAGAACACCACCACCCTCCTGGCAAACCTCTCCAACATCGGACTCAGGCAGCTAGTCACTGCACCAACCCACATAGCCTGACAGGCTTTCGAGCTCATATTCTCCACTAGCGAGAACTTCATCTACAGACACACCACAGGACTCTCCTATGCAGACCATCATTGTTTACATCTCGATTTTTTTAGATTAAAAAATCATAAAAGCATCAACAATACAAAAATAAAGACCGTAAACATTTCATTTCATGGGCACAGTAAAAGGTCATTACAGAATTATAAAAACAAAATTCAATGAATACAACTAATCGGCTAATCAATATGTAGGGGTTTCATGAACAACAATTTTTGTACAAAATTCAATTACCATTAAAGGCTAAAGAGTTGGCTCTATGTAATATGAGGGGAGCTCGGGTAGAAATCGTACAGATCCCAAATACGAATGGTGCCTTGTCTTTCTTTGGGGGGGCAAAATCGTAAAAAGGGAGCAACATTCCTGTTTTTGAATTTAATTAGTACTAGGTCCCCGGCAATGCATTTGGGCCGTGTCCCTAACCATCCCACCCTCCTGACACTCAAGATACCTCATCTAACTCCGGTGGCAAGGGTCTATTGTTTTTTAGCCAGAAAATGGCCTTGTTTAGCAAGTCCTGCTGGGATTCGCGTGTTCCCTGGGTGAGGGCAGGGACCCCAGAGAGGACAGACACATACGGGGCGGCCTCAGGGGGCAGGTTGATACGTGGCATTTTTACCAAGGCGGATCTAGCCACTGTATGGGTTGTTGATGGAGGTTTTAAGATTACTTTAGGGTCTATTAGAGTAGATGTACAAGGTGGCTGTATTTGAATGACACCGTTACCAGATTTATTCTTTTCGGGGACGATGGGAGGGTTAGGGCAGACGGATGTGGTCATTATGTTAGCTGAAAGAGGATACTTTCTGATTACTGACTCAATGTTAATCAGCCTTTCCCCTAAATCATCGATTTTTGTGACCAAGGGAGAGATGACAGCTAAAAGCAGTTGCTCAATTTGAGCCAGTAAGGTCAATTTGGGAGACAAGAGAGGGTCCTCTAATTTGTTCGCGGCCGGGTCCTCCATGAAAGCTGTTGGTTTAGCAGGAGATGATAATACATTGGTGCACAAGATTTGTGTACTTGTATTGTTCCCAATGTCAGTTTCGCTTTCGTGCTTCCCTCTATTGTTGGAACCCGGGGGCGCAACATTTACTTGGTTGTAGTCTTTATTTACAGAACCATTTGAAAATGTACCCACAGTAGGGGAGGTTATAGAATCAGGGACGTACTTGGTGCCACACAGGGCGTTGAGTTCTTCCCAAATGGACATCGTGATTGTGATAGTAGTAAATACGCCAAAAAGGTCGAATACAATTGCAGCACAATACCTCCTTCTGTGATGAGAACAAGTGGGGTGGCCCGTCCCGTCCTCTTCAGTCCTCTGAGGGCCTCAGAGGGCCCGCCCTTTGCCCGGGCTTAGCCTGGCACCGCCCGCTCGCGTCCCGCGAGGCGGGAGGGACCTCTGCCTTTTTGTGCGCCTCCGTGCGCGATTCCGGTGGGCGTGTCACCGCCAAGGATGCTGGGGGATGTAGTCTCTCGCACGGCTGCCGCGTGGTGGAGGAAGCGGCAGCCGGAGACCAACAACAGCGGAATAGCAGCCTGACCCCCGGTGAGATTTCGGCGCCCCTGTCGCCTCCTGAGACCCCCGCTCGACCGCAGGGATCTCTGCCTTTTTGTGCGCCTCCGTGCGCGATTCCGGTGGGCGTGTCACCGCCAAGGATGCTGGGGGATGTAGTCTCTCGCACGGCTGCCGCGTGGTGGAGGAAGCGGCAGCCGGAGACCAACAACAGCGGAATAGCAGCCTGACCCCCGGTGAGATTTCGGCGCCCCTGTCGCCTCCTGAGACCCCCGCTCGACCGCAGGGACCTCTGCCTTTTTGTGCGCCTCCGTGCGCGATTCCGGTGGGCGTGTCACCGCCAAGGATGCTGGGGGATGTAGTCTCTCGCACGGATGCCGCGTGGTGGAGGAAGCGGCAGCCGGAGACCAACAACAGCGGAATAGCAGCCTGACCCCCGGTGAGATTTCGGCGCCCCTGTCGCCTCCTGAGACCCCCGCTCGACCGCAGGGACCTCTGCCTTTTTGTGTGCCTCCGTGCGCGATTCCGGTGGGCGTGTCACCGCCAAGGATGCTGGGGGATGTAGTCTCTCGCACGGCTGCCGCGTGGTGGAGGAAGCGGCAGCCGGAGACCAACAACAGCGGAATAGCAGCCTGACCCCCGGTGAGATTTCGGCGCCCCTGTCGCCTCCTGAGACCCCCGCTCGACCGCAGGGACCTCTGCCTTTTTGTGCGCCTCCGTGCGCGATTCCGGTGGGCGTGTCACCGCCAAGGATGCTGGGGGATGTAGTCTCTCGCAGGGCTGCCGCGTGGTGGAGGAAGCGGCAGCCGGAGACCAACAACAGCGGAATAGCAGCCTGACCCCCGGTGAGATTTCGGCGCCCCTGTCGCCTCCTGAGACCCCCTTTACATCTCATGCCGTCACCCCGCCCACCGTACACCATCACCATCATTGCCCCCCCGTCGCAGCTGGATCAAGGCCACCAAAGAACTTTCAGTCAACTCCCTCAGCACCACCACTCCGCTAACGCCTACAGATGCCAACACCGCAGTGCGCAACCTCTACCAATGGATCTCCAACTACGTCAACACCCTGGCACCCCACAAGAAAAGACCAGGCAAACAACACTCCAAGAAGGCCAACTGGTTCCATCCTGCCCTCCACTAGTCCAGCCCCACCTGCAGACATCTCAAGAAGAGATGGTGCCACAACATCAATCAACTACACAACACAGTCAACCTTTCACTATGGCGCAAGGGTGCCTGCGTTGGTGCATGGCAGCCATTGTGCGTCAACGGACGAGAAAAAGACAGGGGGGCATAGTCATGAGTCCCTTCTGACAGTTGCATCCCGCCGGTGTGTCATTTTCTTGACGTACTTGCAGCGTGATTCTTGCACCACGTTGCGCCGTATTTGCAAAGTAACTATAAAAAAGTGCCAGCAAGGGATTTTGCTTAAAGGTATTTATCACGGATCGTTTTTTTGAATACCTATACAAATCTGTTCCAATTAAATTGGTGTCTGAAACATTTATTGTAACGCTACTTAAATAGACAATAAAAGAAAAGCAACACAGGAAGTTTTTATATGAAAAAGTATTTTCTTTTATATTGATTTCAAGACAAAGAAATTGAAAAATTCATAGGGTACAAATGAGAATTAATCATAACTCAAACAAATGAACAAGAAAATACAAACTTATTCCTATAATTCATTTGTGTAAAAAGTCCAAACCAGTGCAACTAAAAAGACAAGTGACTCCTATTTTGCCAAAATAAAGATCACATGTATAATGAAGAGCAGACAAGGAAATTGACTTTGTCGTCGACGTTTCGGACTTGTATGGAATAATTCTTTCAGACCATCTTCAGGACTAATAATATATTTGTAGCTGTGACCCCCTAAAAAGACATAATATAAACTGTTATCTATATGTCCCAACTATCAATTTGAAACATTTCATAGAACCCGTGTTCAAATTTCGACCAACATATCTCTGTTGGTTTGATAATCCTTTTCTGACATTACACATATAATTAATTAATAAGCTGTGTGATAACTAGGCTGCCAAACCTATGGATTGTTTGATTTAGGTGTAAATAAATTGATAGGTAATAGAGTTCAATCGCTTACTTCTTCAAAATCCTTTCTGACTTCAGGATCAACGAAATAGATAAAAGATGACTTGCAGTGACAGTCTTTGTTGATCTAAAGTGAGAAGACACTTATCAAGTCATTGTGCCACCGAGACAAAAAAATTGCCTCTATTTTAGTCGAATATATGTTTACCTGGATAATTAGCGTTTTGTAAACTGGACGCTACTGTGAGTGGTCCTTCTTCTCACGACCAGTTTTATTCAGTAAAATAACTCACTTTCATTATTCTTGCCAATGTGTAAAGATTTGAATTATAGATCTTTATTTCAATGGAATATTTGAATCATGCTGTTAAGCAATGATAATGCCGCATAAGTGGATAGCCATCGCCTAATAAGTTTAGAAAATGTAGGCTGTTTAGCATTTTACTTTTTGTGTCAAACCCGATATAGACAGTAATTATATTTGTAGTACCGTCAGATTTATTTAAAGCGGACTACATCGTATCGAATGGTCAAAAATTCACTGAATGTTATTTTTAATAATAAAACGAAATGCAAATGTTATAACCACAATTTTCGGTGGACACCCCCACGTACCAAATGCCAACTCCTCATGGCGAAATTAAGGAACCACTGTGAATGCTGCCAACCAATATTTAAAAAAATAATGAATGAAACCTCTTCTTTCGCTAGCAGTCGCTAATACACCCGTATTTTTATCAATAGTTCAGACAATTAATTATTCACGTCTGTTTAATGTGCTTGTTGGTTTACAACACACTGAAACCTGAGAATGAAACGCAAATAATGTGTAGTTCGGACAATTAATAGACGCATTTACGCGTTCTAATGTCCGCTTGCTCGTTGTTTTAAAATCCAGCTAAAGCTTTAAATTGAAACGATAATCAGAGAACTTACTTTCAGGAAAGTGAAGAGCGTACTGGCGTGGAGACGTCGTCTAGGCAAAAACGCACTGGTATACCCAGGTCACGAAGAAACGGCATCAACGAGATTACGGACCAAACCTCCTTTTTAACTTGGAGTCCCGCCTTAAATGACGGACCTGTCAACTTGGCTATTACGTGTCGGCCAACTTGTAACATTTACACTTATACCGAGACTGGAGTATGTGCTTAAAAATAAGTATTCAAACAGTACATTTTGGTTATTTAATAAACTGTTTTCTTAAGATGAGTTAAAGGAAGATCTAAACAACTGTCTTTTTTTGACTCGAAGTCTTGTTTGGAGTCACTGATCTTACGACTTAGCTGTTACTGGAGACTGGAGTATGTGCTTAAAAATAAGCATTCAAACAGTAAATTTTGGTTATTGAATTAACTGTTTTTTTAAGATGAATTAAAGGAAGATCTAAACAACTGTCTTTTTTTGACTCGAAATCTTGCTTAGAGTCACTGATCTTACGACTTAGCTGTTACATTTCGGCCATCCTGTAACATTCAGGTTCCGAACTAGTTTGCAGGGTGTATATCGGATTTATCATTGAGACTACATAAGTCTACTTATTTGTTTTAGCCATCGTTAAAGAGAAGAACATGTTTTATTAAAGAGATTGGTTTGGATCGTGTGACGAAAGAAGGCTTCTTTAAAATACACTGATGACCATAATTGGTATGAGAACACTTTTGGTATGTAAAGTAAACGGTTCCTAAATCACATATTTGTAGAAGTCATTTACTCGTGAAAGCAACATTCCTTTTAGCATTAACCATTGTAAGGCTCTTCCTGTCACTGTATCTACGTGCTCACAGTCTTATCAGTAAACATATGTTCTACAAATATTGAAAACACTGCATATGGCTTACAATCTCGAAATAACAATGATTGGTCTAACAACACTTTTTGGAGTAAAAACAGATTATTTCAAAATCACAGCTTTATAGAACCTACGTGTAGTTTACTTATAGGAGCAACAAACATAAGAATCAGTCTGCCATTGCAACCACGTATTCACAGTCTTCTCATAAATATTGCAATAATTAAAAAAATATGTATTCTACAGCTTAACATAAACCATTAATGTCTTAATACTGAAATATCAAATAAACATGTTGTTACAATTGATGCTTGAAAAAAGAACTTCTGTTATTAGTATCTAAATGTATTTCATGACATTCAATTCTTCATACAATACATGCCAAAGTGTGCCACTCTGTAGCTGAATTGAGGCTGGATCTAATACTATCAGCCTGAGGAAGCCAGCGATATTCTCTGAGGGTAAGAGTCCTGTCAATATGTTTTTTGTCTAATGGTGGGTTTAATTACCTCTACCACCCACCACTCCATCTCTTTTTCAGTATGTTTATACTTGAAGTAGTGGTCTAAGAGTGGGGCATTTTCGACATTACAGCGTATCCTTGATTGGTGCTGAAGGATGCGCTATTTTACCATCTGCGTGGTTTTGCCAATATATGACAATCCACAGGGGCATCTGATACAGTAAACAACATTGGTTGTTTTACAATTTGAGAAGTGTTTAATCATGATAGTTTTTCCATTAAGCTCAAAACATTTTATATTACGTGTTGTGATACAAGCCACACAACAGTTACATTTGAAATGACCCCTGACTGGTACCAGTTGTTTCATGTTATCGATTGTACTTTCTTCTTGTATATCATATGCATGTACAAGTTTATCCCTTAAATTGGGTCCTCGTTTTAACGCAAACATTGGTTTCTCCTTCAGTTCGGGTAAGGCTTTTAACAATGGCCAATATTTGTTAATTATCTTCTTGATTTGATTAGTCATTGTACCAAACGTGGTCACACATACCAGCGAAATCTGACTTTCTTTCGGTTTTATTTGTAGGAGCGTTTCACGGTTGTTATACCACGCTCTCTTTAATGATTTTTTGAGAAGTTTGTTTGGATATATCCCCTGGTATGCAGTTTGTCTTTTAAGATCTTGGCTACATAAAAGTAATCAAGTCGTCTGGTGCAATTTCTCCGCAAATGGAGAAATTGCCCGAATGGCAATCCATCCCTCAGAGCCTGAGGATGGTGGCTGTTATATTTGAGCAGAGTATTTCTTGCCGTTAGTTTGGTATATAAGATTGTGAAAAGTGTGTTATCTTCGCTAACCTTAATTGTTATGTCAAGGAAATTCATTTCACAGTTGTTACTTTCCATTGTGAACCTAAGATTGGAATTCCCGCTGTTTAACCATGAATGAACTTGCATGAGTAACTCATTGCTACCTCTCCATATTAAAAAGACATTGTCTATATATCTCAGCCAGCAAGAGATGTTGGCTGAAAAAGGATTTAGGGAATTATAGACGTGTTTGTTTTCAAAGTCATCGACATAGATATTCGCTATGTTTGGGGCGTAGACTGCCCCCATTGCAACTCCTTTGAGTTGCTGATAGAACGTTCTTTCGAAGAGAAAGAAATTTTCGCATAGCGAAATTCTAATGCAGTTGATTATGAACTCAGTTGGTACATTATGAGGTCTTGGACGTGTATTTAAAAGTTCATCTAATATTGACAAGACCTCTTCTTGTGGAATATTAGAGTGTAAACTCTCTATGTCCATTGAGACTAGAATTTCATTCATGGGATCAAAGTAGTGATTTTCAAGCTTGTTTATCACTACGGTGGTATCTCTGATATATGTTGGCGATTCAATGGCAAATGGTCTTATGAAAAAATCAGAGTAATGGGCTAATGGTTTTAATATGGAGTTACACCCCGAAACTATTGGCCTCCCTGGGGGTACAGAAGCATGCTTATGAACTTTTGGGAGCATGTAGATTGCTGGCACTGTTGGCGATTTGCTTATCAAAAAAGAAGCTTCTTTGTGGCTGAACCAGCCACCTTCAAGTCCACTGTGACTAAGAGATGCTATCTCGTTCTCCAATCGGATTGTTGGATTGCTTAGAAGTCACTTATAATTGGAATCAACTGTAAGTTGTTTAAGCATTTCAGTTTTATAAGCTTCACGGTCCCACAGGACAATTTCCCCGCCTTTATCGGCGGGTTTAATTAAGGTGTTAGGTAATGATTGTAAATTTCGAAGGGCCTCCTGGTCAGCTTTTCTAAGATTACTTTTTGCAATTTGAGGTTTCTTGAATAGATTTTCCAATTCTGCAATAACTGCATTTTCAAAGGTTATAATTTATTTGGCAACCATGTTGTTTGGTGGAAAAAATGTTTATGGTTGATGTAAGCCTGTGACATCGTTAGCTTTATTAGTTGGTTTCTCAAAGAAAAAGTTTTTCAATCTGATGGATCTGAAAAATCTATATAATTCAAGTTTTGTTTCAAATTGGTCACTCCTATTGGTTGGGACAAAGGATAGTCCAGCTGACAGCACAGAGATCTCGGCTTCAACTAAAAGATGGTCAGATAGATTGAAAATGGGTATTGTGGTTTCATCGTTTACCACTCGTAATATTGGTTCCGGGTCTGTCTCTGACCCGGAGTGTATTGATTCCGAAACCGTCCTTGTTTCCCGCCCCGTTGTTTCCGGGGTGGACTTGTTCCTCTCCTCTCCTGCCCTAAAAAAGAGGACTGTCTGGAAGAGGCTGGCTGTTGTTCATAGGGTGGTCTAAATGATCCTGCTGTTGTTTGTTCGCGGTCATTATCTGAACCTGCATCAGAAAAGGTTGTCCTTTTCTGCTGGAACTGATTAGGTCCTTGGTTAGATCCCTGCGTTTGGTAATAGTCTTTACAGAGATAGGGATAAGTCCTCTCTTTGCTATATTTGCGAATGTCTTTATGCAATTTGTCTGTTTTTTTATGAGAGTTGAACTCCTCAAAGTCTTTAATTGTGGCCGCTATTTTATCTAACAGTGCTTTTGCATTAGTTATGCTGGTATCGGTATTGATCTTGTTTTCAAGAGTCTCAATCTGTTTAATTAGAGACTTGATTAATTTAAATGCAGTCTCAATGCTAAGCACCATCCAAGTGCGAGAGCACTTGTTTGCTGCAAAGCTAACTCCTATTTTGAAATCCTCATCATCGATGAAAATAATAGGAATATTTCTTATCTGTAGTCCAGTTGGTATTATGTTCGAGTTGAGACAATCCGTTAAAAATTTGGCATGTAATTCCGTCCTGATAAGCTTTTTGCGGAGTCTTTCTAGTTGATTCAGATCTGACTCGTAGGGTAAATTGACTACTGGTCCTCTGTTACCTAAAAGAGAAGGACCCGCTGCTATTTTTAGGACATATTCATCCGTATAAGAAAGGGTCTCAGCTTCAGACATCAGATTATAATGTGAGAAGGAGAAACGAATGAATTCATAGATCTAGCAATTGTCTATCTAAATTATACCAATTAAGGAAGTGACCCACAACAAGCTAGTGCTTGTGCAAATAATGAGAAAAAGGGGAGTGGGGAACCCAATACACCCTTGCGGGCTTGGGCAAATAAAGTAACTATAAAAAAGTGCCAGCAAGGGATTTTGCTTAAAGGTATTTATCACAGATTGTTTTTTTGAATACCTATATAAATCTGTTCAAATTAAATTGGTGTCTGAAACATTTATTGTAACGCTACTTAAGTAGACAATAAAAGGAAGCAACACAGGAAGTTTTTATATGAAAAAAGTATTTTCTTTTATATTGATTTCAAGACAAAGAAATAAAAAAAATTCATAGGGTACAAATGAGAATTAATCATAACTCAAACAAATGAACAAGAAAATATAAACTTATTCCTATACTTCATTTGTGTAAAAAGTCCAAACCAGTGCAAATAAAAAGACAAGTGACTCCTATTTTGCCAAAATAAAGTTCACATGTATAATGAAGAGCAGACAAGGAAATGGACTTTGTCGTCGATGTTTCGGTCTTGTATGGAATAATTCTTTCAGACCATCTTCAGGACTAATAATACATTTGTAGCTGTGACCCCCTAAAAAGACATAATATAAACTGTTATCTATATGTCCCAACTATTAATTTTAAACATTTCATAGAACCCGTGTGTAAAATTCGACCAACATATCTCTGTTGGTTTGATAATCCTTTTCTGACATTACACAGATAATTAATTAATAAGCTGTGTGATAACTAGGCTGCCAAACCTATGGATTGTTTGATTTAGGTGTAAATAAATTGATAGGTAATAGAGTTCATTCGCTTACTTCTTCAAAATCCTTTCTGACTTCAAGATCAACGAAATAGATAAAAGATGACTTGCAGTGACAGTCTTTGCTAATCTAAAGTGAGAAGACACTTGTCAAGTCATTGTGCCACCGAGACAAAAACAATTGCCTCTATTTTAGTCCAATATATGTTTACCTGGATAATCAGCGTTTGGTAAGCTGGACGCTACTGTGAGTAAATGTAAATGTAAATGTATTGCGATTTATATAGCGCACGTATCACCCGAAGGCATCAAGGCGCTTGCCTTGGGAACCCGTCCTGGTATTCCCCTGTGAGATAACCTCAGCAGGGTATCCACAAGGTGAAAGCCAGGCATCCCGCCGCGAGGGGCCGTAGTGGAGATTAAGCAAGCCATTGCCCAGAGTCGCAGAGTGTGAACCCGTGAGTCGAGTAGGCACCGGAACGAGAATTATGGAGTCCGTGGAATTTTTAAGCCCAAGACCCACCGAGTGGTCCTTCTTCTCACGACCAGTTTTATTCAGTAAAATAACTCACTTTCATTATTCTTGCCAATCTGTAAAGATTTGAATTATAGATCTTTATTTCAATGGCATATTTGAATCATGCTGTTAAGCAATGATAATGCCGCATAAGTGGATAGCCATCCCCTACTAAGTTTAGAAAATGTAGGCTGTTCAGCATTTTACTTTTTGTGTCAAACCCGATATAGACAGTAATTATATTTGTAGTATCGTCAGATTTATTTAAAGCGGACTACATCGTATCGAGTGGTCAAAAATTCACTGAATGTCATTTTTAATAATAAAACGAAATGCAAATGTTATAACCACAATTTTAGGTGGACACCCCCACGTACCAAATGCCAACTCCTCTTGGCGAAATTAAGGAACCACTGTGAATGCTGCCAACCAATATTTTAAAAAATGATGAATGAAACCTCTTCTTTCGCTAGCAGTCGCTAATGCACCCGTATATTTACCAATAGTTCAGACAATTAATTATTCACGTCTGTTTAATGTGCTTGTTGGTTTACTACACACTGAAACCTGAGAATGAAACGCAAATAATGTGGAGTTCGGACAATTAATAAATGCATTTACGCGTTTTAATGTCCGCTTGCTCGTTGTTTTAAAATAGAGCTAACGCTTTAGCTTGAAACGATAATCAGAGAACTTACTTTCAGAAAAGTGAAGAGCGTACTGGCGTGGAGACGTCGTCTAGGCAAAAACGCGCTGGTATAACCAAGTCACGAAGAAACGGCATCAACGAGATTACGGACCAAACCTCCTTTTTAACTTGGAGTTCAGCCTTAAATGACGGACCTGTCAACTTGGCTATTACATGTCGGCCATCTTGTAACATTTACACCCGTACCGAGACTGGAGTATGTGCTTAAAAATAAGTATTCAAACAGTAAATTTTGGTTATTTAATAAACTGTTTTCTTAAGATGAGTTAAAGGAAGATCTGAACAACTGTCTTTTTCGACTCGAAGTCTTGTTTGGAGTCACTGATCTTACTACTTAGCTGTTACTGGAGACTGGAGTATGTGCTTAAGAATAAGCATTCAAACAGTACATTTTGGTTATTTAATAAACTGTTTTCTTAAGATGAGTTAAAGTAATATCTAAACAACTGTCTTTTTTCGACTCAATTCTTGCTTAGAGTCACTGATCTTACGACTTAGCTGTTACATTTTGGCCATCTTGTAACATTCAGGTTCCGAACCAGTTTGCAGGCTGTATATCGGATTCATCATTGAGACTACATAAGTTTACTTATTTATTTTAGCCATTGTTAAAGAGAAGCAAATGATGTTTTATTAAAGAGATTGGTTTGGATCTTGTGACAAAAGAAGGCGTCTTTAAAATAAACTGATGACCATAATTGGTATGAGAACACTTTTGGTATGTAAAGTAAACGGTTCCTAAATCACATATTTGTTGAAGTCATTTACTCGTGAAATTATGTGAATTATGTTAACCTTTCGAATACATCTTTTTTTAATTATTGCAATATTTATGAGAAGACTGTGAATACGTGGTTGCAATGGCAGACTGATTCTTATAATGTTTGTTGCTCCTATAAGTACGTATAAGAACGTAGGTTCTATGAAGCTGTGATTTTGAAATAATCTGTTTTTAGTCCAAAAAGTGTTGTTAGGCCAATCATTGTTATTTCGGGGGCACATATAAGATTGTAAGCCATATGCAGCGTTTTCAATATTTGTAGAACATATGTTTACTGATAAGACTGTGAGCACATAGATACAGTGACAGGAAGATCCATACAATGCTTAATGCTAACAGGAATGTTTCTTTCACAAGTAAATGACTTCTACAAATATGTGATTTAGGAACCGTTTACTTTACATACCAAAAGTGTTCTCATACCAATTATGGTCATCAGTTTATTTTAAAGAAGCCTTCTTTCGTCACAAGATCCAAACCAATCCCTTTAATAAAACATTATGTGCTTCTCTTTAACGATGGCTAAAATAAATAAGTAAACTTATGTAGTCTCAATGATAAATCTGATATACACCCTGCAAACTAGTTGGGAACCTGAATGTTACAAGATGGCCTAAATGTAACAGCTAAGTCGTAAGTTCAGTGACTCTAAGCAAGATTTCCAGTCGAAAAAAGACAGTTGTTTAGATCTTCCTTTAACTCATCTTAGGAAAACAGTTTATTAAATAACCAAAATTTACTGTTTGAATGCTTATTTTTAAGCACATACTCCAGTCTCCAGTAACAGCTAAGTCGTAAGATCAGTGACTCCAAACAAGACTTTGAGTCGAAAAAAGACAGTTGTTTCGATTGTTTAGTTGTTTAATTGTTTAGGTTGTTTAGAAAACAGTTTATTAAATAACCAAAATGTACTGTTTGAATACTTATTTTTAAGCACATACTCCAGTCTCGGTACGAGTGTAAATGTTACAAGATGGCCGACACGTAATAGCCAAGTTGAGAGGTCTGTCATTTAAGGCGGGACTCCACGTTAAAAAGGAGGTTTGGTCCGTAATCTCGTTGATGCCGTTTCTTCGTGAATTGGTTATACCAGCGCGTTTTTGCCTAGATGACGTCTCCACGCCAGTACGCTCTTCACTTTTCTGAAATTAAGTTCTGTGATTATCGTTTCAAGCTAAAGCTTTAGCTGGATTTTAAAACAACGAGCAAGCGGACATTAGAACGCGTAAATGCGTTTATTAATTGTCCGAACTACACATTATTTGCGTTTCATTCTCATGCTTCAGTGTGTTGTAAACCAACAAGCACATTAAACAGACGTGAATAATTCATTGTCTGAACTATTGATAAAAATACGAGTGCATTAGCGACTGCTAGCAAAAGAAGAGGTTTCATTCATCATTTTTTTAAATATTGGTTGGCAGCATTCACAGTAGTTCCTTAATTTTGCCAAGAGGAGTTGGCATTTGGTACGTGGGGGTGTCCACTTAAAATTGTGTTTATAACATTTGCATTTCGTTTTATTTTAAAAATAACATTCAGCGAATTTTTGACCACTCGATACGATGTAGTCCGCTTTAAATAAATCTGAGGGTACTACAAATATAATTACTGTCTATATCGGGTTTGACACAAAAAGTAATATGCTAAACAGCCTACATTTTCTAAACTTATTATGCGATGGCTATCCACTTATGCAACATTAGCATTGCTTAACAGCATGATTCAAATATGCCATTGAAATAAAGATCTATAATTCAAATCTTTACAGATTGGCAAGAATAATGAAAGTGAGCTATTTTACTGAATAAAAGTGGTCCTGAGAAGAAGGACCACTCACAGTAGCGTCCAGCTTACACAACGCTGATTATCCAGGTAAACATATATTGGACTAAAATAGAGGCAATTGTTTTTGTCTCAGTTGCACAATGACTTGACAAGTGTCTTCTCACTTTAGATCAGCAAAGACTGTCACTGCAAGTCATCTTTTATCTATTTCGTTGATTCTGAAGTCAGAAAGGATTTTGAAGAAGTAAGCGATTGAACTCTATTACCTATCAATTTATTTACACCTAAATCAAACGATCCATAGGTTTGGCAGCCCAGTTATCACACAGCTTATTAATTAATTTTCTGTGTAATGTCAGAAAAGGATTATCAAACCAACAGAGATATGTTGGTTCAATTTTGCACACGGGTTCTATGAAATGTTTAAAATTAATAGTTGGGACATATAGATAATAGTTTATATTATGTCTTTTTAGGGGGTCACAGCCACAAATATATTATTAGTCCTGAAGATGGTCTGAAAGAATTATTCCATACAAGACCGAAACGTCGACGACAAAGTCCATTTCCTAGTCTGCTCTTCAATATACATGTGATCTTTATTTTGGCAAAATAGGAGTCACTTGTCTTTTTATTTGCACTGGTTTGGACTTTTTACACAAATTAATTATAGGAATAAGTTTGTATTTTCTTGTTCATTTGTTTGAGTTATGTTTAATTCTCTTTTGTACCCTATGAATTTTTGAATTTCTTTGTCTTGAAATCAATATAAAAGAAAATACTTTTTCATATAAAAACTTCCTGTGTTGCTTTCCTTTTATTGTCTACTTAAGTAGCGTTACAATAAATGTTTCAGACACCAGTTTAATTGGAACAGATTTATCTAATTATTCGAAAAAACAATCTGTGATAAATACCTTTAAGCAAAATCCCTTGCTGGCACTTTTTTATAGTTACTTATCTGCCCAAGCCCGCAAGGGTGTATTGGGTTCCCCACTCCCCTTTTTCTCAGTATTTGCAAAGTGACGCATCTTGGCATATGCATGACCTTGTGAAGCCCTGTGCCATATTACACCTGCATCAGGTATGATGTATGCAGGTTGGGTGTTCCCATGCAGCAAAGCCTTATAGGAGTGGTGCAGTGAAATTAATCAGATTTAACTGCAACAATTGTAGGACGCCACTACGTCAGTACCTTATGCCTGCCTCATGACAGACGTAAGGGTGACGCAGTGTCATGGGGATAGGCTGGCCCCATGCATTGCTGGAGTTGCTCCATGCTTGTGACACAACTGCAGCAATGCGTGACCTTAGCGCTGACAGATACATCAGGATTCCAGACATATCTGTCATTAAATGTGACATGGAGCGCCGTACAGTGAATACAGCGCATCCATGGTGTCGCAAGAAAACATGAAGAAAAGTGTCACAATGCTGTTTTTTCGCAGCGATGCAACACTTTTCATAAATGAGGCCCAGAAATGCACCCTATCTTATTGATGGTGTGCATTCCTGCCCTGTAGTTTTGTCGCAGGGCAGCGCAGCAACATTCCTTGCAGCGCTGTCCAGCACCAAAACCTCCTGAAATGAGGCCCCAAGTGTTTGCACCATTTTTAAGACCAGCTATTTCTGGTCTTAAAAAACTGCCTCCAACTGCAGTTTTTGGGGTTTTGCACCATACAAGGAATTCCTTATAAAAATCGCGAAGTGGGGTTAGCGGCAGTTTTTGCACGGGCACGCCTACCTTGCATCTCATTTTCGTTAAGTCTCGCTAACAGAAGTGGAGATCTTAAAAATTTACATTTTCGTCAGAAAAGTGCTGCTAACTGCAGTTAGCGGCACCTTGTAAATATGGCAATAAAAAAAATCTGCTGTAATGTCAAAATATTGATGCTACGGCGGCGTTAAGTCCTTGTACATATGCCCCTGAATTTCATTATCAAAATTGTCCCTAAAACTATGGATACAAGCCTAAGAAGACCTTGCAGAACAAGTATCATTTTACTGAGTCAATAGGCAGATCCCGGTCTTATCACAAGGTGTCCCCATACTACAGTAGCCTGGGAACAAGTAAAGAAATCTAGGTGTTGCTTTCTATAACATTTGCATTTTGTTGAAGTTAGATGCTCTCTGGAGCTTGCATATTGTAACCCCTGTGGGATAGGGGTAATTTGGGACCTTTTCTTGACTAATCCTTTGGCACCTACAATGGCAGACACTATTTCTGATCCTTTGTTCCACATTTTGTTCAGGTATCTGTGTGCAGGTGTGGATATTTTGACCTAGTAACTGATGACTGTTTCAAATGAAAGACTTCACAATCAGTACTTCTTAAACCCAGGTGACCTTTTTGATGCCTTATAAGAGAGTGTTTGGTGGGCTATGCTCTTTCACGTTTCTAATATTCAAGTGCCTTCTCCCCGGTGTATAATTTCTGATAAAGAGTTAGCTATTCATTTGTAATGAATGTCTTGTCACACTGAAGACACATACAGTTTTTCTCTGGAATGCATGTTGACACATCAGGCCCCTCCTGTGAAAAAACAATTTGCAAGAAAAAGTTGTTTCTGACAATATGGACTATCTGAGCAGCACAGTTACTTCCCAGTGTGGATTTTCAGATGTTGCATTAATCGTCCCTTTGTAATGATTGTTTTGTCACATTTAGTATCGCTCTTGTGTGGAAGACTCATGTCCCACTAGTAATGACTTTCTGATGGTGCATTAGCTTTGCCTTTGCAACACTGAGTGCAGTGAAATACATTCTCTACTGACATGACTTTCTCCTATGTGATGACTTACTGTTATTGTATTAGTTCTCCCCTGCCAATAAATGAATTGTCACATTCAGTACCTTTATATTGTTGCTCTCTGGGGTGGACCTTTTGATGCTGTGTTCGGTCTTTCTTTTTCAGGACATTCATATAATTTCTCTCCTGTGTGAACTTTCTGATGTCGTGTTAGGTTGCTTTTGTAACAAATGCCTTGTCACAGTAAGTACATTGATATGGTTTCTTTCCTGTGTGGACTTTCTGATGGAGCATTGGCTGAGCCCTTCTAATAAATACCTTGCCACTTGCTGTGCATTCATACGGTTACTTCATTAGGAACCCTTTGTCACATTCTGGACAATCATACAGATTTTCCTTAGTGGGAACTTTGGGCCACATGCATCAAAGTATGGAATTGCGATTCCTAAATAGCGATTTTTAGGGAATCGCTATTTAGGAATAGCAATTCCTTATGCATGTAGAAATTGCAAAAAAAAAAAGTGATTCCTACAAATTCCTTAATAGCGACTTGTAAATTAGGACTCACTATTAAGGAAAGCCTTTCCATTCATTCCTTTGGGCTTAGAGGCCCAAATTACTCACAAATTGCAAATGCAATTTGAAGGGTGCAGGGGGCCAAAACGCCACCCTCCTCACCCCCAAAATTGGCATTTGTGCACATGTGGCGCACACATATGCTCTAAGGGCATATGTGTGCCCCACATGGCATGTGGAAAATGCAATTTATGCATTTTTCTAAGGAATTGCAAATTACCATTAACCTGAAGTTGATGGTAATTTGCAATTCCAAATTGCGAAAATGCAATTTGCAAATCCGTGATGCATCACCCCTAACTGCATTCGCAATTAAGGAAATTGCAAAAGATTGTGATTTCCTTAATTGCAAATGCCTTTGGGCTTGATGCATCGCAAATAGCATTTTACTGATCGCAATTGGGCCGATTCTGCGAATCGGCCCGTTTGTGACCAGTAAAATGCTTGATGCATGTGCCCCTTTGTGATGTTGTTCTAAGTCTCCCTTTCCTATTAAATGCCTTGCCTCAATCAGTGTAATCTTCATTGTGGACTTTTGATGTTGTGTTTTCTCTGCCCGATTCTTATGAATACATTGTCCCACTCAATACATTTATATAGTTTCTCTCCTGTGTAAACATTCTGATGTCATATTAAATTTGGTTTTGTAATAAATCTCTTGTCACATTCTGTACATTAATATGATTGTTCCCTAGTGTGGATTTGTTGATGCTGTGTTAGCTTATTCTTCCTGTGGAAGACTTTATTACATTTTTAAAATTCATAGGATTTCTCTCCAGCTTTATGAAAGGGAACTGTCACGGCATCCACATGCCCAGGAAAGAAAACATACCACCTATGATACCTGCATGGATGCATGGTAGCGGTGCACAATGCTTTTACTTAATAGCTCTGAAGAGGTTCATATTACCTACCTGTTGATAGTGGCAAAGAAAGACTAGCTATATTGTGACTGAAGAAGATGACCTGGCGCCTGCTCAAACAAACTGCCAGAAAGGTCCAATGACTGGCTGTGCTTTCTATTGATCTACTTGTAACAGAAATGTGAGTCATAGTCTGGTATCTCTATGGTACTGCTATTGAGCATTCAGAATAGAGCCATATCACTGACTGATTAGACAATCTGGAACATTTTCGAAAATGTGTGTCTTCGTAGCAGGTCATTGTGTTATTCTGACAGTCAAAGCTTTCTGATCTATTAATTGGAGAATTCAGGAAGGTGACTATTTATCCTCATGTTATTTTCTCAACCTGCATGGACATTTAGAGATTTATACTGCAATCTCATCAAATTCAAATCTGCACATCCAACCATCGGCTCACCTCATCTTGGTCTAAGTGTTAATATATCCATATATATTGTGATGGCTCTTTAAAGCGTAGCCTATCATCTCAAGCACTCATTTTGTTTCAGTTTTATATTCGACTGTGCCTAAAGGACATCCTCTAAGATTGTGGGATGAGTTTTGCAAATATCCTTTAATGAAAGAGACCACAACACTGCTCTTTTTTTCAAAGAAAAGACAAAAGGCCTGATTTAGAGTTCCGTGGATGGCTTACTCCATCACAAATGTGTTGTATATCTTTTCCGCCACATTACAAGCATCATTGGATATAATACACTCATAAAACAGTGGGTGGGATATCTAACACATTTATGACAGAGTAACCCATTTGCCAAACGCTAAATGAGGCCTAAAGTGTTTGTTTTGGTCAGGACACTTACCCATAACCTGGATCGGGGTCTTCCACTGCCAAAGTTAAGGGTGACCATTCCCTGAAGCCAAAAGGTCACCAGAAATTATGAGGAAAGTGTCCTCACAAAGCTGGCACCTTCTCAGGAGGAAAAAGCCAAAGGCGTAAAAAACCTTATTGCTGGATGAAAACTTCAATGGACTTGAATAAAATCAGTAATCTGGAACCCAGTAATGGAATTCTTCTGGAGCGAAGAGTCAAAATCAGCAAGTGGATGGAGCGAGAAAAAAACTCAACGGAATACAGCTTTGTTGGAAAACACTCTCCAACCAGACTGAAGCCCTTATAGAAAAAGAAGAGGAAAAGGAAATCAAACATCATATGACAAGAGCCATAATGGATTGGGAAGATTAGTAAGAAACAAAGGAAAAAACAGCCTTGATGGAAAAAGAAAAGAAAAGAAGACAAAACCCTGAAAGGGAGTAACTGTGGAGTAGCTTTAAAGGTAGTTGAAAAATCTCCATTTTGGAGCTTGAGGGGTGAGTAGAAGCAACCATGAGGCCAGGAGAATGATAGAAGGCCATCCCTGGTGAGTGAGACTCACAGCCTACAGCTGGGGGCTTCTTGCAGTGTTTTGTGATGAACAGAAACTAGAGTAGCCATGGGGGAAAAAGAAATAAAAGAGAATGAGAATCTGAACTGGACTAGATGTATATTAGCAGTTACAAACTCTCAAACAGATGATTTTCATTGTGTAGCTAGAGAGACAAATGGAAGCAGTCAGGAGTACTAGAGAAGGCAGTCCCAGGTGAGTAAGTGTCAGCGCCAGTATCTGCGGGCAGTGTGGCATTTTAAGGTGACCAGGAACAGGTGAACCACACAAGTTGTAGCTGACCTCAAATGCCCAGATAACAGGAGCGCCATGGCTGCAACAGTATACTTCCCCCTCCAGAGGCCCTAGGTTTGTCAGGAAAGGCCAATAAAATTAGAGACCTAATTAGGGACATTGACTAAAGAGGAAGAAACTCAAGTATGTCTATTAGCAGGATAGCTTTTACAGTGAAGGAAGACCTGTAATTGACCTCTGACAATCCCGGATTTACAGATCTCATTAACCTTGTATTCTGGTTCCCCATCCAACATGGCAGGAGGAGAAGGAGAACTTCAATGAAAAGGGTCAGGCAACAAAGGCTTCAGCTGGGAGACATGAAAAGTGGGATGAATATTTCGAGAATTAGGGAGACCGTGCCTAAAGGCAGCTGGATTGATCTATTTGGGTATCACAATGGGAACAAAATATCAAGGACAAAAACAGACTGGTACATTTTGAGTGGGCAAGAATCTTTAAGACAATGATCAATGAAACCTTATCTCCCACCTTAAAGTTTGGGATTGCTCTTCTTATTTTATCAGTTCTAGCCTTCATAGCAGTTTTAGTATCTTGTAAATTCCGGGAGATCACTTGTCTTTCATAGTCAAGTTTTTCTAGAAAGTAAGCGGAAGCGGGCATAATGAGAGTAGACAGAGGAGAAGCAAGAAAGGAATGAGGATGAAAACCTTGCATACACAAAAAAGGAGAAACCCAGTTGTTTGGAGTGGCATTACAAAAACACCTCAGTTACTGTTCAAGACTGGTTGACCATTAGTTTGTGGATGGAGGACAAAGCTTGATGAACTCCGAAAGCAGAGCAAATTGAGCACCAAAATCTTGAAATGTATTGAGAGCACCTGTCTAAAATAATGGTGTTAGGGAAACAGTGAAGGTGAAATATGTGAGCTTGAAATCTCCTTGCAATCATGCTGGTAGGTGGAGGTTTCTGAACTACAAAAAACGGAACCCTGAACACTCAATTGCCTCTAAGATACTGTAAACCTCTTTTCCCAAACTGCTTCCTTGTTTCAGAAATGTCATTCTGAAAGCAGGATTTCAATGAGATTTCTAGCTGACATATTCTGTTTCACTGGATCCCTGACATCATAATTTCAGACAGGGGCTCTCAATACACTTCAAGACTTTGGTTCTCAATTTGTTCTGCCATGGAAATCTATCAAAATCTTCACTCATGTTACCATCAGCAAACCAATGGACAGATCGAGAGAGTCAATCTGTCCTGGGCAGTACTTGAGGTGTGTTTGTAATGCCACTCAAAACAACTGGCTGGATATCTACCTTTCTCAGAACTCTCTTATAATAACTCTATTCACTCTGCTACCAAGGTTTCTCTTTTTTAATGTATCCAAACCTTTCAACCTCTTTCTTCTCTGGCTTCACCTTTGTCCACTGAGAACTCCAATGAGATCTAATTTAGTCAAGCATATAACACCCTGCATGGACTCAAGAATTTCTTTGGTGAGTGAAAGCGGGTAACAGTCCTTTATGGTGACCTTATTCAATCCACAATAGTCTGTGCATGTTCTTAGATCCTAGAACTTTGTGGGATGATGAAGACAAGAGCTCCAGTGTGTGAAGTAGACCAGACAATAGGTCATTTAGAAAATGTCAAAATATACATTCAGAAGCTGCATCTCGTGCTGCAAAAGAGAATATATCCTTTCTTAAGAAATTATGGGGCCAGGTATGTTTGAGATAGCACAGTCTAAATCTCTGTGAGCAAGGAAAAACATCAAAGAAGTCTTAATAAGCCACAAGGACAGACAAATATGAGCAATAGTAGAATGAGATTGGCCATCAGAAAGTTCTTGTTCAACTGGAGCCCAATAGCTCCCATCAGAATAACAATTATCTTTACAGAAATGAAGGAAAAGAGACACAACACTGATTTCCTAATTGATATAGTGATTGTGTTTATCCAGCCAAGGTATCCCAAGCAATATGGCATAATTAGGACAAGTGAACCGATTGAAAGCAATTATCCCTTTATGATTACCTATGGATACTAGGAGAGGAACAGTGATAACGGTCACGTGACCCGATGTCAGTGGAGCACCACCATTAGTTTGTACGCAATTGGGAGAAGACTTCTTCTTGACTGAAACTTGGACTCTCTGCGCACAATTGATGTATATATACATTCTGGAGGCATCGGAGTCTAACAGAACTGAAACAAAGATGAACTGACTATGATGGATATGAAGAATTAAATTCAACACAAACAAGCGTGAAGAGGAACCATTGGAGGATCTGCACATTTTAGGGATAGCAGAATCTTTCACCCCTTTCCCCATCATAAAGGATGGGATCTGCCATTTCCCTGAGGTCTGGATGGTCGAACAGGGCAGTATAGCAGCAGATGACTTAAGTTTGCACAATAGAGACACAAGCCTCCCTTATGTCTTCGATCCTTTTCCATGTCAGACAATGGTCTGCACTGGTTCTTTAAGCAAATGGTCAGTAGAATCAGTTCAGGTGAGGGTCTTCGACATCAACGGTAGCAGTTGGCCAAGCCAGAGCTACATTGGTCAGTGAACCAATCAGATATCCCTCATTGTATCTATCAGAGGGAAATTGACCAGGTTGAAAGGCAAAACAAACTACCAAGCATTTCAAAATTACCTTCAACCTTGAAGGATCTGCAGAAGACTTAGAGGTTGAGAAACTGATGGTTGAAAGATTGCAAAATCAGGAGTAGATTGCTTCAAAAACGACAGCATGCTTGGTCTTTAACTGGCCCATTTCCAGTGTGTATTGTTGAAGAACAGTTGCCAGGTCAACTCAAGGATCCAAGTCAGAAACAGATGGATATTTTGGGTATCAACACTTGTTTGGGTCAGGATAATTACCCACAATCTAGATGTAGGTGTTTTATTGACAGAAATAAGAGCAACCACTTACAGAAGCCCCAATGCCACCACATACTTGAATATGCGGTAGGTAAATGTCCTTGAGAAGCTGCCTCATTCTCAGGTGGAAAAAGCCAAAGGTATAAAAAACTTTCTTGCTGGATGCAAACTTCAATGGATTTGAAGAAAAACAGGAATTAGGACCCTAACAAAGGAATTCTTCTGGAGAGGAATGTCAGAATAAGCAAGTGGAGGGAGTGAGGAAACAACTGAAGGAGTGCAGATTTGTTGTGATGCACCCTCCAACCAGACTGAAGTTCTTATATAACAAAACTACAGGAACAGGAAATTACACCAAACATCACATGGCAGGAACCAATATGGAGTGGAAAAATCAGGAAGAAAAAAAGGAAGAGACAACCTTGATGGAAAAGGAAAAGAAAAGACAACAAAAACCTGTAAGGGACTAACTACACAGTATCTTTAAAAGGTAGCTGAACAATCTCAGACAGGTAACTGCTGTTATGGAGTTTGAGAAGTGAGTAAAAGCAACCACGAGACCAGCAGCATGAGAGAACAATCCCAGGTAAATGAGACCCATAGCCTTCACCTGCAGGCTTCTTGCAGTGTTTTATGATGCCTGGAAACTGCAGATTCATGCAAGGTAATGAAGACTCAGACACCCAGATGGAAGTTGCTATAGTGTACCCTTTTACCCATTTCCTACCCTATTTTAGATATTTATGATGACAAAGATGTGCCTTTTTGACATGGTGATACTAAGCATTTCAGTATATTTAAATGATCAAAAATATATTTTAATGGAATGTTTAAATTGCCTTAGAGCTTCCTGGTTTGTGGTTCCTACACACTTGAAAATGATTCTGCTGGATTTTATGGATCAATTAAGCTGGATTTTAAATTTAGGACCCGCTTTAGATCTTGGTGGGACTACCATCATCCCTCCATGGAGGAGTTTACAAGTACTCCGTCAAGCTGACGGAATGCCACCCGGCGTATTTAAATGTGTGCTGGGTGAACATCCGTCCGCATCGATTTAGTGTTTACCATCACGTAAGTGGTTCCTGGCTGCCGACGCAGTGGACTTCTCTGCTCGCTAACATTACTCCATCATCTTCAGGGTGGTGGGATTGCGCTGTGCCTATTTAGATTTCACAGTTGTGCTGGCATTGTTCCAGTGATGGCTTGCCGGCAGGGGGATTCTGTCACGGGACACGTTCAGTGTTGTACCATTCGTGTGTCTTTTGGATGGATGCTAGCATCACACAACTGGCGTGTTTTTCCTAATTGTTTTCACCTGCATACCACCATATAAAACACACTCCAAGTCAGATCATGATCTCTTACCATTCCACTGCAACACAACATTGTCAAGCAGAACTGTCAGATTATTTTTGCTTTCTTGTCCCTTTTTTCCTCTTTCATTTATTTTCTTGTGGGTCATAACATTTATTTAATTGCTTTTTGGGATTGTGGCGGGGTGGAGAAATCCCTGTTTTACAGAGGGATAATTGGCAGTCATGGTGGATGAATGGTTAGAGTAGAGCCACATATGTTTGGAGCCCAAGTCCAAAATACAACCATAGCCCAGAAAGGCAAATGTGGACCAGAATAGTTGACAGAGTGAATGCTGTAGCAACCAACCTGCACAAACAGGAGGAATTTAGGAAGAGGGGGAATGACTGCATGGAAGAGTGCATTCCCTGGCCTCCAAGCATCACCTGGAGGCCAAGAGAATTGGTGGTGGTTCTTCCAGCCCCCTCCTTGACACTTTTTGTATAGGAGGAGAATGGCCTTGCAGATCCTACATCTTAGAAGGCTTGACAGGAATCCCTGGTGGAGTGGAGACTTGTAACTTATACTTTTGAATATGTCACTAAACCTAAATGTCCTTTTTGCTTTTAATTTAACTATTGCTAATCTGTTTTTACCCCGATTGGAAACAAAGAAACCTGTATATATTTCTATCACTTTTCATTATCTTGTTTGTTTGTTGGAATGTATTTTCTTGTATTTAAGATTACAGGTTTCAATCTCCATTACATTTCACATGATGCCATGGTGCTTGTAAGTGATATTACACCAAATAAAATATTTTAAATATGTATTTAATATTGTAAATGTATGTTCTATTGTTACTGCATGTTTACAGTAGGTATGTTTAACTTGCACCTTTTCTAGTGTTGTTAATGCTTGATTTAGGCTTGTGAAAATAATATTGCAATGTCATCTTGTTTATTTCCTCTTTTCTATCAGATTGTTCACATATGTTAGAGTGTTATGTATTTATCAAAATATATTTCATGCTATGTTTTTAAATGTTTCTGTGTTTAATGTTGGATCTAGTCCTAGCTTTGTTATTTCATTTAATTGATGCTATTTGTATCACAAATCAAAGTTTGTTTACTTTAAAATGTTAAGCTAAGCAATTATGAATGCTGAATTTAAGTGTAATTTCTTAAAGTTTTTACTCTGCAATGTATATATGACTAGCAGCCCGTCCCGACGTTGTCCGGGTATGAAATAGAATGTGTGTAATGTGTGTATTTGGCAAGGGCAATTTATTTTAAAATCTTGCGGTAGACAACATTTTTTGTTTCATTAGAATCGGGACGGAGAAGACCCAGCTGCAGCCCTGGTTGATATTAGCAGGTGCGTGTAATTGGTGTAGTGATCCGCCGCCTGAGCCCGGCTACAGCCCTGGTTGATGTTAGCAGGCACGTGTAATGTCGTTGAATGAGAGAGTTATCAGCTGCGGCTAAATCCGTTTAATGAGAGAGTTGAGTGACAGTGAGTAGGAGAGGCTTCAGTAATGTCCCTGCAGACACACTCATTTGCGTGTTCCCCCGCTTGAGGCCCAGATGCAGGCCTGTTTGATGTTAGCAGGTGCGTGTTCCCTCGCTTGAAGCCCAGTGGCAGCCCTGGTTGATGTTATCAGGCGCGTGTAATTAGTGTACTGATCCACCACCTGAGCCCGGCTAGAGCCCTGGTTGATGGTAGCAGGCGCGTGTAATTTCATTGAATGAGAGAGTTCAGTAACAGCGCACAGGAGAGGCTGCAGTAACGTTACTTACCACGCCTCCAGCTGTACGCGTTTGTCATGCCCCCAGCACACGGCCACAGCAGATGATCTTCTGATTAATGTACAACCCACATGGCATGAAGGGCGGAACATAGCACACGCCCCCAGCGTTTCTCACGCCCCCAGCGTGCCCCTTGATGCGGCGCAATTGCGTTCACATGGCATGAAGGCCGGACACACGGCCCCAGCGCTTCTCACGCCCCCAGCGTGCCCCTTGATGCTGCGCAGCAATGTAATTGGCGCTTGTATGTACGACTCATATAGCATGAAGGGCGGACACACGCCCCCAGCGTTTGTCACACCCCCAGCACATGCCCACAGCCCACGATATGATGGCTGTACCACACGCTCCCAGCGTTAGTTACGCCCCCAGCCCACGCCCACAGCACAACGCAGACACGCCCATAAGGGACTACTTTGCTGGCACGGTTCTTTTACCTATTAAATGTATATGGTGACCGTCTGCATAGCCTATGTCCTTTTGCTGCAACTGCCCTTTCCAACGCTGTATTGGGTGTTGTGATTGGTGCTGTGGTAACTGAGATTACCCGCCTCATAGGTTTGGGCTCTCTCTTTATAATATTGGTATATATATATATATGAATTTGCAGCGCTCTCTCGCCGGTTCGGAAATCCCCACGGCAGAACCACGCCGCATTTAAATATTCCCCCAGCTGGGAGAAAAACGGGACGAACTTGCGTTTGTCTTCACTTATGTGCTTTTTTATTTAATCCTCACAGCATGGAGTTTCTCAAGCAGGCAGGCACAAATCTACGCGTTTTGGGATAGCATACCCCTTGTTCACGATCAATTTGGCTCCAGGCTCTCAGTTTCAATATAGTGAGTCACATTATTACATCATTTCCTGTTTGATGTTATTTTGGCCCTCGGCCTTCTGGATGATGTAGTTTTTTGCCATTTTTTTAATAATTTTTTTTATCCGAGTGCATAGCCTATGTCCTACTGCTGCAACTGCCCTTTCCAACGCTGTATTGGGTGTTGTGATTGGTGGTGTGGTTACTAAGATTAGCCGCCTCAAATGCTTGGGCTCTCTCTTTAAAATATTAGTCTATACTACTATTATAAAGAGAGAACTGTGTCCTTTGAGCCAGGTAAACTCGCAAACTACACCACCAATCCAAACACCCAAGACATCTTTGAAAACCTCAGGGCAAGCAGAAGGGCATAGGCTATATAAATGTAAAAAATAAACGTTATTTAGAAAATTTATATTAAAAAAAAGTAGTCCCTCCAAAGTAGCGCCGGCTGCGACGTGCGTGCCTACGTCAGGAGCACTGGGAGGAGCGGCGTCCGAGGAGCGGAGGACATGGCGCGGGGGAGGAGCGGTGACCTGAGGAGCAGCGGACAGGCCAGCAGCGGTGCAAGCAGCGGAGAGGCGGACATGGCGCGGGGGAGGAGCGGCGGCGCACAGGTCGTGAGGAGCAGAGAGGCGAGGAGCGGTAAACTGAGGAGCGGAGGATCAGGTAAGCCTCCGGGAACAATGTCCGGGCAGGAGGGTGTTGGGCCGCGGTGAGGAGCAGAGAGGAGAGGAGCGGTAAACTGAGGAGCGGTGGATCAGGTTAGCCTCCGGGGACAATGTTGGGGCAGGCGGGTGTCGTGCCAGGCGGGGGACGGGGATCAGCTGAGCACAGATACTCCTGCTACCTTTTGGGGTTACTGCAACACGCTGTAGTACGTCGGGCCAGGCGGGGGACGAGATGTTGGGATGCACAGATACTCCTGCTACCATTTGGGGTTACTGCAACACGCTGTAGTATGTCGGGCCAGGCGGGGGACGAGATGTTGGGATGCACAGATACTCCTGCTACCATTTGGGGTTACTGTAACACACTTTAATAATGAATAAATGCATGTGTGTCTTTATGGAGCACAGAGGCGAAAGTCAGAGTCTCGGGGGCATAACAATCACCACCTCATCTGTCTTCCCATTCACTGTCAGAATCTACTTGGTAGTAGACCCCACCACGAAGACAGGTGAGCGCACCTTACACTGGGGCAGCCGGGGGACGGGGCGGGCGGGGGCACGGGCTGCTGGGCAATGTCAGGGCAGGTGGGGGTAGGGGAAGCCTGAATGCTCCCAGACAAGGTCGGGACGGGCTGCTAGTATGGATATATATATATTGATACCCTTTGGTTCCTTTTTGCCAGAATTTGCAGCGCTCTCTCGCCGGTTCGTAAATCCCCGCGGCAGAACCACACCGCATTTAAATCCACAACCAATTCCCCCAGCTGGAAGAAAAACTGGACGAACTCACGTTTGTCTTTACTTATGTGCTTTTTTATTTAATCCTCACAGCATGGAGTTTCTCTTTTTTTTTTTCCTCATTCCCGCCCTTGGTATTTGAGTCGTAGTGCGTAGAGATAAGCGTACTGTCACAGTTAAACTGGTAAGCATGGAGTTTCTCAAGCAGGCAGGCACAAATCTACGCGTTTCGGGATAGCATATCTCTTGTTCACGATCAATTTGGCTCCAGGCTCTCAGTCTCAATATAGTGAGTCACATTATTACATAATTTCCTGTTTGATGTTATTTTGGCCCTCGGCCTTCTGGATGATGTAGTTTTTTGCAATTGTTTTATACATTTTTGTATCCGTCTGCATAGCCTATGTCCTTCTGCTGCAACTGCCCTTTCCAACGCTGTATTGGGTGTTGTGATTGGTGCTGTGGTTACTGAGATTACCCACCTCAAAGGTTTGGGCTCTCTCTTTATAATATTAGTATGGATGACTAATGCAATATATCCTTGTAAGTTGTGTAAGAATTGGATCTTTAGCCTGCTAGGCATTGGAATGGTTCATTTTTCAAATCTCCGCTCTACTATGTTGTGTTGAATCACTGTTATATTTTATGTATACTTTCTAAATTTTGTATTCAATACAAGACGTCTTTTTACCTGCTTTTCTTAAGTAGTTGTGTGTGTAATTTAAACTGTTTTTGTAATTTATTAAAATACCACTGCATGGGACAATCAATATAGTAATTTTCAAACTCATGTCATGTCTAATCCATACATTATAAAATATATATATTTTTTTATTCATAATAGGTCCAACACCCAGAGTACATGAACAAAATTCTGCCACTGAGGATACCTCCACTCCAGACCAGGAACAAGCCTTCAGTGTGGACTCCACTCCTGCAAGTCCATATGAAGAGGAGCTGCCTGGTCCATCTGGTCTGCCAGGGCAGACCCCTCCAATGAGTCTCACTGGGCCCACACCGACACCTCCCACCCCAGCTGTTACCACACCTCAGCCTCTGGATACCTCCTCTTCCTGTGTCCAAACCAACATCACCTCAATCTTGTGCCAATTGAGACAGGAACCAGTGGGTTAGGGCACACTGGGTCAAGGGCACTGGGGTACTGGGTGTTGTAGGTGTGAGAGCAAATCTGTGGGCCAGCCAAGTGATGCCATTGGTTTCACTGTCACTCAGGCCACCATCGACCAAGTTTTGGGATACCTCCATTAGTCCCAAGACATGATGGGCCAGGTCCTGACAGAGTTCTGGGAGATGAAGCAGTTGTGGAGGGAGCACAATGTACAGACGGAAAATCTGAACTCCAATTTGAGGTCCCTGACTGGGGTGCTGCATGATATTTTTACCCATATGTGCAGGGCTTTCCCAGCAACATTTTCCGCTTTTTGTGGTCAATAACATTTGGGCCAACTACATCTGTCTTAGACACAGAATGGGCGGCCCAGCTGCACTCTCCTCAGTCCCTGCGATTGTGGATTCACCAGCCCCCTCAGGTGGGGACGTTCAGCCCGACTAGCAGGAGAGGATGGCAAGACCTCTTTCACCATCAGCAAGAGATACAGAACATCATTTCTTTCAGTGTGAGACTACCATTCACTATGTGGACTAATTACTGGACAAATTTACCTTTTTATGCCAGTTGTATTTTGGGCATTGGATTCCAAGAAATGTATGCTCTTTAATATTAGTTTCTTTCACCATGATTGACTTATTGTGTTTATTTTTAGTTTTTTCTGTTCAGAGCCTGTTTTAGTTCATTTGGTTTTATTGAATACAAAAATAAAATAACAAACAATGACTGGTGATGTATTTTTTCTACATTTGTTCAATTTTTGTAGCCCATAAAACATTTTAAAAAGTTGAATTTAAAAAGATTGTTTCATCAAAAATACATTCCATATACGCAATGTGTTTCACATATTTGAAAATATTACAAAAATGAACAAAACCCCTAAAAAGCAAAGTAGGAAATGTTACTCACATCCTCCTAATATCTCATGCATATTCCGAAATTATCATGCACTACTTTCTTGGACAGTTCCAGACCTTGCCACCATGGAAAAATGGAAGAGAATCAAAAAAGTCTGATTGAATAGGCAAACTCTTGTTGGTGGATGTCATCAGCTGGAGCCAGATCTTCCACCTCACAATAGGAAACACACATCATAACATCAATAATGAATATAATGGCAGAACTCCCTCTGGTGGCCACAAGATCATTCCAATATACTGTTGAAGGATTTTGATGAATGTCACAACCAACTTTAAGTGTTGTGCTACAAGAAGCTCATCCTTCAATGATGACACACATCAACAGCTACACACAGTTGGCACAAACTGTAGATTTTGCCAATGTGAAGGGAGATGTGTATGTTTTGGGTGGGTTAACACGTGTGGTCAGAGCAATTTAAGCGGCACATATTGCTTGGTGGAAACAATCAACCGAAAACAAGTCTATTGCAATATTTACAAATACAATTCAATCACTGTGCACGTTGTTTTTGTACAAGGTCAGTGCATCAAATAGGTGTGTGTTTTTCATAGGATCAACCCATGTTCCCTTTGTAGTACACAACAGTAGCATATAACTGCAAATAAAACAATCTTGAAATGGCCAAATGAGGATGAAATGGTGAAGGAACCTAAAACAGATTAAAACAAATATTAAATATTTTGTATGACATTACAAAATAGAGACATTACAATTGACAAGTTTTGAGGACACATTCACAAAAAATAAAGCTAAACATTGAACATAAATACAGTAGGCCTTTAGTCAAAACTTAGATCAACAAACATCTATGCCCTGGATTTACCCTAACTACCTCTTTCTAAAATATTTCCAGCACAGACTTTTATTCTCATTAGATTAAAAGTTGATTCATGTAAAGAAGTTGTCAATAACATATTGATGCAAGTCAATTCCTTCCTCTTCACCACTATCGCCTTCATTTGGCATTTCAACATCCTCACCCGGTGGCTATCATGGTCTTCTTCCTCTACAATGTATGGGATGTTCCATCGCAGGGCTATGTTGTGTAACATGCAGAATGCCATGAGGATTTTGCACACCTTATCGGGTGAGTAGAGGAGGGATCTACCAGTCTTATCCAGACATCGAAATCTGGATTTCAGGAGCCCAGAAGCCCATTGCAGTGGCCTCCATGTTCTTCCACTGGCCTCATTGAAGTGGACTTCCCCCGGTGTTGTTGGATTCCTAAGCAGTCCTAACAACCATGGTCGGTTAGCGTACGCTGAGTCTCCTATATGGGAGCAAAAAATAAAAATGTAGCCAAAATATCTAGCACTGTTTTAGATAATTTAACTTTATATTAACCAAACAATATCCTGACAGATTGTACTTATCAACAAACAAGGCCCTCTCAGGTCCAAGATGTGACATTTGCTGGGGTATGGGGCTGTTTCGTAGTACAAAGAAATCATGGGTTGATCTTGGAAAACAACCCCACACACTTGTGATGTACAAATCAGGTAATCAGACAACTTGCATGTTGATTGAATGGAAGTTCTTTCAATTGCGATAGACTTGTTATCTGGCGTGTGGTGGATCTAAGGCAATATGCGTGCCATCAGTTGCTCCAACCACTTGTGGTAGGCGACCCAAAGCATAAAAATCTCTCTTCGCTTTGGCAAAATCCAAATTTTGTGGAAACTGGATGAAGCTGTTGATGTGTCTCATCACTGAATATAGAACATCTTGTAGCACACCACTGAAAGTGGGTTGTGACAATCCAAAGATAGTGACACAGTGTACTAGAATGATTCTATGCCTATAAAATGAAGTACCGCCATGATTTTGACAAACTGCATTATTGCAGTGGGATTCAGATTGTGAGGCAGAAGATCTGGCTCCTGCTGATGATATAAATCAATAATTGTTTGCCTATTCAATCAGAATAGTGTGATCATTATCCATTCTTTCATGGGGACAAGGTCTGGAAATGGTCGAAAAACTTGAGCCTGTCATCTCCTCACTCTCCTTGGGTTCATATGCCTGCATTAAGAAATGTACACAGATTTGATATCATTTGCAAACATTTTTCTGATATAAAACACAAATGTTATGTAGAGGTAAAAATATATTAGGTTTCTTACCATAATTTTACACAACATTAATTATTGTTAATATTTATTTACACGTAACATTTTGGACATGTCCATTAATTTTTTTTAACAGTTTATTTTCTTCAAAACTTCTGTCAATGAAAATATGAACAAATGCGGCCAACTATTGTATTTAACCACAACGCACAACATAATATAGTTAATGTTTCAAAAAAATTAGTGACATTAGCATTTCATATAAGTAAACAAACTAGCTACCATTTTGAGTGCGACTGCCTGACCTCGTCGACAGGACATTTTCAATAAGATGGCCGTCAGTGGAAGTTGACCGGATAGTGAGTGTCAAACTCCATTAAGGACACAGCCATAGGCTAATGTTTGTGAAAGAAATATACGATAGCCAATGGATCTGCCTGTCTCTGTTGAGGATTGCTTATGTTGCATACATGTACACAGAGTTTTAAAAAAGCTCAATTGCCTCCTAACACTGCAGTAAATAACACCTCCTCCACTTTTGATGCTTTTTCCGACCTCTGGGAGCCAAGTTTCCAGGAAAAGCAGGTGACAGGGCCCCAGTCTTCTCACCAGAGAAGCTGGAGTTGCTGGTCTATGGAGGTCCTGTCCTTGTACAGTCAGCTGTATGGCTCACCAGAGGAATAAGTACATGTCTAAAATAAAAAAGTTATTCTAACTAACTGTCCCTTTTAGTAGCTGAGTGAAGTGTAGTGAATAAAGTGAAGTTTCAGTTCTTTTGAAATTAAATCAAACAATTGTGGTGTGTATTTGTAAACACTTTATAATTAGACAACATCACAACATTAGTATGTGTTGTGCATTTTAAGCCCTATATTCTATTTGGCGTGTATTTCTATATACATGTTTATTCAATAATTTCATGCGAAATCTACCAAATTAACATTATGTAAATGTAAGAAACACATATTTTCAATACAAATGCATATATATATATATATATATATATATATATATATATATATATATATATATATATATATATATATATATATATATATATCGAGTCTAGATCTCCTGAATTGCATACCGCAAACAACAGAGAAACGGACGCTTGTGTTCTTCTTCTCGAAGCAGGTATTTATTTTTAGATTTTACAATTGAACTGCACGTGCTGAAACCAGACGCGTTTCGGCGAACACAGTCGCTTTGCTCACTCATATATACTGCTCCAAAACCCTCTCACTGACGAAGGGAAACCCCGAAAAGCGTTTGTGAAGCGCAAATAAAACTGATCGCTGCTACTTTTCTTCCCGGCTGGGAGAGAGGGCTTTGGAGCAGTATATTGACACGGGGCACCACCGTGTTAGTGGCACCCGCCAACGAGTGATCCGTTTTACAAAGGTGCGTAGGAGCGATAATATATATATATATATATATACATGACAGATTGCTGGCACAATTTTGCACGAATAAAGCACTAAGGATCAGCACTAAATGGTGGTTTCACTCTACGTTATTTGGTCTCCATCGAAATAGGGGGCATGGTGAACGGCGTTTTCCTGTATATATATATATATATATATATATATATATATATATATATATATATATATATATATATATATATATATATATATATACCAAATAAAAATGACTTTTGCTATTTGTATAGTCCCACAAATTACTCAGCATAGATCAAGCATATCCAACAAGTTGATCACGAGTTACAAGTAGCTCTCAGACACCTTCAGAGTAGCTTACAGTCATGAATTCCTTTTAACATAAGCACAACGTCATCATTTCCTTTCAAAGTTAAGGGAAGATTGTGTTCATTTTACATTATTATCATTAGACTACAGATTGCAGGGTTAGATAATGAGCAGTGCTCAGTCAGATTTCTGCCCCAGGCTGGGTCTGGGACACGGAGGTGAACAAGTGAAGCACTGAGGTATTTAACTCTTAAATGAAAGCCCTTGTCAACTCAATATTGGAGCTCTAAAGAAAATAGTGCTTCTTAATGCTTTTAAATGGAAGAAATTTTAAATGAAAGGTTACCTTAATGATCACGTTAACTCTTCATTTCAATTTTCTCCCATTTCAAAGTGTCGCAATTACACACAGCAGTCCCCTTTCTCACAGTGGCCAGTAGACACTGTGCCATAACTATAACCGAAAAAAAACAAGCATTTGTTTTGAATGAGAGAAATTTAAAGTGAAGACAAATGTTACACATAATGAACTTGTTTGCAGATCCTGTTTTGCCATTTTAAATTTCTCCCATAAATAAAATAAAATATTGTATATTTGTGTTATACACCTAAGGGTGCCACAAATGGCAAAAGGTCATATGACAAACATGTTTTGAATCAAAAATACATTTTAATTTAGGTTAAAAGTGACAGATTTGCATTATATCTTACTCCTTTCAAATGTGCATGTAAGCCAGCCATTGTTTTGAAAAAAGATTTTGATAGGCATACGTTTTTTGAAAAAACTGACAGGAATGTGCACACATTGGTGACAGATTAACACATACCCAAAAACATTTGTTAAATGTCCTTTGTTATGCCCAAATGATAGATCAATGACGAACAAAAATAGAATGCTTAAAGGGACTTTTGCAGATGGAATGTTCCGTCACTCTTAAGTTGGAGTAGCCCTAATAGAGAACTCAAAATCAGACACAACTTATGACTCATTAAGAAACTGAAGAAATGCATCAAGGTGTAAACTGTTGAACATTGTTATTTGCATTGTAGTGTTTGGTTTTATAAATTATCTATGAATCAGTGTATGAAATATTCACTGTGATTTTGTACCTATTTTTGCCTAAAGTGAAAGCCAGCATATTTTTCACAATTTTTCACAATGGTAAGACAAATTGGAAATAACTTTAGGCAGTTTGGGATCAAATGTAGAAATATTTTTGCTCTGTACTAAAGTGGATTAGAAATACATCAAGCCCTATGTATTTACGCATGCTGTAGAAGTCATTTGTAAATCCTCAAAATATAATTTCTCAATTTCTTCAAAAGCGTAAGTATATGCATAGGTTGTGATACATTAATAAGCAATGTTAGTACTGAATCCATATAATATTTTTAACATTTGAAATATACTTTAGTTACTTGAAGTAAGTGTTACCATTGTGAAACGCCCAAACAAAGGAAACAGGCTTTCAGTTCATACAAATATTTTCACAACATTGCGGTAATTGTTGACACACATTGATTCATATTTTAATGTTTATGAATGAGAATAATTCAGCTTTTTTGCCCTGTACACACAATGTACAAAGCTATTTTTCCTTTATGTCATGTTTAGTGACAAACGTTCACTATTATAAACAACCAATCAGAGGTGTTAAACAGTTCCTGGAGAGAACTTAAAATGGTGAAGAGACAAGGTCATAAATGATATAGGAGCAATAATAGGAATTTACAAAAATGTGACCAAATGGATTCTGAAGATGTTCCCTACATGCATGAGATAATGATAAAAATGAACCAAAGTTTGAAGTCTTTGAAGCAAGTGAAATCTGAAAATTTGGAAAATGTTTTGAGAAAAAAGTTCACAATCAGTTCTATTTACACAGATATAATAACACCATTGTATATGTCTTTCATTATCTTCAGGAGCAGGCGACAGTGGCCATGAAGATGGGGTAGCAGCTGGCCACTGTGTTTTGGGTGGTGAGACCACGGACATGATCGATTCAGTGGCATGGAGGATGAGAGAACTTTATCACCTGCATCCTTGTCCACCACCCAGAGACCTATCTCCACCCTCCCTCTTGCTCCCCCAGTTGGCAAAACTCAAGCCCCTAAAATGGCTGGGGTTTCCTTCGCCACAGGCACAGCACTGTAGTGTAGCTCCTATCTTCCCAATAGGCTCTGCGCATTGGAATAGTACCTACAGCAGTAAAGGCCTAGGCCAGACGTTAACTAGGTCTACTACTGTCGATACTAGACTTAATTTTTGGGTTTGCCAGCTAAGCTCAGAGTTCGCTAGAAACTTTCTCGAATGTTCAGGAAAGAATTACCTCCCCTGATTAGACAAGAAGGGATTTAGTTTCTGACAACCATAGAACATGACAACTTTGCTCTCCCCTAATCAAGAGTCAATCTCAAGAGTCGTGTGAGCACAAGGCAATTATTTTACTCAGTCAGTACGTGCATTCTTAGTCTCATCAGAATGTAGAGAAAAGGAAGAGACGGGCGTGTTCAATAAAAAGGTGTTATTTATTGATCAGTCTCTTTTCTCATACATGAGAAATGGATCGATATTATTGCAATTCTTATAGTTAAGTAAAGTGCATACATTAAAAGCAATAGTATAAAATAATACTGTAAAAACATTGATATGGTTTCTGAGCCATATGATGTTTAAGATGATTAAAATATATTTACATACACATATACATTTGACTAAACGTACTCAACTGGTGTTTCTAAATACGCCTACCCCGTGTACCTGACCTAAGTCTAATGCGTGGGCGGGAATAGAAAGTTACAGTTTAAGTTAAGTTTGTTTTTGCCAAGTGAATAACTAAAGAATTCTCTGTGAGGGGTGATTCAGTTCTGTACCTGGAAGTTAGGATGAATGAGGAATGGTATCTCTTTCTCTGCTCTCGATATTCCAGGCTGCCTGCGAGGGCTGCCCAGAAGCGCCGGTGCTGGGTCTCTCGGCTTGAGATAGCAGCGCGTCTCTCAGCGCGTCAGGAAGGCGGGGCTGCTGCCAGCGGGGTCTGCTTCTGCTCTCGGCTTCGGCAAGGGTGGCTGCTCCGTCTTGTCACCACGCGTGTGTTTGCATAGGGCAAGGTCGGCAATATTTATACCTTAAAGGTGCCGAGATTGACGTAAGGATGGACATAGGTACGTCAATAAAGATGTCATACGACTTGCTCGTTAGCACATTCTTTACTAAAGTTCTCTGTGAAATCAAAACAATGGCCGCACGGATTATCCAGGTTGTCATAGGTTTGATTTGTTATGAGAACGTCGTATGCCTTATCAGGGGCTGGAGGAATGTCGCTTGTCTAATTAGATCTCAAGCGTTATGACCTAATCAGATAACACGTTCCTGTGCCGTAGTGTGACTGCGTCAGATAACGGTATCTGCATCATGGGGGTTTTCTTGCCTCATGGGCTGACTGTTAGTTAACTTGATAGTTAGTTTAACCAGAATAGGGTCAGGAATAGGGGGATCGATTCAGAACCTATAGAAATACACGACACCCACTCCACGCTAACTATGGTCATATCTACTAATCTATGCATAGTATAACATAGTACAACATATTATAGAGTATAGTGTATACCGTACCACCCCAAAATACATAAATGCATTTCGAAATTTTCAAATATACTGAAAAATTGCAGTCATATATATTGTATGCACTTAAGCTATGAATTAAATGCAAAAGTAAACACGCATTGTTATGCATTATTGCTTTTTGGTATATGAGAAATACACATGAAATGGCTCTTAATATGGCTATACAGAAAGGAAGTTCGAGACCATTTCATCACATAATAAAATATATTTGTGAACATACCAGCGGGCAGCTAAAGTCTATAAAGTCTATAAAGTATCTAAGAATAGAAATCTTAGTTCTCTAGGAATAGTTTCTTACTTTAAGCAGAAGATCAGTGTCCCGGGAAAAAAATATATAGAAAAATATTTTAGGGGCTTGCTGAAAAAATTGCTGTCCGTGAACTGGATTGTAATTGTTCATGTGACTTTATTTTTAAAGTTGAAGGCTGAATTCAGGGAACGCCGTGTGCGAGTTTACTCAAAAGTCTCTATTTCTGTTCCGGAGAGAACATCATATCATTCAAGCTTTCGAAAAAACTGTCAACAGCTTCATGGGAAAGTTCCTCTAAGTCGGAAATAGGTGTAACCATGCATTCGTGCGCATGATTGTCTCCATTGACATTCTGATTTGCATTGCTGACAGAAGGTCGTACCTGTTCGATGCTGCTTTCATCTTGAACTTCACTACCCTTCAATCGTAGTGGTGAAGATTCCAGGAATGCCGTCATCAGGATTGGCAGCCTTTGAGGGCAGCACAAAGCGTGAACCTTGGTAGGAACCAACAGTGTATCTGCATCCACCGGCGCATCCGATTGTAGCGTCAGACAGGTGTCTAACACGCATTCTTCTCCGCATAGCAGACACCTTAGTACAGGTAAAACACACCTTTGCCACATTGGTCGAAATGATAGAAACCAAGTCATATTTAGGTCTCTAAGCCGGGAGAGTCCCAGGATTTTTGATATCCGGTCCCGGTATCCAATGGCTAGGATCGTATCTTCCATTGTCGCGAGGGTTTGATCTGTGACATGGGTTGCCATAACGAAAAATAAGGACTAGGAATAGGATTCCTGCAATTAGTCCCAGGATCAAGGGAAGTCCGCCAAAAATCGAATGGACGAAATCTGGAAAAATACCCAGTATGGCTTTGAATAGTGTTAATGCCATCGAAAATACTGTCTTAAATACCTTTGAGACCCCAGTGGTATCAGAAATATTTAAGATTTCGCTCAGGATTTCCGCGAAATGTACGGGGGAATTGGTTGATAATAATGTATGTATCTCTGCAGTCGTCCTTGCGACTTGTAGATCATACGTTTCTTTTGATGACGTGAGCCTTGTAGGCGTCTGAAGAAGCACTGTTTTCATTCTGCTTAAAGTGTCTATTCGAATAGAAGTAATTTTCAAACTGGGCCATGCCCTTGCCTCCCTGTCTGGAAAGGAGCTGGGGAACAAAGAACGTCCACAGCACTTGACCTTGGCCGTCGTAGTGACTAGATAAGGAGTCCCGGGCATAAGACTACAACATCTGCGGTCTACAATAAGAATATAACTCCCATTATAGAGTCTTTGAAAGAATGGTTCTATTTCAGTTGCAGGTGCGCCTTGCTGGTGACATGAAAGGTTGTATGAATTCCCTTCACAGGCTCCGTGCAAACTAATTCCGTTACACAGAAGCGTGCCGCTTAGTGACATAGCACAATTGTTGCCACTAAGAAACACTTTCTGTCCTTTATTACTGACACATGCATGTGAATAGGGCAGGTTCCAAGTTGTTTTAAGGTACCCCTTTCCCAATTTCTCGTACATGCCAGCCTGTATATATTTTTGGCAGTATTGAAACCTGAAGGTTGAGATTGGAATATTTATGATTCCGTGGATTATCCATTCACTGACAGGTCGTTCTGACATTGTCATTGGTAATCTTTCTAGTTTTTCAATGCTCAAGATTGTATAATCAGCACCCTTTTGCGCCATACCGATTTGTCTATCAGTAAGGTTAAAGATTTGGAATAGTGACGTTGTGTTGATTAAACGCCAAGGCACATAGCCTGAACGCAGATTTTGTAACGTCCAGCCAAGCTGTACAATGGAACGCAATTGTGACTGACCATGTTGTAATAACAGTAAGTCTTGCGATAATATATCGATTGCTGAAGACACAATGCTGTCCAATGAAAATATTCTGGAGGACAGAGTCATTAACCCATTGTCCACTACAGAAAGTGATTTTTCCAAATTGATACGGTCAATTTCCCGTATTCTCTCTGCTGTTTCAATTTGAGTAACCTTCCAGGCCTCATTGTATGCTGCATATACAGAGGCTGCTATGAAACGCTTTTGACGCTGTTTGCGTGGTCCCAGAATGAAATCACGCAAGTCAGCACCATCAGTAAGTAAAGTTAGGTGTTGCTTAATTTCAGGCAGTGTGGAAGTCTGTAGCCATTGAAGGCATAATTTGCCCACACTGTAGGTTGTTATTATCCCTGGGTGATGTCTTTGGGGATATCTAGGGTCTGGCCTGTTCATTTTGAAACCCTGTGTTTTATTCAGGAATCTATTTTGACAGTGATTTGTATCTGTGGGCCAGATCAACCATTGTTTCCAATCAGGATGTGTTCTGTTTTGGTTAAGTATATGGTTTATGTCTATTTCTTCATCTGTATCAGAGTTATTGCTAAACATTGTTGGCTTTGGAATAGATGGTTTATTTAAATCTTTGATTTTGGCTAAGCCAAGACAGGTGGTTTGTTGAACAGTGTCATTTAAAAATATCATTTGTTCTGGGATCATGCAGGCTCTAAACAAAGCTTCTAAACCCTGTACTTGCCATTCTTTTGTACCCCAAACACTTTTCAAATCAACATTTTTGTCCCAATAATCAAATCCAAAAGTATTCATTTTTTCAAAGAATGAATCTGAATATATCAATTTTGTGTTGGTTATCATGGTTTTCATCCCTGTCTTGTTTGACAATTTGTAATAAAATGTTTCAGCATTACTTGTGTTAAAACCTTGAAAGTATGAATATTTGTCATAAACGGTTCTTGAACTCCCTTTTGGAGGTTTTGCACAATGTTCCCATTGATTATAATTTAAAACATTTCTAGGTTGTGCAGATTTATGCAAGAAATGGTTTCCATAGTGGTTATAGCAATACATACTATCATAATTTGTAGAACCTTGCAAATAATCATGTTTTGTAAATTTAGCAGACATTACTAAGTCAGACATCATGTTGTTAATACTTTCAAAGTCCCAATCATCAGCAAATGAGTTTGGTTTTGCAAAGTCACTCAAGGAGATCTTGATTTGGTGTGGATATTTCAGGATCTCGACCGGACCATAAATTTCATAGTCAGTGTTGTCCCAGGCTACCCCACCAGGTATCGGATTGGCTGTGAAGTTGGCTGAAGAAAGTTCTGGAGAAAGTTCTCTTTTCTCGACGTGTGAAGATGTGTGTGGTTTGAGGACCAAGTTGATGTTCTGACTTGCTGTGTCCATTTTAGCATATTTTCCCTCAATGAAGCGTCCCAAAGTAAATACCATGATGAGCCAAAGTATGAGGATAAATGCACCAAAACCCACCCAAAATTCAATCCATGGAGAAATCAGATATGTTTCTTTCAGTTGTTTCAAAAGTTCCTTCGCTTTGTCTTTAAAGGATTTTGATGATGGCTGTGTCTTTGATTCACTGAAGCCGTCAGAGGAATCATCGAAGTTGATGAAGTAACCGGATGCAGTTCTGTCAATTGTTCCAATTGGTTCAGGATTTTTGTTTCTTGCATTTTCACTTGGTACTTCAGTATAGATTGGTGTGTCTCTGCTAAATGTCTTTATTTGGGTTTTCAGAGGTCTGAGTTCTATTGCATTGTTGCATAGTCCTTGTTGTTCTTCTGTAGGCGTTTCGAATGTGATGAGCCTCTTTGTTAGGACCTCTGTACTAGTAGCAAACCTTGGTGTTCTGCTACTTATTGGGAGTCCACTTGGCCTACTGTTTGTTATCGGCCACATGTTGTGGTTTTACCAGGTCGATGGATACAACTCGGTTCTCCTTTTTTCCAGCAAGTGGCGGTAGTACAACTGATCTTGTCCCGTTGACAGACAAGACAGGAACTGCTTTTCTGTAAGAAGGCCCAAATTCCTTCTTTACCGCGATCTTCTCCCTGACTAGATCCCCGACTTTTGGAATCCAGACAGGTCTTGCTGGGACAGGTGGTGATTCTTCAGTGGTTGTTGGCTGTTGTTTCAACTGTATGTTGCTCAGGTCTTTTCTTGTTTTGTTTAAGTCCTGCAAAATAGCCAAACGGTCTTTGACATCAAAGGTTTTTTCTATTACCACTGAAGTCTGACTATCAAGGTCAGAGATCAACATCCTAGTTCCGAATAATAATTCGTACGGACTGAATCCCTTCAGAGAATTTCTTGGCAAGTTATTTAGACTACGTTGGACACTTATTAGATGTTTGACCCACCCAGCTCCCGAACCTAATACCTTTGCCGTTATAGATTGCTTTATGTCACGGTTTTTTCTTTCAACAATTCCGTTCCCCTCAGGGTGAAATGGACAAGAGTACCGCACTTGCACGCCCATGCTGACCATGGCCTCCTTATAAGCCCGAGAGCTAAAAGCAGGACCATTGTCAGAATGCAGAATGCCAATTGCGTATGTGCCGATGAAGACCCGCAAATCTTTTATAACAGTTCTGGCGTCAGCCGTTCGCTGGGGCCACATCCATATAAATCTCGTGCATGAGTCCACTGCGACCAAGATATATTTATAGTTACCATCCCTTTGTAAGGGACCGCAGTGGTCCAGATAAACACAGGCTAATGGTTTATCCGAGATTAGAAGGGGCGTCTGAGCTGGACGTCTCACCGTTGATACTTTCATTTTTTGACATATTTCACATCCTAGAACATAGTTCCTTGTTTGTCTTCTCATTTGTGGCCACCAGTATCTCTGTTTTAATAATGATACTGTGGCTGAGACGCCAGCATGGATAGAAGCAAGCCCTTCGTGTGCCGCTATTATTAGTCCTAACCTATGTTCCATGTTTGGAATTGCCCTATCCCCCACTCCAGGGATTCGAGCAAAAGGAACATTGTTTGCATCAGTTATGTATGAGTATTTTACTGGAAAGCCTTTAGGGAGTGGTTCTATCGAATCCTTTTCTGAAGCGCTGACAGCTTGTAATATTTCGCTGTCTATTTTTGTTTTTGACCGGGTGACGGCGGCTACGGAAGCCGTTTGCACAGCTGCTTTCGCGGCCTCATCAGCCAATGAATTCCCTGCAACGTGAACGCCATCACGTTGATGACTCAGTGTATGTATCACGTGAGTCTTTGGTAGTTCTTTTTGTAAAAGAGCTACTTGTTCCCAGAGCATCTTATGCTTGATTGTGCCACCCTTTGCATCCTTGAAACCGTTTTGAAGCCAGATCTGCAAGTATTCATTATAAGACTGAACGCAATAATACGAATCGCACACTATAAGTGTGGGGAATTCTCGATCGGTATTTTCAAGCGCCATCTTGAATGCTAGTAGTTCAGCTCGCTGAGCTGTGCAATCTCCTAGAGATTGTGTTTTAGTGAGGGTTGGTTTAAATTTCCCTTCGTGCCAACGACCTTTAACAATCGCGCAGGCAGCACTGTAAGCTTGTTTACCCCCTACTGCGGGTTGTGCTGATCCGTCTGTATATATTATACAGCCGTAGTGTTCTAGAGGCAGAATTTCGGTTGGCGGAGGACATTCAAATTCATATTGGAGAAATTCTTGTGTTTTTAAGTAAGGATCAAATTCGTACACCACGTCTGTTGCAGCAAGAGAGTTAGCCCATTGTATCCATCTCGGATGGAGTGCTTTAGCATTTGGAATGCTTGCCTTTGTTACCGCCTCTAAGGCTGGTATTGGTGTCACGATTACTATTCGTTTACCTTGTGCCAGGGCTCGTTCTTTTGCTATAGCTGTCTGTGTTGCTGTAAGAATTTTTTCCGTTGGGCTAAATTTCATTTCAGCCTTAGTGTACAAGTGTGATTTGAATGCAATTGGTACCTTATCTCCCTCATTAGAGGTTAGGTATGTGAATCCGCATCTCCCTGGGATGACTCGAATCACAAGGTTGCGTGTATTATCACGTGTTTCTAATTTTGTTTTGACTAGCATGTCTGTTTGTAAGGATCTCAAAATTTCTGTGTGTGTTTGAGTCCAACTGGATCTTTTAAAGTCTGGTTTAATTAGATCGTAAAGGGGTTTGACCCTTTCTGCGTAATTTGCAATGTATGTTCTTCCGAAATTTAGGAAGCCTAGAATTGACTGTAGGTTTTTTAGTGTTTTAGGAGCTTGGATTACGGCACATTACTCTAGGAAATTGTCTGCCAGGCTTTTGCCTTCACTTGATAACTCATATCCTAAGAATAGGACTGTCAGATGGGTAATTCTGGATTTTTTGAAGTTGAATTTGTAACCCTCTGCAGCGAACCCAAGTATTATGGTGTTCACTCTTTTCAAGTGAGTCTCCAAGTCATCATCTGTTAAGTAAATGTCATCGACATAAGATAATGCTTCATCATCATATAGTTGTAGTAATTCTGTTACTCTCGCTGAGAATACCCCCGGGCTGTTCTTGTACCCCTGGGCTAACCGACAGAATTGCTTTTGAGTGCCATTTACTGAGAATGCAGTTAAATATCTGCTCTCTGGTGCTATGTTTTGACAAAAGAATCCATTGGAGATGTCCAAGGTTGTTTTGTATTTTTTGCGCACTATGTTATTCATTAGTGCAGCACTGTGTGAGTTTTGCACTGCAAAAGTTTTACAACATGTGTTAAGGTGTCGGTAATCCAAAACTAGACGATATGAATTGTCTGGTTTGTGAGGTGCAAGTTTCAATCACCCCCTGGTATTCTAGCTGATCTAGTATTTCATTTACTTGTTTTTTAGCTTCTTGCTTAATTGGGTACTGCCTTTGTGCAGTTGGTTGCGATTTTAACTGGATTTTGTGAGGAGGAGAATCCTCATCCCATCCTACATGATTTTTATATAAAGCAGGTGCTAAGGCCACTGCCCACTTTCTAGCAAGTGTATATTTTTTATGAATCGGGATTTGATTCGAGAAGGCAGGCATAATTACTTCTTCGCCATGAGGGCACTCCCTGACAAACTCTGGTGGCCAGTCTTTTTCAGCTAGAAGGATGTCATAGCCCTTGGAGAGGTTATCCCAAAATAGTCCCCTTATTTTCCTAGTCTTATCTCCCTCTATACGTAATGTTATCTCGTATATCTTGTGGGGCTTGCTAACTCTGGTATCTGCAGTTTCCACTTGAAGATATTCATTCGTGTCCACTGTCTCCAGATGATTCATAAGGACTTTGCGAGCTATGCTCACCTCTGCTGCGCTGTCTAGCATTGTCTGAGCCCACTCTCCGTTTTTCAGTTGTGTCCTCAGTATTCTCGGCATTGTTAACTACCTTGATACTGGCTACCTTCTTTTTTGGAAATTGTAATTTCTTTTTTAGTTGAGCAGGTTCCTTGTCTTTGGACTTGGCGTGCTCTTCTGGTCGTCCTCTTCTTTCCGATTTCTGCGAGGAAGTCTGAAAAGATTGAGAGGGACGTGTATCAATGTCTTGATATCTATCAGGTTTTTTAATATTATCCCTATTTCTAAGGTTATATCTATTCCCAGAGGGGTCACTCTGCGGTGACCTCTGTCTTTGGTTTGGAGATTTCTCTCTTCGCCTAGGAGACCTTCCTCTGGACTGGAATTTCTTTTCTTTGGGATTGGATTGTTTGTTTCCATCCCAGTTCTTTTTTGGTGAATTATTATTAAAAAATATTTTTTCTGGACTTGTAGTCAGTTGCGGTTTTACTGGTATTCCACCTAGACTATCTCTGCCTAGTTCTTCATAGGATTTTTCTATGATTCTGGCAATTTCAGCTGGTTGGTCTGCTATATCTGTCTCTTTTAACCTCTGGCGGATCGCCACGTTTGCTGCTTCACCTTTTATGTTGGCTAATAATATAGCCGAGACCTGCTTGAAGTCTTTTAGTAATTTCATACCAAGAGTTAAAGCAGGTTCTGGACCGTATTCATCTTGAATTTGTTTTAGCACATCTGGTATCACCGAAATGGATGGGACACCGTGCGTTTTTGTATTGATGGAAGCAAAGACTGTACCCCAAGTGTCACAGTCCTCAATGTGTGGTGCGATTCCCATTGGGAGACATATAGTCAGAATCCTGTGTTTTTCTAATGGGGTGGTGTCAGGAAACACCGCCTCTATTTGGGTGATTTTCTGTGCCAACCAGAATGGTATTTGTTACCCTTTAACTGGAACTTTACCTAGGCAGGATTGGATGTTCTGTGGTGTAATTTTATTTGTGTTCCCCTGGTGAGGGGTCAGCTGTGGTAGTTTAATCGCTGGCTGAATTGTTGAAGTCCGCATTACATACTGAACTAATTGTCTATGAATTTTTAGTAATTGTTTCAGCTGTGTTAATAGTTCAGCTGCAGGCATCCTATCGATGTCTGGATGTGGTGTGTATCCGGCTAGGACCGGCCACGTTGCTCCTGGTCTTCCTAAAGGACCGAGCCTTGTAATGTGATTGTTATGTTTTAGGGCGCCATCAAATAAGAGCAAATGCTCTTGGAATTTGAGTGGTACTTCCACCTCCTCGAAAGGAGTGTAAATGTCAGGTGGTACCTCAATTTTGTAATAGTGGAAGTACTTTGTTACAGCATTAGCTGCTGGAAAATGTATCCATGTATAGTATACCTCTGTCTGCCGATATTCGTGTGCCTCGATTACGAATATGACTGTGCCACCTCTAGGTGTCAGTCCATTTTCTATAAGTTTTAAGGTTATAGATCTCCTTTTGGCGACCTGGATGAGTATTATATCCGGGTCTGCTTCGAGTGCTGTAGTATCAGCTGCTGCTATTTCAGCTGCTAATCTAACTGCTTCTCTTTCTTCATCACTGTCTCCCATTTTACTGACAGGATGGTATTATGTTTATTTGCAGATCAGGTTTCTTTATGGAAACAGAGATTAGATGCACAATATTTTGGAACACTGTTTATCCTTCAACGTTGACTAGACCAAGAACCATACATAGGAGTTCCCTCCTGCGAGGTTTTGGAGGATATTACCTTTCACCCACTCCAGACGTCTTTGGAGTATTTGGGAAAAGGGGTCTGAGTGAGAAAGCACGAATGAGTTACTCTAAATGTCTTACGTCAGTTTTATCGCCCTTTCCAAACGCGTTGGGCGCCATGTAGTGTAGCTCCTATCTTCCCAATAGGCTCTGCGCATTGGAATAGTACCTACAGCAGTAAAGGCCTAGGCCAGACGTTAACTAGGTCTACTACTGTCGATACTAGACTTAATTTTTGGGTTTGCCAGCTAAGCTCAGAGTTCGCTAGAAACTTTCTCGAATGTTCAGGAAAGAATTACCTCCCCTGATTAGACAAGAAGGGATTTAGTTTCTGACAACCATAGAACATGACAACTTTGCTCTCCCCTAATCAAGAGTCAATCTCAAGAGTCGTGTGAGCACAAGGCAATTATTTTACTCAGTCAGTACGTGCATTCTTAGTCTCATCAGAATGTAGAGAAAAGGAAGAGACGGGCGTGTTCAATAAAAAGGTGTTATTTATTGATCAGTCTCTTTTCTCATACATGAGAAATGGATCGATATTATTGCAATACTTATAGTTAAGTAAAGTGCATACATTAAAAGCAATAGTATAAAATAATACTGTAAAAACATTGATATGGTTTCTGAGCCATATGATGTTTAAGATGATTAAAATATATTTACATACACATATACATTTGACTAAACGTACTCAACTGGTGTTTCTAAATACGCCTACCCCGTGTACCTGACCTAAGTCTAATGCGTGGGCGGGAATAGAAAGTTACAGTTTAAGTTAAGTTTGTTTTTGCCAAGTGAATAACTAAAGAATTCTCTGTGAGGGGTGATTCAGTTCTGTACCTGGAAGTTAGGATGAATGAGGAATGGTATCTCTTTCTCTGCTCTCGATATTCCAGGCTGCCTGCGAGGGCTGCCCAGAAGCGCCGGTGCTGGGTCTCTCGGCTTGAGATAGCAGCGCGTCTCTCAGCGCGTCAGGAAGGCGGGGCTGCTGCCAGCGGGGTCTGCTTCTGCTCTCGGCTTCGGCAAGGGTGGCTGCTCCGTCTTGTCACCACGCGTGTGTTTGCATAGGGCAAGGTCGGCAATATTTATACCTTAAAGGTGCCGAGATTGACGTAAGGATGGACATAGGTACGTCAATAAAGATGTCATACGACTTGCTCGTTAGCACATTCTTTACTAAAGTTCTCTGTGAAATCAAAACAATGGCCGCACGGATTATCCAGGTTGTCATAGGTTTGATTTGTTATGAGAACGTCGTATGCCTTATCAGGGGCTGGAGGAATGTCGCTTGTCTAATTAGATCTCAAGCGTTATGACCTAATCAGATAACACGTTCCTGTGCCGTAGTGTGACTGCGTCAGATAACGGTATCTGCATCATGGGGGTTTTCTTGCCTCATGGGCTGACTGTTAGTTAACTTGATAGTTAGTTTAACCAGAATAGGGTCAGGAATAGGGGGATCGATTCAGAACCTATAGAAATACACGACAGCACCCCCTGCCACCCAGGATGCGCTGAGTAAGGAGGCTATTGAACTCTTACGCACCATCTCTGTAGACCAGACTGTCATCGTGAATGGCATTCAGAGCCTTAGTTGCCAAATGCAACCGATGGTTACATTTCTGGATGCCATTCACAGTTCAGTGTCTGACATGCAGATATTGCTTGATAAAATAGCCTCCTCGCTGATGCAGCCTCTCAACCAGGTCAACCATGTGCTCCAACTCAGTCCCCTTCTTCCTCCCCAATCTCAAGTCCCAGCCCTATCCCAAGCATACTCACTTCTTTGTAGGCACCCACTTCAACAGACACAAGCAGCACACTCACACAGACACACACATAAACACAAACACTCAAAGAAAAACAAGCAAACACTCAAACAACATACTTCACCTAAATGCTCCACAACCACCACCACACCCACAATCACCACAGACACCATCACACCCACACGCCCCACAATCACCACCACACCCACAAGCACCACAACCACCAGTACACCCACAGCCACCATCACACCCACAACCACCACAAGCACCACCATACCCACAACCACCAGCACCCCCAAAAGAAACACAACCACCAGCACACCCAAAACCATCGCCATACCCACAACCACCAGCACACCCACAACCACCACCACACCAACCACCACCACACCCACAATCACCATCACACCCACAAACACCACAACCACCAGAACACCTACAACCACCACCTCACTTACAAGCAACGCAACCACACCAATGACCTCAACAGCAGACTCCTCCAAATGCACATCTACATGCAAAACAACACCAACCAAACACAAAGGTACACACTCCCCTGAATACAAAACACCTGAGAAACCACACACATCTAAACATACACCAGACCCACATGCCAAGGCAAAACATACAACCACACACACCACTGCCACACCAACCACCTCAACAGCATGCTCATCCAACTAACACCCTCACATACAAGCACACCTACATGCAAAACAACACCCAACAACCACAAAGGCACACACTGACCTGAGTACAAAATACCTGAGAGACCACACACCTACAAAAATACACCAGACTCACATGCAACTGAAAAACATACACCCACAGGCCCCACAACACACCAACAGCACACTCAACCAAACCAACACCCTCATATACAAGCACACCTATAAGCAAAACAGCACACACCAAACACAAACACACACACTCACCTGACCAAAATACACCTGCCAGGAAACAAACACTCAAACATACACAACATACACCAGATCCACATGCAACTGCAAAACCAACAGACACACGCACATCACACACCGCCACTCAGCTACCTTCCAAACCCAATCCTCTCCCACCCCTCCTACCCATACCCGTCCTCCAGAATTTATGTCATACCTGGCCATAACCCCTGTCAAGCCCAAATACACACTCCCAAGAAAGATCCAAGATATGCCTGCTCTGTGCCCACTAGATGCCCCTTATTGAGGTGGTTCCCCTTTGGCAGTCTGTTTAGGAGGCAAGGTGGGTCAACACTCCAACATCCTGTTTTGGTGACTTTTATACCTGTTTTATGTTTAGAAATAAAATAGATTGAGTTGAGCGAAGTATCTCATTCCTTAATAAAATAATATTTTCATTTCACCATTTGTCCAGACACTATTTTTCTTCTACAACTCTTAGATTCCTAGAACTGTTAAAGATGAAAATATGATTTACATATTTTAACATACAATTTTGACAGAAAATGCAAAAGTTATTTTAAATGTCTGATTTGTAAAGTTCATGCATTAGTAAAAAAAAGTGTGTGGTGGACATTTACATTTTGGTGCAAGTATTCTTCATGATGATGGACACACATCAACAAATGGATTTTTAATTATTTTTATAAAGTTTTAATACAGATGGGTTATTTGTACTTGATGAGTGAAGGAAATAAACACATATGCATTGCACCCTAAAATAATGACACAAATAACATTTAATAAAATACAGGAAATGCAGTAGACAAGGAGAAATGTTACATTGATAAATATATTAATTGATTAAAATTTGGATCTAACACTGATTTTACAGTTATTTTTAAACATATGTTTCACCTTGTCTAATGCAATTTCTTCATTATACTACATTTCAATTATCCCAATAACTTGTAATGCATATGTTTATGATTTTAAGTTAACACACTTGTATAGTCAGTTTTTGATTTTTTGATTAATGTCCATTTTTGTGTAAGTGTTCATTAACATGAGGGCAGCTTGCACCAAATTTAAAAATACAATAAAGTTCTACAGATGTGTTTCTTTAAATTTCTTAAATGACAACAATACACACATATGTATTACACATTTTTATGTTATTGCTTGCAAGATCAAATGTGAAATGACAAGTCAAAAAGTAACAAGTAAAATTCGAAGCTTACCTTCGATTCCGCCATTATGGGGTTGATTAACTTTGTAGTCAAGTAGAAGCAGCAAAGTCAGAACTTATATATATATGATCGGCTCCATGATGGAAAAGGAAGTGTGAAAAAAAAAGAATGTACGTTTTGTCCTTTTATATGTTCCAATCCACCAACTCAGATGTGGAGGTTTCCCCACCACAATTAAGATGGCAGGGAGGCACATTGTGTTTGGCCCAGCAGACAAACTGGCTGCCCTGCCTCCAACAGCCACTTTTGCCTATGGCGCAGTCAACTTGAGTGAAAAAATCTGGCAGGGACGGTGGCACTCTGGTGGTCTTTCATCCATCGACCCGCCAGTATCTAAATAGATCGGACGGACCACCTTAAGAGAATCTGACAGAAAAGCTATGGCGGGACCGAATCCGCCAAGATTTAAATCAGGCTGTGAGTGCCTAAGCATACGCCCCCTATGCACCTTTCCTTGCAATCCCTTCCAAAAGAAATAAGGATCCTTTGTCAGCTGGGTATTTCTATCCAGTTGAGATACAACATCTGGTAATTTTAAGAAACTGGGTTGCTGGTTGAATGGGGTGTTGACCCTGTTCAAGCACCAGCCACAATCCCTTTCAGGGTGAATCATAAAAGTCACTAAATTAAGCTGTGCTTAACTTTCTGGTAACTTAGCACAAAAACAGTCATGCTTAACTTAGGCAAAATGTATGTTAAATATTTATGAGCACAACAATAGTTATAAAGTGATAACCCAACACAAGAAAAACCCCACACCAATTAAGTAATATAGCGTAAGTTGTAATAAATTGTTTGCAATCAAAACGACAAAAGTCCAATAAGTAGATCTGGAGTTATGAATTTTTTACGTTTAAGGTAAATACTAGCTCCTAAAAGATCAAGGCACAAACCACAGACATCTAGTTATGCGAGACCAATCGAAGTTGAAAAATATGTCCAACTAGAATTGAGTGTGGGTCGGATAGAAGAAGTGGATTGGGCCCGGTCAGCGCTTACCTTCGGACTGTTGGGCAAAGCCACATTGAAGATTTCTTTGCTTGGACTTTTTTAAAATTTGAACATTTTCGATGAGATTTCCACGAGACTGATAACCCTTAGGTGAAGGACAACTGAAGAGGATTTGCTGCTGCGGAGAAGAATGTAGCGGGAGCTGCTGCAAAGTCAGACTGACCGGTGATGCACCTTGGGTGGATAGACAAGCATGTTGGTTCCAGTCTCCTCTCAGTTCTCAGAGCAGTTTTTATCCCATTTCCAAGTCCCAAGTTTTGGATTTTGGCTATCTGGGCACCTTTATCACCACCACCAAGAGTACAGGGCTGGAGCGGCACCACTTAGGGGATAAGGACTCACTCAGGCTGGGTCCACGTCAGGGTTCAAGATGGTTGGAGCCTTTTCTGTCCCAGAGGCTCTGACCAGGAGGCCAGTCAACTAAACCTAGGAGTCACTCTGGCAGACCAGGATTCAACAGTAGAACAGGGCTCAAATAGCAGGACAGGCCTCTTAGAGTTCAAGACACATTTAGGTAGCATTGCAGTCCATCCAGGAGCAGCAAAGCAGTCTTCTGCAGTAAACAGAAGGCCACAGCAGCAGGTAGTCCTCTGAAAGTCCTTTTGCAGGTCTGGAAAGTAAAGAGTGGGTCTGAGTCTCCCATGTTTATACCAGGTGACTTTGAATTAGGAGAGATTTCTAGAGAATTCCATTTGAAGTGCTTAAGGTTTCCTGCTTCCCCTGCCCTGGCTCCAAGCTGAATGCATCAACAATGCAGAAGGGAAAAGTAATTTGTGTGCAGGCAGAGCACATCCTATTCAGTTTCAAGTGGGGTTGAGCTCAGGTTCACCCCTCCTCCTACCAGTTGATGGCCCATCCAGGCACACCTAATCTGTCTATTGTGTGGCTGTCTAGAAGGAATAGACAAAGTCAGACTGTCACCTATACCCAGTCATGTGACATAGTAATAGGTTGCAGGCACCAAATAGTTAGGGCATGAAAATGCCAACTTTCAAAAAGTGGCATTGTCAAAATTGTAACTTAAAATCTGACTTTACCATTAAAGAGGATATAAATTACTACAATTTATCAGTCACCAAACATGAAAAGTCTTCCTGTCCCCAATCAAAAGTTAGCAATTATTAATGGTAATAAGGCAAACTAAGGATATCCAATGGGAAAAGTAGGACGCACAGTAGTGAAAACACATTTAGAAGTTTTAGCACTACTAGCACATGCAAAACTTAAAAGTACATATCCAAACTTTTAATTGCATTGCAACCTGCCTTACGGCCTAGAGTCTACCTTAGGGGTGATTTATATGCAATAAAAGGGGAGTTTACGGCTTGGCAAGAGGACTAAACTGTCTAGTCAAATTGGCAATTTATGGCGGCATTTAGGCTGCAATGACAGGCCTGGGAAATGTTTTCAGGGGGTACTTAAGTGGGTGGCACACTAAGTGCTGCACGAGCATTATTTAATGTACAGGCACTTGGTATATGGTATATCACTTTACTAGAGACTTATAAGTAAACGAAATATGCCAATCAGATGTAAGCCAATCATTCTATGTTTTAGGCGGAGAGCACAAGCATGTTAGCACTGGTTAGCAGTGGTAAAGTGCACAGATTCCTAGAGCTAACAAAAACGAATTCAGTAACATAGGAGGGGTGGAGGTAAAGGTTTGGGAACAAAGACTACCCTAAGGCTGACAATAATCGTTGGCTGCAGTTGTTTTACTAATAGCCCTACGTACATACACATACGCATAACAGGAGTAGGAAAGTGGTAGACAGGTAGGGTCATTTGTTCCGAACAAAAGAAAACTGCTCAGCCATTTAGGCAGTAAAGGCTGAAACATGTTGATGTTGAGTGAGCAGGAAAACTGACAAAATGTCCTAATGTGAACAGTGGTTTCTTTTAATCTTGTCAGTTCTTTGGAATGTAAATATAAATGGGTTAAAAAACATTGAACATTTTTAAATATGGCCTGTAGTGAAGAATGTGTACATGTGTATTGTTTCTATGAGGTAGGGAATATCACAGGGCCTGTTACATGGCCCTCTTTGTTCTTATGTTCTATGCAAAGAGATACCCTATGATGAAGCATAATACCAAGTGTGTGTATGCCGGCTTTGAGCCCTTTTAACAGAACGTCTGGAGCAGGGGTACTCATAGTACGGCCTTCCCTGGCGGCCCGCGGACCTTGCAGACATCGTACCCGAGTTTTTTTAGTTTTTTTAAAGTGTCTGCAACCAGAGCTCGACTCAGAGACTCTGCTGCAGGGGCGCTGAGAGTTGAACAAAGCCTCATTAACATGCCAATGGTCTTTTAAAGACCTGTGAAGTGCTCGGGTGCGGCTGTGTGTGTGTGCGCGCCTGGAAGCTGTCAAACCCCAGGCACACACAGGCAGGGTGAGGTGACAGAGGGAGGGAGAGCGAGGGAGGGAGGGAAATAGAGGGAGGTAGGGAAAGGGAGGGAGAGGGAGGGAGGGAAAGGGAGGCAGACAGAGGGAGGGAAAGGGAGGGAGAGCGAGGGAGGGAGGGAAAGGGAGGTAGACAGAGGGAGGGAAAGGGAGGGAGAGCGAGGGAGGGAGGGAAAGGGAGGTAGACAGAGGGAGGAAGACAGATGGAGGGAAAGGGAGAGGGAAAGGGAGAGGGCGGGAGGAAGGGAGAGCGAGGTAGGGAGGGAAAGCAAGGGAGGGAGAGAGAGGGAGGAAAAGGGAGGCAGACAGAGGGAGGGAGACAGAGGGAAGGAAAGGGAGGGAGAGGGAGACAGAGGGAGGGAGAGCGAGAGGGAGGGAAAGGGAGGGAGAGGGAGGGAGGGAGGGAAAGGGAGGAAAAGGGAGGGAGAGCGAGGGAGGGAGGGAAAGCGAGGGAGGGAGGGAAAGGGAGGGAAAGGGAGGGAGAGGGAGGGAGGGAAAGGGAGGCAGACAGAGGGAGGGAGACAGAGGGAGGGAAAGGGAGGGAGAGGGAGTGAGGGAGAGCAAGGGAGGGAGGGAGGGAAAGCAAGGGAGGGAGGGAGAGCGAGAAGGAGGGACGGAAATGCAGGGAGAGGGAGGGAGAGCAAGGGTGGGAGGGAAAGGGAGGGAGAGGGAGACCGAGGGAGGGAAAGGGAGGGAGAGGGAGACAGAGGGAGGGGGAGAGAAAGACAGAGAGAAAGACAGAGGGAGAGTGAGGGAGGGAGTGGGAGGTAAAGAGTGGGAGAGGGAGGGAGAGAGAGGGTGACAGAGTGAGGAAGACAGAGTGAGGGAGACCTCAGAGTGAGGGGGAGGGAAGGAGAGAGAGGGAGACCTCAGAGAGAGGGAGACCTCAGAGTCAGGGGGAGGTAAGGAGAGAGAGGGAGACCTCAGAGTGAGGGAGACCTCAGAGTGAGGGAGACCTCAAAGTGAGGTAGAGGGAAGGAGAGAGAGGGAGACCTCAGAGTGAGGGAGACAGAGGGATACCTCAGAGTGAGGGAGACCTCAAAGTGAGGGAGAGGGAAGGAGAGAGAGGGAGACAGAGGGAATGATGGAGAGGGAAGGAGAGAGAGGGAGACAGAGGGAAGATGGGAGAGGGAAGGAGAGAGAGGGAAGGAGAGAGAGGGAAGGAGAGAGAGTGAGGGAGAGGGAAATAGAGTGAGGGAGAGGGAAATAGAGTGAGGGAGAGGGAAATAGAGTTAGGGAGAGGGAAACAGAGTGAGGGAGAAGGAAACAGAGAGAGTGAGAGAGGGAGACAGAGAGAGAGAGAGTGAGACAGTCAGAGTGAGTGAGACAGAAGAAGAGAGGGAGTGAGACAGAGGGAGAGATGAGAGAGGGAGTGAGAGGAAGTGAGAGGGAGTGAGAGAGTCAGAGTGAGTGAGACAGAGGGAGACGGGGAGACAGAGAGACAGAGGGAGAGAGGGAGAGAGAGGGAGGGAGAGAGAGGGAGACAGAGGGAGAACGAGAGGGAGGGAGACAGAGAGAGAGAAAGAGAGAGAGAGAGAGAGAGAGAGAGAGAGAGAGAGAGAGAGATATGTGTGTATGCCGGGTCTGGTGGCTCAGTGGACGAAGGCGTCCGCTGCAGGGACCTGTGATCAACCTCATGGTCACAGTTTTTTTTGTTGCTCTAGCCCCACCCCCTGCCCCACTGACCCCCCCCCCCACCGGTGCGGACTTCGGACACAAACCACACTGTAAATTTGGCCCCCGAGAGAAAGTTTGTGAGTACCCATGGTCTGGAGGAACACATGCCTATGGCAATAGAAACCTAAAAAGACTTCAATGTTGCACTGTACAGCTGAGGTTTGTAATGTTGTGATAATAGACCTACATTTTCTGATAGCTCAGAAAGAATATTCAGCTTGTGATCACTCTTGCAAATCTGCCTCTTCTGTTCCTTCCCCAGAGCTGATTCACCAATTTTGTTGTGCCCTTCCCTGGAAACAAAGTGGGACACATACTGTCACATACCACTGTAGCTGTCCGTATACAGGGCACATCATCCGCCATTATTATTGCATCAAGTGCAGAAGCAAGATGTGCCTAGTTGTCTCTATGGTAGGATAAACATGACTCCAGGCATTCACCAGCACCTGAGAGTTCTTTGCCCCACAGATATAACTTCCTGTTATTTCCCATTTGTGTAGATGCTTACTGTGGTTGTTAAGAAATTGCCACCTTAGTGCTATAGAAATATTTTCGAGATTGGCTCTGCACAATCCCCAGCTGAAGACTTCTCTTTCTATCATGTTTTCATTAGTTGTTCCTTACATTCGTGCCAGTAATCAACAATTATGAAAGGGAGTGAGACCTTAAGTGTGTACCACAGTACTCCAGATTACCCCTTTTTATCAATAGTGTCACTGGTATACCAGTGGTTTTGTAGTCAGAATGTAATTACTTCTAAACTCTTGGGTTCCTTATGTCACCTTTCTGGGCACTTAAATCCTGCTGAATTGTCCTCATTTTGTAGTCCTTCACCTTCTTAGATCCTCGGTCCCTTAAGGATTTCCATATTGGAACTTTGCCATTTTTGGGAATTTCTCTAACTTTTCCATTGGCTGAATATGAACATTTTAGCCCAATTATTTCCTAAGGGGATACTTATTTTTCTCTAAGGTTGGTTAATACTAATCTCTGATCTCTATTTTCTCTACATTCATTTACATTGTGTTGATCTTTATAGCCTGTATTTCTTTAACAGTAATATTTTTTATCTTGGTTGTTTCACACCAAGCCTCACGCATATTCTTTGGGGATTTTCCTGCTGCTCAGATCAAGCCACCAAAGGCAGCCAAGATTGCATTGCTGATAGGATTTTGAACATAGGTGCTATTTATCAAACTTGATAAATAATGATACTACAGGGTACGTTTATGGGGAATAACATGCAGATTTGGGAGATTAACACCAACATTCTCAAAATATGGTATTTTGATAAACCATTTGATTAGGTTTTTCACTTTACATTTCTGTTTTACAACTGTATCACATTGTTCATGCTTACATTTCATACTGAATTACACTCCCATTTTTGTGGTGCAGTGGCATGGAGGTGGGAACGACTGTTAGGAAATTAGCCAGGTCTTGTGTTTAAGGGGATGTGGTTCATTATTCCCGTGTTGAAGTAAACCCTGTAGGTGAGATCTTGGGTAATCTGTTTATTTCTTAATTTATGGTCTAACTGGGGATATGGTGTTTGGGTGGGGGGTGGTGGGCGGGCATGCGTCTATTCACTATTCAATGTGGTCATGTCGAGGGGCGCGAGTTGTGTTGTTTACTGGGGTGCGATTATATCCGGAGCTTCAGCTGTGGGCGTTGGGTTGGGTGTCGCAGAGTTGGTCGGCTGTGACAATGGTGGTTGAGTTTCGGTCATCTGCTGTCAGAACCGCTGGAGGAGGGCGGCCCATTCTGTGGCGACGCGGCGAGGCCGCACACCCTTTGCCTCCTCGTTTCTTAGTGCATCCTCCTCTGCCATGCCTCATTTATCGACTGCTCCCGTCCAGGCTGCCAGCAGGGGTCCCACGGGAGCATGCCAGTGCATTGTAATGCCCCGTTTCGCCAGTAGGATGGCCAGTGATGCAAACCGTGTCTGAATTTTATATAGTGTTTCCTGTACTGGAATACACAGAGTGCACAGGCTCCCCATGTGGCTATGTCAGGTAGCCCTGTGAGCTCCCGTAGCATAGAGTGGATTGTGTCCCAGTAGGATTGTATGATTGGGCAGCTCCCCAACATATGCCGGAATGTGGCGCTGTGGGTCTGGCAGCGTAGGCAGAGAAATTGTGTGTCTAGGTAGAAATGCTGAAGCTTCTGTGGCGTAAGATATGCCTGGTAGGATGTAAAATTGGATATTTTTAAATCACATTTTTCGTGATATTTTCTTGGGCTACTCTAAGGCATTCCTCAAATTATGATAAATACTGCATGCTTTTCCCCTGTTAAATTTCGGCAGGTTAGACCTGCTAAAATGTAATGAAGAGTGAGTTAGATCAGATCAGAAAATGCTTTATTCGATTTTAAATACTATATAAAACCATAAAAGCAGCAAATACCATAAAAGATACAATTAATTTCATTTACGAAGTAAAATACATCAAACAGCAGCCCTCAAAGTACACTAATCAGTTAATTTTTATAAAAAAGTTAGACTTTTCCTTTTTCTTATTGCACATTTTAAAAAAACAGTCATAATTCCAATAACATACACATTTTCTAGTAATTGTAAGAATAAAAAGGCTGGACGACATTGCCTCCATGCACCTGTTTTTAGAAAAGGGATAATCCATCTAGCACGTTCATTAGTATAAAATTTACAAAAAAGAGTCACATGCATTGTAGTTTGCATTGAAAGATTATCACATGGGCATGTGCAAAGTTTTCTAGACCAATTATTAGTGGTAGGAAAAGATACTAAACGGTGAAAAGTGTCGAACCTGAACCTGGTCAGGATGTATCTATCGTAACCACCTAGGCACACTACTAAATATGGTTGGATAGAACCACAGTTCAAGGTCAATTGGTGCCGAAGGATGGTACTTTTATTAATTTCCAGCCCAATTCTTAAATACTCAAAGTGATTTAAACAGAGTCCTTTTAGCTTTTTTCTGGACATAGTGCACATTGTACCTGGATCAGTATAAAAATCTATTCTCCCTAGATCATTGGACAACTTTCTTATATAACTTAACCAGGGGATTTTACCAGACTGTTCTAGACCCAGGGAGTCTATTAAAATGTCTCTATTTAGTAGCAAGTGTGACGATGTCCAAACTCTATGCCAAAGTAGCATAGGCTGCATTTTAATCAAATCGGCAATATGCGAAATCCCTAATTCACTGTGGCAGTTAAAAACCGGTGTGCTTTGTGGGACTGCTAATATGAATCTTGAAAAAGCGTTTTCTATGACCTGAATAGAGATGACCTGTTGTTCATTTTTGGAGGGTCTTTCGCACTGGCCACCAGTTCCTCCTCTAAAGCGTTGGTATATATAGAGAAGAGGAATGGGGCCAGTACGCAACCTTGTCTAACACCCCTCTCCACGCAGAACGACTTAGTGCATTCTCCCTTTAGGCCATACCTTACCCTAGCTGAGGCTCCTGCGTATAGTTGCCTCAAAAATAGAACCAGCGAGGGCTCAACATAACCTAGTATGGACAACAGAATCAAAGGCCGCGGTTAGGGCGGCAAAAAATGCGAATAAATTCCCCTCCTTGGCATGGATGTACTTCCCCTGAATTAAGATAAAATGTAAAACTTGTTTGACCGTTCCCCTACCCTCCCTAAAACCGTATTGCACAGGGCTTAGAATATTATTATCCTCAGCCCACTGTTGCAGTCTATTAAGGATCACCCTGCCGGCAACCTTCATGAGTGAATCTAGGAGCGATATAGGTCGATAACAAACGGGGTTATCCCTAGCCCCTTTTTAAAAAATTGGTATAATGACGGACTCCGACCAAGTTTTTATAAAACCCTCAGCACAACAGGCGTTTTGTACCCGAGTTAACAATGGAGACCAAACGTCCATTGTAAATGTATACAAGTCTATCGGTGTACCGTCGGGACCTGGAGCCTTTCTGCCCTTGCTCTCATTTATGGCCATCAGGACTTCACCATGAGTAAGATATACATCAATTAGGATGGAAGGAACAACAGTGTCTACTGTTGACTGGTCTTCAAGGGTAGCAGGATCTCCTACATTGTAGCCCATAAACCAGGGAAAAGAAATCAACCCAGGTGTTCTCACTGATTGCAATCTCCATTCTAACTGACTCTTTATTGGCAAAAAACGGCGCCTTAGCTGCCTGCCAAAAATGTGAACAGTCCCTTTTAAGGGAATCCTCATATAGATTCTGCCAAGCCTGCTCTTTAATTTCCTTCTTTCGATTCCTCCTGGCACTATTATATGCCCTCCTAAGCCCCCTAATTTCTTCATTATCTCTAACAGTCTTATGGAGGGTAGCCTTTAAAGCAGAGTAGGTCCTAGTGCAGGTTGTATCGAACCGACCATTCTTATTATTAGTTATCTTTCTGTCAGGGCGACTCAATATTTCTAGGATCACCAGCACAATCCGTGAGTGCGCAATGAAGATATCCTTGTGCCCAATCTTTTCGCTAAGGCACTCTAAGATATAATCTTTTGCCTTGGACATTATTTTAGGATTCAGAACCTCTGAATCTTTACCGCCCAGCTCAAGGAGGATCCGTTTTGCCGCTCCAATACAGGGTCTTGTGTCCAGGCCAACCTCTCAACCACCGGTATAATACTATTACGGGGGAGACTCATTTTAATGCTCAGTGGAAGATTGTCGCTTAACCCATTGGGGTGGATGATAAACTCGTTTAATCAGGATGCATACCTATTTGGGACTATAATAAAGTCTATGGGGGAGCTAGCACCTCTACCAATGAACGTTGAACCAAATTCAACTGGGGGAGAGCATAACTTGTTAGCAAAACCAAGGTCATGAGAAACCATGATCTCGTTAAAACTTTCCTCCCTTTCAGAGTGAACTAAGTGGTGCATATAGGTATTTTGATCTACCTCATTTTCCTATAGCCCACAATGCGCCTCTGAGCAAATTCCGGTGTTAAAGTCCCTGCTCCAAATTGTGATAACATCCATCCCCGTCGTTACAGGTAAACCACACATGTCCTCATTAAGATTTTTTAAAACGCTGCTGACATTTCCCTTGTCTATGTTGTTATAAAAGTTTATAACTGCAACCACAATTTTGTTAGAGACGTGGATGTTTACTATTTGATAATAGGTAGAAGTCCTGAATACTTTAATCTTCCTAACCTATAACAAGTTCGAAATGTATACACAAATCCCCCCTTTGTTCCTGCCATGGGGTGAGTATAGTGCTGGTATATGGAACGTTTTAAATCCATCTATGTGCAATTCGGCCAACAGCCAGGTTTCCTGCAGACATAATATATCACAATTCCTTATGAAGTCAATCCACACCTGATTGGAAGCCTTATATCGAAGCCCAGAAATATTCCAGGAAATTACGCTCACCAACTCTTGTGATGGCTCTGTTTGGAGTTCCAATACCTGTACCTGTTCTGTCAAGCTTGAGTTTAACCCATCTAACGTATCTACCATAAGGGGACCTACCACCCTTAATGAAGGGGAATCAAGGCTAGATGTTTGGCCTCTTAACTCAACGTTAAAAGCTTTGTTCTCATTATCAACTGGCAAGAATGTTTCCAAGCTCTCGATATCCTTGCAGGCTTTTTGATATACAGGTCTGCAAGATGTTAAGGGCAGTTCCTCAATTTCCCTCGCTACAAAAGTATTCATTCCCAATAATTTTCCTGTGGTTTCAAGGCATTCTCTAGCTTGCAAAGTAAAGGAGACTGATCCTTTGTTCTAGTTCGATTTCCTCTATTATCTTGAAGTCAATCAACATCCTCTAAGGAGTATAATGGAAAATACCTATTTGATATTTCCAGATTATATCTCCAATTACTATTCAAATGGGAGCTGTTTTCGCGACCAATATTTTTCTGTTGCCCCACCAGCCGGTAGAAATACCCCAGGGGAAAACCTTTATACCATCAACCGTGGATTCATTTAAGCCTGATCGAGTGAGTATTTCATGGACTAATGCTGGTGAGCCTAATAATAAGACGACACAATCTCCTTTAAAGGTTTTACTGTGGGGACCCACCCATGATACGCGTCTAACCATCTTGAATGTTGCAAACATCTCTCTTGTTAGCCCTGTTCTAAGACCTAGATAATGAATTGTTTTGTTCTTCAAGGTAACCCCCGATTCATTTTTACTCCCAAGAGATGGAGGGACATTTGTCAGAATTATGGTATATGGAACTGCGGCAGGTGGAAGATTTAAATATACACATTAAGAAAAGCTTTCTTGAGCATAAACCACATTATTACTTAACTTGGGTGCTTTATCAAACGAAGGATCAAGTGACATGTTATCAAACGTCTTGTCCCCCCATTCCTATGTGAACCTTTAAGGGGCGCAGTAATAGAAGCTATTAGGTTTAATGGCGGGGGGTCTTGAGGTGGATTATAATTTTCCTTCACAGTGGTCTGTGCTCTATTTGTATTAATATCAATGCATGTATTCTGACTACAATTTTCCCCTGCGCTTACTTTAAGGGTCTTAAAAATGTATGTCAGGTCTAACTCAATTTTATCTAGTCTTGATACCAGGGTACTAGTAGACTCTTTAAGGAGGATGGTTAACTGGGATAACATATTTGATATCCCTGGCACACCATTAGGAGCTTGACCTTTATTTATGGGTTTGGATTTTCTGTTGGAACAAGGGTTTCGCTCTTTAACCTTAGCTGCAACTGGACAATCCTTTCGCAAATTTGGGTCAAGATTAGATCTTCCAGGATCAGGTGTAGCCGAGACCTCATGTACTAATGGGGGTAATTCAGCTAAAATCTCTATTTCTTTTGGTTGCATGAACGTTTTAATGGAGATGATGCTGCGCCCTCATGATCGATTTCAAATATTTCATCACACCCAGTTTGGACACAACCATTGGGACCACTAAAAGGACCCAAAGATGATACTTGGAGTACTGCTCCCCCATCCCGCAGGTCATGACTAAAGGACCTGGTGCTCCTATTTGATGACAGGTTTTGCGACTCTTTATTCAAAGCCTCCTCAACATTGATAATTTGCTTCTCTAAGGCGCCAACTGCCCCAGTCAGGTATTTCATTAAAGATGTACTTGAGTCAGGGACCTTCTTTGTTTTTGGTCCCTGTGCAGAGGTATGGAGTTTTCTTTTCCCCATGTTGAAACCCATACTTTAGCTATGTATGATCTCAAAAGTGGACTTCGGTCCCGATATGCCCTAACTAGAGTCAGGGATGAATATACTGATCACCACAATAATCAAGTCCCAAAGTTTGCTAGTTAACATAAGAAAAACTAAGAAATGTCTTACTGGAAATAGAAAGTAAAACCAAGAGTCCTGGCCCAGCCCGGCCTCCTCTGGGTGATGACAGGCCCGCCCTTGGCCCGGGCTTAGCCCCGGCGAGCCCGCGTGTGTCCCACGCGTGTCCTGCGCCGCGGGAGCTCCCCTGCAGATTTAAATCCCAGCTGGCTTGGTGGCACAAGTCCTCACACAGCTCCTCTCGCGAGACCGCACTGCCTTGTGGGGGATGTAGTTTCAGGGAGTCTGCGGTCCTCGATCAGGAGCTTGGAGCATGTAGCGTGGAGCAACAAGGACGACGATATGGCCTCCCAGAGCAGTCCTCAGGCAATACAGAGGTGCAGAAAGGAGAGCACAAGCAAACAAAACAACCGGCCAAACAGATAAGAGCTTCCCGCGCCGCGGGAGATCCCTTGCCGATTTAAATCCCAGCTGGCTTGGTTGCACAAGTCCTCACGCTGCTCCTCTCGTGAGACCACACTGCCTTGTGGGGAATGTAGTTTCAGGCAGTCTGCGGTCCGCGATCAGGAGCGGGGAGCGTGTAGCGTGGGGCAACAAGGACGACGATATGGCCTCCCAGAGCAGTCCTCAGGCAATACAGAGGTGCAGAAAGGAGAGCACCAGCAAACAAGACAACCGGCCAAACAGGTAAGAGCGAGTCAGTTAACTCATACGATAATTATCGCCTGCGTTAAACACATTCAAACTCATAATTCCAAGTTTATGCATGGGTCTCAATATTACGAAGAACATATTTTCAGGCCCTTAGTGAAATTTGTATGTATTTCCCCAGTGACCCTTGTTTAAAAAAAAAATATTTATTTTCAGTTTTCATGACAGTTGTCAAACACATAACAATAAAAGCAATCCCACATATTCCACCCACCCACAGGTTGTGTTACCTATTTCTCGGTTAACACTGCCAGAGAGTGATTCCTCCCCTTCCATATAGTACCAATGTACAAGGAACATACAGCAAGTCTTTTCTTCTTTTTCTGTTGATGTACCGTTGATGTCCCAGTTCCCCATAAGTTCTACTAATTGCCTCCTGCCAGTCTGTCCGTCTTTGATTCCAGAATCTTCATGTGCTGCTGTCTGAGTCCTGTTGCTGCGATTCCGGCTGTGCTACCTGAGCCCCTGCTTCATCAAATGTTCTTTATATGTCCTCCCACAAAGATCAATTCTGACACCTTTTCATTCCTCTAGGACACTCAAATGTGTGTCCCTTATGCCAGTGCCCACTCAGTTGTGTCCCTTACCCATAGAGATGCAGCAGTCCTTCTAGTCCCTAACTAGCCTATGGCTGTAGGCCCTTTCCATAGAATTAGCGCTACATGCAGAAACCTATACTTCATTGTATTTTTTTTCAATTTCACTGTTATGCGCAACCTGCATTCCCATTGGGAGGGGCCCACAACAATCCCTGTCACTATCATTGGTTGCGTCACCACTTCCAACCAGTAGACTGAAATCCCATCACAAGACCATGTAATGTGTATAAAAGAGGCCCCTCATTGCCCACATCTTCTTGGATAGATTCTACTTAGCTTAATTTAGGTCAGATACATATAATGCACATAATTAAAGTGAATCAGTTTGACTCTGGAGTTGCCAAAGACCCCTTTTATCAAGGCACAAGTGATCTTCCAGTGGCTATCTGAAAGACATTTGCCTAAATCATCCCCCCAGGCCAATCTGTCTTTCAGCTCTGTCTGTACCCAGATCAAGGGCTGCCTGAAGAGTCTCTATCCAAGGAGCTGGCTCCAGAAATCCAGTCTACATCTCTGGCAGTCCCAGCAATCTTGGCATTGTGATCCTACACTACCATGAATGCTTCATGTGGGCCCTGGAAGAGAAAATCATGTCCCCAGAGCATACGTTACCCAACGACTGACATCTTCCCTCCCTCCACTGTGTGATTAACATATCCGTAGTTATGCGCTTAAACAGTTGCAGTACCCACAATTGAAGGTCCCTCAAGAATTGTGAATGCCTGAGGACCCCAGAGGCCCTTTACTTCCAGACCCAGGCAGTATGTCTCACTATATATGATTATGAATACTCCCCAGCCACTCCCAACTCTTTCATTGGCAATTCCATCATGGGGTGTCATTACAGGTCCACTTAACAGTCATTTCTTCCAATTATCCTCGTCTGTGGCCAATTTGGTTGCATGCTGTATAGTCCCAATCCCTACACCCCTTGATCCAATTTAAACATATCCAGAACGACTCTGCTCCACTTTCCAGCCCATACCAGAAAGACCAGCAGTTTTGAATGTGTTGTGTGGCAGAGGGCACAAAGAGTTTTATACAGTGTAGAGACATCTAGGGAGAATCACCATCTTTGCAATTATAATTCTTCCTGTAATAGATAGGGACCACATTTTCTGAAACTGTATTGATGACTGTAACCCATCCAGTATCCTCCCCACATTGTACCAGTACTGTTTCTAAGTTGTCAGTGTCACCATTATTTTGATGTACTTGAACTTATTCAAATTCCATTTTAGGCAGCTGGTTCTCAAAGCATCCTACCAGGGACACCAGAGGAAACAACAAGAGTATTTTTCTGTTGATTCTCAGTCCTACCATGGACAACCTTGGACGAGATTCTCTTGGATGTGTTTCGTAAAACAAGGTGTTGTCCATGTACACTGAGATCACTTGGATGGAGTCTTCAATTTCAATGCCCCAGACCCTGATCTTCTTCCGGAGCTTAATTGACAAAGACTCCAGTGCCCAAGCAAATAGCAGTGGAAAAAGCGGGCAGCCTTGTCTGATGAAATCTTTTTTGCAAGTCGTCCATATTTATTCATACATTTTGAAATACTTTGGGATCTGTAAGAGATTAAACTTCTCTGTTAGAGACTACATGCCCTGGGACAAAGACAAGTCACAACCTAAATCTGAGAAAATCTGACACCTATGTCCTACTGAAAACAGAGAGAAAGCAGGAATTAGATGTCAAAGAAGTTAAATGATCACTGAAAAGGTTAGTCTTCAATAGGAAGACAACAGTGTATGAGAGTACTAAGTATTGTGACTCATTGCTGAATTGTGCAAGAGTTAAGAATTCCCTTGTAGAAAGCTGGCTCTGTATATACTGTACCAAAGTAATGTATAGTGTGCACAAAGTCCAGGGCGTCCCTAGAGGTATAGCTGAAGCTGAATTAGGTAAGTACTAACAGCTCTATTTGTGGTAGTGTGGGCATGCAGTTAGGCTTATCCAGAGCATGTGATAAGCATTTATTGTAGTCACTCACTCAAGGACTGATTACACACACACTCAGAGACAGAGACGAAATCCAGACCAATTAGGTAAGTATAAAAAGGTATACTTATGTTTTATTTAAGAACTAAGTAGTGCTTGGCACAGGTAAGTAAAATATATTCTCAAATGCAATACTGTTCAAGGAAATGCAGTTGTAGCTGAATGTGCAGTTGTTAAAGGTTTGTATCACTTTAAAATGCAGTTTGAGTTATACAATAAGTACTTTCAGGTTGCTTTTAGTTACATTTGGATTACTTTGAGTACTGGGGGTGGTATGCCTAGATACCACACCTCAGCATCTCACAATACAAGGTAAGCATGACTTTTTGTACTTTGCAATTGAGTTTTCTTTTCTCCATACAACAACAGTTCAACACTTAGAACATTTTTAGGCCCAAAATCTCTTAACATAGGTTCCTATGGGAGAAAAGTGTTAGTGCTTATCCAGGTAAGTACATGACTTACAAGTGGGAGTTTTGGGGGTTCTCCAAGGTCTAGATTGGCACTCGAGATGCACCACCAGCGGGACTGGGACAGCCGGGTGCAGAGTGCAGGGGCCTAAATACTAAATTTAGGGGCGTTAAAGGGGTGTGCAGGTCGGGACTAAAGAGTCCCTTCCTTGGGGTGGGTACACCCCCTATTATGCCACCCTCTAGTGGGAGGGGGCATTTGCCTCTTCCTAATTGTCTGAGTCCCCCCATCTTCAATATGGAGGGGACTAAGATGTGTGCTTCCGCTCGCCTCCCCCACCTGATTGGTGGGGTTGGCAATGGAAGGCACACCTCTCTTCCTAGTATGGTTTTCCCGCCGATTCTCCCACCCAAAGTGGAGGCCAGAACTGGTGGGAGACAGTTTCTGGGGGCAGCAAAAGTCAGTGACAGCTTCCAAAGGCGACAGGCCTTTGAAGCTTCTCTTTTCGTGGACCCAGCCCACCCTGGGGGAGGAGGCATGATTCCTCTGCCCAGGATGACCTTTGTTTCTGGACCCAGAGAGCGGAAGCTCTCTCCCCAGGGGTCCAGAAACCTGGCTGGTGGTGGCAATTGGCGGGTAGCCATTCAGGAACCACACCAGGGGTGGTTGATTCTAAGGGGGTGTCTCTAAGATGCCCTCTGAGTGCATTTTGAATTAAATCCAACACTGGCATTGGTATGGGTTAAATGTGCTTAGAAGTTTGCTACCAAACTTCCCATTTTTTAGTAAAGCCATTAAGGAGCTGTGGAGTCTGTAATGACAAACTCCCAGACCATATTCCCTTTATGGCTTTACTACACTTGCAGGAGCTTGCCTCCTGGATGGCCAACAACTGCCTGAGGCTGAATGGTAGCAAGACAGAGGTGCTCGTGGTGGGGGGGGGGCCCGTCTGTGTGGTCATCGGCATGGTGGCCAACCTGTCTAGGCCCAGTCCCCATGCCATGCCACCAGGCTAAGAACCTGGGTGTATGGGTAGATTCGGACCTTACATTCGAACCGCAGATTAGTCGTGTGGTGGGGGCGTGCTTTGGTGTCCTTAAAGGTCTACGCAAAATTATGGACCTTCTCCCTATAGAAGCTAGAAGGACGCTAGTGCATGCCCTTGTCACCTCTCGATTAGAATATGGTAACCTATTGTATTTAGGTGCCACAGTTAGGAGCCTAGACCGATTGCAGGTGCTGCAAAATGCTGCGGCTCGGTTGGTCCTTAGGCTCCCTAGAAGGGACGCCGCTAAAAGTGCCCTGGAGGCTCTTCATTGGCTCCCTGTCAGAAAGAGAATTGCGTTTAAGGCCCTATGTACGTGCCACCGGATTATTCAAGGCATTGGGCCTAGGCCCCTGCAGAACCTCATCACTGCCTACAGGCCCGGCCGGTCCCTTAGATCTACTGGAACTGGCCTGTTGGTTATCCCCAAAGTCAAAAAGACCCGAATAGGTGGCAGATCCTTCCGGCTTCTGGCAGCTAGGAGCTGGAACAAACTCCCGCTTGAGCTTCGATTGGAACCCTCGGAGATCAGGTTCAGAAGAAAGCTCAAAACACATCTGTTCCTTCAATAAAATTCCTGGGCGCCTGAGCACAGTAGGGGGCTTTGGGATTTCTCACTCGCTGTAGCGCGGGGACACGCCGTTGGGCGTAACCAGGCGCTTTATAAGCTTCCTTATTATTATTATTATTACACTTACAATGTAGGGGTACAGGTCTCATGCCACTGTACCCTCACCTTAGGGCTAGTGCACCCTTTTTGAGGGGTGACTTACTTAGGCCTTAGGCAGTGGGTTGCAGGCATGGCAGACAGAGATATGTGCTATGTCGACACTTCACTTTTCCCTGCACCAAAACATGCAGCCTGCAATAGCAGTGTGTGGGTATAGAGGTACAGGGTCCCTAAGGGTGGCACAATAGGTGCTGCAGCCCTTAAAGGTCTTCCCTGGTCTTATTGCCCTTGGTACCCATGGTACCTTTTACAAAGGGCTTACCTGCGGCCAGAGATGTGCCAATTGTGGGTACAAATTACAGTCTTGGGAAAAAACACAGGCCGTGGGAACCTGATTGTCAGGGACCCAGAGCACATCAAGTCAGGCTGCATGAGACGTCAGGCAAAAAGTGGACGTAACCATGCAAAAGGGCACTTTCCTACATCCCTCGATATGCTTTACAATCTTCTTAAGGGACAAGAAACTCTCATGCTGGAACCAAAGAAACCGGTACTGCAAAGCAAAGCAGTTCCCTCACTGCTTGGTGTAGTATTTGTTATTCAAGCACTCAATGTACACTACATAGATATTTATATATAGACAAAGGTTGACATCTACAATGGCAGATTAAAATGTTCATCAACAGTCCAGGGTCAGGTAAAGTTCAGCAACAAAGTGGCCTACTTTGTTTGTCTTCTCTGCCGTCTCTGATTCCGATGAAGATCAACAATGTTCCCTCTGTACGAGACCATAATGTGTTTGTTCAGAGATCTGACTATTGGAAGAGCCTTAGTAAGCATTATTGGCCTGTCTGATTCACAGAGTGCATTTAATTTATTTGGGATGACATAAGTTACACCACATCTCACAATGACTGAAATCAATGCACTTGTTTCCAGTATATCAGATATCAGTTTTTAGACCAGTGTTCAGCCTGCTACATTCACCATTCTTATGTATCCTCCTACTCCATTTCTCAACATTGTCCCTTCATCTGTGGGCACTTTCACGGTCTGCTATTACTCCTCTCACTCTCTGCCTATTCTGGTTTTCCCATTAGATAATTTATCCACTGTTATTGCCACTGATAGACTGCCACATTATCTAATGTAGTAAAAATCAATGTAGCATGTGTGTGACTGTTTGAAATCTCAATATTCAAAATATGTTTCCTAAAAGGCCAATCGTTTAGACCAATGGAGAAGAGGAACCACAGTGGTGTATCCGAATTCATCCTCCTTGGATTTTCAGAGCCTCCAAATCACAAGGTCATTCTGTTTGTGGCTTTTCTAACAATATACCTGATAACCCAAGTGGCAAATTGGACTATCATTTTCATCATTCAGGTGGATGCTCAGCTTAACACACCTATGTATTTCTTTCTCAGCATCTTGTCGTTTATGGACATCTGCCTGACAACCTGCACAGCTCCCAATTTGCTGGCCAATGTCTTTTCAAAAAAGAAAAGTATCTCTTTTGTGGGATGCTTTCTGCAACTCCATTTCTTACTTTCCTTTGGGAACATGACTCTCTTTCTGTTGGCCATCATGGCCGTCGATCGGTACCTTGCCATCAGTAAACCACTGCATTATGTCTTTCTGATGAGTAAGGGAATCCAGGTACGACTGGTGGCTGGATCCTGGCTGATTGTCTCTCTACACTCTGCAGCACACAGTATCCTGGCAGCTAGACTATCCTACTGTGGATCCAATGAGATACAGCACTACTTCTGTGACCTTGCACCTCTTTTCAAGCTATCTTGCTCTGACACATCTCCCAACGAGCTCCTGCTTTTGACTGAGACATCACTGTTCCTGCTGATCCCCTTCTTCTGCATCATCATCTCTTACATCCTCATCATCCACAGCATCTGGAGAATGCACTCAAAGGAAGGGAGATCCAAGGCTTTCTCCACCTGCTCCTCCCACCTCTCTGTTGTGGCTATGACATACGCCCCATTGTTGTACACATATATCCGCCCAGCCTCAGCCTATTTGCTCAATAAAGACATCATTGTCAGTGTGCTGCACACCATGGGCTGTTCCCTGCTCAACCCATTTGTCTATAGTATTAGAAACAAAGAGGTCAAGATGGCTTTGTCTAAGGTCCTGGTCAAAAGGGTATTTTCCTTGAATAAGTAAACATCATGTCTATAGTGTCTTTGGGGTTCTTGGTGTAGTGGCATCCAATTAGAGAAACTGTAGGAAAATGTTATATCACATATATTTTTCATGTACATGTTTTTAATGTATCTGAATGTTCATTCAGTTATAGTGTTCCAATAATCGTGAATGAAACATGGACTGTATGTGTTGTAATTTTACTCATGAATCTGAAATCTAGTTTAAAATGCCCATAAACCCCTAATTAAAAAGGTGATAAAATTATAGCATTCTAATGCAGATGCTGTTGTCACATACTCGAAGCAGCCTTACCACTGTATTACCCTTCGTAATACAGCCTAACTCCACTTTGCCATGGCACTCTTTTCTCCACCATCAGGTGTTTCAATTGTTTAGTTGCTCCTCTTCTTTGAGATAGGTAGATTTTTGCAGTAAAGCAAGTATGTTGGAAATATATTTAGGCTTTCCCTTGTGGTACACAGGAAGCTAAAAAGCCTTGTTAGACCTGGCATTTTTAGCATGTTTACCCCCAGACTTTTTGCTTTTTGACCAATTTTTCGTTGGCTTTAGGACTCTTGGCACTCGTCCAATGCTAATCAGTGCTAAAGTGCATATGCTCTCTGTGTAAACTGTGATTCTGATTGGTTATCCAAGATTGGCGTATTTGGTTTACTGGTAAGTCCCTAAAAAGTGCACTGAGTATGCCAGGGCCTGTATTAAATGCTACTAGTGAGCATGAAGCACTGCTTGTGCCACCCACACAAATAGCCCTGTAAATGTGTCTCAGACCTACCAATGTAGTGTCTACGTGCGCAGGTTTGAACTGCCATATTGACCCTTTTCTTACATGTAAGGCACCCCTCAGGTAGGCCCAGGTACCCCCATTGGCAGGGTGTAGTATATGTGAAAAATAGGTCAAGTGCTGCCGTGTGCTACATGTCCTGATAGTGAAATACTGTGTATTTCCCTTTTCACTGTTGAAAGGCTAGCTGTCACAAAGGCTACCTTTGGAGCTGAACTGTAACATTTAATATGGGTAACTTTCATTTGGGAACAGCTAGAGATTTGGAGTTTAGGCTCTCTGAACTAAAGGCCAGATGTATCAACATTGAATTTTGCAATTCCATAATAGCGAATTTTACTGATTCTCAATTATGGAATTGCAAAATGCAATGTATGTAGGTTTCGCAATAATAATTGCGATTCCTACCTATTCCTTATTTGCGGCTCGCAAATTGTGAGTCGCAAATAAGGAATGGCTTCCCATTCATTCCTATGGGCCTAGAGGCCCATAGGAATGAATGGGAATTGAATGCGCAATTTGCGAGTACCCAATAGGTACTCGCAAATTGTGCATGAAATTTCAAGGTTGCAAGGGTGCCAAATGGACACCCTGTTGCACCCGTGAAATATACATGTGTGTACATGTGGCACAAATACATACCCTAAGGGCATGTATGTGCGCCACATGGCACCTAGAAAAATGCAAAGAAGTGCATTTCACTTGGAATTCGCAAATGATCACCAACTTGTAGTTGTGACTCCCTATTTTGCGATTGCCTTTTGGGATGGTACATCCCAAAAGGCTTTTTTCTGTTTGCAAATGAGCCGATTCTGTGAATCGTCCCGTTTGCGAACGGGAAAACGCTTGATACATCTGGCCCTAAGAATTTAATAACACATCTTTTGGTAAAGGTGATTTTTTTAAATTGTGTGTTAAAAAATGCCACTTTTAGAAAGTAATACAACAGGGGATTTTACCTATACCTCTAGTACTGATTGAAAAAACAATTAATGCATAAAGAAGGGTAAACCAACATTTATTAGTTTGCCCTGACACTTGATTTATGTCATTCTTTTTTTTTAGTTTTAGAACTTTTATCATTTCAGATCAGAGAAGGAACATCATCAACTTCACATTAAACCATACATCAATGTTAAAAAACAAAAACAATATATTCAATTAATATGAAACAAATAATCATACAATACAATTGTGCTCTCTAGTTACAAAAAAATAATATGAAGAAAATCATTCAACAGTTTCCAAAGGACAGTACAAGAAAAAACACTACGGTTGACAAATGAAATTACATTCCAGGGGGTGAACCAATTATGATTGCACCCACATTCTTGTTCCAGTATTTACTATGTTTGGATATTGTTTAACACAGGGAATGTAACGAATGCCGATGGCACAACTCAAAAAAAGAATGACATAAATCAAGTGTCAGGGCAAACTAATAAATTTTGGTTTACCCTTCTTTATGCATTAATTGTTTTTTCAATCAGTACTAGAGGTATAGGTAAAATCCCCTGTTGTATTACTTTAAAGGCCCAACCTACCCTCTTTCACACACGGCCAAACCCCCCTTCTTTATAAAAATAAACTTTTAGAAAGTAAGCATTTACTTACTTGACAATTTTGTGTGCCTCTGCTTGTTTGTGTATTCAGCATCTGTTTTTGGAGTGATAGGAGCTGGGGATGTGCATTCACTCTAGACAGTCATAAGGGGATTGAAGTGTGTCCTGCCTTTCCTGGGTGACGCATAGCTGGGCGGAATACACCTGGTCTGCATTTAGAGTTGTGGGAGGAGTTTCAACTTGCACCTGAATAAGCCATGTCTGCTCTGCACAATGCTGTCTCCACTTCCTGTAGTGAAGCTGGACCAAAGAGGGCAGAACTGGTTTGGACTGGGCTCAGAGACCCTTGCCACAAAGGCTTCAAAGACAAAATGGGGTATAAATATTAGACCTGAAACCCCAGAACTTTAGATTACTCCTGGACTATGAGGGCCCTGCCAAGAAGAAGAGCTCAAGAGCTTTTAGGAGGAGTACTGCCCTTTTGCTGTGTGTTGCTTTGCTGGGTTGTGCTGCAGTTGCTGCTTCTGTCCATGGGCAGTGGAAAGGACTGGACTTTTGCCTTGCTGTGGTATCCTGTTTAAGACGATTCTCCAAGAGCATAAAGTAGAGCTTGCCTTCTGTTCTGAAGTCTCAGGACACAAAGACTTCACCTGCATCTTGCTTAACAGCACCTGTATTCCCCTGCAGAACTCCTGATTGCCAAAGGGTGCCAATTCCAGTTCCTGGGCCCTTGGAATCGTGTGGTTGTTGCTGCAACCCAAGAAAAACAACACTGACAAGTTATTGACACTGCCAGTGATGCAGCGACCTGCACCAAGGCCGGGGGCACCGCGCATGAAGAGCACAACGCACCTCCCTGCCTGCACCACAGCTCCAACTCCTGCAAGTTATCGATCACTCTGACATTAGCTCTCGCATTGCTGTCGATCGCCACCAGAGCTTGCCTCTTAACATCACGGAGCTGATAACTAATGTCCATGACTTCCAGAACTCATCGACACTGCTCTGCTGAACGGAAACATTGGTTCACGGCAGACACTGCCTCACGTCCCATGCCAGCCTGGTTTCGATGCCTCGCCTCCTCGGGGACTCGACTCCTCACGCCCTTGCCTCCCCTGTGGCAGTAAGACGCTGGCCTTGTCTTGGCAATCGACACCTCACTTCCACCATGCCATGCACAGTCCTGTTAACTTCGTTTTCCAAGGTACTGTTACATGTCAGTCCATGTGACTCCGTGTCTGGCCCGCACACCTCATGGTTGGCACCGTTCTTTGGATTTGTGCTTGTCAGGGTGTTGTAATATCCCAAGTTGGAGCTATATGGTTCTGTGAGCTGTATTTGTGCAGTAATCCTTTTAAATGTTATATTTTGAATTTGAATTGTGTACGTTGGATTTTTGTTTTGGTTTGTTCTTGCTTGGTTTAGCTAAAGTTACTTTATTTTCCTAAACTGGTGGGGTGTCTTTTTGTATCTTTTTCACTGTGTTACTGTTTGTCTGGGTGCAAATACTCTACACATTGCCTTTTGGATAAGCCTGTCTGCTCATGCTAAGTTACCAAGGGGGAGTTGGCCTGTGGGCCGCTCTGGGTGCCGCTGGCGCCAGCATTGCCCGTCCTCGCGTCTGCGGCGCGGCTTGCCCCCTCTACCCCCCCCGGTAGGGAGGGGACTACAAGGACTCACAGCCTGTCCTACCGGACCACGAGGGCGCCTGGAGGAATTGCTCCGTGGTCGCCTGACCCACACCTCACAGGACGCCATCCACTGCTGCGGGTGACCCGAACCAGACAGAGCCCTACTCAGCCACTACAGAGGGTACAAGACCCATTGCCCGGCACGGCCACACAGCCATTTCTGACAGTGCCGGTGCGAGGGGACGAGAAGACACACGAAGACCTGGGCCGGGTGGCCCTGCAGCGCGACCACAATGGGAAAGCGCGACCTCAATCAGCGCAAACTGAACTTTGCTGGGGCCTCCCTACCCGTCACTGACCCCCCACTGGAGGCCCGAATGGAGGCGACTGGGGGTGAGGACCGGGAAGATACCACCTCCCTCATGACAGCCATGATGACAGAGATGAGGGCAGGTTTCAAGGCGCTGGACGGGCGCTTTGACAGTCTGGAGCGCCGCATGGACGACATGGACTCCAAACTCCAGGCACACGACCGACGGCTGGACCTAGCAGAATCCAGGATTTCCGATGTAGAAGATGGCGCAGCGAAATCCCTGAAGAGGCTGGAGAGAGTGGAGAGGATCCTCAAGGAGGTGGCCATCAAAAATGAGGATCTTGAAGCCCGGGGACGAAGAAACAACGTGCGCATTACTGGCCTGGCGGAGACGACGCAAACTGGCCGGATGGACACGTTTGTTGAACAGTTGCTCATTGATCTCTTTGGCCGAGAATCCTTCACTCAGGGCTTTGTGGTGGAACGTGCCCACAGATCGCTGGGGCCCCGGCCCAAAACAGGTCTCCCACCACGCCCCATCGTAGCCCGCCTCATGAACTTCAGAGACCGCGACACAGTCCTCCGGGCGGCAAGGGACCGTGGTGAGGTGACATGGCAGGGCAACACGCTTTCCTTCTTTCCTGATTTCACCTTCACAGTCCAGGAAGCGCGCAAAAAGTTCAACGGGGTTAAGGCCACACTTCGGAATCTTGGTCTGCGCTACGGAATGCTCTACCCAGCTAGACTCAAAGTGGACATTGATGGCAGGCCCCGCATCTTTGAAACACCCACGGAGGCCCAGGAATTTTGCCACCATTATAAGCGACGTGACGAGGGCCCCTCTCGGTCTGGGTCCCACCCGCCTGCTTCCCCGCTCGGACATGCCTCCCAAACCAGCGTTGATTTATTTGCCGAGACGGGCAATGGCTGAACATTTTATCTAGACATTTTGGGCTGAAACATTTTTTGCTCTTGTTACCTGGCGCACGGACTGGTTTGGTCGCTCGTGCGCAGATCATCCTATATCGTTTACTCCCCGACCGGCGTGGCGTTGCCACTCCCCATGGCGGATGCCACTGTTGTCTCACTACTCTTTTTCTTAATGCAGCTGAGCTATACTCTTTCATTGTATTTTGCAACCCTGTGTTTTGTTTGGCTCGCTGCTTGGTTCATAGGGATATGCCTCCCTGGGTTGTTTGGAGGCTAGGTGGGGGGAGGGGGTAGGGTAAGTTTGTTAGTTAGTTTGAAAGCATTCTGCGCACAGATGGCAGACACACACCACATTCCATCGCACGTCTCAGTAGCCCCTGGCTCACCCTGGATTGCACATATAGACACGATCTCTTATGACCAGACAGCCTAGGCGGGATGACTTATCCCGGATTACCCTGATGTCCTGGAATGTCAGGGGCCTAAACGACACAAGGAAGTGCAGGCAGGTCTTCAACTACCTCGGCAGACATACAATCGATATTGCGTTTCTTCAGGAGACGCACCTGAGTCCTACGGGGTCCCGGCTGCTGGCGAGGAGCTGGGGATCACACCGCTTTTTCTCTGACTTTAGCAGATACTCCAGGGGGGTGGCCATCTTGGTGCATAAGCGAATACCCTTCATGCTACACTCCACGGTGGAAGACCCGGAGGGCAGATACTTGTTGGTGACAGGCTCACTGTTTCATCAGACGGTTACCCTGGTAAACGTGTATGGCCCCAATGTTGACACCCCTGCCTTCTTTCACAACTTACAGACAAACTGACCACGACAGCCACTGGCCACTTACTTGTCGGGGGGGACTTTAATTTACTCCTTAACCCCACACGGGACGGGACTTCCACCGCTGCAGACACTAAGAAACACTCCAGACCGGTCATGGTTGAAATATGTGAGGACTACTCCCTCGTAGACATCGAAGCTAGACTACACGGGAATTCCACGGAGTATACACACCATTCCAGCTTCCATAACACTTGGACTAGACTAGATTACTGGCTGCTCTCCCCCGGGGTGGCTGAATGGGTGACATCACACACCACACTGCCGCGTACACTTTCGGACCACTCCCCAGTGGCGTTACAGCTAGATATACCACGACCTGGCGGCTTTGAACGGCAATGGCGGTTCCCTGGTAAGGCTCTTGCGGACACGGTGTTCACCGAAACACTCCGAACTGCTATCATGGACTATTTTGAGCTGAACACGGGGTCAGTGGACACACACTCTACCTTGTGGGAGGGGTTTAAGGCCACTATAAGGGGGGTATGCATTGCCACTCATGTGGGAGTTCTGCGCTCTATTAGAACCACGCTTACACGCCTGGAGAAAGACATCCGACAAGTGGAGGAGGACCAGCTCCGAGCCCCTTCTGAGACACTTGAAACGCGCCGCCTTTCCCTGCTGCTGGAGTTTCGGGAAACGGCCGATAGAGAGCTACATTTTCTGGCCACACAGCACTCGGCACGGCAGTATGGGGAGGGAGACAGACCCGGGAGGCTGCTAGCACACCTACTACGCCCGCCACGACAGGCGCAGTACATCACGGAAATAACGGCCCCGGATGGTACGCGGCGGCATACCACCCCCGAAATATCCCACACCTTCTTCTCCTATTACACTATCCTCTACTCCTCATCCATTGCCAACGACCTGCGCGCTCAAGGCTCCTACCTTGACGAAATTGCATTGGTCTTTCTGGAAAGACACATGCAAGAGTTCCTTGCACACCCGATAACATCCGACTCGGTAGTGGAAGCCATAGACGCTTTACGAGGCTCGGCGGCTCCAGGTCTCGATGGCTTCTCGGCAGATTTTTACAAGGCCTACAAGGAGGAACTGGTGCCGGAGTTATTAGAGGTCTATGCTGAGGCTCTGGAGACGGGTGTCTTGCCCCCCACGTTTAGGGAGGCGGTTATCATCTTGCTCCGGAAACCCGGAAAGGACCCTGCCCTCTGTGGCTCCTATAGGCCCCTTTCGCTATTGAATACTGACTATAAAATCTTGGCGAAAGTAGTGGCCACGCGGCTGGCCCTTTTAATGGAATTCATCATATCCCCAGCTCAATCGGGGTTCGTGCCGCATCGATCCACCTCGCTGAATCTGCGCACCTTATTCGCAGTGCTTCACCGGGTAGACCCCGACACTCCGGCAGCCGCAGTGCTTTTAGACGCTGAGAAGGCGTTTGACTCCCTGGAGTGGCCCTTTTTCCTCTCCATTATGAGACGGATGGGCATGCCGGAGGTTTTTGTCTCCACAGTGGCGTTGCTGTATACTAAGCCAACGGCTCGTATACGCCTAAATGGCACCCTTACAGAGGCGTTCTCCCTGTCCAGAGGCACGAGGCAAGGGTGCCCCCTGTCCCCCTTGTTGTTCATTTTAGCCATGGACCCCTTGGTCCGTCAATTCCAGGACAACCACAGCTTCCGGGGCCTACAGTTTCGCACGGGTCCTCTGCTCGCATCATTGTATGCGGACGATCTAATACTCTATGTCCGGGCTCCGGCCGAAAACTTGGCACCATTATTAGCGGAAATCACGCGGTTTGGCACATACTCCGGCCTGCGCATGAATTGGCGCAAATCCCTCATTTTCCCACTGACCGCCGCCACTACGCCCTGGGAATGCGAGTACCCCTTGGAGTGGTGCGACGAATCGGTGAAATACTTGGGTATACACGTCCATCTTAACACGGTGGACATTATCCGGCTCAACTATGGCAGAGCGCTGGATTTTTTGGAGGACAACATTACCAAGTGGCTCAGGCTGCCGCTCTCAATGGTGGGATGCATTGCCATAGTAAAAATGGTGGTGCTACCTCGGTTTTTGTACTTATTTAATAATATCCCAATACCTCTGACAAAATTTTTTTTCACGCAGCTACGAACATTGCTGCTGCGGTTGATATGGGGCAACAAAACCCCTCGAGTTGCGTGGCACGTTTTGACCCTGCCCTACGAAAGAGGTGGCCTGGGAGTGCCCGATTTTTATCGATATTTTTTGGCAGCACAGGGTTCCTTCGCATACCCTTGGTTCCACCCAGATGCGCGCATACTGTTCTTGAAGCCGGAAACGGACCTGGTGTTGCCCCACTCCTTGGCTACACTGCTCCCGAGAGGGTTCCCCCGCGACCCCCAGGATATCCAAACGGTATCGTCCACATGCTGGGCCTGGGAGAAAATCCGGAGGTTACTTAAACTTGATATACTATACTCCCCACTCCTCCCCCTCCCTAATGCACACTGGCTTCCGATCACTGGTGAGGCGGTGGTGCGTACTACACTCTCTAAGTTCGGCCTACACACGGTGGGGGACCTATTCCCAGACGGACATGCCTTTAGTTTGACGGAGGACCCCCGGTTCCAGGACCGTACTTTTATGGACTCCTTTGTACTGTCCCGACTGCGTTCCTTACTGCGAGCCACATTTCCCACCTTCCCACTGGCTCCAGAGGAGGCGCAACCCCTGACCGCAGTTATTCAACATCCATCGGGGACACACATGGTTACTAAGATATACAGACTTAGCTTAGCGGCTGCTCCTGCAGCAGACGAGAAGGTCCGCCTGGCTTGGGAAAGAGATTTGGGGAAACAAATCACGGATGAGGAATGGGCTCAGTGCTGTGCTGTAACAAAAACAGTGTCGTTGAACACCCGGCACAAGCTCATTCATTTCAAATTCCTGAGGCGTATGTACCACACCCCTGCTCTGGCCCACAGAATAGACCCCTCCCGATCCCCTATGTGCCCGAAATGTAAAACTACAGAGGCTGATTTTGCTCACCTATCATGGACCTGCCCCCGACTGCAAGACTACTGGCTACAGGTACACAGCACATTTGGTAAAATACTAGGCGTCCCCCTAACTCCGACCCCTGAAATTGCTTTGTTAGGCTTCGTGACGAACTTCCCACCAGCGGTTCGCAGGCTTGCAACGCTGGGCTTCTTGCTAGCTAAGCGCGAGGTGGCCTTACTTTGGTGCTCCGCAAGAAGCCCGACGGTGAAATATTGGTTGAAGAGCTTGGCCTCCTGCAATGTCAACTGCGTAGAGTACTCCTCCACCATCCCTACATCGTCTAGACCCTTAGACATATGGGGGCCGTACCGCGCATACATTGCTAAACTCGCAGCTGACCACCAGGCGCAGCTAGACAACCAACTGTACCCGGAGGGAGTGGGTTAGCCTGTGCTGTTGGTACATCTTATGCGCTGCCGCTGAACACTATCTGTGGGGGCCGGTTGGGCTTGTTATTGCATCCGGGGCTATTTACTGGCTGTGATAAACTGTTGTGGATATCCCCAATCCCTTTGGACTTTGCACTTGTTCCTACGCCGTAAGCTGTCATTCAGGGTGTTTTTGTACTGCAAGATGGGGTGTATTGTTTCCATTGCTGATGGTTTGTGTATGATGCTTCTGAAAATGACAAATAAAGTTTAAAAAAAAAAAAAAAAAGTTACCAAGGGGGTGAGCAGGGGTTATCTAAAGTTTGTAACTCCCTTGACCTGACTAGAAGCAAGGGTCCCTACTTTGATAAAGTGCATATCTGTGCCAACTAGAGACCTTAATTTCTAACAAGCCTTGATACCTTCCAGCTGCCCACACTGGAGGTAACATTAATAAAGTGCATTTAGCGAGACATGTAATTTGTTTCACTTGTGATGTTGCCATACAGTGAGTTGGTGCAACAGAACTATTGAGTCTTACTGTCAATTCTGGAGCAGCAGAAATGTGTCAGCAATCTGTGTCCTTAGTTTTGCTCTGTAATGTTAGTTGTGTTCTCACAGTGCCCTCACCCTACTGAGTTGGTAAAAATAAATAAATGCAGGCGATTAGAATATTGGGGATTTGAAGACTTACGGGATAAAGCAAACTACTAATGGTGAAATATCAAGAGATATAAAGGAACTATGAAAAGGTTTAGTAAGATCTTTCACTGTAAAAACTAGCCATGAGAAAGACCAATAATGACTCATGTCACAGAATCATAAAAAAGACTGCCACCAGCTTAGTCATGCAAAATGTTAAAGGGAAGCAGCTGGTGAAATATGAGAGACAGGAATCTGCACATTTTGCTCTCTCAGAGAGCACTAGCGATATGGTCTGAAGAGCATCTAAAAGTGATTGAGTTCAGGGAAATGTAGCTGCTGCCATTTGTATGTTGCTAACTGACCTCCACAATATCATCCGAGCTGTATATCGCCTCCATTGCATTGACTGTAACTAAATCATCCAGGTAAACTTACCATTCGTTTTACCATTATATCATCCACCATTATACTATTCCAATTTTTTAATATTAAGCTATTACTTTGTTTCTTAAATGCACTTCTGTTATCATTTTTGTTTTAATGCTAATTTAAAATTTGCAGATAATTTTAAATTACACACATCTCCACCATCTCCGGTTACCTGTCCATTATCAGATACCAGCATATCAAAGCAAGTACAAATAGCAACGTTTTTCATTATTACGTTGCCATGACGTGTTTTGCCCGATCTCCGGCCTTGGTCACATAAGGAGGGCGCCATTTTGAATGTCGTGTTTAAAGTGCTCACATGCTCAATCCTACAATAAACCTAAATAAGACTACTTTTTTCACATTTCATCTGGCTCTTTACCTTTTTCATGAAAATAAACAAAAACATTCATATATTAATTCCTTCCTTCTAATTTATGTACACTGGGTCATTAGTTCATAACATTTACATTCTTCTTTTCTTTCACTCCTTTGCTAGCATGTGACTTTTAATTCATATGGTGATGGTAATATATAATTTCTGATTTGCTGCGGGTCCTTTCTCTTTTACTGTGCTGTCATTCATGCCCAAGTCGACTTACACGTCTTCAATATTACACACCAACTTAACGTGTGTACTCTTGATAATCCTGCCTCAGTGGGCTAATAAGCGCATAGTTCATATGACCCCCTACTCCTTCTTACACTTCCCAAATTTTTATTAACAACATATACATGCTGCGATTTGTGTGGCTAAAACCCTGTATCTGAAAGAGACACGTTAGTGATAGATTCCTTACCTTAGAATATCCCCAGGCGTCAGACTGGATCCATAAGATTTTTGCGTAGCAATACCCCTGCGCGCCGGCAGGCGTCGTCCGCGGCTCCGCGTCCGTCGTCGGCGTCGTTAGCGCCGGTATCATGTTGTCGGAGTACTTAGACGCCGCCCTCGCGCGCTGACGTCAGTTCTTCTTTTTTCGCGCCAGCTAGCGCAGATCCGGAGAAGCTCTACCCCTTAGTCACTTTTTGACTAAACTTTTTGATCTTTTTGATGATCTCTTTCTCGAGTCTCTCGACTCCTATGGTGCCGGTAGGGATGCCCGGTTTCAAACCTTGCTCCAGGTGCGACAGACTGATGTCGGTTACCGACCCCCATCGCCGGTGCCTTCAGTGTCTAGGCCTCAACCACGACGACCGCACCTGCCCCCACTGCCGGGTCCTGACATCGAAGGGCAGGTGGGAGCGGTCCCGCAAGCGACTGGAGCTCCGGCAGTCGGCCCCGCGCCTTTCCAGGTCCCGGTCCCACAGGGGGTCGAAGGACCGGTCGTGGGATCGGAGTCCTCGTAGCTCCGGGAGTCAGCATCGGTCGTCGGGATCTTCCTCAGGTAAGAGGCATGAGAGGTCGGAGCGACATCATCGTTCCTCCGACCCACACCGACGCTCGCACGACGCGGCCGGGGCTTCGGGTGATACCACCCACGCGGCTCTGACGGAGTCGCAGGAACCACATTCTGCTCCACACCTGTCGGTCCCTGGGCACAATGCAACGCAGGAGGAGATCGAGCGGTACCTCATGGCCATGAGGTCCCTCCCTCCTCAGCTGGATTCCGTGGCGCCTTCGGGCCCAACGGTTCCGGCTGGAGGGCCTGGCGGGTCGGGTGCTTCGGCTCCGACGCCACTGGGTGCCTCGGCCCCGGCGCCGCCGGCGACTTCGGTCCCGGCGCCGCAGGCCCTCACTGGATCCACTTCCGGATCCGTGTCATCGCCGGTCGACCTCACGACCTCGCCGGCACTGGCCCAGCGGGTGTCACCCCCGGCACCGTCTGTCGGCACCGTCCCCAATCCTCCCCTCGATTCAGTTCCGGCGCCGGAGCAGCGCCGCTGGGCGCCACTCTCGACGTCGTTTGGAGATTTCTATTTCCACGAACCGGCCCCATCCGTTGACCCTGAACTTCAGGAGATGGGTGATGAGGGTGATTGGGAGGGGTCTGTGGACCCTCTGGCACAGGAGTGCCAGTCTCAACAGGACTGGACATATGAGCTTGGGGAGGCCAGTGGTAATGACACTTCGCCAGACACTGGATTTGTCTCCCCTCCTACCGTGGCTACGGAGGAGGGTGCTGCCTACAGTGTAGTGTTGACGCGGGCAGCCAAGGCCTTGGGCCTGACACTCCCCGTCGTGGCCGTGAGGACGAACCTCCTCACTGAGGTCCTTAAACCGCAGGCATGCTCCACTGAGCCTCTGCTGCTGTTTAATGAGACCCTGTGTGACGTTCTTGTGGGCACTTGGTCCAAGCCCGCTACAGGTCAGCCTGTGGATAGGAACGTGGCCAGACGCTACCGCCCGGCCCCGGGCGACCCTTGCTTTTTGTCCACCCATCCCACCCCGAGAGCCTGGTCATCCAGGCCTCCACTTCCCAGACCGCATTCCCGATGGCTCCACCCGATCGGGAATCCAAGAGGTACGAGCAATTCGGGAAGAAGGTGTTCTCGTCCCTGAGTTTGGGACTGTGGTCGGTCAATACCGCTTGCCTCTTGGGTCGCTACACCCACACCCTGTGGGACACGGTCGCGGACGTGCTGCCACAATGCCCGGAGGAGGCCTGGGCTAAACTCGCCCAAGCCCTTGCAGAGGGTCGAGATGCAGCGCGCTACTCCATCGGGTGTGGGCTGGATACCACGGACTCACTGGGCAGAGCGATGGCAACGACGGTGGCGGTTCGACGCCACGCCTGGTTGAGGTCCGCCAACTTTTCGGCCGATGTCCAGGCCACCCTTCTGGACATGCCGTTTGATGGCCGTCGCCTGTTTGGGGACAAGGCAGACCATGCTCTTGAGCATTTTAAGGACTCCAGGGCTACGGCCAAGTCCTTGGGCCTCTCGGTCCCACACCAGCAAACGGGTGCCTTTCACTCTTTTCGTGGCCAAGGAAGGGGCGCTCCCACACGTGCTGCCAGCCACACACCGCAGACTACTACACAGCACAGTGGCAGCCGTGGAAACCGCCGTGGCAGCGGTCGGGGACAATGTCGAGGCCAGTCCACATCTTCCCCTGCAGCACCCGCCTCAAAACCCTCCTAGTCCGTGCTTTCAGGCCCATGTGACGCCAGTGGGAGGCAGGGTCCGCCATCACCTCTTCCACTGGCGCACTGTCATGTCGGACAGGTGGGTGCTGCAAATCGTCCGAAGGGGCTACTCCCTCCCCTTCGAGGCGACCCCTCCAGCCATGCCACCACAGTACCACCGCGTGTCGGGGGATCACTTGCAACTTCTGCAAGAGGAAGTGTCCGCCCTCTTGGCCAAGGGGGCCATCGAGCACGTTCCTGGGCCAGAAGTAGGGGGTGGTTGTTACTCCCACTACCCAAGAAGGGCAAAGGGGGCCTACGCCCTATCTTGGACCTACGGAACGTCAACGGCTTCCTCCGGAAGGAGAAGTTCAAGATGCTAACATTGGCTCAGGTCTTTGCTGCCCTAGACCCTGGAGACTGGATGGTAGCGTTGGACTTGCAGGATGCTTATTTTCACGTCCCCTTCCTGCCGGCCCACCGGCGTTACCTGCGGTTCACGGTAGGTCACGAGCACTTTCAGTTTACCGTGCTCCCCTTCGGCCTTACCAGCACCCCACGGGTGTTTACGAAAGTGATGGCGATGGTCGCAGCTCATCTGCGCCGGTTAGGGGTTTCAGTCTACCCCTACCTCGACGACTGATTGTTGAAGGCGGGCTCGCCCCAGACAGTCGTCAGCCACCTCCAGACTACGGCTGACCTCCTGCGCCTGCTGGGGTTTTCCATCAATGTGCCGAAGTCACACCTGTGTCCCTCTCAGAAGCTCCTCTTCATCGGAGCGGTTCTAGACTCGGCGCAGTTTCGGGTTTATCCACCCGTACAGTGGGTTCGGGATATTCAGGCTCTGATTCCAATCTTTCAGCCTTTATCCCGAGTCTCGGTCAGGTTGACACTGGGGCTTCTGGGGTTCATGGCCTCCTGCATCCTTCTGGTGCATCACGCCCGGTGGCGGATGCAGGCTCTGCAGTGGGACCTAAAGTTTCAGTGGGATCAGCATCAGGGCAACTTGTCCGACCATGTCTTGATCTCGGAGGGCACTGCAAGACAGTTGCAGTGGTGGCTCACGGACCGCGATTGGGTCAGCGGCAGATCCCTCTCCCAACCCCACACGGAGCACGTAGATGTGACGGACGCGTCCCTCCAGGGCTGGGGGGGCCACATCGGAGAGGCAGAGATCAGAGGCCTCTGGTCTCCGGCGGAGTCCCAGCTCCACATCAACCTTCTGGAGCTGCGGGCGATCCGACTTGCACTGAAGGCATTCCTCCCCTCTGTCCGGGGGAGTGTAGTGCAGGTGTTCACAGACAACACCACCGCCATGTGGTACTGCAACAAACAGGGCGGGATGGGGTCGTGGACCCTATGCCAGGAGGCTCTGCGCCTGTGGCAGTGGCTGGAACATCAGGGCGTGACCTTGGTGGTTCAACACCTGGCAGGTTCTCTGAACGCCAGGGCGGACGAACTCAGCCGTCGGTGCATGATGGATCACGAATGGTGTCTGAACTCGGACGTGGCGCATGGCCTCTTTCAGCAGTGGGAGAGCCTTGGTTAGATCTATTTGCCACAGAAGAGAACGCGCAATGTCATCAGTTCTGCGCGTTGGAAGTTCCAAGGCGGCACTCGCTCGGCGACGCTTTTTGTCGCAAGTGGAGTTGCGGTCTATTGTACGCCTTTCCGCCTATACCACTTCTGCCCAGAGTGCTGAAGAAGATCAGGCGCGACTGGGCCCAGGTCATCCTTGTAGCTCTGGACTGGACACAAAGATATTGGTATCCAGAGCTACTCAGCATGTCTGTTGATCCCCCGATTCATCTGCCTCTTCAGGAGGACCTTCTGTCGCAGTAGCAGGGGACGGTCCTCCACCCGAACCTGTCCAGTCTCCACCTACAAGCTTGGAGATTGAGCGGCGACAGTTGAGGCCATTTGACTTGCCTCCTGAAGTCTGTAATGTCATTCTGGCAGCCAGGCGCCCCTCTACAAAGTCGGTATACGCCTGCAGGGGGAACAGATTTGTGGCATGGTGCACAGCAAAGGCTGTGGATCCTATCTCTGCACCCCTTTCTGAGGTTCTCCTCTTCCTTCTTTCTCTTGCCCAGCAGGGCTCTGCTCTGGGCACTATCAAGGGCTACCTTTCTGCCCTTTCCGCCTTCTTAAGGCTACCTGATCAGCCATCTTTGTTCAAGTCCCCAATTGTAAATAGGTTTTTGAAGGACATCACACACATGTTCCCTCCTGTTCCATTCGTGATGCCTCATTGGGACTTGAACCTTGTACTTACCTTTCTGATGTGTGCTCCCTTCGAGCCACTTCATAACTGTCCTCTCCGTCTTCTTACTCTAAAGACTGCTTTCCTGGTTGCCATCACCTCTGCCAGGAGAGTGAGTGAGCTCCAGGCTCTTTCTTCCAAACCTCCTTTCCTTTCTGTCCATCCGGACAAGGCTGCGTTGCGGACAAGACCCTCTTTCCTGCCAAAGGTAGTCACAGCCTTCCACATCGGGCAGTCCATCTCCTTGCCCACCTTCTTCCCACCTCCGCACCCCTCTAAAGAGGAAGAGCGGCTCCATCGTCTGGACCCAAAACGTGCGCTGTCATTCTATCTATACCGCACACGCCAGTTCCGGGTGGATGACCAACTCTTTTTTGGTTACGTGGGCGCTAAGAAGGGACAGGCGGTGCACAAGCGGACCATCTCTCGGTGGATCATCTTGTGCATCCAGGCGTGTTACTCCTTGGCTAAGAAGGAACCCCCTGTTGGATTGAGGGCTCATTCCACTCGGGCCACGGCGACTAAGACTGCCTTAGGCCGAGAAGTGCCCATGCAGGACATTTGTCAGGCAGCTACGTGGGCCTCGCTGCACACGTTTGCGAGACAGTGCTGCCTGGACAGCCAAGTCCAGAGGGATGGCTTCTTTGGCTGTTCCGTCCTCCAGGACTTTCTTGTGTGATTATTGGTTCGCAGACCCACCACCGGGGTTGGTATTGCTGGGGTATCCATTCTGGTACACAGTCAAAATATCAAGTTGAAAATTTCGACCTCCCAAAATATCGTGTTTAAAATTTCGAAGGTACAGAATATCGATGTCAAGATAGAATATCGTAGGACAGAATATCGACCCTGAGGTAAGTAATATCGAAATCATTTATATCGATGTAAGTAATATCGAAGTTAGTAATATCGATAGCATATATATCGATGTAACTAATTTCGATGTTATTAATATCGATATTTGTATTCATTTTTTGATTTTTATTATGTATGTGTTATATGTTTTTGTTAAGTATTTAAATTAATTTATATTATATGTGTATTATGTTTTATATATTAATTAATTTATTTTTAAGTAAATTATATGTTTTAGTACCGGAGCGGGCTGTGGGTTTATAGGGGAATAGGGTGGGAAGTAATTTAATTGTAATAATTAATTGGCAATTAATTATTTTAATTGCTAAATTAATTATTTAATTGGTAATTAATGTTAATTTTTATTAAATGTTATGTTTTAGTACCAGACCGGGTTGTGGGTTTATAGGGGAATAGGGTGGGAAGTAATTTATTTGTAATTAATTAATTGTTTATTTAATTATTAATTGGCAATTAATTATTTTAATTGATAAATTAAATATTTAATTGGTAATTAATGTTAAATATTATTAAATGTTATGTTTTAGTACAAGAGTGGGTTGTGGGTTTATAGGGGAATAGGGTGGGAAGTAATTTATTAGTAATTATTAATTGGCAATTAATTATTTTATTTGATAAATTAATTATATAATTAGCAATTAATGCTTATTTTAATTTAATGTTATGTTTTAGTACCAGAGCGGGTTGTGGGTTTATAGGGGAATAGTGTGGGAAGTAATTTAATTGTAAATAATTAATTTTTTATTTAATTATTAATTGGCAATTAATTATTTTAATTGATAAATTATTTATTTAATTGGTAATTAATGTTAATTATTATTAAATGTTATGTTTTAGTACAAGAGTGGGTTGTGGGTTTATAGGGGTATAGGGTGGGAAGTAATTTAATTGTAAATATTTACATTTATTTATGTGTAATATATTTTGTAAATATTTATTAATTGGCATTCCCTACTGTTGAACCCTTTGGAGTTGGAATAGTAGTTTTTCTCCCTACGCTATCCAACGCTTTCCCTACTGTTGCACCCTCTGGAGTTGGAATAGTAATTTTTACCCATAGGCTATACAAAGCTTTCCCTACTGTTCCACTCACTAGAGTTGGAATATTAATTTTTACCCTTACGCTATCCAACACTTTCCCTAATGTTGCACTCATTGCAGTGGGAATAGTTATTTGTACATACCCGCTATCCAATGCTTTCCCTACTGTTCCACTCACTGGAGTTGGAATAGTAATTTTTACCCACCCGCTATCCAACGTTTTCCGTACTGTTGCACTCTCTGGAGTGGGAATAGTAATTTTTACTCTTACGCTATCCAACGCTTTCCCTAATGTTGCACTCATTGCAGTGGGATTAGTCATTTTTACATACCCGCTATCCAATGCTTTCCCTACTGTTCCACTCACTGGAGTTGGAATAGTAATTTTTCTCCCTACGCTATCCAACACTTTCCCTACTGTTGCACCCTCTGGAGTTGGAATAGTAATTTTTACCCATACGCTATCCAACGTTTTCCCTACTGTTGCACTCTCTGGAGTGGGAATAGTAATTTTTACCCTTACGCTATCCAACACTTTCCCTAATGTTGCACTCATTGGAGTGGGAATAGTAATTTTTCTCCGTACGCTATCCAACACTTTCCCTACTGTTGCACTCTCTGGAGTGGGAATAGTAATTTTTCCCCCTACGCTATCCAATGTTTTCCCTACTGTTTCACTCTATGGAGTGGGAATAGTAATTTTTACCCTTACGCTATCCAACACTTTCCCTAATGTTGCACTCATTGGAGTGGGAATAGTAATTTTTCTCCCTACGCTATCCAACGCTTTCCCTAATGTTGCACTCTCTGGAGTGGGAAGAGTAATTTTTCCCCCTACGCTATCCAATGTTTTCCCTACTGTTGCAGCCTCTGGAGTTGGAATAGTAATTTTCCCACCTACGCTATCCAACGCTTTCAATACTGTTGCACCCTTTGGAGTTGGAATATTATTTTTTACCCATACGCTATCCAACGCTTTCCCTACTGTTCCACTCACTGGAGTTGGAATAGTAATTTTTACCCTTACGCTATCCAACACTTTGCCTAATGTTTCACTCATTGGAGTGGGGATAGTAATTTTTCTCCCTACGCTATCCAACATTTTCCCTACTGTTGCACCCTCTGGAGTTGGAATAGTAATTAGCCAATCTATGCTATCTAACGCTTTCCATACTGTTGCACCCTTTGGAGTTGGAATATTAAATAATATTTTTACGCTATCCAACGCTTTTGTTACTGTTGCACCCTTTGGAGTTGGCATAGTAAATTTTACCCATACGCTATCGAACGCTTTCCCTACTGTTCCACTCACTGGAGTGGGAATAGTAATTTTTACCCATCCGTTATCCAATGTTTTCCCTACTGTTGCACTCTATGGAGTAGGAATAGTAATTTTTACTCTTACGCTATCCAACGTTTTCTCTAATGTTGCACTCATTGGAGTGGGAATAGTTATTTGTACATACCCGCTATCCAACGCTTTCCCTACTGTTCCACTCACTGGAGTTGGAATAGTAATCTTTACCCACCCGCTATCCAACGTTTTCCCTACTGTTGCACTCTCTGGAGTGGGAATAGTCATTTTTACTCTTACGCTATCCAACGCTTTCCCTAATGTTGCACTCATTGGAGTGGGATTAGTCATTTTTACATACCCGCTATCCAATGCTTTCCCTACTGTTCCACTCACTGGAGTTGGAATAGTAATTTTTACCCACCCGCTATCCAATGCTTTCCCTACTGCTGCACTCTCTGGAGTGGGAATAGTAATTTTTACTCTTACGCTATCCAACGCTTTCATTAATGTTGTACTCATTGGAGTGGGAATAGTCATTTTTACATACCCGAGATCCAATGCTTTCCCTACTGTTGCACTCACTGGAGTTGGAATAGTAATTTTTACCCTTACGCTATCCAACGCTTTATCTACTGTTGCACCCTCTGGAGTTTGAATAGTAATTTTTACCCTTATGCTATTCAATATTATTTATATTTATTTATGTATTTAAGATGTTACATAAAGTTGTATTTAATTAATTTTAAAAATATTGAAAGTATATTTAATTGTTGTTATTTATTAAATATAAATATTTATTATTATTTATGTTATTTTATGAGTGTTGATGTATTTTAACATTTTAGTATTTGTTAATATCTTATAATTATTTTAAAAATAATGTATATATTATAATTAATTAAGTATATATTATATATTTAATTATTAATGTTAATTAAATGTTTAATAGTAAATAGGTATTATTTATTCATTTTAAACAGTATAACACATTTTAACATAAGTTTAAAATATATATAAGTACTATTTACTTAATTTTACCTTTTTTTTAAAAAAACAATATTTTTAATTACGATATTTTTAACATCGATATTTTTGTTTCGATATTTTTGTACTTACCATGTTGTAGATAGGGTGTCGATATACTTGCTTCGATATTCCAGCGTCGATATTTTGTCTGTCGATATTTTCAGCCTCGATATTCTGTCAGAGATCCATCTATTCTAAGGTAAGGAATCTATCACTAACGTGTCTCTTTCAGAAGCACAAGTTACTACTTGTGTAACGATATATCTGTAAGAGACATTAGTTAGTGATAGTTTCCGTACCGACCCACCCATCCTCCCCGTTCTGCGAACCGATATCTAGGGTTAAGGTCACCCCCTTTCAGGGCCCTAGTTTCATGGCACCAGTGTTGGTTCTATCATGGCTCTGCGTATCTGGCGCGGAAAAGCTGTGTATCAGAACTGACGTCAGCACGCGAGGGCTGCGTCTAAGTACTCCGACGACGTCATACCGGCACTAACGACGCCGACGACGGACGCAGAGCCACGGACGATGCCTGCCGGCGCGCATGGGTATTGCTACGCAAAAATGTTCCAGATCCAGTCTGGCGCCTGGGGATATTCTAAGGTAAGGAATCTATCACTAAATATTGTCTCTTACAGATATATTGTTACACAAGTAGTAACTTGTGCATCAGTTAAAGAGAGATAACAATTCTCCAACTGACATTGCGTCTTCCTTCCCTGATATTCAATTGTGATAAAAACAAAATAACATCAAAATGTCTAACATAACCATAATTGTCTATAGGAACAATGTCAGTCTAATAAATATCCCCTACAGCAATAAATTCACTGCCACATGTATTACAAATTAGTATATAACTCCTCCTTCATGTTTAATCCAGATGGAGTCTCACTGTCTAAATTTACAATATAAGTTGACTCCGCCTTCTCAGTTGGTTTTTTCTATTGCCACCTCAGATATTTCCAGGTATGGAGTCAATCATTCATGAGGTATTTTAAAGCTTTATCATTATGCTCATGTTCCTCAGCAAATATCTAGCCACTGGGTATGACTTATCCTTATTTCTTATTGCTCCGACTTGTTGTAACACTTGTTTATGTACCCCATATATTGTGTTACCTACATATTGTAACCCACATGACTATGATAATACATAGACTGCATAATCTGTTCTACAGGCACTCCTCTAATTTGTAGTTCCAGTTTATTAAATGATGAATTGTATTAAGTTTTATTAACTCCATACTGACTGCATTTCCGGAATCCGTGACTGTACCATTGCCAATTTTCATTAGAAGTGTTTTCTGGGCTGCTTTCTACTAATTTCATCACTCTTTGATCTTGCTCTTCTGAACCTGAACTCTTGTTTACATGACAACAATGTGCTCATTATAGGATCATTTTATACCAAATGCCAGTGTTTATTCATTATTTTACTAATTACTTCTTCCTCTGTGCTATAAGTTGTAATGAATCTAAGTGTAATTTACTTTCCCCCTTCTTGTGTTTTCCCTTTCCAAAAAGCACAACATCCCTATTGCTTTTACTTACTTTTTCAAATGTTTTTGCCATGTGTTCTGTGTATTCCCTTTCTTAAAAACGCACAACCATTTCCAATGGTGCCTTCTCAAATTCTTTATATTTACTTCAATTTCTTCGCACTCTCAAAGCTTCAAGTGGTATACTAGTTATCAGATTTCTTGGGTGTAAACTACTTGCATGTACATTTTTATTTCCTGTTGTTTATTTCCTAGATATTGTAGTCTCTATTTTTTTGATTCTGACGTATACTTTTAATTGTTTGTATGCTCCTTCCATATACAAATTGAGTAGCCACAGCACAAAATTACCTCCTTTATCTGAGTTCCTCATTATCCATTGTTTGTTATCCTTTAATTTCCTTATCAGGTTATTGTAAACTTAACATTGTTATGTTATGCTATTAAAATTTGTAAAGCGCGACTGTTACCCTAAGCTGTCCTGGCACTGAATACTGCCCAAATGGTTCCTGCGAAGTGTGGTATCTATGCTGTAAAAAGTCAGGTTTTCAAATCCCTTCTAAAGGAAAGGAATCCAGTTGCATTTCTAAGGTGAAACAGTACGCCATTCCAGGCCTTAGAGGTGGAGGTAATGAAACTCCTACCACCCCATGAGGCTCTTTTGACTAAAGGAATGCCCACATGTTTTGCTGTCAACAAGCGCAAAGTTCTACTAGGGACATACCGTTGGAATCGTTGTTTCAAAAAGTCAGGGCCATTACCATTTAATGCCTTGAAAACTGTACAGAGGGCTGTAAACTGGGCTCCCTGTTTAACAGACATCCTTGTATTTTACAGAGGCTTGTTCTCACAAGATGTGCATTTTTTTAAAGTTTCCTGTGCCACTAATTCTACGTATATATCTAAACCATCCTTTGGCATGGTGGGAACAAATTTAGAACTTTGTTCAAATGGGGTTGTTCCTTCTCCATACACTTCTAAATCCATAGTTCTTATTATTTCTTGTTCTGTTGTGTCTTCTTGTTTCCCTTGCACCACTTTCTCTAATTCTTTCAATTCTATCATTAACTTCATGTCTGAAACTTTTAAATTGTCATACTTCTCAGCTCTTTTAACAGTGTTATATTTGTCACTTTCCTGGTAGATTTGAATACATCTACTCTTGTTTGAGTGTAATTAAATGTTCTTTCAGGGCAAAAGGATAGACCTAATGATAAAAGTTGTTCATACGCTTTTGTTAAGTTAATTTCTGACAAGTTGATGATTGGCTTTGTATCCCTTCCTACTTTTTGCTTCTCCATTTTGATTTCATCTCTGGTAAACAGTCTTTTTGGCCTGTTTCCTCATTTTTTTCCTGTGTCTACTCCTTTTTCTTCCAATTGTATCCTCTTTCGGGGTCTGACATTTTATTTCCTATCAATATGTAAAAAATGTACTTCATCTACAACTGATGGCACATACAGTGCTGTTATTCTCTCACTCGTTGTAGCTTCTTCTGCATCTTTCTCCACTTCCGAGCTCAATCAATCAATCATTTGTAAAGTGCACTACATACCCGCGAGGGACTCAAGGCGCTGGGGGGCGCTACTTCCTAATTCCCGAGCTAATTTCCGAACCTGTTGGAAATTCTCTTGCTTTTGCCATTGTCTATTACTGTCCAATTGCCTTTGTCTGCCTATTGTGTCAAATCTTCAGGAAAATGTATATATCTAACCTTTATCATAGTCATTCTTATTACTTTTGAACTTCAGTGTGTTGCTGTTGATGATATTTTCCTCATATTTACCTAAATGTCCTCATATTTTCTTAATCAGTCTCTTTTGCTAATTCCAAATTTATTTTTTCTATTTCCTCCATGAATGTCTTTCCATCTATGTCTGCATATTTCATTAATATTTGCCCGAGTAGCATGGATGCTTCTGTATTGCTTTTTGCCCACTTTTTAATCATCTCTTGATGTGGATTTTCAAAACTAGGTGCTACAATAATGCTCAAACCTCATGGGATCCTACCAACATATATATATATATATATATATATAGATATATATATATATGTATATTTAATTGGTTAAAGTATGTTGTATTTATGTTTATACACACACATATATACTTATAGTTAGGACCAAAGTTTCAGTGGGAAAAAAGGTTTTGGTTTTGCCAATAATTTTGGCGCCGCTTTACAAATCTTTACTAAACTTTAAAAAGATCATCCCCTTTATGGTTCTGCTGCAGTGTTGGAAGTTTTGGGATGATCTATTAGGCGGGGACCGAGAAACAAGGGGGGGCCAAAACATGTTTCCCAATGTTATGTCTATGGAGATTTTTACAAAAAATGTAATAAACAAAAATGGAAAAGAGGGCAGGGTAGGAATACTCTGACCCGCCGGGGGTAATGAGTATTTTTTTCATTTAATTTTGCCACTAATTCATGGCTGGACCCACAGTAATATTAAAGAAAGAAAGATGGCCAGGCTTCTGCATGGCCTTTTGATGAACCGGGTTGACCAAATCCTGGGGTCATGTGGACTTATAATCAAGGATGGGGTTCATGGGGCCCCTCCTAAAATTTTGAAAAGCCCTGGGAACAGGCACCCACCCGCTGTACTGATCAATACAAAAAAAAGGGGGCCGCAAGACCCCCTGCATCCCCTGGGACTACCACCTCCCCAGAGTATAAATTATTGAAGGGCGGGGGCTTGTGCATCCCCCGGAAGCCTCGGGGACCACACCTCCCTGGGTCAATGAATAATAGAAATGAGGGGGCCTGTTAGGCCCCCCTGAGCCCCAGGGATCACTGCCTCCCTGCAGCTCACATAATATAACGCAGGGGGTCTGTTTGGACCCTTGGCTACGGGGACCACTACCTGCCAAGGCTGTGTAGTTTAAGGGAGGGGAGCCGCGCCCTCCTGGAGCCAATAATCACCCTGGGGACTGCCAGCCCCCAGTGCCGGCTCCTGCAATGTCCTGTGGTGCCACATTGCAGTTTGCTATGTCATTACTGCTCCTGCCAAGCCATAGCAAACACTGCTGGGCTTTCAGCAAGCGAGGGCACCCTCAACAGAGGCTGGGCCCTGGGGTCCCCCCAGCCAAAATCAGCCCAGGAGGGGGGCCACACGGCCCCCTCCTATTATTTAAAAAATAAAATAAAAAGGACTGGCCCTGGGGGATGAGGTTCCAGGGGGCAAAATCGGCCCTGGATGGGGGGCCACGTGGCCTTTCTCCCCCAAATGAAAAAAGCCCTGACACTGGGGAATGGGATTCTGAGAGCCAAAAATGTCCCAGGGAAGAAGGGCCACACCGCCCCCACCTATAATTTTGTTTTAAAACCTCCATCAAGTACCGGAGGCCCCCGCCCCTTCACCGCCACTCTGCAAACACACCTCTTGGGGCACTGCTGGATGGGGGATTAAGTCCTCTTGTGTCCAGAGGGTCCTTGGGGCCAACAAGCCTTCCTGTTCCCTCCATTATGTCTCACTCAGTGGGATTGCTGGAGGTTTTTTGAGGCCACGCCCCCTTTCCCCATAACTCAGCAAACACGCCATCTGGGGCATTGTTGCTTGGTGGATGAAGTCAACTTGGATGCTGAGGGTCCTTTGGGGCAAACACGCCCTCCTGTTACCTTCAGTAAGTCCTACACAGCCTGTTTGCTGAGAGGACATTGGAGGCCACGCCTCTTTTCTCCACCACTCTACAAATGCACCTCCAGGTGCACTGCTGGTTAGGGGATGAAGTCCCCTTAGCTCCAGAAGGTCCTTGGGGGCCAACAAGCCCAGTCGTACCTCCAGCAAGTCCCAAACTGCCTGATTGCTAAGAGGGCCTCAGAGGCAACACCCCTTTCTCCACTAGTCTGAAAAAGCACCTCCTGGCACAATACTGGTTGGGTGATGAAGTCCTCTTGGATGCTTAGGGACCCTGGGGGGCAAGAAGCCCTACTGTTACCTCTAGTAAGTCCCTAACAGCGGTATTCCTGAAAGCTAGTCGGAGGCCCGTCCCCTTTCTCCACCACTCTGCAAACGTGACTACCAGTTAAAAAAACTTTAGAAATTCACTTAAAAACCAAAGGGGACAGGGATGTCATAGTTAGGAAATGGATTTTGGAAAACCTTAAAAAATTCACTGATGAAAATGGTTATAGGGACGTTATAGTTAGGCTCAAATTTCCCTCGCACGAAACCAGCGAAATTCAGTAGTTATAATTACCTGAGCTAACTATAACTTGTGCCCTTGAGATTCACTGCTTATGACCTCACATATTATATCACTGGTTTTGTATGAGTGAAATCTGAGCTTAACTATAACATCCCTGTACCTTTGGCTTTTCAGTGAATGTTAAGGTTTTTTTTAAATTCTATTTCCAGGGCACCCAGTGTGCTATGGGAACGTGGATGGAGCCTCAAGGCCGCAGCGGTCCCTGCCGGCTCCCCTCCTCCTGTGGGAGCCAGCATTCCTTTAGAGAGAGTGAGCTGCTAAACATGAAGCTCCCTGTCTGTGAGAGCAATCTTTTTGTCTGTTTCCTTGCATGCTTAAAAGCAGGCAGGGAAACAGATGAAAGCTCCAAGTGGTAGCTGTTTCACAGCTCCCGCTTGCTGAGAGAGGAGTTCATGTTTGCTCTGATTTGAAACGCCGTCAAAGCTCTTTCCAAGTCACAGCAAACAGTTATGTCCCAGGGGTGGCCACACCGGAACATAGCAGGAGCCGGCCATGGGGTACCCAGGGCTATGTATGATTTGCAGCCCCCTCCTTCTCTGAGCATGGGCTGGCTCCTGGGAGGTGGTAGTTCTTGGGCTGTATATGGCCAAAGAGGGGGGCCCCCTCCCACTATTAATTATTATTTCGGCCTCAGGGAAGTGGTGGTTTACAGAAACCGGGGGGGTTTGTGTGGCCCCTCACCAAATTTTGTTATTGCCCCAGGGAGATGGTGTCCACAGGGCTTATTTAAGGCTGAGAAGTTTTTTTTTTCCTCCCCTCGCTTTCATTAAAAACTAAGCCCATGGGAGGTGGCAGTCCCCAGGGCTTCTTAGAAGCCCAGGAGGAGGATCCATGTGCCCCCCTCCATTATTGCATATAACGCTCCGAAGAGGTGGAAGCTTCGGAGCGTGCGCCCGTGCAGACCCCTCCTTTTAAAAAAAAATGCCGTCAGGACCGGGCCCACCCGGGGGCTCTACTCAAAACAAGCGCAGGAGCCTGTGCTTTTTTTGCTTTTTTCTTTCCACCAGATTTGCAGATCCTCCATGAATTTCAGCAAAAATGTTTTCAAATGCTTTTTTGCCCTAGCGGGGTTCACCTGGGGCCCCCAAAACCAGAGCTAAGGGGTCAGAGAATTCGTACCCTGCCCTTTTCTTTCTTTTTAATGTTTTTTCTGGAGTTCAGCTGAAGCCGAGTCCTAAAATGGCTGCCAACGCTTCCTGGTTGAAGTGTTGGCAGCCAATCAGATCTCAGCACAGGATCTGGAGGGTTTGAGGAGCCTTCACGTTCCTATATATGCAGATTTGTTTTTTCTTTAATATCTCAAAAACGAATTCATGTATTTGCACCAAATAACAAAAGGGGTTCTTTCTGGTCCAAGAGCTACCTTTCTGCCAAATTTGGTGTCATTCCATACAGCGGTTCAGGCTGTAGTCATGTCAAAAATCTCAATGGAAATTAACATATGAAAACACTTGTTTAGACCCACCCTTTTCTCGACCCCCGCTTGACGAATCACCTTAAACTTTCCATGCACAACAAGAATAACAGGCACACTTTTTTGGGAACATTTCGCAAAGATATAGGGTCAAAAAATTATTTTCCTATGGAAACATTGTCCTAACTAATACATATAAATACATATAAAGATGACGCTACACTCTTGTGGGCTCCATGTTCCAAATTCATTTAATTAGCATCACTGTTTCACCAATGCATTTCAGCCATTGCGATCTTGATCATGGTGGAAAGTCTGTTAACAATCATGGCGTCAATTACTCTTCCTTTTTATCCCTTAGTGGGAATTCTGGTACTTGTAGTGTCACTCACATTTGACCTTTAAGTAATGAATACTTTTATGTTGTTCTTAAAGAGAACACAGTCCATATTTGGTTTATAGTTTCTGTGCAAACATTACTTCAATATATAACACAATTAATTTCATTTTTAAGTCACCATTGTCTCTGATTAGGGAGTTCACAATTGTTATATTAACCATACCTAGTTTTCACAAAGCTCACAAACCCTTCCCATTTTCATGGTCACATCAGAGATATATCTGTCAAGGATATGCCACCGATCTTGTAATCAGCCCCTTAGTCCGGCTGACTGGATCCTCTTTTTCTCTCTGATCCGATGCTCGTCCATCTACTGTTTGCAATCGGACCCTTCCATTGTAATTGGTTTTAATGCTCTAAAAACTGCGGGGATATTAGCAAGGGCAATATCGCCGCTTTAGCGGGATTTTTTCACGCTAAAGCGGCAATATTTTTATCGCCCTATCAGCAAGCTGTCACTAACAGCAGTTAGCGACAGCTTTTAGGCGATAGCGACTGGTTTGGGGCCCGCTTTGCATGTCAAAGATATTTATCGCTAATGTCATGCAAAGTGGGCGTACCCAACCTGTTAGCGCCTGAAAGCAGTCGCTAACAGAGCTATCGCCTATTAGCAATAACCACGACGAGATAAAGAAACACGCGCTAACCGCGATTAGCGCCAGGATTTTACACCTGGTAAAAACCTGACGTAGCCATATTAGTCAATGGGAGGTGGATTCTATGGCTAAGTTCCCACCTGCCTATTAGCGAGATTTTCCTTTGCGATAGGATTTGTTTCGCTGGAAATCTCACGTTAAACATGGGTTTCGCCGCTATCGCTGGATTTTATATTGCTTGTTGCAAATAGGCCCCTGTGTTTGAAAATCGGTTTGTGTTGCATGGTTGCATCCAATATATAACATACATGTTTATCAACGGGTGCAGGAGCCCATTTAAAGAGGCCCACACAGGGCCGGATTGGGTGCCAAATTGCGCACATGTGTGCTGAACTGCTACACCTTTCCCACAGCGACTGTCCGCGTCAATGGCTGCTCGTCAACCCGGTTCCCTATTGAACGTGGGACCCGACAGGGGTGCCCACTCTCCCCCCTACTATTTGCACTGTACATGGAACCGCTGGCGCAAGCCCACAGGACGGCTCCTTGTGTTCAGGGGATGCAATTCGGAGCCTACACCCACTCTATCAGTTTATATGCTGATGATGTGCTCCTGTTTCTAGCCGCCCGAGAGATTCTCTGCCGGCCAGTATCGAGATTCTAGACGCATTTGCAAAGGCCTCGGGCTTCAAAATGAATATGGCGAAATCGTTGGCTTTGGATCTCTCGCTAGAGCCCCTAACTCGCGCCTATCTAGAAGAGCGCTTTCCTTTCCATTGGTCCTCAGAGGCGGTCCTCTACCTGGGGATTCACCTGGCAAACACTCTACAGGACACAGTACGTATTAATTATGCCACCCTCCGCCGTACAATCCGTGCGGAGCTGGGGCGATGGCGACACTTACCTCTCTCGTGGCGGCGGTGAAGATGGCTATCTTACCTCAGATTTTGTATATCTTTCGGACTATTCCGCTTCGTCCGCCCGAGGGTTGGATTCGCCAAACTCAATCGGAACTCGCGCAGTTCATCTGGAATGGAAGGCGTCCGAGGATGAAACTGCGCTTGGCGAGGCTCCCTCCGGAGAAAGGTGGCTTGGGATTACCCGATCTGGCGCTATATTACCAAGCGACGCAACTCCGCACCCTGGTGGAGTGGAGTAGGTGGGAGTCGGAACGGCATTGGCTTTTTCAAGACCAAGCGGTGGCCGGCAGGCCCCTGCAGGAAGTCCCCTTCCTCCGTAGACAACATAGACCGCCTAATCTATATGCTTCCTTCATCACCAGAGTTACCCTGGAGGTGTGGGACCAGACTAATGCTCGACATGATCTGACAACGTTTCCGTCGCCCCTGACACCGCTGTTGGAAAATCCAGATTTTGGACCTGGCAGAGATGTGTGGGCGTTCGCTCGGTGGCGCCCGGCGGGCTGTTGGGTTCTATCTCACCTGTACTATGACGGAGGGGTTGCACCCTTTGAGCACCTAGGTCAAGAATATGGCCTCCCAGATCGGAACGCATCCATTATCTCCAGGTGCCTCATTGGGCGCTTGACCCTCATGTGCGGGAGGGAGCTGACCGGAAGCTCAGCCAATACGAATACTGGCTGCTTTCCCGGAAGACGGACAGACGACTTATATCGGACCTCTACCGAATGCTCTTGGAGAGATACTCGCGAGTTTACAATGCGGGGAGGGCACGCTGGGAGAGGGAGCTGGGAAGGGACCTGAGTAATAAGGAATGGGAGGACATTTGCTATCGGGCTCGACACTCTGCTTATCACATGGGTCTGACGTCCACTTTTACCAAACTGGTGTCATACTGGTACTACACACCCGAACGGTTACACGAGATGGATCCTTCCCGCGCCGCGACTTGCTGGAGAGGCTGCGCAGAGACAGGCACACTAACACACCTTTTGTGGGATTGCACGCACATTCAGGGATACTGGAAAGTAGTTCTGGATGAAATAGATGCTCACTTTGACACAGAGATTCCGAGGTTCCTGGCCTATGTTCTCTTGGGGCTACCCAACGCCATTACTTTCCCCCTTAAAACTAGAAGAGGGCGGTTGATCGCAATAGCGCTGGGCTCCACCGTTCAGACTATTCTGGCCTTGTGGCGTACGGCACATGTGCCCACCATGCAGGGCTGGCAAGGCATGCTTTGGTCAGTCTTAGGAATGGAAAAGCTGTCCCTGGTGAAAGCGGGAGAAGGGGCCAAGTATGCGCAGTTATGGCAGCCCTTTTTGTCCCTGTTGGCTACAGAATTCAGAGAGGTGACTTGTCCCCGCTATCTACGGCTGCTACGGCTATCTCAGCTAGATGATGGAACTCAGGTTGTGTGACTGGATGCGTGTGTGTTGCGAGGAACTGGACTTGGAACGAGGGAGGTGGGTGGGTATGTTGAGAGGGGGGCGGGGCACGGGGGGTTTGGGGGGTTTGCTCTCTTTTTTGGCATTTGCACTTCAGCATCTTTTTCAGTCGACTTTTGATGCAGCTCAGAGACTCATTACGCCTTATAAGCTTTGTGATTTAATTTGTCCTGACGATTCGGTTTCATGCCAAGCACTTGTCGCATATACACTGTTTGCTGTATGCTTGCTGCACTACGTGAGAGTCTTTTGTTCAATAAAAAGATTTAATACTAAAGAGTCCCACACTTTCCACAAGAAGAACATGATGAGTCCTCCGAAGATATCATTATGACAGGTTTTTTACAACTAGTTGTCCATGTATTCCAACTCCACTTTGCAGTTTTTCTCAAGGCATGAATTCCCCCACGACAAAGCAACAGTCCTTTTAACAAAAGAACATAGGGGCCTATTAGCAACAACTTGCGATAATTATTGCAAACCTCCCTTAGCGTGAATTTTTTTATCGTCTCCTATCGCTGGATTTCATCGCAGAGATAACGCAGTATTACCAACGTTTATCTCCAATGCGATATAAAATCCAGCGATAGCGGCGAAACCCATGTTTAACGTGAGATTTCCAGCGATAAAAATCCAGTCCAGGTGGGGACTTAGCCGTAGAATCCACCTCCCATTGACTAATATGGCTTAGTCAGGTTTTTAATAAGCCAAAGTGTGATAACTTGCACTCCTGGATACATACTTATTCTTAATCAATAATAATCATATACAGGCTCTGTTTTCTTTATATAAGTCAGGTTTTTACCAGGTGTAAAATCCTGGCGCTAATCGCGGTTAGCACGCGTTTATTTATCGTGTCACGGGTATTGCTAATAGGCGATAGCTGTGTTAGCGACTGCTTTCAGTCGCTAACAGGTTGGGTACGCCCACTTTGCATGTCATTAGCGATAAATATCGCTGACATGCAAAGCGGGCCCCAAACCAGTCGCTATCGCCTAAAGGCTGTCGCTAACTGCTGTTAGCGACAGCTTGCTGATAGGGCGATAAAAATATCGCCGCTTTAGCGGGAAAAAGACCCGCTAAAGCGGCGATATTGCCCTTGCTAATATGCCTCATAGAAATTGATGACAGTCTTTCCCAGTCTACATTATGTGAAAGACAGACCTTAATTGGTATACATAATGATCATTAATTCCTTCAAGGGTTTCAATTTGCTCATATTATTTAGACATAGTTTTATGATATAGGAAGGTGGATACCTGACTATGGTTACCCCAGATTTTTTGCCTTGTGTTTAGCTGGTTGTCGACTTAGTTGGCCTGGGATCCTGCTAATCAGGGCCCCAGGCTATCTGCTCTCTCTGTAAAATGGACTCCATGTACCCTAGGTACATAACTAATTGGATATTGAGTCACCTTATCAGCCCCTGTATAGTGTACTATAGGTACCCAGGGCATAGGTGCACCCAAGGCCTACCAGGGGCTGCAGCATATCTTTTGCCACCCCTGCTGACCATCCAAACTGACACAACTGGCTGATCACTCAGCTGGGACAAGGTCGTGTAATCACCCCTTGCTTAGATATAGTATACCTATGTCTAACCTTATATCTGGACACATATGCACCTATAAGTCACTCCTATGGCAGGCCTTAACAATCCTGAAGGCAGAGTGCTTGGTTTTAAGTGAGATGGTGCTCTAGCATGAGCTGAGCCTGTCTGCAGCTTTCGGAACCATGTCCTTATAGCTATTCCAGGATATTGCCATACCATATACTCTTAAGTGCATTATAATCCTCGCGGTTATTGCTACCTTTGGTTTGGCTTTATCAAAACATGTCGTATAAGGTGTCATACGCTTTGGAATACTACCCCCTCGCCAGTTCTGGTGACGGGGGTAGCATTCCACCCTTCTGAGGGAGAAGACATGTTACTTCCATTAATCCCGGTTAAAGTTAATCAGAGCCTCAGCATCACAAAATGGATGCTGCTGCCACAGACACAAGTCTGACCTCCTGCTGCTGGGAGCACTTCCAGCGAGGGAGGCTTGGACAATAGGTTTCCTGTCACAGGGAGGTGCTAGCATCACCCCAGACAGGAGATAGTGGATTGGGGCAGGGAGGGCTGAATGAAATGAGACACTGCCTGGGCCACACAAGGTGTCCCATGCATAGTCCAGTTCAAACCGGTGCTGGGGCACCCCAGCACCAGTTCTGGCACGAAACTGGACAAAGGGAAAGGGGTGTGACCACCCCCTTCCTGGGTCCCACCCATAGGAGGGACCTAGCAGGTAATCCAGCCCCTTGATTTGGAATAAAGGTAGGAGCAGTGTCCTTAGACTTTAGATCATCCTGACTGAAACTTTGATACAAAACTCTGGACCCTTCGACATCCTACTCGACGTAGAAGACTGAAGAATCTCCCTTGTGGTCAAGGAGTGACCACCCTGGGCAAGCAGGCACCATCAAGCGCTCAACAGTTTGCTTTGTTGTTGCTCCCGCCGGAGCTCGAACAACAGAGACCAACAAGAACTGTACTTCCGGACATCCAACAGCCTGATCCACAGCCACAGCAAAGCTGAGACCCGTGGAGGCGACGAGAGATGTGGGACCGGCCATCTTGGAAAGCCAGCAAAGTGTTTTCTGTGCAGCTCCTGAGGCATCCTCGAAGCTGTGCATTGGGGATTGAGAAGCCCCAGCCCCGAGCATCCTTTGCACAGAAAATCACCTCTCCACACTCACCGAGTGCTGCGTGAAGCCCTTTTGCATTTTCCTGCTTGACGCGTCTGACCGGTCACTTTCCCATTGGATAGTGGCCTCTGTGACGATGAACCTTTGAATTTTTAATGCTGGTCTGCTTGCTCCAGACTGGCCCTTGCTCCCCTGAAAAGGAGCAGCCCATCAGACCTTGCTGGTCTGATACAGAATCCATCTTTGATTCCTGCGTTGGTTGCGTTTGCCAAGGCCTGTTGACTCAGAATCGAGATCCGACACCGCCGACAGTGAGAGCCTTGGTGAGACAGTCCGTGCCCAGCTCCTGGTTGTCGTCAACACCTCCTGGTCCACGTGGCAGCGGAGACAAGCTTCACAAGATCACCTGATTGCAACCCGACATTGCCTGGTTCCTTCCTGGTTCCTTCCCGGTCACTGGCTAGTGACCCAGACTCTGTCCCCTCTGCTTTCAGGTACTTTACAGCTTTGATCCACCCTTGGATCCAACCGTACTCTTTTCTCCTGGTCGCCTGCAGCATCTTTTTTCCAAGGCTCCATAGAACTCCACGACGAAACCCGACACACTTTGACACCTATGCACGCGCTTCCTGTGGGTGAGGTAACGCGAGTACTGCGGTGCTCCTGTAGAGATTTACATCCCTAGTGTCCTAGTTTTAAGTGGTTAAGTTCTAGTCCAGTCGGTAGACTTCCAAATCTTCAACTTTCTAACTTTACGCACCCATTGACTTATATTGGTGCACGCGTGTGCATTTAGACACTGCACCCGCATCCTGTGGGCTTCCCACGTCCTAACTGCTGTTAGTCCAGTGTAGCCCCAGCGATTCCCAAGGCCCTAGGCCTTACCATTGTTCGTGACGTGGTACTTATACCATTATCTTAGTATATGGTTTTAAGGGCCACCAGGGCCTATCCATATTTGTGCAACTTTTGTATGTTGTATTAAGTTACTTGTTATACGCTTGTGCTCCTGTGCTCATAAAGAGTTAAGGGGATCTATTTAGAAATAAATACATATATATTTTGAATATATAACCTGTGTGGTGTCCTTTCATTTGGTATTAAAAGGTTTGCATATGGTAAAACAGCTGGCTTCACATGCCTTCTTGAGTTTAGCCTAAGACTGCTTTTGTCCATGCTACCACTAGGATAGCTGGTCTATAAGGTTGACTTTACAACCATCACCATAAGGGTTGTTTGGACTGGTGCAAAGTGCTCACTAGAATAGTGAACATCATATACCAGGCCAACTTCTCACATTGGTGGCAGCGGTGGGATTTAAGCTTGCTGTTGTTTTACCATTGTAATCTTTGATATCATTTGAAAGATCACATTAGGTACCATAGGTACATATAACAAAGCTTAAAATACTTAAGTTCTACTGAACTTAGTTGTTGTAGAGGAAAGGGCCTAGAACACCCTGACTACAAATCCCAGAGAGGTTCCTGTAGGTAAACACTCAGTGTAGGTAGGTGCACATACCACACCTCACTAGACATGTCTGGCACAGGTGAACCTAGTTCTCTACCTGTGGTAAGTGACCTTCCCAAGGCATCCTGAGATGCTCAATTTCCGAGACATGAGGTCATTGTGTACCTCCAGGAAGTTGAAACAGGGTTCCAACCCTACCATCCAACACCTGATAGAAGTCCTAGAGGCAGGTGATCTTGAGAAGGCCTCTAAACCAGGTCCGTCAGAGAACACAGGTGAAGGTAGCCCCTCCACAGAAGATGCCCCCTTAACTCCAGAGGTAGAGGAGGAAGAGGAGGAGGGAGAATGTGATGGAGATGATAGCCAGGCCCACGTCAGGAGGCTTAGCCAGGCTAACCTAAGCTTACATGAGAATGGAGAAGGGTTTCACTCCTCCAGACCCAATAGTAGGCTTCTCTCAGGCAATAGAAGGGAGCGATCTCCTTCCAGGGAGTCTCTCCTCTCTAATGCCTCAAGGGGTTCTCAAAGGGGAATGACTTCCCCCCAAAGAAGAGAACATGAGGCTAGGATGAGAGCTATCCAACTTCAGATAGTGAAAGAGGAAACAGCCCTGGCCCAAGCTAAACTTGCTTTAGCAAGGGAGCAAATGTTAAGTGGATTAGATTCCACCGGTGGCAGCAATATCCCTAAGGATAGAGACAGGTCCTATGATACTAGAAACCTGAGTAAGATTGTGTCCCCCTACAAAGATGGAGGATGACATCCACAAGTGGATAACTGCTTTGGAGAGGGCCTGCATGGTATAGCAGGTTCCCCAAAGTCAGTGGGCAGCAATCTTGTGGCTCTCCTTTTCAGAAAAGGAATAGACAAACTCCTCACTGTTAGGAATGAGGATGCTAAAAACTACACTGTCCTGAAGAATGCTCTAATTGATGGGTTTGGCTTAACCACTGAGCAATACAGGTTGTTGTTCAGAGATACCCAAAAGGCTCAGACTCAGGACTGAACTGATTTTGTAGATTGTGCTACTAAGGCTCTGGGAGGTTGGTTACTGGGCAGCAAAGTTCATGACTATACAGGATTGTATAATTTGATTATGAGGGAGCAGATCCTTAGTAATTGTCAAAACCAGCTTTTACACCAGCACCTGGTGGACTCAGATCTGACCTCTCCACAAGAATTGGGTAAGAGGGCAGACAATGGGTCAGGACCAGGATTAGGCCTAAAAATCAGGGTGGTGACCAAAAGAAGGATAATACCAAGACTCAAGAGAAGGGTGGGGATAAATCAAAAGACAAGTCCTCCACTGGGCCCCAAAACTCCAATGGTGGGTGTGGGTCCCAAAACACCTCCTCTGTCAAGAAACCTTATTGCCATGTCTGTAAACAGCCTGGCCACTGGAAGACTGATAGCAGTTGCCCAAGGAACAACAATAAGGAAAATATTCCTCCACGTAAGACTCCAACACCTCCTGTTACTATTAGTAGTAATCCCCCAGGTGGTGGGAGTGCCCCCAAGAATTTGGCTGGGTTTACTTTTGGAACTCAGGTGGACTCTGGCCTAACCAGGTACCTTACAGCAGCTACTCTTGTCTGTGAGGATGGCATGGGGTTTGCCAACTTCACTACTTGTTCCAACACTTTGAGCAAGTACAGACAGGAGCCCCTCATCAATGGTCAGACAATTGAGGCCTATAGAGACACAGGGGCGAGCATCACTATGGTGACTGAGAGTCTGGTCCCCTCAAGGCAACTTTTACCTGGAGCCACATACCAGGTGACCAACATTGATGGAGTACAGAAAGATCATCCCATGGCAGTAGTTAATCTCAGCTGGGGAGGTGTCACTGGCCCCAAGAGAGTGGAACTGTCTACAAACTTGCCTGTATATTGTCTACTGGGAAATGATCTGGAAATCTCAGCCTGGGCTGAGGGTGAACAAGAAACCCATTCTAAAATGGTAAATCTCCATGGAAAGGTTAGTGGGGCTGTGATGGCCCCACAGCCACAGCTCAGGATATCTTCCCTGAAAAGGTTGGTAGGGTGGTGCTAGTCTCAGCCCAATCTCAAGCAGACTCCTTCCCTAGACAGATTGACAGGGCTGTGATGGTAACAGCCCAAACCCAAACTGAGTCCCTTCCTGAAAAGGTTGGTGGGGCTGTGATGGCCACAGCCAAACTCAGACAGATTTCAGTGTTGTGAAGCCTGAAACTATGGATCACTCCACTCAGACAGAGAGCATTGGGGAGGAAGAAAAGTCTCCCTCCCGCCAGACATTAGGTGAGAGTCAGCCTCTTCAGGGAACTGACCCTACCCCTTGTGAAGGAACTGCCCCAGAGGTAGTCAGGCCTAGCCTGGCAGAGCCCCTGATGTCAGTGGACCCCTCCAAGGTGGAACCCAGTCTGGAGCAGGTAACCTGCCCCTCTCTACCCTGCCTCAGTCAGCCCAGGGCTGTAGAGGTCAGGCAGGTCAGTGGACCCCAAAGGGCCCCTCTCCACCAGAACACCCCATCAGCAGATTAGGGGCACCAAAGCTAGCAGCCCTAGCAAGGTGAAAACTTCAAATACTCCTGAGGGATCTCCCTTACACTTAGTTAGGAACCTCTTCCAGATGGACACTGTTGGGCACAGCCAAACCTGGGACCCAAAGGCCCCAAACCTGACCTGTCCCTCCAGTAAGCCAACAAAAGGGACCCAGCCTCCAGCTGTAGGCAGCCAGAGGTTGACCCTGAGAGCACAGTGCAACTCAGTCATGGAAAGAAAGGCATCCATGGTGGATAGTGATTGGAGGAAGCTGAGCCCTACATTAGTGGAGCCTCACTTCAGTACTCCATCTCAACACCAGCCTTTTACTTTGCCAAAACATACCACAAGTACAGATTCCCTATGGTGGAGACCCTCTGATACCCCTAGGGTGAGGGATTGCTTAGTGGACCATGAGACAGAGGGTAACCATGCTAGTGCAGGTACTTCCTTATATGGCCACTTAGGCAATATAGGCTTACCTGGTCAAGGATAGCCTTTTCTCCTTTTGTTTGGGGGGGGGGGTTGTGTAGGAAGGTGGGTACCTGACTAAGGTTACCCCAGATTTTTTGCCTTGTGTTTAGCTGGTTTTCAACTTAGTTGGCCTGGGATCCTGCTAATCAGGGCCCCAGGCTATCTGCTCTCTCTGTAAAATGGACTCCATGTACCCTAGGTACATAACTAATTGGATATTGAGTCACCTTATCAGCCCCTGTATAGTGTACTATAGGTACCCAGGGCATAGGTGCACCCAAGGCCTACCAGGGGCTTCAGCATATCTTTTGCCACCCCTGGCTGGCCATACAAACTGACACAACTGGCTGATCACTCAGCTGGGGCAAGGTCGTGTAATCACCCCTTGCTTAGATATAGTATACCTATGTCTAACCTTATATCTGGACACATTTGCACCTATAAGTCACTCCTATGGCAGGCCTTAACAATCCTGAAGGCAGAGTGCTTAGTTTTATGTGAGATGGTGCTCTAGCATGAGCTGAGCCTGTCTGCAGCTTTCAGAACCATGTCCTTATAGCTGTTCTAGGATATTGCCATACCATATACTCTTAAGTGCATTATAATCCTCGCGGTTATTGCTAACTTTGGTTTGGCTTTATCAAAACATGTTGTGTAAGGTGTCATACGCTTTGGAATACTACCCCCTCGTCAGTTCTGGCGACGGGGGTAGGATTCCACCCTTCTAGAGGGAGAAGACATGTTACTTCCATTAATCCCGGTTAAAGTTAACCAGAGCCTCAGCATCACAAAATGGATGCTGCTGCCACAGACACAAGTCTGACCTCCTGCTGCTGGGAGTCCTTCCAGCGAGGGAGGCTTGGACAATAGGTTTCCTGTCACAGGGAGGTGCTAGCACCACCCCAGACAGGAGATAGTGGATTGGGGCAGGGAGGGCTGAATGAAACGAGACACTGCCTGGGGCACACAAGGTGTCCCATGCATAGGCCAGTTCAAACCGGTGCTGGGGCACTCCATCCCCAGCTCTGGTGTGAAACTGGACAAAGGGAAAGGGGTGTAACCACCCCCTTCCTGGGTCCCACCCATAGGAGGGACCTAGCAGGTAATCCAGCCCCTAGATTTGGTATATAGGTAGGAGCTGTGTCCTTAGACTTTAGATAATCCTGACTGAAACTCTGATACAAAACTCTGGACCCTTCGACATCCTACTCGACGTAGAAGACTGAAGAATCTGCCTTGTGGTCAAGGAGTGACCACCCGGTGCAAGCAGGCACCATCAAGCGCTCAACGGTTTGCTTTGTTGTTGCTCCCGCCGGAGCTTGAACTCAGAGCCTGACAAGACCTCGACTTCCAGACATCCAACAGCCCGATCCACAGCCACAGCAAAGCTGAGACCCGTGGAGGCGGCGAGACGTGGGACCGGCCATCTTGGAAAGCCAGCAAATTGCTTTCCGTGCAACCTCTGAGGCACCCTCGAAGTTGTGCATTGGGGATTGAGAAGCCCCAGCCCCGAGTACCAACTGCACAGAAGATCACATCTCCACACTCACCGAGTGCTGCGTGGGGCCCTTTTGCATTTTCCTGCTCAACGCTTCTGTCCGGTTGCTTGCCCGTTGGCTACTGGCCTCTGTGACAAAGAAATCTGAAATCTACACTGCTGGTCTGGTCGCTCCAGACTGGCCCTTGCTTCCCTGCGAAGGAAAAGCCCCTCAGTCCTTGCTGGCCTAAGTAAGAAGCCATCTTTGATTCCTGCGTGGGTTGCATTTGCCAAGGCCTGTTGACTCCGAATTGATATCCAGCACCGCCAACAGCGAGAGCCTTTGTGGGACAGTCCGTATCCAGATTGTGGTTGTCGTCGACACCTCCTGGTCCACGTGGCTGCAGAGACAAGCTTCACAACATCACCTGATCGCATCCCGACATCGCCTGGTTCCTTCCTGGTTCCTTCCTGGTCACTGGCTAGTGACCCAGACTCTGTCCCCTCTGCTTTCAGGTACTCTTCATCCTCGATCCACCGTTGGAACCAACCGGACTCTTCTCTCCAGGTCGCCTGCAGCATCTTTTCTCCAAGGCTCCATAGAACTCCACGACGAAGCCTGACACACTTTGACACCTATGCACCCGCTTCCTGTGGGTGAGGTAATGCAAGTACTGCAGTGCTCCTGTAAAGAGTAACTCTCCTAGTGTCCTAGTTTCAAGTGGTTAGCTTCTAGTCCAGTCGGAAGACTCCTAATTCTTTAACTTTCTAACTTTACGCACCCATTGACTTCTATGTGCGCACGCGTGTGCATTTAGACACTGCACCCGTATCCCGTGGGCCTCCTGCTCCCTAACTATTGTTAATACAGTGTAGCTCCAGCGATTTCCAAGGCCCTAGGCCTTACCATTGTTCGTGATGTGGTTCTTATACCACTATTTTAGTATATGGTTTAGCGGGCCACCAGGGCCTATCCATATTTGTGCAACTTTTGTATGTTATATTAAATTACTTGTTATGTGCTTGTGCTCCTGTTCTGATAAAGAGTTCAGTGGTTTGTTTTAGAAATAAATACATATATATTTTGAATATATAACCTGTGTGGTGTCCTTTCATTTGATATTAAAAGGATTGCATATGGTTAAACAGCTGGCTTCACATGCCCTCTTGAGTTTAGCCTAAGACTGCTTTTGTCCATGCTACCCCTAGGATAGCTGGTCTATAAGGTTGACTTTACAACCATCACCATAAGGGTTGTTTGGACTGGTGCAAGGTGCTCACTAGAATAGTGAACATCATATACCAGGCCAACTTCTCACATGTACAACTTGTGAAGTAATGGTGTCAGGGTTTGCCGATACGCTTTATAGTATTCGGCAGGCAGGCCATCCGGCCCCGGAGTCTTCCCGGATGCCATGGACTGGATTGCCTCTCCGACTTCTTCCAATGAGAGGGGCACACCGAGTGTCTCCCTCTGTTCCTCGGAGGCCGTGGTAAGTGGACAGAGTCCAGGAACCCCTCCAAGATGTGCCTGGGACCAATGCCCTGGGCTCTGTACAGCTGCGCATAGTGATCAGTCAAGGCACGGTGTATTTCTCGCTGCGTGTACACCATCTCTCCCCCTGCTGTACGGAAAGCTCCTATTGGGGCAACGCGCCCCATCTGCTGTATCAACCAGGCCAGTAGTCGTCCCGCTCTGTCCGCCCTGGCATGGGTTCTGGCCGTGTGCTCTGCATAGTTGTGAAACCTCAACCTCTCCAAAAGCGCCGCATGCCTGGCGCGAAGGTCTCCCAATTTACTCGAGTGCCCACCCTCACCCTCCCGCTCATATTGTAAGAGCTCATCCTCCAGGCGCGCCAGAGAGGTGGAGACCATTCTGAGTATGTTCCACGTGACCCTCATACAGTGCCCCCGGACTGCCACTTTGTGTGAATCCCACTTTACCATGGCATTACTCGCAGTCCCTTTATTGACATCGAAGTATGCGAGGATGGCCGTGCCCAGCGATGAGCAAAACTCCGAATCCTCCAGCGCAGCAGGCTGTAGCCTCCACGTAGGGACAGGTGGGCTGTCCGCCTCCCAGCTAATCTGAAACCACAGGGGGTTATGATCGGAGTGGGTTGCAATAAGCGAGAGCAGGGACTGGGAGCCCACTATCCTATCCAACCAGACATGCAAATCGTGGACTACTGAATAGTAAGAATAGATCTTGTCTACTGGATGCTGCCCGCGCCACAGGTCCTGTATCGCCCAGTGTGATAGCTAGGTCTGGAACGCTTGTGCATTGGACGCTACCGCTGCAGCTCGGAGGGGGGGAAAAGACCGATCCAGGTGTACATCCAGCACCATATTGAAGTCCCCGCCAAGCAGCCAGGGGAGTCCAGCATAAGGGTGGAGAACCTGGGTCAACTGTGCTAGGAAGGAGAGTTGGTCTACGTTTGGGGCATAAAGTGATCTTAGGAGGACCTCCTGACCATTCAGCTGCCTCGCACTAGAGAATACCTGCCCTCCTGGTCCACCTTTGTTTCCTCACATATGAAGGCGATGCCCGCCCTTACCCATATCAGGGTGCTGCCTGCAGAGAAGACCGTACCATACATTTGCCCCCTCCAACGCCTGCGGAGTTTGTCAAGTTCTGTCTGGGTCATGTGGGTCTCCTGCAGGAGGGCAATCCCTACCGCATGACTCTGTAGGTAGGAAAAGACAGAGTAGCGTTTCAATGGTGTGTGCATACCACGTATGTTCCAAGTCACGATGTTAGTGCGCGTCATGTGTCTGGATGTGTCGTGTCAGCGCGGGGCAGAGGGATTGCCTCGGGGGGGGGGGGCGGAGGCATTGTCCGAGGGGAGCATATCAGTGTGCCGCAACTTAAACATAACAACAACTGCAAACAATGCAACTGGTGAGGCGAATCCCCGAAGGGGCATACGTCCAAACTTCAAGGTGAACTACTGATGGTGAAGTGTTAGTCCAGTGTAGGAACTAGTGGGGTGTGTGTAATGTCAGCAACTAGTCTACACTACACCCCTATCTCAAGCCTCAAGTAATCTCAAGAGGTGTGCAGTGAATCACATGCTGGTCAATCGTGCAGGTTCAGTGTGGACCACAAGTGCAGGAGCCTGCGAATGCAACATCTGCGCGGCGCATCCCACCCTCTGACCATCAAGGCAAGCCTCATAAATTCACATGCGTTACATCAAATAACAGAAAACGCTCCCAGCATATAGCATATTTCAACAGCGTGTGCGCAGACATGTTAAAGAGATACGATGTACAGAGTACTCAGATGCGTGTGCCATGAAAGGGTGCCACATTGCAGCGCTCGATCATATGATGTGATCAGCAGTTTGAGGCGTCACTACTGGCATGTTTAAGTCTTCGGAGAACACGGTGGATGGAGACGACGGACCACTGGTTCCCGGGTCACTGCGTGCATGGGTCTCCAGGCGGCTATTATTGTTCACTGTCCCAAGAGTCGCCACTGCCTCAAGAGCTTCCTGCCGTTTCATTCTTATCTTTTCTGGACTAGGCGCAACTGGGCCGAGGCCCGTTTCCCGGCGAGCCCCTCGCCGTCTGCGTCGCCTTGATCTCCTCTCCTGCCAGCCACCTTCCTCCGGGCCTGTGGGTCTTGTTACTTTCCTGTGCTCCGTCTCCTCCAGCCAGTCCCAAACGACCGAAGCGGGTACCCTCCTTCGAGACCGGAGGCGGGAGTGGAACAACAGGGAGAAAGGCAACTCTAGCTCCCGCAATTGTCGTCTCTGAACCGCTGCTGTATAGTGTGGGAAGAACATCACCCGACCATTTCCCCACCGTGAGGTTGCCCAGGTTCCTGGTTTCGAGGAGCACCACTTCGCGATCTCGATAGTTAAGGAGTTTGGAGAGCAACGGGTGAGGCCGAGCCACTGGCCTGGGCTTCTGCACTGGCACTCTGTGTGCCCTCTCCACCACAAAGCATAGCACCCCCCGAGGCAGGAGTTCTCGTAACCAGTTCTCAATGTACTGTTCCAGGTTTTTGCCCTCAGGAAGGCCTACCACGCGGATATTGTTGCGCCGAGCGCGCCCTTCTGCAGCCTCTATGCGGTCTTCGAGCACGTGGACCAGGTCAATCAGGTCCTGGAGTGCTATAGTGTGAGTTTGCACCACGGGCTGGATCTCTTGAAGTGTCTGATTCTGCACGGCGACCGACTCCGCTAGCTTACGATGGTCGGCATGGAGGAGAGTGAAATCCGACGGGACTTTGTCGATCCGCGCCTCTAGTGACACTTTTGTTTGCTCCAGGGTGGTGCCGATCCGCTCCACCGCCGCCAGCACAGAATCCATCTTGGCCGCGAGGGCCTCCGCCTGAGGCTCTATGCTGCCACTCTGGTGCCCCAGGGGAGGGCCAAGACCATCAGCCCTCTGCTGTCTATTTTGCAATTTGGCCCACAGCTGGCCCATCACTAGCTGTTGCGCCGTTGGCATCCGCAGACGATCGTTGGGTTGGGCGAGCGCAATCAACCACAGGCCTCTTATATCCAGGCCCTTTCTCAAAGGCAGAGGAGTAAGTCGCTGCACCGGTCCTGTGGCAGTGCTAGCAGCAGAAGGGAGAACCCCCTCCCTGGAGTGGTTGCCGCCGCTGTCAGGGGTCTTGTTGCGTCGTATTAGCTACCGACTCTGGGGATTGCTTGGTTTGCAGCCCTTCTTCTCCGCACAGCACAGGCGTTTTCACTTCCTCCGCCTTCACTAGATGCCACCCCTCTGGTCTCACCCCTTCGTTACACGCCTCTCGACCCCCCATTGGCGCCCCGACCAGCGAGCGCTTCGGTTCCGCAGGAGGATGCACTCAACACACCCAGGACACCACCGGCAGCCCAGTGCCCCCTCTACATGCGGTGTATCTCTCACACGGGGGGTATGCCACTCCATCTACAGTCCTGTCCAAGATGGCACTGTCCTCAAAATGGCACCCAGGTCTCAATGTGCCAGGTCACAGCCACCCAATCCTCGCCGGGAGGCCTCACTCCAGCACCTCCGGGTACTGTCCACACACCAAAGTCTCGATTCCCCTACACTAGCCGGCTGCCCTTACAATTATCACACCAGTGGCAATGCGGCATCTCGCTTACGTGCCAGCCGTAGGGGCCTCAACCGTTTTCAGCTCGTGGTTTTATATAAAAAATAAGTAGACTTTATATAAAGTTACCGCAAGACCATAAATGACAAAAATACACACTATGATTACTTTAACATGGTAGATTTAAGCTTAGTTTAGTTCAGTTCTTAGATGCGACACTCTGTGTCAATGTACCTTAAGTTGCGTTGCGCTTCAACGACAAGCAATGTCGCAGCGATGGGAAATGCGGCAAAGTCAGGTGCAAAGAAATAAAGACGTGAAGATCTTCCAGATGTGGCATGCTTCTCGGGGATGTGAGAAACTCTCGGTTTGATGCGTGGACTGCAGCGGCGACACTCTTACAAAGCAACGGCAACAGCTCCAGCGGCAATCCTCATCTCCACGATGCGTGAAGCTTCCGCTCGATGCGACAACTACAGCGGTGACATTCAAGACGCGACGGCAGCAGCTCCGACGGCGGCGCGCTTCTCGTGGATGCGAGGTGCTCTTGGTCGATACGGTGCAATTCGACAGTTCCAGTGGCGACACCCTCCGGCTTCGGAGTTGTGATGGCAGGCACAGCGACGGCGACCCGCTCCGACCTCGTTGCGAGATTCTTCTCCTGATGCGGTGCAGTGCAACAGCTCCAGCGGCGACACCCTACTTCTTCGGAGTTGCGACGGCAGGCACAGCGACACGCTTCTTCTCGTTGAGTCGCGCTTCCAGCTCCTTGCAACACGCAGTTCCTCAGAAGGCCCAAAACAGAAGGAGGCACTTCTAAAAGAACTCTGGGGAGCTGGGGGGTGAAGTCTGTTGTCCCTGAGACTTCAGCAGGAGGCAAGTTCTTTTCCAAGCCCTTGGAGATCCTTCACAAGTTGAAAGCAAAGTACACAAACTTCCTTTCTCCTTCCTTTGGCAGTAAGGCAACCACTGCAGGCCAATCCCCCAAGCAGCACTTCAGCTCGGGAATAGTCTGTCCTCAGTTTCTTCAGGTTCCGCTCCTCAGTAAAGGTTTCTTCTTGTGGTCCAAAGTGATCTAATTTCATGGGATCAGGGTCCCAATATTTATACCCCAAAATCCTTTGTTCTCTGAGGGGAGAGGGGCCTTTGCCCAGTCCAAACCAGTTCTGAAGCACTCTGTTTACCAGACTTCTCCTTTCCTTTCACAGTGCAGGGCATGCACATCAGACGCCCCACAGGAGGTGGAGCCAGCATTGTGGAAGGCAAGTACAGTCCAGGAGCACTTTGTTTACAGGACTCCTTCTCTTCTTTCAGTGTGCAGGGCAGAGACATCAGCCGCTCCCCAGGGGGTGGAGCCAGCATTATAGAAGGCAGACACAGCCCCATTCAAGGTTCAGGTGCAACTCCTCCCTCCCATCTACATGCAGATCTCTCTATTCACCACTGGGTGACTCAGCCTGTCTCCTGGAATTCCCCAGCCCTGTCACTCACAAAACCAGACAGGAATACACAAACTAGCAGAGGCAGGTTTGAATGGTTAGACAAGCAAATACCTACTTTCTAAAAGTGGTATTTGCAAACACAGAATATTAAAATAAACTTCACTAAAAGATGTATTTTATTATTCTGAGTTCAGGCATACTAAACTCGAATTTCTACCATGTTCTCTGAGCCCGTTAGGATTATAAAGTGATACAATTCTAACAGCCCATTCTGGCCTATGGAGAACAGGTAGCCTTGCAATAGTGAAAAACGAAAATGGCTGTAATTCACTATTAGGACATGGCACACACATCAGGGCTTGTCCTACCTACTTACAATGCACCCTGCCCATGGGCCTACCATAGGGGTGACTGATATGAAGAAAAGGGAAGGTTTAGGGACTGGGAAGTGGGCGCACTTGCCCATTCAGCATGACAGTACCAGACTGCACGCAGGCTCTGCAATGGCAGACCTTAGACACATTTTGCAAGGCTGCTTCTGTGGGTTGCACAACCAGTGCTGCAGGCCCACCAGCAGCATTTGGATTTACACGCCCTGGGCACACTCAGTGCACTAGACTAGGATCTGACAAGTAAACCAAATAGCCAAACATGGAACCACTGATTAGTACATCAATTTACAATAGGGAGCACTTGCACTGTGGCACTGGATAGCAGTGGCACAGTGCCCAAAGCATCTAACACAGCAAAAATACATGAGGCAACAGTAAAAATGGAAGGGAGACCCACACCAATGGTGCCAGGTCTAACAGCCAGAATAGGGAATTTACGCAGGTCCAGGGGGTCTTCTCTACGGAGAGTTTCTCCTTCCGCTCTAGGACAGTTAAGTAGGGAATGTGACCAGGCCTGCCCAAGTCAAAAGCCTCATGTCAGTGTCAGTGCCACTGTATCTGTGACCCAATGAGTAGCCCTTTGTGTTGGTGTCGCTGTGTGATTGGTAATGTTGCTGTGTTAGTGTTCTATTGTCAGTGTTGGTGTATCTGTTTAGATGTCCTAGTGTCATTCTTTGTCACCCATTTCTAAGTTTCCAGTGTCACTGTCCCCATGTCAACATCCCATGTGAGTAATGGTGTCCCTGTCTCAGTGTTCTAGTGTCACCTGTCCCAGTGACAAAGTCACAATGACAGTGACATTGGGTCAGCACCCTATCAGTATCCACATGTCCATACACTAGTGTCCTATGTTGTGTCACTTTTCTGGTATTTTGTCTGAGTAGCATGCTCTTATTGTCCGCTTCCTTATGTCATGCAATCCCTTTGCCAGTGCCCCTGTACAACTGCCTTTTGCCAATGTTCTAGTATTGGTGTTTGTCCCAAGTGTGAGCAATTCAGTGTGATTGTTCCCATGTCAGTACTGATGCACCTTTTCAATGTCCTCTGAACCAGTGCTACAGAATGTATTTCCTGTATCCTAGTGTCAGTGGCAATTACCAGTGCCCCATCAGTGTCACTTCATGGGCATCATTGTGCCAGTGCCCAGTGTTAATCTACCCAGGCCAATGGCCCTATAACAGTCTTGGCGCTCCAGCGACAATGTGCCAGTGACAGTGTTGGTGCCCTGTATCCATTTTCTCGCATCACTGTGGGCCCCCTGTGTCAGTATATTACCTCTAGAGTGCCACATGATGTTATTATTAAGGATGTATATCATGGGAGACGCTAGAGGGCGCACGGCAAGATGGCCGAACTGCTGTGAGGCTCTGCCTGACCAAGCCACTATCTGCCTAATATCTGCTTCATCCATTGGCCTTTTAACCTAATGGCGGACGAGGTGCCTCTCTGCTGGATTGCTGTACCTGCACACGCTATTTGCGGGCTGGCGGAGCCCCTCTGGCTGACTAAATGAGCTGAATTCACCCAGGTGCAGGGCTGTGGAAAATGTCGGCTGGCAGACCACGAGCGCTTTACCATGCCTTGCTGTAGAGGTTGGTACCCCCGCTGCTGCAAAGCAGCGGCGCTGTGGTGCCTGGAAGAAGACTGATCAGCGGACTCTGGTGGCTGCGGAGATCCCCCCGGGAGTGTGCTGCAGCAGCTGCCGGAATCCCTGAGTACTGCCGGCGCTGGTGGTGGTAAGTGGGGCCGCGGCCTGGCGGGGGCCTGGGCTGCGGAGGCGGGATCAGGCCCTGTGCTGTGCTGTGCGAGCCGCGTCTGGTGTGGGCCTGGCTGGGGTGCGGCGGCCATGGTGAGCGCTACGGGGGCACCTGCTGGGAGGAAACTGGCTGCGATCCACCTGGCATTGATTGCTGGTGGCGGAGGTGGGTCGCCTGTAGCTGTGCGCGCATCACTACTCCTGCTCCACCCTCAACTGCCTGCAGAGTGAGGCCGCAAATCCCCGGCTTGGATTGAGCTGCCGTCGGCCTGGACATAGAGGTTGCCACGAGGTAGCTGCTACTTATCTACATGTCGAGGCAGCAATCGGGGAAGGAATCGTCGAGGCGCCACTGTTGTGTGGCACCCTGACTTTGACTCAAGGCAGCGGGGGGCAGCTCGCTGGTGCGACGGGCACACATTAAAGTCTCCGCACCTCCTTTGCCCAATACTGGTGGTAGGCCACGAATCCCGGGCCTTGATTGGGAAGGCACTGGCTGGCGGCGGGTTCTGCTGCGTGGGGCCTGTTTGCAGTCCATCGGGGGCACGATGGCTGCTGTGAACCATAGCCTAGATCACATGTACTCTCAACTCGAGAAACAAACTGCGCGTGTGGGGAAGGTGGAACAAAGAGTTTCGGCGATTTTACAGTGGCCGTCCAAGCGGCTAGGCGAGAATTTGGCACTTTAAAACAGTTTCTGCAGAAAGAGGGGATCCCCTATGCTATGTTGTATCCGGCTCGTCTGCGGATAGGCGCCGCTGAGGACAACAAGATTTTTTCCTCCCCGAAAGCTGCAATGGACCATGCCTCACATCTGAAACGCAAGAAGTGAAACTCTACAGCTGTACCTGAGGACGAAGAGTAGCGAGATATAATGACGCCTACTTGGATATTACTGACTCTTTTGATCTTCTGTTGTCTATCTGAGATGCTATATCTTTGTCATCGAACTGGCTCTGGACTCATTGTTTATCCTTGCTCATGGTGCTTTTCTACTGCCAGATTGTGCCACCATGATGGTAGCCATTGATCTGGCTCTGCAACCTCTTCGTTATTAAGTTGGGTTTGCCAATCTATTGCTAATTGCTGGCAGCGTGAGCCCATTATACTGGTTCTAATCCCTTTTTGTACACTTTTCTGAGTCCTCCATATAAAAAAGTCTACTCTGGTTGGCATTGCTTGGGTCACTGCGGGTGCAGCTTCACGGCAGTGACTGCATATTGCTAATGGTATGCATTGTTAGTATGCTGTTTTAGAGCTCGGTTGACTCCTAGTTGGAGGAGGCTCGAGTCTCTGTGCTCCCCGAACATGGGTGTACCCCGAAATTGCTCTTTGGTTGTGGGATTTTGGGGGAGGGTGGGGATGGGTTTTGGGATGGCTTTTGCATGTTGGGGCAGCTGAAGTGGGTGGGGGGTGAGGTGCGGGTATTGAGGGGTAGTCAATATGTAATATGTACACTTTTGGACAGACGCTGTGAATGTTGGTATTTCATGCACTGCTTGACAGACGATTGGTTAGGCGGTCACATATGGAGGGTTTCTAGCCGATGCATAGTGTGATTAAGTTCCTTACCTGGAATGTCCGGGGCCTTAACACTCCTAAAAAGATCAGATCAGTGTTTGCATGTCTTGACCGTATGGGAGTGCAGGTCGCCCTTCTACAAGAAACCCACCTAACTGTTGAATCTGCTAGCAGGGTGGGCACTAGGTGGGCGGGTGTACGGACTCCTTCCTCCTTTTCCACCTACTCCAGGGGTGTAATAACTCTAGTGAAGAAAGGGGTGCCTTTTACTGTGATCAGGACTGAGGTGGATGATGAGGGCCGGGTTGCGATGGTGCATGGCCGTTTGTCTGGCGAGTGTGTGCTGATTGTGAATGTATACGGACCGAATGTGGATGACCCCTCGTTCTATTCGGATGTGTGGCGCAGGATATTGCTATTTCCTCCGGCATCGATTATATGGTGGGGGGGAAATTTTAATCTATGCTTAGACACCACCATGGATCGAACCGGCGACAGCGAGGTCAGACCCAAGCGCGCCGCGGAAGTCTTACAGGGGCTCCTGGACAGTGATCATTTGCATGACATATGGCGAACTCGCCACCCTGCGGACCGTCAGAGCACGTTCGCTTCCTCCGTGCATGGCTCGTGGTCCCGCATAGTGTTTTGGCTGGCCTCTGAGTCGGTCTGCACTTGGACAATGGCGGTGTCGCACGAGGCCCGAACTCTCTTGGACCATTCCCCTGTGCTTTTGACGCTACAGATACCTACATATTGGATTCCGCCGTTTGCATGGTAGCTGCAGCCCTCAGAACTCACAGACCCAGTTTTTAAGCAGAGTATAGCAGAAGCCATAAAAAACTACTTAAGGGAAAACTAGGGAACGGAAGACAGTGCGGCGATGCTCTGGGAAGCATTTAAGGTGACTGTGCGGGGGGCTTGCATCAGGGCCCAGTCGGGGGTTCTGCATGACATCCGTCAACGAATTAAAAAATTTGCATCTGACATATCCGAACTAGAACAGGAATACGATTCTGACCCCTCCACTGCGAAACTGGCTGCCATACGGGAACTGGTCACGGAGCATAACAATCCTGTCGACCAAGAGCTATGGCACTGCTCCCGGCATCGAATAGCACAATATTATGGAGAGAGAGGTCGCCCTGGCCGCTCGCTAGGTTCAGAAATTGCCGGAGTCAAGAAGTGAGGAACAAATAACTGAACTCCTTGACGATACCGGGGAGGCCCACAATTCGACCGCTGAGCTCTGCGACATAATGCTGCAATTCTATACTCGCCTCTACGCCGCCAAGGCGACCCCACCGCCGGGGCAGATACACGAGTACCTGAGCGATGTGGCGCTACGGTGGATATCCACTGGGTAGCGGGAGTACCTTGTGCAGCCTTTTGATGAAGAGGTTGTACGAGAGGCCATCATGTCACTCCCGACATGTAAAGCTTCAGACCCAGACGAATTGCCCAGCGAATTTTATAAGGTGTATGTGGCAGACCTCGCCCCGCGGCTCTTGGAGGTTTATGCGGAGGCCTACGAGAGTGGGAAGTTGCCCCCTTCACTTCGTGAGGCCATATTGGTCACACTCCTGAAACCAGATAAGCCACTATATCAGTGCGGGTCATACCGACCGCTGTCTATGATTAATATAGACGCAAAGATTTTATCAAAAATGATCGCTATTAGAATGCAACCCCTGATTCCCCTGTTGGTGTTACCGGACCAATCGGGATTCGTTATGGAGCGATCCACAAGCCATAATTTGTGTACGCTATTTTCCACTCTGCACTACTTTGAGACAGACTTTCAGGCGGTGGCCAAGGCCTTTGATTCTTTACAGTGGTCGTTTATGTTTACAGAACTGGAAAGGATGGGCTTTCCTCCTTTCTTTCCACAGTGGATCCGGGTGCTGTACAATGACCCAGTCGCCAGGGTGCGAGTTAATGGGTGGGTGTCCTCATTGTTTTCCATCGGAGGAGGAATGAGGCAGGGCTGCCCGTTGTCGCCGATGCTATTTGCCTTAGCGCTGAAACCCCTCGCCTGCAAGCTGTGGCAACGGCATGCTGAAGCTGCCCTGCGGTTCCGACAACGGCCTTTGATTGCAGATGACATGCTGCTATATGTCCGGGAGCCCAAGGTTCATCTCTCTGCACTGCTGAGGGAATATGTACAATTCAAGCGTTTCTCTGGCCTGGGGATAAATTGGTCCAAGTCATTGGTGTTTCATCTAACTGCATTCACCAAAGAAGTGGAGCTGGATTTCCCGCTGACTTGGACAACTGACCCTGTGAAGTGTTTGGGTGTTTGGGTACTAGGGATCCTGACATCGTGATCTCTGAAAATTACGGCTGCACGGTGACCCGTATTTCTGAACAGGCTGCGAGATGGCAGCACCTGCCCCTATCTCTGGCGGACAGGATTGCGGTGGTGAAAATGGAGTTTTTGCCTAAATTGTTGTACTTCTTCATCAACATTCCTATCAAGCTGAACATAGCGTTATTCCACACCCTTCAATCTGTATTGCTCGCATTTTGTGGGGCGGTAGGAAACCACGGTGCAGATGGGACTTGTTGGTGCAACCCTTTGAAAGAGGAGGTTTTGAGGCTCCTGACCTTCACCTCTATTATCTGTGCGCCCAGGCGCAGTTCGCGCATTATTGGCATTTCCCGCCGAGGTATCAACCACATGTGGCTATAGAGGCAGATGCTGTGCTCCCTGTACCACTGCAGGCGGTGACACTCTCGGGGGTATCGGGTGGTCCGCGGACCGAAATTAATCCCACGCAGTGCACGGCATGGGCCTGGCGAATACTTATGGTAAGAGCGCAGCTCTCTTATTTGTATGCGCCAGTACTGCCGGTACTTTGCCACCCTGGAATCTCGGCGGCTCTGGAGGTGTCTGCCCTGCGAGAATTGGCTGCGGCTGGCATCCACAGGCTGGGGGATCTATATGTGGAGGGTAGATTTAAAATGTTGGAAGTGGCGCAGGGCGGCTCAGATCGGGGCTTTTTGTTTAACTTTACATATGTTCGGGTTCGTCAGGCTATCCGCACAGCGTATCTGGGTTACCCTGCTGAGCATATCACCTTCCGTGCCCTGCAGGTGCTGCTGACGGGAGAGAGTCGAAAGAAACTAGTTACAAGCCTTTACAATGCCTCTCTGCGCGCACGAGACATAGAGGTACACCCATCTTGCTTGCGCTGGCAGATGGCGGTGGGCACCCCTATTGCGCCGGAGGACTGGACTGCGTGCTGCCAGCTCACTGGCCACCTCACGGCCAATTGTAATCTTTGAATTATACATTTTAAATTCCTACATCAGGTCTATTAATCCCCCTTGCAGCTATATAAATATGGTCTCAAGGAAACCTTTAACTGCGTGAGATGTGGAGCAGCGGATGTGCCGCTGACCGCGTGACCCGCAGGGGAGCATGGGCGGGGCAGCGCTTTAGTCCCACCCGGCAAGCTCCAGCCGACACCGATGGGGCGCCCCTCCCCGCGTCCACCATTCACCGGCCAGGGGAGGGCCTACCTGTGGGAGGGGCGAACCCGCTATATAGTTACCGCGGTGGCCAAGGCTCGGCCTCTTTCCACCTCAGTCCTCCCGCGGCTCAAGCGCTGTTTCCCGCCCTGAACCCTGACCCAGCAGCTTGAGTGGCGGCGCGAAGTAATATGATGTTGTAATGATCTTCTTTGTGTTGCAGGCGGAGTTACAGGGCGATCTGGAAGCAGACGGGTACAGTAAGGGTACTTCTGCGGCAGAAGGGTACAGTAAGGGTACCTCTGCCTGGCACAGTAAGGGTGCCTGAGCCAAGGACCAGGAGCCAAAGGAGGTTCCGGGAAACCGCGACGGCGCCCCGTTAGTCATTCGGGCGGTCGGGGGGCCTGAACCGACCGGGGGTGTGCCACACCGCTCCGCCCCTGACAGGGGGGGCGGGAGTATAACGAAGTTGGTAATGTGCTGCACCGTCAGAGCATCGACTCGCCGTGCAAGATGGCTCCGTAGGCATGCGGGACAGCGAGGGGCTGCCTGCTTTGGATCGCCCGTAAGATGACCCACCTTAAAACGTCATACGTGTGTTGTATGAAATAAACCTGCAACAGTTCTTTCCCATAAATATGTCTCCAGAGTTTCATTGGGTAGGAATTGTGTATATGTACAAGCGGGCGGGAGTGAATGGCGGTGTGGGCACTATTGATTTCCGTCATGTTGCCTGGATGTGTGGGAGTGTGTTTGCTTTCTGGACGGCAGTGGTGGCCATTCTAGCTGAAGTTGTGCTGAAGCCTGTGGATTGCTCTCTTGAGCTTTGCCTGCTGGGGTATGTCAAGCATCTTAAAACCTGTAACAGGCGCACTGTCACAGTTTCCACTTAGCTTGCAAAAAGGGAGGTGGCGCAATGTTGGGAAGCCAAAGTGTCACCCACAGTAAAGAAGTGGCTCCGAGACCTAGTGTATTGTAAAACTCAGCTTCAGATGTACGAGGAGGAGCTGACGAATCCTCTCACCCCAAAAACTTTTGGGCCCCTTTGACGGAGTATCTGATGTCCCATCTGACCTATTATGAGCTCCTTAGTGGATTCCAATAGATACTTTTGAATGGGTGTGGGCTTATTGCTAACAACTGTGCGGGCCTGAAGGAAAGACTTTGCCTACAAATAGTCTTTGTTATTCTACACTATCAAGTGCGGCTTTGTTGTCCAAAGTGTACTGTAATTATACTACTGTTGTATCAGGGGGGGAGAGGGGGAGGGGGGTGGGGGTGTTCTGTTTTTTTTTTATATGTTTCCTTCGTTTTCAATGACTCTGTACCATTGATTGTCCGTCTTGCTTGAAAAGTCAATAAATACAATAAAAAAATAAGAAGGATGTGTATCATTCTAGGTCTATGTTGAAGGCGATGTAGAACTCTGAGGGTAAAGATGGACAACAGATCTGGTGATCTTATAAATGGATCTGTGGTGATGAGCAATTTAGAAAAGATAACTTGAAAAAAGTGGGAAAGTACATTTTTGGTAGAGACCCATCCACTTCAAAGAGGGATTACAGGTCTGGGGTACTGACTTCGCTATTTAAGGAAGTTCAGCAAAGTGACAGCATACCTGAGAGGTGGTGAGGTGCCATCATAAACCCAATATTTAAAGGCGTTGATAGGGCAAACCCAGCCAAATACAGGCACATTTCTAGCCTCGATTCAGAGGCCAAACTCTATGCGTCCCTGATACTTGCAGATTTAACAGATCAGTCAAGTAAAAACAGCATTATCCCTTCTAACCAGACTGGTTTCAGAAAAGGAGTAAGTACCACAACAAACATATTACCAACTGCCTTCCTGATCCATCAATGTAAGCAGGTCAAGAAAAAATTGCACCTCTGCTTTATAGATTTTAAAGCAGATTTGACTGTGTAAATAGGGAGTTACTGTGGAACAAGCTGAAGAGTTGGGGCCTACCTCACACCCTGCTAAGAGCAAACCACTCACTGTACTCAGATACCTGGATACAAATAAAAATTGGAGATGATGCAAGCATATACAGGAAGATTCCAACTCATCAAGTTTAAAGTAGGGTTGTGTGCTAGCACCCCATCTTATTACTCTCTTCATGGTAGACTTATCATAAGCTTTGGATCAGGAAAGTTCCCATCCCCCTAGGCTAGGCCCCCTTCGCCATACTACTCTACCATATTCTGAGGACATCGTGCTATTTAGTTTTACCAAAGTAGGCTAACAAATATCACGGAACATCCTTGCACACCACACCAAAATCAACCACCCGGAAGTAAGTGTCAAAACTAAAACAATATCCTTCTGTAATCGACCAGGACACACCGCCATGATTTTTTCTAAACAACGTCCACCTAGAGACAGTAACCAACTATAAATATCTAGGGCTTTACTTCGACTCAAGAGGAACCTTTGTGCAACAAAATCAATATATTGTGAAGAAGGGGATTGCATTTAATCCACGCCTGTACCACTTTAGCAAAAAAGCTTGATAGGCTCTCATTTCACCGACTCTTAACAGTCAACTCCACCAAGTTATTACCAACTATCACTTACGCCAGCGTGGCGAATAGAGGGCTGGGCTCGGCAGTAGTGGAGAAAAAACAGTTCAATACCTTCAGGCAAGCGTTCAACTTGCCCCAGAGTTCATCTTCAGCTCAAATTTGCCTTGAATTTGGTCTTACAAAGCAAGACTTAACCAGAAGAGCAACAGCGATAAAAAATGGTACAAGATCAGTCGAGCCCAAGACCCATTAAAAAGTGCATTATAGTCTGCTCTCCAAATCGACCAGCGCTCGGAACACCATAAATACCTGATTGTCTCTATTAAACAATTGTGTCTAACAGAACTATGGGCTGTAAGTATGCCATACGGTGCCTTCAAAAAGGCAACCAATAGGGCTTCAAAACTACAATCTTTCCTTGAAGACAAAATCAAATTAAGCTCCTGCCCGCATGCATGGATGGTATTCAAACACAATGGCATGCTGCCAGCAGCACCCTACCTGGAAATTCAGGGGCATATTACCAAGGGTGGTGATAGGCAATTATCGCCGGTTTAGCGGCCGTTTTCAGCCGCTAAGCGGCGATAATTCTATCGCTCTATTAGCAAGCTGTCGCTAACTGATGTTAGCGACAGCTTTTAGACGACAGCGAGCGGTTTGGGGCCCGCTTTGCATATCAGCGATATTTCTCGCTAATGACATGCAAAGTGGGCGTACCCAACCTGTTAGCGACTGAAAGCAGTCGCTAACATCGCTATCGCCTATTAGCAAGGCAGGCGTAGTGATGGAAATATTCCCGCTATTGCCAAAAACTAACGCTTGCTCAGACCAGTACTGAGCCATGTTATCCAATGGGAGGTGGATAACATGGCTAAGAGCATTTCGTCGCTAATGCGTGAATATCGCTGTATTCTCAGCGATATTCACGCATTTCGCCACTATTGCTGGATATTTTAGCATAATGGAGAAAAACGTTGCTAATAGCATGTTTTCTCCGCTAACATATCCAGCGATAGGCAGCGATAAAAAAGTCGTCGCTAAGCCTATTTAGCGATAATTATCGCTACTTGTTGGTAATATGCCCCTCAGTTTCCAGCGTGCATCAAACGTAGCCTCATGACTCTGCGCATGGGTAACATACCAACTCTACAATTTGTTTGGACTGCACTAGTCCAATATCATTCAGGTTGTGCAAAAAGAAAGAAAAGGGTCTCATTCGCACGATCAGCATCTGTCCCAAGCTGCATACCCTTCGTTTTTAACTACTCAACCTTGGGACCCTTAGCTAAACTGCACATTTGTCAACTTTTGGTCAATGGTCCTTACCCAGAAGCCTAGGGTCACTTAAAATCCACAAACTTGGCCTGAGTTGTATTTATTGTGGAAAGAAGTGCATAGTGGTCCGGCTTGCCTGCATAAACAGTATTCCTGTTTTAAACAATAAAATTTGTTCCAGGACACTCTGTATCATTAATAGGTATATATTTAGGAAAATAGCCAGCTAAATTCTCTAGGATGCTCAATGCCAAGATTGTCTGCAGGAGGGTCTCTGTTAATCCATTTTAATCCTGCGGTGATCAGTTTTAGTTATTAATATTTTTATTTGCACCAAGTTGAGAAGGGTACATACATCTCACCAGTCCTTAACCATCAGTTCATTTGAAGACACACGGTAGGAGGAAGCATGTAAATCTTAGAATTAAATGTCTTTTCGCACCTTTCTCTGGATGTACCATTTTAAGTATGTCTACTTGCACCAATATGGTATTAGTTTTAATTTATTAATTATATCTAAAGATAAATGGTAGCAGGAAATAAGTGGAATAACCTGTTGGACGTCCTCCCTGGATACAGTATTGTATGACATTATAAATTGTTATGTGTTATAGTTTTAAGATTGAAAATTGTTATGGTTTATATTAACTGAAACAGTAAACTTGACTTAAACAGCATTGGCTGCAATAAAAACATCTTTGCCGTCATCTCAACCATGCAGATAGTTTTGTTGCAATGCACATGATTGTGTAGTTACATTTTTGCTGATTTATCTGAATGGCTCTAGGATGGATAATGACAGTACTGATGATTTGACATTGCTTTGACTAATTTATGGTTTGGTGAATGAGGGTTGTATGAGTTCTGTGCTGTTTCTGGATGATCATTTATAGCTGTGCTTGAAACAATGATGCATGGTGACAATGACATAAGATTGCGGTTAGGTATCGAATTAATGGAAGATTATGGGATATTGAAAGAATGTTTGTTGTCTTGTGAGAGGATTGCCTATAATGTGTTGCTTGGGAGTGTAAGAAATTGGGTAATTAGTAGTGAAGGTTGTCAGTCCTGCGTAAGTAATACGTTTGCAATTGTCTTTTTCCTGGGACCAAGTACCCCATTGTAGCACATTGACTCTCTCAGGGTAGCGAAACACAGCAGTACAAGAAGTGAGTACTCATGGAATGTGGTGTGGGCTAATAATCTCCATTCGCTGGCATGCAACAACAATGCTCAATAAATTATCGTCCAGTCAATGCTTTAAAAAAAAAGGAAACATACTTTTACTACACACAAGCTACTAAATATTACTTATTAAATTCAAAATATGTACAACAGGTAGAAGGGAATACCTTTGGTGGCACCCTCATATCATATTATGCTCTTAGTGAGTCCTGAACCCCAGAATCACAATCGCCTCACCTATACCAGATGTAATATCACAATACAAGGGTTTGTCATTAAACATAAGGTAGGCCTACTGGCTTTGTCAAGGGGTTGTCACATTCATGTATATTATAAGACAGGCCTACTGGATTTGTCAAGGTGTCTCTACAATAATTACCATACTCAAATGTAATCATTACAAGTATTTGCAGTATTCATCAACAAAGTTGTCAGTAAAGTATTAATATTCAAAACAAGCACAAATACATTTGTTTGAGTAGTTCTTTTACAATCTTAAGGCCACTTAATGCAGCCATGGAACCAACCACGAGGGGTCGCCACACTCCTCAGCCCAAGGCAAAAGCTCTGGCTCAAAAAGTGCTTTAAATGTAAATCCTCTCCCAGTGAGATGAAGTGCTGTGGGCCAAAAGTTGACTTGGCGAGGGTGGCCCCACGCTTGTCCCTCTCCCCAATTAAATAAATAAAAATGCACCGACTCAGGGGGGTTGGCCCTCCGTAGGAGAATTTTGCAGAGATTGGGTGAGGTGCCACATGCTTGGTCTCTCATTTTCCTAGTTTAACAATTAAAATATTTAAAGATAAATATCTCTGGCCCTGTTAGGCCAGTTTCGAGATCTTTGCCTTGTTTTGTTCCTGGTGGCCAGCTCTAGCCACCAGGAGCATTTTAGCAGGCCTTCTGGGTTCTAAAAGGGTTTAATCTGTGAAGAGCTGGTTTTTCTGTCTCCCTGTGCTAGCCTCCTCCTCTGCCTGGCTCTTGGTGCTCCTCTCCTGCTAGTCGGGACATCTTGTGCAGCCACTCGAAACCAGCCAGCAGAACACCCTCTTGCCTGCAAACTCCAGGCCGCAGAGCTTTCTGGCTGTCTTGCAGAACCCCTGTGGGGTCTGTAGAGTCCAGGTGCTTCCCCAAACTGGTCCTCAGAGGGCATTAGGGGCCAGTACCACTGACCCTGGAGTGACCCATCCTAGTTCAGGGGGTCAGCTGGAGACGAAGTCCTTAGTCCAACTTTCCAGCTTGATCAACACAAAAGAACACAGGGGGTCTGAAAGCCACCTAGTCTGGCTCAGCTGTCATTAATGACTATAAAGTCAATGGGTACCCGAGTCACCATAGAACAGCCTCACAACCGGGAACACATGAAAGTTTGGCAACAAATGAATCACTAATTAAACAAACTCAAATACATCCAAAACTGGTCGACAAGATCCAAACCATCAAGTAGTGGATTACCATCAAACAGACTTAGTGATCAGTCATATCATCTGGCTGTCCAACTTGTGAATAGGCTGGTCCCTTGATCATCGAGACCACATGCCACACAGTCAATTAATAGTACTGGATCTAGTCCACAGTTATCTTTGAACCGCCTTCTGATAGCTAATCATTGATGGTTGTGATAATGGTGAACATACAGTGCAACATAAACAAATGTGGTGAGTTAAAATAGGATGATGTGTCCTCAAAAAGACTATTTTATTAAATGGCAGGGCACATCCCCTAATTAAAAACCAGAACAGTGCAAACGACAGTATAACCAAATATCTGTCGGGAAATGGGCCAACATGTTTCTGCCTAACAGGCAATCAGTCCCTCGGCTTTCATCAGGGCCTCTGCTCTTAAAGTGTTGCTACTGTTATAAATAATGATGTGACCAAATCAAAATCACAAAAAATGAAAATAATAATAAAGGTTGGAAACGATACAACCTGTACCAACCGTGACACTCTAATCCTCCGTGTCAATGGATATATGAAAATCTACGGAAGAATATATTCATTTGTATTAGTGACATGCAATATTCCCAAATTCCCAAACATGAGTGCTCCCAAAGGCATTTGATAAGTAATTGTTAAATTTTTCTCACCCTGTATTACAGGGGACTGGACCTCACCTCACCTGGACCGTGCTCAGGTCTACGAGGCCCGCTCTATGGATTAAGAAGATGCAGACAGAAAGAAGAGACATACAGCTACTACCTTGGCAGATACTAATAATGTCATCGCAACCCTTCTGTTAGTTATGTCATCCTCCTCCACACTCAGATACAGTTATGGAACACCGACTCAGTCTCTAGGTGCCCCCACTGGGCATGCATCCAAGAGAATGCATGTCCAATATTCAAAATAACACACACTTTCTCATGTCCTTAAAATCATTTGGCATTAGAAATGAAAATTAATGCATACTTTGTCCTTGCTCCTTCAGTTATATCATAGGAGGCATATGCCTCTTATCTGACTTAAACAAGCATTTATCAAAAATTCTTCAAAATTCTCAATACTCAAGCCACTTAGTCCAAGCCCTGCTAGTATTTCTGAACTCTTTAATTGACTCATCAATGGGGCTCAGAATCACAGTGACAACCTGCTCAGTCCTGTTGTTCATGTACAAAGAGCTCATGTCTCACCTCTCTGTCGGTACCTCAAGCTCTCTCCTGAGACTTGGGGGAGGCACCGACCAGAGAAGTTTGGGCGTATTTATCCCGTTCCTATAAGCGGGAACTACTTTAATTGCCGTGCACAAATCACTTATCTAAGCATTTCTATGGCCGAAGTAAAAAGGAATACCTCATTGCGCTTGGTGTCCGGACAAAATCCCGAACTTTAAGTATCCATTTCTGCTCAGCAAACTCGAGGTCAAGACATGTTAAGCGCCATAACCGGTAGAACGCCAAACGCGGGACTACAGGATGACGTGATGCCGTCTCCGTCTGTAGTTCCGCATCGAACCGACATGCAGATACAGACATGCCAACCCTCCCGATTCAGGCGTGAGACTACCGATTTCAAGGCTAGTCTCCCGCCTCCCGATTCCTGCAAGCAAAAACCCGATTCCTCGGGGTTTCAGCTGACAGGGTTTGGTATTGTGTAAAGTGCCAAATGTTCCAGCAATAGTCAGAGTGGCCATGCAGGGGCTCTAGGAGGAGTGAAAAACCAACAAAGCGCCATTAACAAGGGAATGGTCGTTTAAATACCTGCGAAGTATTGGGGGGGGGGGGTTGTATGTGTTCACAGGAAGCTGTTTCAGCCCTGGCTGGCACACAGGGTGGTGGTGGGGTGGGGGGCTGGAGCATGCACTGCCAGCAACCTGCCAGGCCAGTGCACACCACTTGCATCACCCTCTCTCTGCCTGCCATTGCGCTCCATGCTTCTAAAAGGTAAGAAAAAAGAACGTACATTTGTGTTTCAAATGTCCAATCCTGCAGCAGCACACTTCCAAAGCCCATACGTGCCAGTAACCTGATTCAAGGCCCCATTCTCCCGATTTTTTGTTTTAATCTCCCTCTTTGCTCTTCTGAAATGTTGGCATGTATGCAGATATGCAACCTTACTGTGCCTAAATCAATCTGTAGCTCTTGAAATTGCTGACATACCCATAAACCGTTATTCATTATGGACTAGCAGCTTAAAGTTGGAATTCATTTAGCGCGAAACACGCTGAGCGCGTAACTACAAAGTGACGTCATACTGTCCTCACCTGTAGTTCAGCAGTGTAACGGCGTCTTAAAATGTTCTTACGACTAATGGCTACTTTCCTCAATGTATGTCAAAAGTGTCAGGTACAATAAGGTGCCTTAAATTCTTATTAAAAAAGCTGACTCTCCCTTAGTCCGTAATCGTCTGTAGATAAAACTGCTTGGGGTTGAAATTTATTTAACGTCAAAACGAGGACTACAAAGTGACGTCATAACGCCCTCGACTGTAGTTCTGCAATATAATGGTGTCTTACAAAAATGTCCTTACGATTAATCGCTGTTCTCACCAAAGTATGTCAGATGTATCAGGTACATTCAGGGTACAGACTTAGCTATAGTCAGTGTTTATCCAAGCCTTTACTCACTGAATATATATGGGACCCTACATGTATGGAAGATCTTTATAAATTTCATAGGTCTCAAGCAATGCCCAAAGGCAACATCTCTTAAGGCACTGTAGTTTTTTTTTAACGCTCTTCCTACTAAACCGACTGTTGAAACGCCAAACTAGTTTGGCGTCAGAACCAGGACTACAAATTGACGTCATAACGTCCTCGACTGTAGTTCTGAAATCTAACAGTGTCTTACAAAAATGTCCTTACGAATAATCGCTGTTCTCATGAAAGTATGTCAGATGTATCAGGTGCATTAAGGGTGCAGACTTAACTACAGTCAGTATTTATCCAAGCCTTTACTCTCTGAATATATATGGGGTCCTACATGTATGGAAGATGTTTATACATTTCATAGGTCTCAGGCACTGTCCAAAGGCAACATCTAAAGCGTCACTGTAGTTTTTGAACGCTCTTCCAACTAAACTGACTATTTAAATCCCGAACTAATTGACCCACTGAGTTTGCATGATATCTAGAGCGGAGACCATCCGTGCGTGTGTCATTGATGCATCAAGTCCCCTCTAATACTCCACTGGAAAATATGATTATGTAATGTATGTGCCAACTACGTGTTGACTGGTCCGTCCGTACAACAAAAAGACTTGATAATTCCTCTCTTAATAGCTTATTCTGACCCATTAGACCTCTAGTGTCTCTTGGTCCCTGCAAAGGAACCATGAGCGAGTGTGATCAAAGGCCAATACGGAAGCAAAGGAGATGGACATGATGTCTGGCCTCCTCTTGCAGTAGTTTTGAAACTGCTCAACAGCAGACCTTACAGTGAGGTCCAGGGTATATCATCATTGAGTCCCTGTGTATCTGTATGAAGCTTATAAATCCATTTTTGTTCTTTCAGAAACAGATATCTAGAGACGTTGCTCGTGTGTGAAGGTATAAACGGCTTCTCTAAGACGGTCCACTGAAAGTCCGCTTCTCCGTGTTGCTTCTCTAAAAAGTGTCTGGTCAGGCTTGTCATGGATTTCCTGCAGCGAAATGAACTCTTGTGTTCTAACATGCGTGTTCGAACCTTACGGGTGGTCATGCCCACATATCTGATTGGTACAAAAGGGGGTGGTTATGGACGGAGCATCTGAACCAATCAAACACTCACACCCAGTCAATTGAGCATGGGCATGTTAGCAAATAGATCAAGTTATCGCTATTGCAGTTAGTGAAATGAATCTGTGACCAGGGTCTGTCCGTACCTATGTTAATCTGAGTGGAATGTTTTGTCTGAGGACAGACTGAACAAATACCACAAGGATGATGTCCCACAGCTGGTGGTAGGTCCCACAGAGTGCCTAATGCTCTTCTAGGAGTCTCTTTCGGACGAGTATGCACTAAGCGGTCATGGATACTGCTTGCTCTTTTAAAAGCGAACAGGGTCAAAGCGATCTTGTCATTGCTGTGGTTGAGAATCCGCCAGTGGTTCCTGACTATTTTCTGGATGTTGTTACTTCTGATGTTAAAGGTGCTCACAAAAGTCAGTCTGTCTGTGGGACTTTTCTGGACCGGGGGTTCTAAAAGGGCTTCCCGGTTGTTGTTATTCGCTCGCTTCCGGGACCGCTTGATGAGTGACCGAGGGTAGTGTCTCTCTCGCAGTTGTGTTGTCAAGTTGTTAGCATGGGTTTTGATATCCTCAGTGTTTGAACAATTCCTCCGTACACGGAGGAATTGTCCATAAGGTAAATTATCCATTAGGGACTTAGGATGGTGGCATTCATATACAAGTAAGGAATTTCTAGCCATGGGTTTCCTATAAAGTTCACTCTGCAGAACTTTCCAGCTTGGCATCCTTTTGTCATTGTCATGTTTAAGGTTTAGGGTCTTATCAAGAGTCTCTCCCTTATGTAGGGGATTTTAAATGGGGGTGGTAAGTACTAGATGCCAGGCAGTCCTAGGTAGGCAATCCCAGGTTGCCACATCATTACTCCACCCATATCCCAACCCTCCTGCAACCGAGTCTGGGGTAATCCATCAAGGCAAATTTAAGTTTTCCCCAAGCTGACATCACTGCCAGATTCATTCCCACCAAAACTTAAAAGGGGGCATCCTGTGTTGGCTCCAGTGTTCTGGCCCTCCCCTATGCTGAAGTAGGCTTGGGCTGTCCTAGCCCAGGTGAAGCGTTACAAGCTAATTATCAAATGCGAATTTCCCCCACACCCCTTTCCTCTCCCAGGACCTGAGTCAACAGCGGTGACTCCTCCTCTATAGCATAGGAGCATCACACCCCTCCCCCACCAGCAAATGCAAAACCTTTTAAAATAAATTGATAATAACACGTTTATTACAATTTTATTTTTCTCCAGCATGGTGATAGGCATAGGAGAAGTGGTGGGCACTGCTGCTAAGTGTGCATGTGGGTTTAGCTGGCTGTCTTAGGATAGCCAAACCGACATGTAAACTGTGATGTCTCCAATTCAAGCTGCGTTGCCGGGTTGGAGACAGCAGGTACAGGCTCCCAATCTCTCTGGGAGTGCAAATTGAGGGTGCTCAGGCCAATCCCGGCGCTTCTGTCACGCTGCCAGAAGCATGAATGCAATGTCTGGATTGGCTGCAGGGGTGTCTGGGAGCCTCAGCCTGTGCCGTAGTGGAGCCAGAAGAGCGGCAATGTAGCGAGTGGCAGGTAAGTTAATTTTTTTGTATTGTTTTTATTGATGTTGTCGTTCCCACACCCATGCTGCCCACCACTTTTCCCTGACACCAACCGCTCCTCTGAGTCAATCACTCATAATTGCTTCTTTTGTGTGCGAAGGCATTTGTTCCCTCTGCTGGCAGTGGAGGCCGGCATAGATTGGTGGTGGTAGCAGGCCGGAGCGGGGAGGCGGGGACAGAGCGAGGGGTAAATACAAAATAAAATTAAACGTATTTCCTCGCTGTGTCCTCCCTTGCCATGTCCGCCTCATCGCATCTCTCCTTCGGCCGGAAGACAGAAAAAGGAAGCACCCAGGCTGAGGCTCCGCCGAGCCAATCACAATGCTGCAATGCAGCGTTGTGATTGGTCTGAGCTTCATGGTTCGGTGCTCAGACAGGGACTGGGAGCCGGGGCATGTTCACCGAAGGTGTAATGCAGCCTGGGTCGAAAATATGTTAAATGAGCATGAATGTTTGGCAGGCCCGAGAGAGCCAACCAAACATTCATGCGCACTCAGGGAGTGAAAACCACTACTCTCCTCCCCTGCTTTGTCAGCAGAGCAGCCCCGCCCAGCCTGGCAAAGTTGCCACGCCCACAATAAGAAAAAATAAAATGATAATAACTTTCAGTTATTATCATTTTTATTTTTCCTTACACTGATGAAAAGCAGTGGGGCGACGCTTCTCCACGTTAGCAGAGGAGCCGCAATTAACTTGGCCCCGTAAAGAGGGAACAGTCTGCCATCTGATTTTTAGCTGAGACAAAGAATTATAATAAATCCTGAAGTTCCATAAGATGTGAATGGAAGGCGTAAAATCAACCTGCATGCTTTATCCCAGTTTGACACCTTGTTGGACGACGTAGGCATAAATGGAGTACATTTGTGTAATACAGTCAAAGCACTGCAGATTTTCCAGTAAGCCCTGCGGACACATTTATGAAAGCCCACTAATATTGTAAGGCCTGCTCCAAGTTAGCACCAATCAGAACCAACAGAAATACAACAAACTTCATGTAATAGGTACTTACAAAATAAAAATCAAACAATCCTCGCATGAAAGGACTGTACAAGACCCTACATTTATGATGAGCAATCCAAATTACTCTACAAAACATGACACTGCACATCACTCAGGAAGATTTAAGGTATTTGTACAACACAGTTATATTTGTAACATCTAAGCTGTTGTGTTCAAGCACTTTTGAAACTTTACTTTTTTAAGTGTTATTGTCTGCATATTAACTTTAATTTCCACTAAACCTTTATGTTTTACATTCATTTTATATAGCTTTTATTTTTACTATTTTTTTTAGCATATGTAGGAGTTTTGTAGCGTTCTAAACAACAAACATTCCTTTTAGTCAACTCAGTGATGCCTATTTTTTCAGTCTCATTGTGCTGAAAAACTGAGATGCTCCTACCGAGATGTCCCTCATTTGCATTTAAACCATTGTAGGGATGCAGCTTTTGATCAGTTTACCTTTACTTTTATAACAGGGAGCGTGTGCTCTTTGATTGTATATGACACTCTTTTATGTGTGGAAGAGTTTGGGGTGTGATAGTCAAGCTTTTTCTCATAGAGGAACTGTAGTGGCTCAGCTAGTTCATAGAAAAGTAACCAAACTGCACCACAAGAGGGCAGTGCACAACCAGCTATCGTGCTGACAAAAGGCATGAACGCTCCCTAACAGGAAGAAAACTATTGATTTTCTTTCTGGGATTTATGCGCACCTTTTAGTAGCTGTGAATTTTCAGTGTATTTGTAACGTCTGGCTGACTCAATTATTTTGTGCCTTTGAATAGAGCGTTAATGGCCTCGGTGAACTGTTCATCGATTTGAATAAGCGATATGCAGCCCCCGCGCTCTCCCAGGGAATGTTCATACAATATATGAAACTGTATTCCAATCTGCAAACGGCCTACAGGGTTGAAATGAAGATATGTGGCCGTGCGTGCACAACAACCCTTAATGTACCCATGTTTTTTTATTGAAGGGTATTAGAGAGGATGAATTGAACAATAACAATATATATGTTGTATATGTAGTATGTATATATATATATATATATGTATGTGTATATATATATGTATATATGTATGTGTATATATACATAAATGCTACAAAGTGCAGTCATGCACAGGCAGGGACACGGACTCTGTATGTAGCTGGTGCCAGAATCATATTTATTTAGGGCCTCATTTATGAGGCCGTGCGTCACTTTTACGCTGCCGGTGCTTGTGACGCACCAGCAGCGTAAAAAATGTGCCTTGTTGCACCATATTTACAAAGTGACGCATCTAGGTAGATGCGTCACTTTGTAAACCGCTGCGCTACATTATACCTGCGCCAGGTATAATGTACGCAGGGGGGCGTTCTGACACAAGAAAAGGTCATAGAAGTGACGCAGTGAAATCTATAAGATTTCACTGCGCCACTTCAAGGACACAAATGCGTCAATTTCTTACGCCTGCCTCACAGCAGGCGTAAACTGACGCAGGCCCTTTCACATGGGGCTTTCCCAAACGTGAAAGGACACATTGCTGGAGTTGCGTCACTTTTGTGACACACTCCAGCAATGCGTCACTTTTGCGCCGTACAGATACGTCAGAAATACTGACGTATCTGTAACTCCTTGCGCAATGATGCGTCATACTGTAAATATGACGCATCATTGGTGTCGCAAGGAGGGCGCAATGAAAAGTGGCGCATCGCTGTTTTCACGCCTAAATGAGGCCCCTAGTGAATACGAACGGTGCTGTCTCTAGACAGTTTATTGTAGCACAAGCGCAAGGGATAACCCAGGGCTGCACCATATTCTAAATATGGTGCAGCCCTGCGTTTCTAAAGTGACAAAGCGTGTTGTTAGCCTACTTGGCTTAACAATACTCTTCTCCACTTTATTGTAAATATGCCCCATAGTGTTCAGTCATCTGCACAAACAGCTGTGAGAATCTGCATTCTGTGTGCATTGCTTCCAGGAACTGCAGAGCACTGACACTAGGCCTTATTCACTAGTTAATCGGATTTAGGGTCATATTTACAAGCCCCATCACCACAGGAAAGATACTTTTAGTGACGTTGCTGTGGCCATATGGGTTTCACCTATTTACAAGGCAACATTCAGCAACTTAATGTGGCTTAACGCTGCTTTGTAAATAAGGCACCCTTTCATGCTATACTTAGCAAAACCCATTGATTTCGAGACTGCCCCATATTTACAAGGGTGGTGTAAATATGGGGCAGTGCCAAAATTAGGACCAGGGAAAACCTGGTCTTACCCTGATGAAACAAGTAGAAATGCTTTATTTCTCCTTGTGTTTGCTGTTTCTGTGTGCTGCGTTGTGCAGCACACATAGAAACAGCAAAATTCTATTGATTGTTTATGTGCAGGAAGGTGTCCTTTCCTGCACAAAAACCATCATTAAAAAAAAGTGACGAATTGCAACTTCTATGTGTGCTGCACAAATCAGAACACATAAAAGTTACAAAACACCCTTTCAGATTGTTTATGTGCAGGAACGGACACCTTCCTGCACATAAACAATCCTTCCCCTCAACACAGGCACCCTTGAACCCTGGTGCAAGAGTGCCTGCGTTGACGCTAGTCTGGTAAATTTAGCAACAGCGCTGGGAGAAATGTTGGGCTGCACCGTATTCTTGTAAATACAGTGCAGATCTGAGTTTCAGAAGTGGCAGGGCACAGCGTTAGGCCAACAAAGCTAACAACATGCATTGTCATTTCTTTTGTAAATGTGCCCCTCAGATTTTTCTGGGTGAAACTCCACATGTAGTTCCTTTTTGGTAGAGTTTGGGACTCTTATTTTCCAACTGCTATTATCCATTGAAAAATGGGAGCAGAGAGCTAGTGTGGCCGGTGGTGGAATAAGGAGGTTTTGGTGTGGCAGTGAGCAGAAGAAGACATGGCCCCATCCATTCCTGAAAAAGGAAGTAAAGCGGGAATTACAAACTAAGCTGAGCTTTAACTGCTGCCCAAGCCTAAAACAATTTCATAGGTCGGATTTTCCAGCCCAAAAAAAATGGTTGTGGTGTTCCTGGCATGCGCCCCCTGCAAATCGCAGTGGGGTGCCATTAGCCGTGCTTTGGGATGGAAATGGGGCCAAAGAGGAGAAGTGGATGCTGGCACGGTCATGGGGTGGCGGGGCGAGGGAGCAAAGGGGTGTAAAAAACGAAAAAGACATTTGCCTCCTCGCTTTTCTCTCCCACGTCGGCTCTTTCCTATGTCGGCTCTCCTCCGCTTTGCCGAACAGGAAGCAGCAAGTCTCCCAAGAGCCAATCACAACGCTGCAATGAAGCATTGTGATTGGTCTGAGCACTGTAGTACGACGCTCAGACGGGGATTGGGGGTCTGGGCATGTTCTCCACCCAGGATGTAATGCAGCCTGGGTGGAGAACATGCCAAGTAAGCATGACTGTTTGGCAGGCCCGAGACGGCTGACCAAAGTGTAATGCGCACTTTAGTGTGTACGCCACTCCTCCCCTGCCCTGCTCTGTGAGCAGAGCAGCCCTGCCCTGCCCCTATGCTGCCACAGCAGGAGCAAATAAAATGATAAACATTTAGGGCCTCATTTATGAGAAATGACGCATCTCTGTGTGAAAGCAGCGATGCGTCACTACTCAGTGCGCACTCCTTGCAACATGATTGATGCGTCATATTTATAATATGACGCATCATGTCGTAAGGAGTTATAGATACGTCAGTATTTCTGACGTATCTGTAAGCGCAAAAGTGACGCATTGCTGGAGTGTGTCACAAAAGTGACACAACTCCAGCAATGTGTCCTTTCACATGGGGCAAGCCCCATGTGAAAGGGCCTGAGCCAGTCTTACGCCTGTCATGAGGTAGGCGTAAGATATTGACGCATTTGCGTCATAGAAGTGGCGCAGTGAAATCTCATAGATTTCACTGCGTCACTTCCAGGACCCTTTCTTACGTCAATATGCCCCCCTTGCATACATTATACCTGGCGCAGGTATAATGTGGCGCAGGGGTTTACAAAGTGACTCATCTACCTAAATGCGTCACTTTTGTAAATATGGTGCAAGAAGGCGCATTTTTTACGCCACTGGTGCGACGCACCGGCGGCGTAAAAGTGACGCACAGCCTCATAAATGAGGCCCTCAACAATCTTTCAATATGATATCTCAAGAGGTGCCCAATAAATTATATTCTAATTTATATTGATTTGTTCTTAATCTGCCAACATTTTGCTTTGCCAATACACTAGTTTCCACCGGGTTTTGTGAAGGAAGAGAAGCTGACTTGCATGCCAGCTAAAACTAGTATGGAATTTAATAGTTTTTTCTTCCCCACGTTTCATGTGGTCTGAGTGAAGTGTCCTTAACAGTGACAAGTATGAGCACCTATAAACATAAACACCCCTGCTACTTTCTACCTCTGCTTTGTGGAACTACTTCTGAGATTATTTTTTTTAATTTAAATTTCTTTGCTGAGAAACATTTGTTTCTTCATGACCCTATAGAAAGGCAGAATTGAACGTAACCAGCTACAAATATGGATTCAGACCAAGGCAGGTGACTTAATAGGGTATAAAGTGATGGGAGGTATCCAAGCGTGCTTCTCCAGTGACCAGTGCTGCAGGACTTGGTGAGCTGATTGACACCAAATGGGCCGCAGTGCCTCTTCCACTATTAAAAGCGCTATGGATTGACGAGCATCTATAGGATCTGCAGTGGGTCCCTAAAACCCCAATAATTGTAAGTATCATGGATAAGAAAAGCAGAGAATCATAGATTATGTCAACTGGAAAAGGACAGGATCTAAAGATTGTCACAGCTTTAACAGTAAGGGAAAGTCGAGACACTAGACCGCAGCACTGTTTTCGCTTTTGTTGGAGAAGCTGGTAACAAACTGGCACAGCCCAAGACAATTAACAACCTCTGTGGCATATTTATAAGCCCCCAGCACCACCTGAGCTTCATTTGTTTTGAAGCTCTGGTGATGCTGTGTGCTGTCCCATATTTACAAGGCCATGCAAAGCCACTTTGCGTGGATTTACTCGCCCTTGTAAATATGGCCCTCTTTCATGCAGTATTCTGCATTTAAGGGGCGTGTCATGGGCGTTGCTGTGGGTTCTCCGACGCAACACCCATGACTTTTTGACACTGCCCCAGATTTACAAGGATTGGTAAATCTGAGGCAGTGACAAACACGAATGTTTTTTAAGGGGAGGCATTAAAGTGATGCAATGAGGAGAAATACTTTTCTTTCTCCTCGTTCTTTGCTCTTTCTGTGGGTGCTGCATTCTGCAGCACACGTAGAAGGAGCAAAATGCAATTAATTATGTTTTTTGTGCAGGAAGGTGTCCCTTCCTGCACAAGCACAATCATCCCTGCAATGCAGGCAGCCTTGCACCATGGTGCAAGGGTGTCTGTGTTTGCGCGCAGAGGTTGGTTTAGTACTGGCGCGGGGCAGAGTACAGGGGTGCACTGTATTCCTGTAAATACGGCGCATCCCTGTGTTTTTGAAATGACACAGCTCGGCGCAGCAAAACTGCTTGCAGCACAGTGATGCGCCATTTCATTGTAAATATCCCCCTCAGTTTTCTGCCCAAGCAGAGATGTTTTCTGTATCTTCCTCAGCAAGGTACAACAAGTACAAAGGAAAATTGATTTCCACCCTTGGAGAAGGTCGATAATTATGTTGTCACACTGGTGACCGTTTGTCACACCAGTTGCCTTCTTGCAGACATCCAAGCCTGACTTTGGAGCAACAGACAACTATGGAAAGGCTCGATGGCAGTGTGCAGGGTGGGAAGGAGAATATGATCCAACTTCTGATGAACACACAGTGGAAGAGTGGAAAGGTGAGAGACTGCCTGCATAACTAAGACTAAGGAAGTGGCTGCAGCAAGGTCTCAGAAAATAAGCAGGGGCTCCATGGGGCAGAGAGTGCCAAGTAATACTTTGCCAGATCCAGCTCATGGAACGATAGTACAGTCACCCCAGCGTCAGGGCCTTACCCTGAGACATCGGAGAGTAGGTAGGGCCTGGTGAATTAACTCTTTTTGTGGTCGCAGAGCTTACAAGTTGCAAAAATTGGACTGTAACCACGAGGCAATGTTGCACTGTTGCAATGTGGGTGAAGTGGGGCACTAACCCAGTGTGCTTGCGCTTTGATAGGAATCATGCAGATCTACCACTCTTTCTCATGCACACTCGCGAACACAAAATAAAATATGATGGTGTGTACGGACAAGTGGGGTAAAAGTTGAATGGTGAGAAAGGTAGAAACACTTGAGGCCTGGTGACAAGTTTGGCGTTCCGACAACCCGAGAACCCCTTCTGAGCCTGCCAGTAAACCACAGTGTTGGCGGTCCAAAGACCGAGTTGACCACAGTGCTGGTGGTGTGGCTGCGGAGATCTTGCGGTGGTGGTGAGTTCTTTTTCCCAAAAATATATCTATGCCTATGTATCCATTTCTACTGTGAATGTGTCGGGTGCACACATATGCATGATACATGTGGGAAAAATACCATCTACCCATTGCTGGAGTTCGGCCCAGTCCTGGCAGGGCCAGCCTTAGGCATGTGCAAGCTGTGCACCTGCACAGGGCCACCAAACCCCAGGGTCCACCACGCCAACATATATCCTTAATAAAATAATCCTCTGAGGATGGATACATATTTGTGTGGCGACCCCTGGCAGGGATTTGGTGGCCTACTGCTCTGTTCCACTTCCAAACACCCTGAACCCCACCTCTTCACTGGCCTCCGCGCTCCGCCCCGCCCGGACCCCCTCTTCCGGGGCCCCCTACCTACTCCCTGCCCAGGGCCGCCATGAGCCTAGAGCAGCCCCTGGTCCTGGCAATGGGTACATGGTATGAAAAGGACTCACCTGTAGATTGCCACAAACAGGGTCATAATCCTATGCGTGTAGATCCTGCTGTGAAGGGGGACCTAAAGAAAGGGATGCATATCAGAGCCTGCTAAGAAAAACAAGAAAAGGGTGAGTATGCACCGCAAATTCATCGTCATCGCCACCGTGTAGCAGGCAGTCAGACTGCTGTGGTCAGCTTGTGGAACAGGCAACTCATAATACTGATGGCGGTGCAACTCCCTTGCCCTGCCCTATGGCGGCTGCCCTTCCCCAACTGCGAAGTCGGCGGTCTGTGGTCCATTGGTGCTCTCAACAGTTTAGCTGCTGTCTTCACAAAGCCTATCTGCCCAACACGCAAAACAGCGGTCGGACCGCTGAGCTCTCCACTATCGGACCACGACCGCAAGTACAATGGTCCATGGGACCGTAAAACTCATAATAAGGCCCCTGATGTCTTTCTTCTGTTTTGGGTGTTCAACAACAAGACAATAAAGACTTCTCAGTGATGAATCAATGCAGGACCATCAATTGCAGACTTTAATTCAGTACACATGGTTACTCTTAAGTACCTAATTAACAAAACATCTTTCAGACTTTCTCCTAGTTTTTGGTTCACTCACTTTCAGTGATACTGTGTTCTTACTGTGGCTACTAAAATAAATCCAGACTGTGATGGCTCAATATGAGTCGCATTATTAAATGGATTATTAAACGGATAGATAAAATTCAGCACGTGGGATCTCCACAGTGACTATGAAAGGCAAACTGAGTTCTTTGGACAAAGACTACTCTGTTGCTCCGAACTGTTGAGAAAAGTGACAATGCCAAGCGCTGATGATTTAGTTTATGCATTGTTCTTGTGTTCATCATCAAATCCAGTTTTAAATCCTTGAGCTGGTGACCAAGGGTAAAACTACTGAGAGGACAACAGGCACAGTACCGATTGATAAAGTCCTACTGCAATGCTGATTTGTTTTAGAAGGCTGCCAGTCCTGAAAGCAGGGAGCCAGTGGATTGAGATCAAATGTAATCTACCCAGTGTTTTCTTTCTTAGTGTCCCGAAAGGCAAGACATTATTTGGGATTGTTTGTGGCTCTCATTCGGACCGTGCCCAAAATGGCCTCTGTTTCTGAGAGAATTGCATATTTCATGGGACCGGTGAGATAAAGGGGCATATGTATGAAGCCTAAACCTCGTTCGCAAACGGGCCGATTCTCAAAATTGGCCCGTTTGCGAACGGGAAAAAGCCTTTTGGGATGTATCATCCCAAAAGGTCCTTGCAATATGGGGAGTTGCAAAATGTGATTCCTTAAATGCAATGCAGGAAGCAACCAAGTTGTGCAATTTTGCCCTAAGAAACCGCAAATTACCACTAACTTCGAATTGGTGGTAATTTGCAATTTCTGTGAAAAATTCACTTTTTTGCATTTTTCAAAGTGGCATGTGTCGCACATACTTGCCCTTAGGCCATGTATGTACGTCACATGTGCACTAATACATATTTCAGGGGTGCAACAGGGTGTTCTTTTGACACCCTTGCACCCTTGAAATTACATTCGCAATTTGCGAGTACCTAATGGGTACTCGCAAATTGCGATTGTCTTCCCATTCATTCCTATGGGCCTCCAGGCCCATAGGAATGAATGGGAAGGTATTCCTTAATTGTGAATCGCAATTAACGATTCGCAATTAAGGAATATTAAGGAATCGCAATTATTATTGCGATTCCTACATACATCGCATTTTGTGCGTCCTTAATATCGATTCGCTAAAAATCGCCATTAAAGACTCGACTCCAGCTGCCACTGTACTGTATGTATATATAAACATTTGCTAATAAAAATCTGTTGAAATAAAAAAAGAAAAAGACTCGCAAAACAGTTTGTTCATACATATGCCCCAAAGAGTCATATAAAGAGGCATTTAAAGAGGCGTGATGGACAACAAGATATGTACACAGGCCTCCACTACACTGTTTGGACCACAACTTACCCCACGGTCATGATAGTCACTGTGAAACAGGACAGCCACTGAATTTTATCAGTATAGAGTTATATCAAGCCCACAGCATTCTGGGTGCCATCTAAAGAAATCATGGGGACTACCATAACAGGAGATTGAGGCACCGAAGGAGTGCTCTTCAAGTTGGCATTCAGAGAAATCTGGATCATCATGTAATGGCATTCGGAAAAACAAAGAAGAAAAACAAAGGGATCCGCCTATTCAGGTTATAATCACAAGAATCACCAAAACACTGGAGGACACTGCACCTCCCATTAAGTCGTAGTCATAGAAACTGTGAACAGAACGCAGCACTGGACAATGGCCATCAGAGGCCACGCTATTGCATGAAACTTAAAAGCAACAAAAGAAAAGAAACGGGACGGGGATAAAAGGAAAGGAAAGACCAGGAAAGGAAGGAAAGAGAAGAGGACTACAATATGGGGTAGAATATCACAGGAAGAGCTGCAGTAAATACCACAACAACCATCTCCTAACATCCCAGGCAAAAAGGGTCTCACAGAGATGCACTCATCCCCTATTGCAATGTTTGTAAGTGAGAATTCCTTGAAAAGAGTGTAATAAACTATCAGTTTTACACCCAACCCCCAACTCTCCAGGATGAGATTGCAACAGAATCCCCTAGCCAGGGGCAATCCTCCACATTTTCACCTGCAGGAATCCCTGTGCTGTAAGTACTCTGCTAGCTAATTCTCATGTATTACTCATGATAAACAGTGTGAAAAAACGAAAGGGCTTTCCCTTTATAAAGTATTTCCTTGGTGAGAGTGAGTGAACGATTTACAATACGATGGGGTATTAGGTTTTCTCATCATTCTTAGCACCCCGTGAGAGTTTGTAGGTGAATGTTATCCTAGTAAAGTGATAGGGGTGTGCCTCTATTAATCTATTAACAGGGTACGTGACTGAAATTTTGGAACTATAAAATATTCAATGAAAGCAATACAGTTCCACAATGATGACAGAGAGAATGGTATGAACCCATAGAGGTTTATTTCTGAATTATTAGTTCATCACAATCAGCAAAGTTGCCAATGATTAATTAAATATATAATTACAAGCACTCTCAAATTAAATATTATGAAGTGCAGAATGCAAATATCAATATGAAAAAAAATGCAAATTGTTCCTACCGAGTGTTCTATAAAGAAACAAGCCCTAGCTAAATTAAGCGATGAAAGTGCAAAGGAGACTTCTAAAGGGGGAAGGTGTCAGCATCATAGAACCTCAGTAGAAGTTCCGAAGAAATGGGAAGAGTGTTTAGCATGAAGCTTCACACTTGAGGAAAGCAGAAAGGTAGAGAGAGCGACTCTCTTCCAAGTCAGGAAAAGGTCTTCTCCCCTAACTACTATGTAAAGGTAGAGAGAGCGACTCTCTTCCAAGTCAGGAAAAGGTCTTCTCCCCTAACTACTATGGATCACCAATTAAAACACAATAGAAAGTCCCAGAACATTCATATCTCGCTCCCCCAGTCCATAGCCAATCCCACGGTGGCATTTGCCGGGAGCTGGTAACCCCCCTAAACTCCCATCTCAACACAAATAGGTACACATCTGCGCGTCCTTGAGAGTTGCATCTTCCCGGTACGCCAGGTACAGGACACTTCTGTCATCGTCATTTCTCCGCTTTTGCTGTCAATTTTCCATTTTCTTGCCTCTATCAATCTAGTACAAAAGAATGAGCCTTTCTCCAGCTAATGAGGGACTTTCATTTATTTAAACTTTATTCGGTTTCAAAAAATGAGAACCATAAAAGTTACATTTACACAAGTGAACATACAAATTTAAAATTGGCATCACAAGTCAGGTTACATGAGTTCAGTAGGGTCGGAACACATTTACTAAGGATATAAAAAGCAATATATAAAGTTAAAAACAATTCATAATAATACATTTTATCCTAATCAATTAAAATCCAGGCTTTTTCTATATCTTAAAGAGCATTTAGAAAACCCTATAATCAGCGGTAAACAATCGGGTTTTAACAGTCGCAGGTAAAACAAAGCTGGGCGTGCCTGTAAAAAATGTAACTTTTTTAGAAGAGATTTTAAAAACAGTCTGCGGGGGGCCGTGTAAAAGTCGCAAAAAAAGACAAAGTGTAACAGATCCTGTGGAGACTGGTTGTCGCAGCCACAGGGTGCTAACACCTGTCCTTTATGGCTCCCCCTAGGTACTGCCAATAAAAGGTGAAAATAGTCCAATCTAAACCTTACTAGTAAAAATCTTTCGTGCATTGACAGAGGCCATGCTAGGTAGTCCTCCGTTCTTGGAGGTGGTTTGAGCATCAGATGTCTGCGTGCTCCAGATTTCAGGAGTTCCAGCTCCTCACGATTGATCTGCTTGTGCTTTAAATAAGATTCCCTTACAAAGGCCACATCTTCCTTTGTTATGCACTCTGGGTTTAAGAAAAGGTCCGGGCGTCCCAGCTCGCTAAAGGATCTCGTTAAGTATTTGAACCATGGTATTACAGACATATGATCCATGTTCAACAAGTCCCTATATATTTTGTGTGTAAGACCGAGATCTTTGTTTAGCCAGCTTTTTAGCCAGAAGAGCATAGGGCGCAAGCCAAGGGTGTCGCTGATGTATTGAGTACTCGTTTCTTCATGGACGGAGAAGTTTGATGTCCCTTTGGGGACCCCCAGCAGTTGTTTTAGGAAGGTATTTTCGGCCACCTGAATCCCTTCCGCTCTGGTGTACCCCCACAACTCACTCCCGTATGTGGCTATAGCTACACTCCTGGCTTGATAAAGTTTCAACATTGCGGCAATTGGGCGATTGCCCATCTTGCTCGCAAAGTTAAGAATTGCAGCATTACTCCTGATCACCTCCCCCCGCTTCTTCTTAGTCAAGGGGGCCCAGTTTTGTCTCTCGTCTAGGAGAACGCCCAGGTACGAGAAGGTAGAGGTTGTTGGTACTCTCGATCCATTTACCATTAATGGGTATTGGCGCTTAGATCCAGGCCCTACCTGCATTATAAAGGATTTTGCATTGTTTATGGCCAGATCTCTTTCTGCCATGAACCCCCGAAAAGTGTTTAGCAGAACTTGTAGGCTTTTAGGGGTGCGTGCTAGGAGAACCGCGTCGTCTGCGTATAGCAAGACGGGCAGCCCTCTGTCACCCACATACGGATAATCCACCCCAGTTGCCTGCAAGGGTCGGTCCAGATCATTTATATAAAGGTTAAAAAGAAAGGGGGCTAGGATACAGCCCTGACGCACCCCCCTTTTTATGCTAAAATCCCTTGAGACCCTTAAGTCCTGTGAATACCTGATGTTTGCATAGGTGTCTTTGTGGAGGTCTCAGGAAATCCACCAGGTTAGCGTCAACCCCCATGGCACTCATGGTCCCCCACAGCCCCTCCCGGTTAACACAGTCGAAAGCTGAGGATAGGTCCATGAATGCCATGTAAACTGTTCCCCCTCGGGCTACAGTGTATTTTCCCAGTATGAGATGTAAATTGACACATTGGGCCACAGTAGATCTTCCCGGGCAAAACCCATACTGCACTTCTGATATAATGTTATTTTCTTCGGCCGAATCACTCAATCTATTCAATACTATTCCCCCTACAATTTTTACAACCGAGTCGATCAGGGAAATGGGTCTATAATTCATTGTACAGTTTCTGTCCCCCTTTTTAAACACAGGGACTATTGTAGACAATCCCCAAAATTCAGGGCATCCAGCCTTTACTGCTGCATTCGGGACTGCTACCAGACCTGGCACCCAGAGGGATAAGTTGGATTTATAGAGATCAGGTGGGGCATCGTCAGGGCCTGGAGCCTTTTTACAGGTAAGATTATTGATGCTATTTTCCACCTCTTGTGCTGTAAATATGATCTCATTTACACGCTCTGAGTTTATTTGAAACACGGGGACAGATGTTGTGCTTTCAAAAATAACCCTGAAATCGTCCACCCATTCCTCCTCTGTTATGTTAGTTCCCAGATCTTCAGATTTTTTAGATGGGAATAACGGTCTATTAATAATATTCCAAAATCTGGAACTACTTAATAGAGTCTGGGGTTCTAAAAGTTCCCGCCATATGTCCTCCTTCACCTCCCTCTTACGAAGACCTAGCTGTTTTTTATATGCAGCTCAAGCAGAGCGAATTAACACATAGTCTCTGGGGGTACTCTTTAGAGCATCTTTTAGGTCCCTGGCAGCTTTTGAGCAACTGTGGTTAAACCATTTTGGATCGTCATTGATTTTATTCTGACCACCCACGGTTAACAGGGTCCCTACTTTGCTAATTATACCTTTAAAAGCAGTTAATGTGCCCATGGCGGAGAACTCTGGGTCTAAGCAGTACAAGAATTCTTCTTTACATGATTCTTGCAGATGAGGGACTTGATAACACACCTTCAAAGAAAGGAATAAACAGCATACTAATGTGTAACACTCTGCTAAGGCCTAACGCCAAACTAAGTTAGCCTGAGAATCAAAATGGAAGCACATTATAATGTTATTTATCATAGGAAAGCAAACCATCATCATTATAACATGAGTATGAAATAAATGCAAATACATGGGTTATTTATTCACTCCAATACAACTGTATATGATTTCTAAATGTGCACAGAACTGTTGTATACGATAATGCATAAAGGTGTAACACACAAGTTAATGGATTAAGGGACACACTGAATATACAGATTAAATATCGTAACATATGAATGCAGTATATGTAGAGGGTGGAGTCTAAACTATGCTCCTCCAAAGACCATGTGCAGCATGCTCTGTGTTGCTATCGTCCAGTTATGTTTACTAAGGATATTTCAGTCACCCAGTGAAACTATGCTCACTTGCTAGCTTCAGAGACAATGGAAGGCTGCAGAGAGTATGATATGAAGTCGACCCTTGTGAAGGCATCTTCAGGGCTCAAAGTAGGACTACTTTATCTGTGACATCAATGGACTGCATCTCTCCTGGAGGAAAGGACTGTCATCCTACCCCTGGATTCAGGAAATAGAGACTACTAGGGTGGCTGCCTCTGCTGTGACATTTAGAGTTTCCCCCCAGATAAAGCAGTGAGGATAGTTGTGTAGTAGTCTGCACTGGAGGAGATTTATGCACTCCAGGTCTCAGGAACTATTCAGCCTCATCAGGAGCTATGCATGGAGAAAGAAGGAGGTTTTGCTGTTGGCTCTGGAGCGTTGTAGAGTAATTGCACAGTTTTCTTCCAGTACAGAAACACCTCACTCCTTGTCATGTGGTCCCCTGAACATACTTCAATGTTCTGAAAAGGAGTGAGCTCAAATTCTCAATGGGTTGTAAAACATCACTTTTCCTAAGATTGAATATTCCTGATGACAATTCTTGATGAAGAAGAGGATTTATGATGATATTGCTCCATGGTTTCTCTCCTCTTATCTCTTGCTAGTGAATACCCTCAGAGACATCACAATTCTGCCTCACAGAGGTCCCAAGTTATTCTCCTGTAATTCTGCATAGACTGCTTCTGATGATCATTAATAGAGAGCCAAGCTCCATATTGCCTTTAACTCTTGAACCCAAACTATGTATGTCTCTTTTAAATCTCTGACCTGTGCTGGATGCATCAACCTTGCCTCTATCTTATTTTGTGCTTTCTGCACCTTCTGTGAGCTGCCTGGAACAGCACCATCAGCCATTTTGCACTTCTACGTTGGGCTTGTCTTGCCTGCCATCTGCAACACTCTGTCCCTAGATAACCATGGCAGTTCTTCTTGGATGAGTCAGAGGGAAGGCGCTTCTGTTGTTGTTCGCAAACTATGCAACCTAACTTGAATCTACTATGTCTTTCAGAGACTTTATACATCTCAACAAGAAACACAACTGTGACCACCAAAATATCCACACATTAGAAAAGAAAGTCTATCCCTGAAGCAGGACCTGAGAAATTGTTACCACTGGTTGATATATGCATCAATATATATGTACAGTTACACCAATCTTTCTGTCACTTTAGATGGAGACAATAAATCCTGTTTCTTTCCATAAATATAGTCCCTACTCGGTTTTACCTATATGCCTTGTTCGAAATCTCTATGGAAACAGTGCCTCCTCACGCCTGGGTGGGAAATGCAGCATTATCTCCCCATTTTTTTTTTTTTTAACTAAGTATCCAATTCATTTTTGTGAATAGACATTTGTTAATTTTCATTACTATGTCTTTGTTAATATTTTTATCAAAATTTTTTAATAATTGTGTAAATATTGTTTTTATATTTTCTAAAGAGAATAATTTATTATCTCTGTACTTCACATTCCTAACTACATCTATTTTTATATTTATTCTAATTTCTAAATTAGGTTTTATATATGTTTTGTTAAATATATGTTTGTTTTTTATTTTTACATTTATGTTATTGTTAATAATTTTAATGTAATTTTTTTCAAATGTTCATTTTTGTAATATATATATATATATATATATATATATATATATATATATATATATATATATATATATATATATATATATATATATATAATTTTAATACCCATTAGAATTTTACCTATATATATTAAATTATATATTGTTTTGTATTTTTTTATTTTACATAAATTACTTCCAGTGGTCTGTTTTTAATATTTCGACATGCTTCCCTGTTTTTGTCGATATTCTCTACCACAATATTGTTGACTCAATATTTCGGTAGTTTACAAAGTATGTAAGCTCAATGTTTTTGTAGACAATATTTTTCACACAATATTGTGGCGTCATAAAATTGTTCTGACATACAACCCTTTTTCCTTATATACCTCATGCCACCTGTGTATGGGAATCAAACCACTTATGTTAGTTGCTGATATCCCCATTATCTTCTCACTGCAAGCCCAGGTACCACAAGCCCCTCATGCTGCCCGAGTTCCTCACGCTCTCTATCCTTGTGCCTCAACTCCTCAAGGCATGTCCATGAGCCCTTGTTCATCATTTCTCTATCCAAGTGTCCCAAGCTCCTCAGCGGGTGCCTGTGTGCTCTGAGCATCTAACATTCCATGTGCATGTGCCATAAGGCCCTCGAAGTGCAGGTCCATGTGCTGCAAGCTCGTCACTGGCCTCCATGGCTCTGCGCCTACTTAAAATGTCCCACATGCTGTTTGTCCATGTGTCTAAGCATCTGTCTTTCCATATTCCCTGGACTCCTCTGCAACTGTCCGTGTGCTCTATCTCCTCAAGACCTGTCCATGTTTGGATTTCCTTGTTGGTCTTAATATATTGCCTTTTATGTAGGACATATCAAAACTCTGGGTAATTATGGATATTCCTTTTTTAGGCACACAGGTTGAAGGGCCATGGGTAAGAGGTCAGCAATATGGACCAAATCCCTGTCATTGTATGTCTGTGTAGTCCTGTATGGAGGCTTAACAATCATGTGCTGCCATTTAAATGACTGAAACTCTACTTCGTTTGTAAACCAGTATTCCCTGATCTGTAGTAGACCAGTGGACTGTATTCCACGACAGCTTAGCAGGATGTGCGACAAGCACTGAAAACATGAAGAGTCTTGTATTGCTAACAATATTTTCATTTCATCTTTACTATGCTATTCCAAAAATATGGCTGTGTATGTGGGGTCTAGTAACACCTTTTAACTAACAGCTATTCTCAAGTGATATGATGCAGAATCTTTGGTGGGTGTGTTAAAGGTCAGGCTACCAACCAGATTAAAAGATCCTTAAGTATTGCCCGGCGGTGTCGCCTCCTAAACCCACAAGATATTAATCAATGAAGAGGCAGGCGCTGGAGACTGGAAGGCAGGAAACAAGGGTTTTTATTCTCTCCGGAGGAGAACACATCAGTTCGGACAGCAAGTATCGTCACGAGGTGCTCTACCCGCATCTCTGAGGCCTGGCCTCTTATACACAGGTTTATTGCTTTATTACATACAACACATTCTTGGTAACGTTTTGATGTACGGAAAGGATATCCTCCGAATCTCCCCTTCAGGCCCGTTCCCACACACAGTTACAGTTGAAGTCCCCACCCCGGTCACAACAGGTGATGATTATCGCGCAGCGGGACATTCTGCAGATTCACGGAATGTGGGGGGTTTGATCGGATCTCATAGGGTGGGGGCTTTGATCAACTCGAGGGTCCTTTAATGAGGGAAGCTTCCTATTGTACGGGGGGGGGGGCAATAAACAGTATCCGCAGAGCTTAGGTGGTGGCCTGGGAACGGGGAAGACAAACGGGCACACAGGAAAAGGGGGTTTGCATCAAAGGGCCTGGGACCATGAAAGGAATGAAGGGAAGTGTCGCGCTGGGAACAGGATGGGGTTCCAAGGCAGAGCCGCGCAGAAGAGGGGTTTATGACCCAAGACATGTGAGAGTGGAGGGGGGTTGTCAGCGCGCGGGGGGTTGCCTGCGAGGTCGGGAGGGAGAGAGAGACGCTGGCTATCGGCGAGGGGCAGGGAGGCCATGGTGTACAAAATGGCTGCCGCTTACGCGCACGAATGGGCCCAAGGAGAGCAAGATGGTGCCGATAATGTTGACATTTTCAGTCTAACTTTTAACAGTCCTCCCTTTTCAACATATCTAGCCAACTTGCCTACTCAACGTCAATCTTCATCAAATTCCCAACCTCGGCATCATATAATGCTCCCATGCGTTCGTTTCCAAAGTCCACGGCCTTAGGGCAAATACAGTTTGCACATAATGAACACAGGGGTGGCAGACATTGAATTCCTAAGCATAGGCCACATATTACTACTACAGGAATTAGGATAATGGTGAACAGTCTCCAGCCCCAGTTCTTAACGGTGTTCCAGAACCAACCACCAAGCGACCATTCTTCCTGTTCCTGGTGGACTTCCGAAGAGAGTCTGTGAAGATGTTCGATGGCTTTGTACACTGAGGGTGAGTTGTCCGGTATGTATGTACAGCAGCTGGACCCAATAATGCGGCATGCTCCACCACGGTCCGCAAGAACCACATCTAGGACAAGGCGGTTCTGTAGGGCCACCAAGCAGACCGCTTGGAGTTCGGCGGTGTTGTTGGCAAAGATACCAGCTGTGATGTTCATTGTTGTCTCAACTGCCTGAGTCAAATGTCGGATGGCCCGACTGTTTGCCATCGGGCCCCAAAGAGGAACAAGTCCCTTCATAGCATCGAGGAACTGTGCTCCTGTTGAGTCGGCTTGCTCAATGTCCTTGGCTCGTTTTTGCCTATGATGATTCGCTGGGGCCACATAAGTCGGAGGAAGGACGAAGGAGATGAAACAAGTGCCCCCCCAGCCTTTGGGGAGCCAGGTGTAGGCCTTTGTGCCGCAGACGAAATACATGTTTGGGGACGATACAAAGGAAGGTGGATCCGTAGTGTCCAAAGTTCTGGTAAACCGGCAAGCACTGCGGCCCACCAGCTGCGTCCCATGTCCTTCTATGCACATGTGGCCTGTGACGTTGACGACTGATAGGGCCACAGTCAGAGTGGCAGCCGTTCGTTTCCGCAGGTAGGAGAAGGTGGGTCTGGTTGGATTGTTGAACACCTGCATTTCAATTCGTTCTTTAGCAGGGATGTCCATGTGGATGGAGTCGTTGGAGGTCTGCGGGCAGAAGTGTGTCTTTGTTTTGTTTCGCCGGACCCCGTGGGAGAAATGCGTTACGGTTTTGCTGGAGGTGGCATTGTCCTTATAGCTTTCTTGCAGGAGGATCAGCCAAGCAAGGCAGGAGCCATGAACTGAGAAGGGTGAAGGGATGAATGGTATCGAGTGTCCAGTGGCGTGGGGTAGCAACCCACAGATCCAACAGTTGGTGGCATTGGTGGCGAGATTGTGCTGGTGAAGGAGCTGTACGAAAGAGTTATTCCAAAACTCCTTTCGCCTCTCTCTGAGTTGGGGAGAGAGCGAAATCAGATAATGTTCCTTCGTGGTGATAGGCTGAGCAGTGGTCAGGAATGTTTCATGAGCAGGTGCATTTTCTTCCACAATCCAGAGTGTGGTCATGAGGAGAAAGCAAAAAAGGATTGCGATGAAGAGTGCAATTGTCTTTGAGCTGTGGAGTCTGTCTGTTCTTGGGTTTCTGTAGTGGGTATTTCCTGTTGTCTCCATCATCTTCTTATTTGGCGCTTCCATCATCTTCTTATCTGGCGCTTCCATCATCTTCATTTTCAAGGTGCTCGGTAGTGGGCGGAACCACAGACTTAGTTTAGCTTCTCTCCAGGCAACCCTAGATTGCTTTGGGTCACCGTTTTGAGATTCAACTTAGTCTGTGGTCTACTTAGCCGAAGCTCCCTCCTTTCGACGCAGGAAATACCCTTCTCTGGATGGCACAGTGGGATCAGAGAATTTTGAAAGTTCAAGTGCTTCGGTATCAGGATAGCAGGTTAGTGACGGTCGGTCCTTGTTCAGGAGCTCTTCTTGGTCGCCGATGTTTTCTGCCGTGGCCAGGGTCGGGGAGACCTTCTTACAGTGGTGCGCGTGCAGCCAATGCCTTTTCCCCTCCACACGAAGAGCCGTCCGGGTGGTGATTAACACTTGCCAGGGGCCCGTCCACCGGGGTTCCAAACTCTTCGTCCGCTGAAAGTTTCGGATCAGCACGAAATCCCCGGGTTGGATGGCGTGACCCGGACCCCTGGAAGCATCGGGGATGGCCTGCTGCACCTGCTGATGAATGACAGACAGAGTTTCAGTCAATTTATACAGATAATCAGACATTAGGACGTCCGGGACGTCATGAATGGAAGTTGGCTTCGGTGCAGACCAGATACTCATGGGTCGGCCGAAAACAACTTCATAAGGGGTTAAGTGATGTCTGGTGGGGGTGGAACGCATCGATAGCAATGCTAGTGGGAGGGCGTCTGGCCATTTCAGACCCGTGGTAGCTACTATTTTGGCCAGTTTGAGCTTCAGTGTGGCATTGTGTCGCTCAACAAGTCCAGCGGACTGGGGGTGAAAGACTGCATGAAATTTCTGCTTGATGCCCAACCCCTTTAAGATGAACTGGATGACTTCGGCTATGAAGTGGGGGCCATTATCGCTCCATAAAATACGACAAAGGCCGTAACGGGGGAAAAACTCCTTCAACAGTACTTTTGCGGTGGCCATAGCAGTGTTGTCACGGGTTGGGTATGCTTCCACCCATTTTCTAAAGGCGCACACCACGACAAGTACATATTTCAGGCCTTGGCACCTATCTAGCTGGATGTAGTCCATTTGCAGGACCTCAAATGGGTGGTTTGGGACCCCAAATCCTCCCCGGGGCACTACAGTTCCTTTCCCGGGGTTGTGTTGCAGGCATATCAAGCATTGTTGGACCAGACGTTTGGCGGAATCCGTGATTTTATCATTGTGCCAAACTCTGGAGACAAGTTCAATCATGGGGGCTGATCCTATGTGGGCAGGGGAGTGTGCCATAGCCAGTATGGGAATCAGGTATGAATCGGGTAGCAACCATTTGTTTGTGTCTCTTGTCCGCCAGCAGCCTTCATCGTCTTTTAATCCCACCCGTGTCCATTCAGTCAACTCGTGTTGTGTGCTAGCCGTTTGAATGTCTCTAATAGTGTCTCTAGCGTCAGTCCATTTTTCTGCTTGTGACCTGGTCACGTACATATGTGTTGTCGTCCTATTTTCAGCTGTCGTTCGGGCAGTGATGTCGGCTAGCGCATTTCCCTGCCCAATGATGTCTGTCACCTTTTTGTGTGCCTGGCATTTGACGACTGCAAGCTTGTTGGGGAGAAGGAAGGCCATCAAGGCGGAGACTAGATCCCCGTGCAAAATGGGGGTGCCGTGTGAGGTCAAGAATCCCCTTTCCCTCCAAAGGAGCCCAAAATGGTGAACCACCCCAAAGGCATACTGGCTGTCGGTGTAAATGTTCGCTGTAGTTCCTGTTGCCAGGATGCAGGCTCGGGTCAGGGCAATCAGTTCCGCTGCCTGGGCAGATCGTTGCGTGATACGGGCTGTCTCAACTACAGTTCGGGCCGTGGTGACTGCATAGGCAGCGGAAGTGGTGCCATCGGGGAGTTTGATGCAAGAACCGTCCACCCACAGCTCTCCGTCAGGATCAGGGAAAGCCGTGTCTCTAAGGTCAACCCTACTTCTAGTCTGCTCGTCCGTAAGAGTCACGCAGTCATGTACAGGGTGCACGTTGGGATCGTTCTCTGGCAAGGGTAACAGAGTTGCCGGGTTCAGTGTGGTGCATCTTTTCAGGGCGATATGGGGTGCAAGCAAAGTCAGTTCGTATCCAGTCAGTCGTGCACTCGTCAGATGTTGCGTCTTGGTTTGGTTCAGGAGGGTATCGACTGCATGGGGTACCAGTACCGTGAGGGAATTCGAGAGCACGATCCCCTCACTCTGTCGGATAGAGATCGCAGCAGCAGCTACGGCTCGAAGGCAGGCAGGCAAGGCTCTGGCTACAGGGTCAAGAGTGGCAGAGAAGTAAGCGCACGGTCGTTGCTTGGGGCCAATGGCCTGGGTCAGGACAGATAAAGCGCACCCCTCCCTTTCGTGAGTGTAAAGGGAGAAGGGCTTTTTGTAGTCAGGGGTACCTAGGACAGGGGCTGAACAAAGGGCATCTCGTAGTTCCGTGAAGGAGGTTTGATACTCAGGGGTCCAAGGGAGTGGGAAAGGGACGTCTTTACCTAGCAGAGAAAGCAGTGGTTTCACAACGAGGCTAAAGTTTGGTAACCACTGTCGGCAGAAGGAGGTGAGGCCTAATAGGGAGCGGACCTGCTTCTGGGTCTTAGGGACAGGAGTATCGAGAATGGTTTGGATTCGATCAGGGGTGAGGTTTCTTCCTTCTTTGGACAAAAGGTGGCCTAGGTAAGTGACCTGGGGTTGGCAGAATTGCAACTTCTTCTTGGAGACCTTGTGGCCATTTTCCGCAAGGAAGTGCAGGAGTTGAATGGTGCCTGTGACTGCTAATGGAGTGGTGTCGGCTGCTAAGAGGATGTCATCGACATATTGCACTAACACCACTCCGTCGGGTAACTGGACTTGATCCAGTTGTCTCTTGAGGGCCTGGCTGTAGATGCTAGGGCTTTCTGTGTAGCCCTGGGGTGCTCGGCAGAACCTATATGAGCGGTTTTTCAGGGTGAAGCCGAAGAGGTATCGGCTGTCTGGGTGGATGGGGATGGAAAAGAATGCGTTTTTGAGGTCAATGACAGTGAAGGTGGTGGCGGTAGAAGGAATCAAAGTCAGGATGGTGGTGATGTCCGAGACCACAGGGTACTGGGGTACCACCACTTTGTTGATCTCTCGAAGGTCAATGATAAAACGGTATGCTTTCTCATCTCCCTCTCCCTGTTTCTTGATGATGGGCAAGATAGGGCTGTTGCAAACGTTGCTAACTACTTCCTCTACCACTGCTGCGTCGACTAGCGACTGAATAATCTTTACCAATGCCTTCTCGCCCTCGGGCGATATCCGATATTGTGGAAGTTTTGGGAGAGTTGCGTCTGGTCGGACAGTAATGTGCACTGGGTCGATCAACATGCGCCCTACGTCCGAATCCGCCTTGGCCCACAGATACGGAGGCAGAGTGTCAAGCAGGGATGCGTCAGCGTCGGTGATGGAAAACATGCGTCGGGGAGGGCAATGTCTAAGCAGGACAGGGTTGTCGTAAAGGAAAACTCGAACTCCGTCTTGGGAACATCTGATCGTCGCTCGGAAGTGTTTCAATAGGTCAAGTCCCATAATGGCGTCCGGGCTATTGGAGGAAAGCAAAAACGTGGTGTCAGTGGTGTTGTTTTCTACGTCAAAGAGGATCGGGGCGGACAAAGGGTTAGTGGAGGGCGTTCCATCGAAACCTGTCAATGTTATAAGTGAGCCAGACAAGGGTGCCCCCGGAATCAGTCGTTTAGATAACGCACTACGTGTTGCGCCAGTGTCTACCAGAAATGGAGACTTGGTACCCAGGACCTTAGCAGTGACGTAAGGGCCTTGCTGGTCAACATAGAGCTCGACTGGATCCCTCCCTTGCCCTTGGCAGTCCTATGCAAAGTTGTGGGTGTCATCATAGTCAGATTGCTGGTATTGGTTCTGTCTGGGTCGATCAAATGTATTTGGTCTGCCTGATCTGTCGTTAGTCGTGTCATTTGGGGGCCCTCGCTGTGGTCCCTTATTTCTCGGCCCATTTGCTATGTCCTTGGGGTCTTTGTTTCTGATCATGTCCAGAAGAACTGGGCACTGGGATTTCCAATGGCCAGTTCCTTTACAGAAAGCACACTGGTCCTCTCTAATGTCTGTACGTCCACTGTGGGGAGTCGAGGTACGGTCCTGGGACTTAGGGGCGTTCGTCTGATAGTTTCCCCGGTATTGGTCTCGTCCTATAGTCACCCCTTGCAGTTGGGCCATCATCACCCTCTCTTTCAAGTCCTTCTTCTTTCTCTCTGTTGCCCTATCGTTTTCATTTTTCTGATGTTCATAATATTGAGCCATCTGGAGGATAGCCGTAGGTTTGGAGGCTGCCCAACTACTCTCGCTAGCCTGCAGTTTCTGGGAGACCTCGGATGACAGACCCTTAACATAATTCTGGACAAACAGATGGTGTCCGGTTGCGGTGGTCATGTCCTGGCCGCTGTAATCGGAGAACACCGTTTCGAACCGGGAGAAGTATTCCGATACATCCTCCTGGGGTTTCTGGCGACAGGCCGTTACTATCGACCAGTCCACCTTCTTTTCTGGAATCAGGGTTTTTAATTTCTGTACGATTTTATCTGGGAGGTCTAAAATGGATTTCAAAGGCTTTTGTCCCGGTCCTCGTTGTTTGTCAATTTCCTCGAGTTGTACCCAGGTATGTCTCAAGGTGGTCGACTTTCCGGATTTGCTTCCACACATCAGCTGGTAGACATAACCCGAAAAACAAGTCGATGTCAGCCAGGGTCATAATCGTTGAACCTAGGGCTGTACCCAATTCAGTATAGAAGGCAGTGGGGTTTTTACGTAGGTCAGGCAGAGATTTTCGGAATGTCAGAATCTCTTGCCGGTCCCATGGCTGGTAGACCCAGTTGTACACTACTCTTCCTTTTGCATCTTGGTGGTTTGCATCATCGTGAGTCCCTGCACCTCGTGGAGGAACCCAGTAAGGGGCAGCCTCTCGTATTGGCATCATGGTGCTAGGTTGCTCAGTTTGTGGTTCGGTCGCCACGGATGTCGTGGGTTTAGTTCCCGATTCTCGTTCAGTGAGGTGGCGGAAAACCTCAAGCGTGCGCGTAAGGAGGTCCGTCACATCACACTCGCCCTCATCCCCGATATCGACCTTCCGGTACAGAGTCGTTAGGCTCTCGGGACCTTTGTCTCGATATCGGTCCTCGTATGCGTTCAAGACATGGTAACACAGTCGTACAGTAAAGTGTCGTCTGTGACTCCCTGTATATGATTTAAACATATCCGTGATGTACTCTTCACCTTCCTTCCTTTCTACCAGTGTTCTTACTATCTTGTCGATTCCTGTTCGCTTATCTTTGCTTAGTCTGTTTATTCTTGCGGAACCGGCCCCTCGGGTCTCAGGGTCGCCTAACGTTGTTGTTTGCGGAGTATTTGGTACAAGGGGTTCGGCCGGCACAGGGACCATGGGGGCCGAAGCTGTGGCACTACCCTCATTTGCACCTGGGGGTGGTGGGTGTTGTGCTGAGGGTTGGGAAGGGGCATATGGAGGGGGCATGTAGATGGTCGGAGGGCCTAACAGCAGATCATCGCTCGCTCGTTTTTGTCTCGAGGATAAATCAGGGTAGAGCATGGAGGGCGTTCTAACCGGGCACTGGCTTGATGTTTCCATTTCTAGTTTCTGTTTGGCTTTCTCTCTTTCCTTTATCTCTCCTTCTAGCTTCTGAGCAGCTAGGTGGGCTGCTTTTCGCAGCTCTTTTTCCAACCTACTCTCAATTTTCCTTTGATGTTGTTCAGTTTCTTTGCGCCACATGCCGAAACTATCAAGCATAGTGGGCGTTGTCTTATTTTTACCTAGGGCTGTTTCTAGCGCGTTTATTTTGTCATCATCGAAGGATCCTATCAGTGGCCACTGACTTTCTCCATTCTTTTTCGTATATTTATGCCACAGTTTGTTATAGGCTATAGCGATCAATCCATGCTTCATGAACATGTCCTTATTAGGGGTGCCTTCCGGTGGGGCCGGATGGTTCATCTCTAATAAGCGGTCCGGGCTAAAAAGGCTACCGATCAGTGGGGAGAAGACAGACATGACGGCTCGCAACGAGGGACAAAAAGTCAGCACTGCCTATCTTATCACTGTGTGCAAAGACTAGACAGAATATTTCTATTCTACGTTGTTTGCAGGCAGTGAATACCTCATGAACCAATATAAAAAATAAAAAAACAATTCAGTGGGGAGAATAAGCAGGTTCGCAAAAGGTCTGCGTTACCTACCCTTTCACTATCTGTAAAAAGGGTGGGGAGAGGGGCTCTTTCCTGTTTGCAGACAGAGAATCTCCAGAAAAACAGTCTGTGAACAATAGTTCAGTTTCAAGTAATTAATCAGTGGGGGAGAAAGATAGACACGACAGTTGTATTACCTATCCTCCACCGTTTGCAAAGGGAGAGCCTGTTGTTTCTCCGTTTGCAGACAGAGGATCTCCAAATAAATTAACAAAGAGTAATACTAGTATTTTCTAGACTATTCAGATGACCATTTCGTAATTCGTCGTGTTTACACGACCTTACCCGGACCGCATGGACAGTTTCTCGTCTTCCGAATCCAGCGCCCGATCGTCCTCTTTTCCTCGTATTCCTCGCGGCACTCCTGATGGTTCCCAGTCAGGACCGTAGATCACTCGAGAGAGGTCTGTTCGGAACCAGTGAAGTTCGGATGATCGGCTGTCAGACGAGGGTCTATCGGACAGGCGCGCTCCCGATCGTTGCAGTCGTTCACTCTGTCGTCAGGACCTCTCCCACTGGATCCACGAGTCACTGATGGGCCCCACGTTTGGGACGCCAATTGTTAAAGGTCAGGCTACCAACCAGATTAAAAGATCCTTAAGTATTGCCCGGCGGTGTCGCCTCCTAAACCCACAAGATATTAATCAATGAAGAGGCAGGCGCTGGAGACTGGAAGGCAGGAAACAAGGGTTTTTATTCTCTCCGGAGGAGAACACATCAGTTCGGACAGCAAGTATCGTCACGAGGTGCTCTACCTGCATCTCTGAGGCCTGGCCTCTTATACACAGGTTTATTGCTTTATTACATACAACACATTCTTGGTAACGTTTTGATGTACGGAAAGGATATCCTCCGAATCTCCCCTTCAGGCCCGTTCCCACACACAGTTACAGTTGAAGTCCCCACCCCGGTCACAACAGGTGATGATTATCGCGCAGCGGGACATTCCGCCGATTCACGGAATGTGGGGGGTTTGATCGGATCTCATAGGGTGGGGGCTTTGATCAACTCGAGGGTCCTTTAATGAGGGAAGCTTCCTACTGTACGGGGGGGGCAATAAACAGTATCCGCAGAGCTTAGGTGGTGGCCTGGGAACGGGGAAGACAAACGGGCACACAGGAAAAGGGGGTTTGCATCAAAGGGCCTGGGACCATGAAAGGAATGAAGGGAAGTGTCGCGCTGGGAACAGGATGGGGTTCCAAGGCAGAGCCGCGCAGAAGAGGGGTTTATGACCCAAGACATGTGAGAGTGGAGGGGGGTTGTCAGCGCGCGGGGGTTGCCTGCGAGGTCGGGAGGGAGAGAGAGACGCTGGCTATCGGCGAGGGGCAGGGAGGCCATGGTGTACAAAATGGCTGCCGCTTACGCGCACGAATGGGCCCAAGGAGAGCAAGATGGTGCCGATAATGTTGACATTTTCAGTCTAACTTTTAACAGGTGTGCAACCACAGTTCCATGGCCTTAGTGAACCTGAGAGTGATGAATTGTTTTTCTGCCTTCATTACCAGGTTGATAATGAGTTGCCTGATTGGAACTGCCTGGTTGGAACTGGTTCTGGAAATTATTGCATCAAAGAGTAGATACTCTCCTTCCCTCCCTCACCTCTGCCATCTCTTGGTTTCCCAAGAAGTAAACCAAGATACACGAATGAGACTGGTTTTCTGCTTGATGTGTGTGACAGCCCACCTCTGACACCCCAAGATGACTTTAAACATTGATGCAATCATTGTCAGAGAGAGGACTATTGTCTGTAGTCAGTATGTGCAGAATTTGTTTTCCTCTCAATTGAGGGTAGAGGGAGACATTATAGTCATCTAAACTGGGTGATACCAATATAAGGTCGCCAAGAACTACTCAAGAATGCAGTACTGTCCCTGACACTATTGTAATCTTTTACCCAATAATATTGAGGCCACACTCAATAGCCCCCTTAGCCCCAAATAGAAATGTACCATTTTTGGAAAAAAAGAGAACATATGGGACTTTCCCACTCCTTTTCTAATTCGTCATGCTCTGTTATAGAGGGAGTATGAGGGCTGAGACAAACATGTGAGAGAATATCTGATCTTCTTGTGATACTGGCATGGAGCCCTGCCCTTAAGTCCCACTTAATCAATACACACACACACAATGAATACTATTCAAAGTCATATGGTTATTTATTATGCCATATTTATCTATAAATTACATATATCAAAATGATCATAATTAGACACAACTTAGTAGGTAACATGTAGAGAAGAGCAAATATTAGATAGGTCCCAATCATATTTTATCACACATCGATAACCTATTAATTTATTGCCTAACTGAAAAGTCTAAAATGCTGTAAGCTACATAGCGCATGGGTCTGCATTAGTTTACTAGGCTTATGTTATGTAAAGTTATGTTAAATGTAGCTTATAGAGCGCACTGACACCGAAGCTTCCTGGCGCTGGTAAACAGAACAGAGTGAGGGGAGGCATAAGTAGCAGAGTCTAAATGGGGGTGGGGAAGAGATGAGTTTTTAGCATTTTTCTGAAATTGAGAAGGGAGGAGCAGGATTTGATTGGGAGAGGGAGGAGATTCCAGAGCACAGGGGCTAGATGAGAGAACCGGCGTCCGCCGAATCTCTTAGTTTTGCTCTTGGGGGTAATCAGCAGGTCACGGTGGGCAGAACGGAGATTGCGTGTGGGACGGTGAGGACGGATGATAGATTTTAGGAAGGCGGGGGAAGGGCAATGAAGTGCCTTAAAGGTGAGACAAGCTACCTTGAAGGCAGCCCTTCGATCAACCGGGAGCCAGTGCAGGTTCGTGAGCAGAGGTTTAGCTGATTGCCATCTGGATGTTCCATGTTATGCCAAGGCATGTATAGTTCCCTCGTGTACCTTACATTGTCATCAGGTTAGAGTTGGAACTCTGCATTGTCCCTCAGCAACCGGTCCGTGTGTCTAACCTGACCCCTCACAGTACTTTCATAATCAATGATACCTTATGGAGGGAGAAGGGATCGCAATTGCCCGGCTCCTGCTTTGCTACAAATATGTGCGGACAAACATGTGGAAAGCCCTAGTCGAATGAATGGATTCCAGCTACAACAGCATCAAACACATAAACCACTATAAAAAGAGCAGTAATAGCCCAGCAAAACCGCACAAGTGGTAGTAGCCAAACAGTGTATACTAGTTGCATTTCACCTCATGGGGTCCTACTGCTCAGCAACATTCACAATTATTGGAGAAAATGTAATCTATAGCAAAGAGCGTTATTAAATATCGCATAAGTAGCCAATAGTCCTTAATAACTCATATCCAGATAATATGGAGCAGTTTATAAAATTGTTGATTCTTCATTAAGCTCATTAACACACAGGAGCCAGTGGTGTTGAGTCCAAAATTGCATTCTGCAAATATGGATTTTCAGCCTGGCAAAAGCGTTCCATCATTCACAAGAGGACGTCATCAGAGCTGTACATAAACATACATACACCCTCTTAAAACCACATCAAACAATAAAATTATCACCACATATTATAGCTACCCATCACACAATTTATCCTATCTCATTGAATAAAACACAAGGATCGGACTGAACTACCACTGACCGATCTTCATCTCCATATTACATGAAATTAGTGTATTAAATGCACCTTATATATCCTATGTATCCAACAATCAATATCTGCACGTTCAAGATATAATATATTAATTCAAAAAATCTCGTATGAACTGAAGATCCAACTACATAGTTCAAAAGAAGAGAAAATAGATACACGTAATATACATTCATATATTAACATGATGTATACTGCCTAAAAATTGATTCGCACTGTTGATAGAAATGCTACTCTTGCACAGAAAGCCAAGAAGATATGTGACAGCAGATTGGCATTGATCACTATGCATAATCAAGAATACAATGCTATATATAAGATATTATTGAAACATTGGTGTCTTCTTTCAGGGGTGTCTGGATTGGATAAAGTGATCTCAGAAAGCCATGAGTTACCTACAAGGGAGGATACACTGTTAGAGATAGAATTACAAGGACTTTTTTGTTGCCAGTTAAGGAAAATGAGGTCAACTGGTTATTTGGTCCTACTAAGGTATTTTATGTCAGTACTGACTGCAATATCTGCTAATATGACTTGAACAATGTTACATTTTTTTAATATAATGCGCAAAGACTTACCACTTTGACCAACACATTAACTGCGATGGTGTCTTTGTGATATATGCAATCATTAGTGATTGTGCAAAGGTATATATTGGCAGACGAGGACCCTGAAGCTCAGGATACAACAACACTGTAGGGCTTTTAAGGACCAGGATGTGCATTTTCCTTTGTCTCAGCACATTAAGGAATCCCACTTTGATAGAATTAAGTTTACATTTTATGGATTGGAGAAGATTGATCATGGTCCGTGGGGTGGTGATATGGAACTGAGACTTCACCAATTGAGAATTTTAAAGAAAGGGCTAAATATTGAGAGTGAATTATATAATTTTCGATAACGTCTGGAGAAATGTCGCTTGGTATGAATACCTTGATATGAGCGGCTTGACAGTGATAATGGTAATGACGTGGAGTATAATATTTGAAATTGGTATGATGAATGTCATGTTGATCATGTTGATCAGGTGTTCTTTATACTTGAAAACATGATTTAGATTTGAACCTGTTCAATATTGACAGCTGGGCGAATAGGTTAAACATTGGACATTTAAAAATGCCAAGGATAGGAATTGCCATGGATTTACTTATGGATGTATTTGATTTAGATGTTATGGAATGTAAAAAGAATAGATGGGGACTGTATAGATGTGTTTGTTCAATGTATCTCACCTGATGTTTGATTGTTTTCCGTCATTACGAGATGGTGATGATTGTGAGAGGAAGACTGACTAGAAGATTTGTGGTTTTGGTGTGTTTCCGACTGTGTATACATGTCGGCTTACATAGAGATTGGTGTCGGGTGGATTTGAGACATCGACTACGTTGACATTCTTGAGAATAGGTTGAATTTTGAAGTTTGGAAATGATGATGTAGAGAATTAATATGAATTTGTTTGTTTTTGGCATATTTTAGCGGGCACAAATAAATGTGGGCAATTGTTTGTCAGTCAATAATTTCCTTTCTGTAATGATAATATTGGCGAGTATGTGTAGTTTATTTAAGGGGACTTTTTATTTGACATTAGACATTCCAAGATGGTGGCAATAGAAGTAGGAAGGCTGATTGAGATACTTAAGAATGCAGTAAGAATGCAGTATGTTTTCCTCCACATGATTAGGCTTCAAATGGATAGTGGTGAAAGGTGGATTTGAGGTGTCAGTTACACGTGATTAGTGTGGGCTTAACGAAGCAACAAAGTTTCTTCGGATTACCGTGGTGCATGTTGATTTGGAAGGTGAGTGATTTGAGGGGGTGATTGTTGGTTTACGATACGGCTGATTTTCTAACAGTTGTTTATATGTAGCAATGATGGTATACATTGGTTAAAAAATAGCTAGTATAATAAGGGAGTTGGAAATACGATTGTATGAGTGTACTGGATGGTAGGGTGAGATGTGTGGGTGAATGGTGATTTTAAATAATTCTTCTTTTATTTTGTGTGTCTGTGAACAATATAGTGAATTAATTATTGTGTGAAATGGTTGCTACACTATGTACGGGATTGCTGATATTTTGTAGTTGGAATATTTAGTGTAAATAGTGAATTATAAAGTCAACGTTTGTTTGTGGAAGGATAATTTGGAATGTTTGGGAATAAAGATGAATTGAGAGAGCACAACTTAGTGATTCGAACTGTCTATTACAGGATGGGATCACAAATGACATATTAAGTAAAGGTAACCTACTTGATGGAGTCTTGGATTGTTTATAACAGATACGGTCGAAGGGATACTTCAGATACCTAAAGAGGGTGGAGAGATCCTTTCTGAGTGAAATGAAAGGGGATACGTACTCCCACTGAAACAATCTTAACTCAAAAAAAGAATCCTCCATACCAGAGAGTGATGATTTAGGAGAAACAGGAAAGGAAAGCATATACTTCCACCGCATTTAGAGGTGGGAAAAGGAGAAACCTCTTTTTATGTACAACCCTCACCCACTCTAATAGTGGCATGCTTCAGCATTGGGTTCACCCTAACTCCTACGGGTCAGGGTGGGCTCAACCATTTTCCAGGGAGCACTTTGGAGAACACTTGATTTTTTTTTATTGATTTCTTTACATTTAATAAAATCTCACCTCACCCCAAACAAAAAGAAAGTACTTGCTGTGTTTGAGATATTGTTTCCCCAGCTGTAAAGGAGAAATACTTATCAGGGGGCGGTGGGAGTAGGTCCAGTAGTCACACTTGCTTCTAGGGTCCCAACCCACAGCAAACCTGTTAGTCCTGACTGCTCCCTAGGCTTGTTTACAGTTGAGGAAAATCCCTCAAACACAGCAAGTACTTTCTTTTTGTTTGCATGCTGAAGTAATTCTTGGGGACCATACATTCACACATGTAAAAATTACAAGGTGACGTTCCGGGGGATCTTTTCTCTAGTACTGCCCTAACGAATGTCCAGGACCTATACAGGCCAATAGAATAGGGCAGAAATGTGTTGGCGATTTTACCTTAGGGTCATAGGACCACAATATCCTGATTGCCTCTACCCTTCGTTTTTAATCCTTCCCGCTCATCCCACCAATACAGGGATACCTTGGGGTGAGGTATGGATTTTTATTAAATGTAAAAAAAAAAATCAAGTCTTCTCCAAAGTACTTCCTGGAACATGTTTGAGCCTACTTTGACCTTTAGGAGTTAGGGTGAACCCAATGATGAATCATGTCACTATTAGAGTCGGTGAAGTTTGTATATAAAAATAGGTTTCTCCTCTTCCCACCTCTAAATGTGATGGAGGTATAGGCTTTCCTTTTCCCTTTCTCCTCAATTAGCACTCACAGGTAGGGAGGATACTATTTTTGAGTTTAGACTTGGATTGTTTGCCGCTTCTCTTTATTTTAGGAACTTTGGGGCAAATAGAAACAAAAGTATGTGTTAGTGTATTTACATAAAAGTGAAGGTATACAATTAATACTTTTTGGGCAGTATACATCATGTGAATATAAGAATGTTTATTTGTTTATCTATTCTTTCTTCTTTGGGACCATGTAGTTGGATTTTCGGGTCCTCTGCCTTCATATGTGAATTTTTTGTAATGCTATATTATATCTTGAATGTGTAGATCAGTGGTCCCCAAACTTTTTTCGGCGGGGGCCACATCAACTTTCCTTTCTGTGATGGTGGGCCGGGGTCAGTCATATAACAGGAAATGATATGGGCCAAAGTGACAACCAGTATTATTGTGGAGATTATAATGAACATTTTTTTGCAGCTGCCCTTCGCTGGGCCTTGTCGCCACCTGTTGATTTGCAAAAAAAGTAATAGAAAGTCTTCTCGTGTTTATTTGAAGTGCCACAGATACTCGTTTTATTTTATAGATATAGATTAGATTCGAAAATAAAAACACAAGCTGATGATAATTTGTTTGCCGCACAGTGAAATAACATTAATACAGAATAACAGGCTGACTTTAGGGTGGTCCTGGAAGCATGCAGGCCCTTCAGGAATGGCAGATAAAAAAACACACGCAGCCCATCAGCAGAAGACATGCTGCAGTCTCATTTTGTATGTGACATCACTGTTCAAAAAACATGTTGCCTATAAAAAGAGCATTACTATACTGACATTTTTTCATATTCATAGTTACTGAAATCAGCAGGCTTACCATATGAGTGTGAGCTGTGGGCTTGCTTCTGACTGGTGAGGAGATTGATGTCAGGTTCCATTCCAGTTACAGCCAGTCTCAGAGACTGATGCAGGTGTTGATCTGAGAGTCTTGATCTTGTCGGATTTTTTATCAGCTTCATGCGTGAAAAAGTTTGCTCACAGATATATGTGCTCCCAAAAACTGTGGACATCTTCATAGCATGCTTTCTGATGTTGGGGTAGGTCTCATTCGGAAGGGAAGCATAGTACTCTATGAGACAGTTGGGCTTGAATGCGTCTTTCAGCACATCACAGGTCTGCAACTCAGCCAGTACAAATTGAAGAGAAGGCAGGGTGTCATTAATGTCGACAGCAAAAGGGTTCTGGAATATTTCTTTAACGTGGGCATGAAGATCACGGAACCGCATACTGAACTCCGCTCTCAGCATTTCCAGTGCGTCCTTGCACTTCTTGGTTAGAAACGGGACCGCTGGCTCCTCAGCTGAGAGGCGCCGAGTAGCAGGGAGATGGGTGAAATCTTCTTTTTGCACTTGTCCAACACGCAGCGCCATTTTAACCTCAAATGCTTTGACGTGGGAATACATGTCACTGATTAATTTTCCCTTGCCTTGGAGCTATAAATTGAGGCTGTTTAAAATTTCTGTCACATCTGTTAAAAAGGCAAGATCCCATTTCCATTCTGTGTCGATCAGCTCTGGAACAGTTTTTCCCTTTGTCAGGAGAAAGGCGTTGATTTCGGGTAGCAGCTCGTAGAAGCGCTTCAAAACTCTACCCCGGCTTAACCATCTGACTTCAGCGTGGTAAAGCACGTCTCCATGGGCAGACTCCAGTTCGGATAGAAAAGCTTGGAACTGCCTGTGTTTTAGTCCGTTTGCTCTGATAAAGTTTATACAAGACACAACCACCTTCACGACAGATTCCCACTTCAGAACTTTGCAGCACAGTGCTTGCTGGTGAATCAGGCAGTGGACTTGTAGTGGGGGGGTGAGACCTTGTTCCTCCATTTCTCTTTTTATGCGCCCCACTAGCCCCCGTGACGCACCAACCATACTCGGAGCACCGTCCGTTGTGATGCTAGCCAGCTTAGCCCAGTCTAAATCCAACTCTTCCATGGTTTGGCGTACTTTACAAAAAATATCCTCTCCTGTCGTAGTATCCGTGAGACTTTGTAGAGCTGCCAGCTCCTCGGACACTTCAAAAGTTGAATTAACTCCCCAAAGAAAAATCAGCAGTTGTGCTGTGTCCTGCACGTCATTGCTCTCATCCATTGCCAATGCAAAACACTCAAAATCTTTAGCTTTCTCTTTCAGCTGGACATGTACATTATGCCCCATTTCTTCAATTTGCCTGGTAACTGTAGATGCGGACAGACTCCCCGGGTTCAGGGCATCTTTCTTGTCCGGACACACCTCCTCCGCGACAGCGTTCAAACACTTCTTGACAAACTCCACATCACTGAACGACTTTCCACAGCTTGCAATCAGTTTAGCTACCTTGAAGCTGGCCCGAATGGATGACAGGTTCTCCTGTGTTTGGCGTAGCATTGTACTCTGCTGGGCGGGAAATCCATTTTGTAGCTTAGCCACCTTGTCTCTCCTCACTTGGCCCAGCAAGCTAGCATACTGCCCTCCATGGCGGGTTTCATAGTGTCGGCGGATATTAAATTCTTTTAACACCGCCACTGTCTCTTTGCAGATTGAACAAACTGCCTTTTCCTTGCACTGGACAAAAAAAATAGTCATCTGTCCACTGCTGTTTAAAAACTCTGCACTCTGAATCTATTTTCCGTTTCCCCAACAGTTTCGACATTTTGTTGTCTGTCTTTCTTCCGTTCTTCTTGTGCTGGTAGAGGAAGTAAGGGAGACCTGATTACAATGGGCACAGATAAAGTCCTCTCTATGTTTACTTCTTGTGCACATGCGAATAACAGCGTTTACCTTGAGCTTAGGAACACTCAGTGAATAGAAGTCATCTATAGTGGTTAGTTAGAAAACAGCGCTCCTGTGTAGAAACAAAAAATGATAAGCGCCCCAGCGCGTAATCAAAGCGCTCCAGAGCGGTGTCCAAGGTATTCACATAAGCGCCCCAGCGCGTTGTCACGAACTGAAAGTAAAGCGCTCCAGCATGGTACCAAAACAAACCACAAGTAAAGCGCTCCAGCAAGGTGCCAAAACAAACTCAGGATAGTGCCCCAGCGCGGTGCCCAAACAAACAACCAAACTCCCAGTAAAGAGCTCCAGCGCGGTGTCGAAACAAATCCAGAATAGCGCTCCAGCACGGTGTCAAAACAAACACAGAATAGCACTCCTGCGCGGTGTCAAAAAACCTCAGTACAGGTCGCGAACATACGGCCTCAGAAAACACGGTTCTTACTTGCGTAGAAGCAGGCAAAGGACTGACATCAACCCGAAGCTCTGTGTTGGCGGGAACTTCTGTGTTAAGTGATTTCCCCCGGAAGTGCTGTGAGACGCCCCGGCGGTTTTCGATCACCTGGAACTGGACCGCCAACCGCCTGCTACCTGGAAGTGAGGAATACGTGTCTCCGCATGAGACAAGAAGCAAAGGATTGTTTGGGATCGTTAAGTGGGCCACTCCAGTTGATTAGACGGGCCGGATGTGGCCTGGGGGCTGTAGTTTGGGGACCCCTGGTGTAGATATTGACTGTTAGTTATATATATAGGATATATAAAGTGTATTTGAAAAACGAGTTTCCTGCAATATGGAGATGAAGATTGGTCAGTGGTAGTTGAGTACATTTTTTGTGCTTTATACAATGAGATAGGATGAATTCTGTGATGGACGGCCATAATATGTGATAATGATTTTATTGTTTTATGTGGTTTTAAGAGTATATATGTATGTTTATTTACAGCCCTGATGAAGTCCTCTTGTGAAGGATAAAACGCGTTGGACGGGCTGAAAGTCTATGTTTGAAGAATAACATTCTGGACTGAACACCACTGGCTCCTGTGTATTAATGGCCTTAATTAAGAATCAACATTTTATGGATTGCTATATAGTAATTGGACATGAGCTAATAAGGATTATTGGCTGCTTTTGTGATAGTTAATAGCACTCCCCGCTTCAGTTTATATTAGCAACAAAGAAATGTTTGCAATGGTCAGTGATTTCCCCACAGCTGCCACTGGCTACATTAGCCTAACCCAAGATCTATATAACAACCTTTCAAACTTCTTTTGCAGCATTATCACAGTCATACGCAGCAACTTTGACCCGCAACCGTATCTACTGACTCGCACCAGAAGTCTCCCGGTGATGAACGAAGACAATACAATCACCACATGGGACACCATCAGCACAGAGGAAACCACAGAAATCATGAAGAATATACGTGAGGGCGTGATGGGGACAGATCCCTGCCCTCATCAAGCCCTCAACAAAGGAACAATCCCTATCAGTGAGGCCCTCACCGCACACTGTCCTCAGTACAGCCACCTTTCCTAGACCATGGAAACACGCAGCCATCAACTCCCTCCTACAGAAATCCTCAGACAACCTGACCAAACTTACCAACTATTGACAGATATCCCTCCTTCCGTACTCAATCACAGTCTTGGAAAAAGCCATCAATAAGGTCTTCTCCGACCACCTCACCATTCACCAGCTTCTCAAGGCCACACAATCAGGATTTAGATACAACCACAACATGAAATCTGTCTAAGTAGCAGCATAGAATGACAACTGGATGATCCTCAACTGTAGGGACCCACCGCCCTCATCCTCCTAGATCTATCAGGAGCCTTTGACAGTGTCTCCCATCCCATTCTGACTGGACAAGTTCACGAAGCAGGCATCCTTGGAGATGCCCATATCTTTTCCTTCCTCAACCAGAAGAACCGTAAACATCAACCTGACCCCCTACTCCTGTAAAGCATTGAAACTCATCTGCGAAGTCCTGCAGGGCTCCTTGCTCAGCCCGATGCTCTTAAACATCCACGACTCCACTGGTCGACGTCATTCAGACTCTTAACATAAATATGTTCAGATATGCTGGCAGCACTCAACTGTTACTGTCCCTCTTGGACAAAACACCCAACACCAGGAAAGTTCACCACATGCACGACAAAGTGGCCACCTGGAAAAAATCCAACTGCCTCAAACTGAACTTGGGCAAAACCGAAGTGGTGGTCTTGGGGAAAGATGCCTCGCCATGGGAATCCACCTGGTGGCCCACAGACCTCAGACCCACCCCCATGCCTTGCTAGCAATCAAGAAACCTCTAAATGATCATGGACAACAAACTGGACGTGGCTGACCAAATCAGCACTGTAGCCTTGTCCTGCTTGAACACCCGAAGGATGCTGAAGAAAGTCATCAGTTAGCTCCCAGACAACACCAGGAAAACGATCACCCAAACCCTCATCTCAAACAGACTGGACTATGGCAACACTCTGTATGCAAGGATAACCAACCAGCTTACCAGAAAACTGCAGACCATTAAAAACACAGTAGCCAGACTAGCCCTCAACCTCCCCTGCTGAGCCCACATTACACCCCACCTTAGGGAACTCCACTGTCTCCCGATACACAAATGTGAACACTTCAAACTCCTCACCCAGACCTACAAAGCACTTCACAATGCAAGCCCTGTCTATCTGAATATCTCTGTGTAAAAAAATTAAAGAGAGGAGGAGGTAAAATGCTGTACGCCCACCTATGAAGCGAATGTTACCACAGAAAGCACGGCAGCTGCAGGTAGAACAGACATTTAGTATTCTCGCCTGAAGAAAACCAACGAAAAAGTCCTTCTTGGATGGTTACAGAAGCCCTCTGTGAGTGCTAAAGGGAGAATTGTCTACGCTTTTCGGCTCCCACTGTAATTTGAGCCTCTTCAGGACTTTGGAAAAATGAGTAGAGCTATAAAACAAATGAAATGTGTGTGTGAGAGGGGTATGGAGAGATGTAGGGGCACTGTTGAAGGGTGGTTGTGAGGGAATCTTTGGAGGAGGTCATGGGGGGACTGGCATCAAAACAGATTGTCGCACTGGGCACCACCAGCGCTAAAGCCGGCCCTGAACTAACTTTCCCTGCAACATTATCTTTTTCATCTTCCATATCCAGACCTTCCCTTGCATTACCAAATCCCTTTCTCACACTGCCTACCCATCATCTCCAAATGAACTCCCTTCCTCCAACAAACTCGTCTTCACCCACCTCCGAGTCACCCCTACCAAAAGGGGGGAACCGCCTGCACCTGACTGTCCATACCCAGCCCGAAAAGCACCTCTGAAATGCTACAACCTGTCCTACCATGGCTTGCTTGAAAAGCAGTGCTATTATCATGTAATCCTTAATAGCCCATAAACATGGCTAAAAAAATTATCTAGCATGGGTGGGCCTAAAAATGAATTGCCCTAGAACCCCCTCACTACAGGGTTAATCATGCTAAAAGGCTGCACTTACTACACAGCGAACATTATATATACCTATATATACCAAAGCCCCACTCCTACCACCCTCATCACCTATATTACCTCAGATTCAAGTTTACAGTTGCGGCAGGAGCCAAACTAGATGAATTATAACTACTAAATACTGGCTAAGTCAAAAGGCCTGGTCATGGCAGCTGTTGCAATAATCAATTCTTTTTATTTTTATTTTTTGTGCACGCTTACGCCGCAAAAATAAATAGAAAATATTGCTGCCTTCTAAACGTGACCATTATTTGCTTGCAAAATTACAACTTTTGAAAAACATTCATTGGTGTGGCCGTTCTAAGAGTGATATTATTGAATTAACGTGACTTTCATTTATTCTGTGCATCCTATTATTATTATTTTGAGAGACAAAAATAAATAAATACATGGAGGCCTAGCTAAGCGCTCAAATTGCAGGTGACCGAAATGTTACAAAAGCCACTTAAATAATTTATGAGTAATTTGAAAATGGATACGGAAAATAAATTACAATCCAGGCGGGCACCTAAAGAGCTAGGCATTCACAAACAATTTACATTTCAGATGCCAGTATTTAATGGGAAGAGAAAGATCGCCCGATGCTTCGGAGAAATACATTGGATTCCAGAAACTTCTCTAATGACATGCAAGTAGCGGACACTAATGCGTCACGTGGTGTAAGAAAATGCCCTTAAATATCTTCAAGCCAGAATCTCCCGATATTAGACATCTGCATCTAGCACTTAATATGTTTCTTGCAGTGCCAGTAATGCGCACATGATTGCTGTGAGGTGGATGCTTTTCGTGCCTAGACACTTGCGCATCGAAGGAGGTTACATTGCATCTGCGGGACGTCAAGGACTCTCCGAGGTTCCACAGACAACCTAAATTCTTATTTTAATCGCTTCTCATTTCCTTTTGCTAATGTGATGCGTAATTGCTCAAAAATGTTGTTATTAGACACTAGCTCACGCGCGCCTTGAGGCTACGGTGCTATATAAATAAAGAAGTATACACGTAAACAAGGGCCTGAATTTATTGCCAAACAGTGCACAGATGGCTTGCTGTGCAGAGCTAATGGTTTGTGTGGAATGCGACAATTATACAGATTGCAATTTTGCATTGACGTTTGCACCACCTGCCAATTGCAGAGGTGACGTTTGCACTGACTGACCGGTGCAAAAAAATCATGTTGCATCGGTAGGTTCAAAAGGCACTGCCATGTTGCAGTGGTACCAGTGCAGTGCATGTTGTGCAGCATCTCATGGACTAGTGCACTTGAAGGAGGACAGGGACACCCTCACCACGTATGTTTGCATCTGTGTGTATGGGGGTGCTGTACAGAGATCTGTTGTTAACATTTTATCTGTTTTGGCAATATTGATTGAGAGTGAGAATCAGTCATAGATGCATATTTGTTCAGGGGTATCTGGCCTGTATGTGTGAGTACCTAATATAAAAGAGGGGCCCCCTGGATCCGCACCTGGGGACTGACGCCCCGTCCGTATGCGGGATGCCCGAGGTCCCTGCAGGGGACCCCATAGGAGGGCAAACCCCGTAGTAGGGCGTGGGGAACCAGAGGCCAGGAAGGGGAGGGCTGGGAGGCGGGGAGGGGCGGGCACAAGGGAGGCCACCACCCCTTTTTTCCGGGGCCATACATAGGGGAGCCCCTCCCCTTGGGCGCCCTCTTTGCTGCTGCCCACCCGATAGCCGGTCGTGCAGGCTGCTCCTCGCCAGCCTCAGGCCACTAGGTCCCTTACTTCCCCCCCTCCCTGCTCCATCACTCCCCCCCCCCGACGCCGGACGCGAGGCCCCCGCTTTCTGCTCAATTCAAGGTAAGGGATCGTTAGGCCTCCCCCCTGGGCCCCGTCCTCGGTTTATCCGAGTCGACAGGGCCGCGTGGTTCTTCCACGGGGGAGCCCATGGATCCGTGGTGTGTGCGTACTGATATGTATTGTGGGCAGAGGCCTCCTTCCCCCCCCCGGGTTCCGTTCTCTCGGTCCACGTGATCTTACGATGTCGTAGGCGGTGCGCGTCGGGGGAGCCATGAAGCCATTTTAGGTGGCGCGCGGGCTGCGGGGGGCAACAACGACCGCAACACCACCACCCTGCTGGACAACCTCTCCAACCTCGGACTCAAGCAACTGGTGACCACCCCCACCCACTACGCCAGACACACACTCGACCCGGTCTTCTCTTCCAGCAAGGACATCGCCTTCAGCCACGCCACGGGACTCCACTGGACGGACCACAGCTGCGTCCACTTCAGCTTCAGAAGGACCACGTTCCACCATCACCAGCAACAGGTTCCCCGCAGAAGCTGGAACAAGATCACCGCAGACCAGCTCGCCGCTTCCCTGAGCAAGAGCCCTCCCACCAGCACTACGAACCCCAGCCAAGCGGCCACCAACCTCACGAAATGGATCAGCGACTGCGCAGACGACCTCGCCCCTCTGAAGACCCCGCCGAGCCGACCCAGCAGCAAGAAAGCAGCATGGTTTAACGATGAACTCAAGAGCTCCAAGAAGAACTGCAGAGCACTCGAGAAAACCTGGCGCCGAGACCCAACACCGGACAACATGACTGCCCTCAAGTTCGCCACCCGAAAACACCACCAGCTGATCCACACCACCAAGAAAACCGCATTCAAGGAACGACTGGACAACAACGCACACAACAGCAAGGAACTCTTCAACATCGTGAAAGAGCTCTCCAACCCCAACGCCGGAAACAACGACATCACCCCTTCGCAAGACCTCTGCAACTCCCTCGCCTCCTACTTCCACAACAAGATCGCGGACATACACAACAGCTTCAGCACTCAACCGACGCACGCCACAACTGAACCACCGCCCCCCACCACCACCCTCCGCGCCTGGACCACGATCAGCACCGAAGACACCATCCACACGATGAACTCCATCCACTCCGGATCTACGACAAACCCCTGCCCTCACCACGTCTTCAACAAGGCCGACGCTGTCATCGCACCCCACCTGCGGGACATCATCAACACCTCCTTCGACACGCGACCTTCCCGGAGAGCTGGAAGCACGCCGAACTCAGCGCCCTACTTAAGAAGCCATCAGCCGACCCCACCGACCTCAAGAACTACCGCCCCATCTCGCTGCTCCCGTTTCCGGCAAAAGTCATCGAGAAGACTGTCAACAAGCAACTGGCCGCCTTCCTCGAGACGAATGGCTCCCTCGACCTCTCGCAGTCTGGCTTCCGGGCCAACCACAGCACCGAGACCGCCCTGATCGCAGCTACCGATGACATCCGAGCCCTGCTCGACAACGGAGAAACAGCGGCCCTCATCCTCCTGGACCTATCCGCGGCCTTCGACACTGTCTGCCACCGTACCCTAGTACAGCGCCTCAGCAACGTCGGAATCCAGGAGAAGGCACTGGAGTGGATCATCTCCTTCCTCGCCGGAAGGACACAGAGAGTCCGCCTCCCCCCGTTCAGATCGGAGGCCACCGAAGTCATCTGCGGCGTCCCTCAAGGCTCCTTGCTCAGCCCAACACTCTTCAACGTCTACATGAGCCCCCTCGCAGCCATCGCACACCAGCACAACCTCAACATCATCTCCTACGCCGACGAAACCCAGCTGATCCTCTCCCTCACCAACGACCCCGTCACCGCCAGAGCCAACCTTCACGAAGGGATGACAGACATTGCCAAGTGGATGATGAACAGTCGCCTGAAACTGAACTCGGACAAGACGGAAGTCCTCATCCTTGGATCTTCACCCTCCGCCTGGGACGACTCCTGGTGGCCCCCCGCCCTGGGCAGCGCACCCAAACCCACAGACCACGCACGCAACCTGGGCTTCATCCTGGACTCCTCCCTCTCCATGACCAGACAAGTCAACACCGTCTCCTCGTCATGCTTCAACATCCTGCGCATGCTACGTAAGATCTTCCGATGGATCCCCACCGAGACCAGGAAGACGGTCACCCAGGCCCTCGTCACCAGCCGTCTGGATTACGGCAACTCCCTCTACGCCGGAACCATCGCCAAACTCCAGAAGAGACTCCAGCGGATCCAGAACACCTCAGCATGACTCATCCTGGACATCCCCCGACGCAGCCACATCTCCGGACACCTGAGAGACCTGCACTGGCTCCCGGTCAACAAGAGAATCACCTTCCGGCTCCTCACCCACGCACACAAAGCCCTACACAACCAAGGCCCAGGATACCTCAACAGCCGCCTCAACTTCTACGTTCCCAAACGCCAGCTTCGATCGACCAACCACGCCTTCGCCGCCGTCCCCCGCATCCGAAGAGCCACCACAGGAGGAAGGTCCTTCTCCCACCTGGCCGCCAAGACTTGGAACTCCCTTCCGACCCACCTCCGCCTGACCCAGGACCACCTCGCCTTCAGGAAGCAGCTCAAGACCTGGCTGTTCGAGCAGTAGCGGACCCCCTCCCCCCAGCGCCTTGAGACCCTCTGGGTGAGTAGCGCGCTTTATAAATGCTTTGATTGATTGATTGATTGAGTCCTTTCGCGGGGTAGGTTTGGTGAAAGGGAGTGGGGACGGGAGATAGGGCGGTATCAGGTGGCCGTGAGCAGCAGCGTGGATGGGCGGCGGGGACCGACGGTGGGGCCCATTGCCACCGCCCGTGAGGGTCGCGAACTTGTGAGAGGGCGGGGAACGGCATCGGGCACTTTCTGTCTAAGCAACGGAAGGCTCGACACGATGGGTGCCGGGATAGGGTTACCGGATGTGGGTTAATTTGGTCTTGGCCCCCCCCTGTTAGGAATAGAGAGATACGCACACGCCAGGCCATGTGCTGTCCGTCGGCAATTGGAAGGCCAGACTTGCTCTCGTGCCCCTTCTGCCACCGGTGAATCAGCACCCTCGCTCCTAGTTGGGAGAGCCATGCATGAGTGGGGACATCTCCGACAACCGCAACGGGCCTTATACCGCCTGAAACGTCTGCTGCGCCAGCGCCCGTGGAGCATGCGGGGCTGCTGATTAATTGCACGTGAGCGAGCCAATTCCCATTTTGGGTTTCTATTGCGAGCGAAACGGCCGCGCTTAAGAGAGTCCCCTCAGAGACCCCACGTGGCCTGTCTATTGCATCATGTGTTTTAGGGTTCGCTATTCTACCGCTTTGGGGAATAAAATTCTGTCACGGGCAGCCATTGCTGGGCTTCTGGGCTGCAGAGGCGGAGTCTATGAAGACCCACGGGTAGGCATCGGTAAAGGCTCCACGGCGCGCCGTGGCTGTGCACGGTCACGGCAGGTGGGCCTATCACGTGGCTGCGCTCGGTCTCGGCAGCCTGGCGGAACAGGGTTCGGGCACGGGGGTGCCAGACCGCTGCACAATGCGAACAGTGATAGGCGCGCGACTAGCTCAGTCGGTAGAGCATGAGACGCTTAATCACGGGGTCGTGGGTTCGAGCCCCAGGTTGGGCTGATCATTAATATAAAGCTAACGATGATACATGAGAGGGAAATTACAATGCAAATTTTTAATTTGTTTTGATGAAGGAGCGCAGACAAATAACAAACTCAAGCAGAGGGTCTTTTTTCTAGTTCTAATTATCTAAGGGGTCAAATGCAGCGGAGCCCCTAAATCGGACCCTAGGAGGGAGGCACTGCTGTGAGCCCCCCCTTTAGAAGCCCCCCTCACAATAACTTTGTAAAAATGTAGCACGAGCGCTGAGAAAAGGCATTAAGGAAAGGGTAGAGGGCTCGCGTAGCGGGCAAAATGCATCGGGCCCTCTGTCTAAGAGCTATACTAGCGCTAGTCGCGGGGACACATTAGGTCTGATCGAATTAGATAATTGCCCCCGGCCCCACCAGCCCCCCCTCCCCACGGCCTTCGAACATGTACTAAGGGGTAATGTTTATGTTACATGCTTACAAAGTTGTATTGTCACGTGCGGCACAGGCCGGTCCGCAGGGATGAATATATTTACGTACGAGTCATGGGGGGCAATGGTGCAGGGTCAATTTGTATGTTGGTGCGCAGTCTCAATTTATTAAAATACTAGTGATGACAATTACACTGGCACGTTGGTCGAAATATAAGATTTTCATGGTTGCGTCTTCTTACCGCAGGTTTACTGCGGGTTCCTCTATTTTAGGAAAGAGAGTTTGGGACATAAGCAGCAAGAGCGCGGTGCAACCCCCCCCCCACCAAGTGGAAGGTAAGAACTAAATGTGGTGGATTGGCCATGGAAAGGGGTTACTACTGCATCCGGGGGGGCCAGTGTTCATGGTCTGGTCCCCCCAGGGCCCACGAGATGGTAGGGACGATGGGCTGGGCCCTTGACTGGGGCACACTCAGGTCTTCGGTTATTAAGACATGGGGTAGGGCTAAGCCTAAATGATCTTTATATCAATTAATACAGGCAGGATCGTGACAAAGAACCGACGTCGCAGCAACGTATTCGTGGATCCGCGTGGCCAACTTCCCCCCCTTTGTAGCGAGTGAGCGAAGTAAGTATTATAAGGAACAAAGTTGCTAATGTGGCGAGTAAAGGAAGGAAACAGGAGGGGAAATGACGCAGTAGTCATGATAATTTTTCTTGCAGGGTAACAACAAAGATGGCGGATATGAGACCAGCCGGGTCAGGAGCAAAAGGGGTCTCAGAAGCTCAAGCAGCACATGCGGCGATTTTCCTACAACTAGTGGAAACGAATGGGGTGGCATGGGCTACCAACTTGCTTAAGGGCAACACGGCAAACCCCTGTGTGAACAATGACATCATGCCATTCGAAGAGGAGGATACAAGTAGTACAGGACTCGTGAGGGCTTCCAAAAGGACAAAGGTGCCTACTAACAAAAACTTCCCGCCGCCGCCTAAAAAGAAGGCCAGCGTGAAAAACACGGTCGCAGTGATACATGACGTTTCTGGCACTTCCTATGTACCAGGAGTTCAGGAGTTGCCTGGTCCATCAAACATGCCTGCTAACGGGCAACCTACAATGAAATACGCTACTAGAAGCGATCTGGGTAAGATAATGTCCTCATTGGAAGTATTTATGAAGGAGATGAGGGAAAGTGTTATGCCTGGTGCCAATGGCGGGGTAGCACCGTCCAATGTATGGGGCAGCGGCGCTGCCAGCCTGGCCGCATCCGGAACACGGGGAGGGGAGCCGGATGGCACTGACCTGTCCAACATGTCAGCTACACCACCGGGGTCGGGGCCGGCGCTACCTGCATCCCCCCCTGGGGTAGTGGCACCGCACACGTCGCCCAGTATTCCGGCCGTAACAGCCCCCTTGGCACCCCAGACACCGAACTCGGTTCCCCCGCCCCCGGCTCCGCCATCGCAGCCACTGATCACTGAGCAACCAACCCCGGCTGCACTACCGCCCCCTGCGAACACTGCGAGCCCTGCTCCCATGTTACCAGCTCCTTCTCCAGCGTTGCCAAGTGAGGAGGAAGAAGTGGTGCATGACGCTCCTTTACTGTCAGGCCGTTCCTCCTTGTCCTGGGAGGTCCCGCTGGCAGCTAAGGAATTAATATGGAAACGAGAATTTATAGATATTTTCTCATTGCTCATGCTAGGACAACAAGGTGCTGACGTACGCAAGGCAGGGTTGAAAGAAGACGAAAAGAAGGTCAGATTTCAGCCTTGGCCAGAAAAGAACATAGACACATGGTTGGAAGCCTTTGCGATACTGTCCTCTGTTATCATGGAGAAGTTTGGTGATCAAGGACCAGGGTTAGTTCAGTACGGGAGACTCATTCATAATGAAGAAAAAAAGTGAGGAGGCCTAGGTTGGCTAGACTATGATAGGGAATTTAGGAAGAAAATGACAAAATCCCCCAAGATGCGCTGGGATCACAAAGAGGTACAGCTGTGGATGGACCATATGGGGTCCAGGGCGCTCCAAGGCACAACTGCGAACAGCAAGACACATGACACGCAGGCGGTGTCCAATGACAAAGGCGGCAGCGCGACACAGACAGATCAGAGGTCACGGCCCTTTCGAGGGGGCCAGAGGGGGAGAGGCCAAAAGAGGGGAGGTGGGAGGTCATCCCCTGGGTCCTGCAGATTATTTAACAGCGGGCACTGCCACTGGGGGAGATCCTGCAAATTTACGCATAAATAAATTGGAACGACTAGTTCCACTGCTGAACAAATATCCCAACAGACTGGATGGGAGATTACTTCTGGGGGGGTTTGCTGAAGGCTTTGTTATACCATACATAGGGGTCCTTGCTGCAAGAGATGCAGACAATCTTAAATCAGCAAAAGCCAATCCTGAGGTGGTGAGAGCTAAAGTTGGTAAGGAACTGGAACTGGGGAGGGTTGGTGGCCCATTTTCTTGTCCACCACTAGACAACTTTGTGGTGTCCCCACTGGGGATAGTACCAAAGAAAGAACCCGGGGCGTTCAGGCTGATTCACCACTTGTCCTACCCTGACGGAGAGTCAGTCAATCACAACTTAGAGGAAGGGGTGTGCTCCATCTCGTATTGCTCTTTTGATGTGGCTTTGGACCTGGTACGACGAGCTGGAAAAGGGGCCTGGCTGGCCAAAGCTGATATCGAATCTGCTTTTCGCCTCCTGCCTGTGCACCCTAGCAGCCAAAACTTACTAGGTTTCAGGCTGGACGATGAATATTACTATGACAGGTGCATGCCCATGGGCTGCTCCATCTCCTGCGCATTCTTTGAAGCTTTCAGCACCTTTCTGCAATGGGTACTTCAAGAGGTGGAAGGGGTGGGGAACGTAACTCATTATCTGGACGATTTCCTCTTCGTAGGCAGAGTAAAAAACAGCAGTCTGTGCTGAGGCGCTGGAGAAATTTCAAAAAATGACAAACTATCTGGGTGTGCCACTGGCTCCGGGTAAGACTGTGGGTCCTGCGCAGGCGTTAACTTTCTTGGGCATAGAACGGTAGCGGGTGAGGCCAGGCTCCCAGCAGACAAGGTCGCAGAACTAGCAGCGCAGATCAAACTGGTGCGGGGGCAGGATAAGGTGTCATTGGACGATATACAGAGCCTTCATGGGAGACTAAGCTTTGCCACCAAAGTCATCCCTGCTGGTAGGGCCTTCGCGCGCAGGCTGGCCAGGACAGCAGCAAAGATAACGCGCAGGCATCATCAAGTGAGGCTGAGTTTTGGAGTCAAAGAAGATCTTAAAGTATGGGGGGAATTCCTCGAGCAGTTTAATGGCTCCGTGATATGGAGGGAACCCTGGACCAGCAGCCAGGAGCTGACGTTGTTTACAGACGCGTCTGGCAGGGAAGGATTTGGGGCTATACTCGACAGGGACTGGTGTGCGGCGGGGTGGCCTAATGCTTGGAGAAAGAAAAAGATCACCAACAACATAACGGTGTTAGAACTGTTTCCAATAGTGGTGGCTTTCCACCTGTGGCCTGTCTTGCTGTCTGCAAAAAGAGTGGTTCTATGGTCTGATAACATGGCGGTAGTCCAAGCCATCAACTCCCAGTCGGCCTCTTGTGCACTTGTTTTATGTCTACTTAGAGAGCTTGTCAAGGTATGTTTATACAACAATGTGGAATGCAAGGCTAGGCATATACCGGGGGTACAAAACACGGCTGCTGACGCACTTTCACGTTTCCATTGGCAGAAGTTCCGGGAGGCATGGCCGAGAGCGAGGGAAGAGATGACGCCTTTCCCGACCCGGCTCTGGCATCTGTTGCGGTGGCGCAGCGCATCCGAGAACTAGGCGAGATGTCTTTAGCACCCCGGACTATGAGGAGATACCAGACTTGTGTTAAAACATTCTGCCAAATTATGGGCCCATGGGAACGGGAGGCTGTGAGACAGGTTGAAAAAGTGCAGGCATTCATGGTCTGGGCGAAGGATGAGGGGAAGAGCCACTCATGGATGGCCGGGCACTTGTCCGCTATCGGGCACCATGCCCGGCTGTTAGGTCAGAAGGACCCAACAACAATATTCCCGACTAGGGCGGCGCTCAAAGGCTGGGCAAGAGTGATGCCTATACGAGCGGACCAAAGGGCCCCCGTAGATTATGATACTTTAAAAAAGATGATAGACGCCCTGCCTAAGGTTACACATTCCGCCTACGAGGCGGCCCTCTTTTCAGTGACTTTTAGCTTAGCATTTTTTGGAGCCTTTAGTATAGTGGAACTGGTAGCGCGGTCCAAAAAGGAAGTCAACCCCAGGGCCCTTTTGATGGTGGACGTCCGCTTAACAGCAGAGTCAGTTGAGATCCTGTTACAATGCTCCAAGACAGATCAGGGAGGCAAGGGGAGGAACATCTCATTGCAGCGGTTGGGCAACAACAATTATTGCCCGGTGGCACTGCTGGCCACTTTCCTGTCCTGCCGCCCGCACAGTGATGGTTTATTACTTATCCACCATGACGGTTCCCCTGTCACAAAGTACCAGGTCGACCATGTGATGCAGGGATGCTTATTCCTGGCAGGATATACAACAACTGGAGCCAAGTATAGCTCCCAATCTTTTAGGATAGGTGCGGCCACCACAGCTTACAGGGCGGGGCTCCCAGCTGAAGCAATTAAAAAAGTAGGTGGATGGGATTCCAACTGCTACAAGAGATATGTGAGACCAATGAGTATAATTCACCCAGTGAGCAGACAGACAATTGTCAACGTGTAAATAATGTACAGATTTCAGTAAGCCATGACAAAGTAATACGATGTATATTCAAGTTTTGGTGGCCACTCAGTGGTTGTTTTGTTGCAGTGCCTTTAAGTGTGTCAATAAACTATAATCTTGCAACATACTGTGTTTCATTGCAGGGACAGAGGTATGGGTGATGGGGCACTCTTATGTCACGAGACTGGCGAGATGGGTGGGCGCCAACACCTGGAAGCACGACTTTAACAACACCAATATATCATGGTTTGGTTTCCCTGAGATGCGCTGGGTGGCTCTGATAGGGACGCTGCGCAGGCTACTGAAAGAAAACAGGCAAAGGCCGAACATCCTAGTGGTACACCTAGGAGGGAACAACCTGGTTACATTAGGCAAGAGGCGACTGCTAGACACAATGAGGAAAGACCTGAGCATCTTAATCGGTGAATTGGGACAATGCAACATATATTGGTCAGAAATTTCCCCTAGACCAATTTGGCACGGGGCTATAGCCCAGGAGGCGATAGAAGTCGCGCGCAGGCGCGTAAACGCAGCAATGCGCAAATTCAGCGAGCGGAAAGGGGTAGGTTTCATTAGGCATGGCTTCCTGTACGCCAAATCCATTGGATGCTGGGAATCGGACGGGGTACACTTGTCCAAAGTAGGCATGGCAATTTTCCTATTAGACCTAGGGGAGGCGCTAGAAGCAGCAGGATGCAGATAGGGGAAAGCTAAGGGCTAGGGCTAGGTAGTGGGGGCTCTGGGCGCAGCGGGTGCCATGCCCAGGGCTGTGGAAGGAAGGTACAAGGTGAACCCATACAGGACAGGCGCAGGAACAGGACCTGAAGCCCCAGTGCGAAACACACACTGCTGAGTCATACCTAATCCAAGGGGCCCTTCTTCGGGACTTGGTTCCGACGGCACCCCGTTAGTCCTTAGGGCGGTTGTAAGCCTGAGCAACCGGGGGTTTGCTAATAATGCCTCACCGGACTGGGCAAGGTGTGAGTTGACTCTCCCTTGTCCTGAGGGTGGTGCAGGTGGATGATAGGTCCACCGGTGGGAGGTTTTCCTCCCAGGTTCACACCGGGCTATGGCCGCTGGTGTCCGCTCTTTGGCTCTACTTTCTAGCGCCCTGCAACAAGGGGTTGCGGGGCTTTGGGGTCACCTGTCAGTTAACCCGCTCTGTTATTTGATCACAAATAAACCTGCAACTTCTTCTTCCCAACTTACTTGTCTGTGTTTCATTTGGGTGGTTGAGGGTTGCGGGACGAGGTGTACCGATGCGGCTACTATGCGGGATGCCCGAGGTCCCTGCAGGGAACCCCATAGGAGGGCAAACCCCGTAGTAGGGCGTGGGGAACCAGAGGCCAGGAAGGGGAGGGCTGGGAGGCGGGGAGGGGCGGGCACAAGGGAGGCCGCCACCCCTTTTTCCCGGGGCCATACATAGGGAAGCCCCTCCCCTTGGGCGCCCTCTTTGCTGCTGCCCACCCGATAGCCGGTCGTGCAGGCTGCTCCTCGCCAGCCTCAGGCCACTAGGTCTCTTACTTCCCCCCCCTGCTCCATCACTCCCCCCCCGACGCCGGACGTGAGGCCCCCGCTTTCTGCTCCCCTCCCTACCGCTTACCCGCTGAAAGGGGGGAAGTGGAGAGGGGGGAACATTAATGATGTATTTATGTTTTCCAGGTTGCAGGAGGAGTTACAAGGTGACCCCATACAGGACAGGCGCAGGAACAGGACCTGAAGCCCCAGTGCGAAACACACACTGCTGAGTCATACCTAATCCAAGGGGCCCTTCTTGGGGACTTGGTTCCGACGGCACCCCGTTAGTCCTTAGGGCGGTTGTAAGCCTGAGCAACCGGGGGTTTGCTAATAATGCCTCACCGGACTGGGCAAGGTGTGAGTTGACTCTCCCTTGTCCTGAGGGTGGTGCAGGTGGACGATAGGTCCACCGGTGGGAGGTTTTCCTCCCAGGTTCACACCGGGCTATGGCCGCTGGTGTCCGCTCTTTGGCTCTACTTTCAGGCGCCCTGCAACAAGGGGTTGCGGGGCTTTGGGGTCACCTGTCAGTTAACCCGCTCTGTTATTTGATCACAAATAAACCTGCAACTTCTTCTTCCCAACTTACTTGTCTGTGTTTCATTTGGGTGGTTGAGGGTTGCGGGACGAGGTGTACCGATGCGGCTACTATGAGAAACATCAAATCGGCAAGCTGGAGCCCATTTTCGTGGCGTCGCTCGCATGCCGGTATTTATCCTGCCGTGACAGCCCTTATGTGCCAAACTCACTGCCAGCCGGATCAACGTTTGTAGACTTGACGGTGTGAGGAACACTGGGGCATATTACCAAGCAATAGCGATAATTATCGCTATTGCTTGGTTAGAGATAAAATGTTACCGCTAAGCAGCGGCGATTTTTATCGCAGATAAACCTTGGTATTACCAAGGTTTATCGCAAATGCGATAAAAAACGGCCGCAATGCATGAATATCGCTGCAAAGTCAGCGATATTCATGCATTACCGAGCTAATGCTCTTAGCCATGTTATCCACCTCCCATTGGATAACATGGCTAAGACCTGCTCAGGGCAGGTGTTAGCTTTTGGAGAGCGAATATCTCCAAAAGTTGGTAATAGGAGATAGCGATGTTAGCGACTGTTTCCAGTCGCTAACATCTTGGCACGCCCACTTTGCATGTCATTAGTGATAAATATCACTGACATGCAAAGTGGGGCCCAAGATGGTCGTTATCTCCTACTAGCTGTCGCTAACTGGTGTTAGCGACAGCTAGGTAATAGGGAGATAATTTTATCTCCGCTTTCTTGGCTTTTAAAGCCAAAAAAGCGGAGATAAACCCCCTTGATAATATGCCCCTAGGTTCCACCCTTTGAACTTGCTTTGCCTGACGGCACCTGTCCACCTTGAACCACGTGAACTATCCTGAACTCTACCCAGTGTATCAGACTGTGTTTTCGGCGACCGTTTTGCTTCTAGAGTGGCCATTTCTCTGAATTGTTGTAGCCCCAGCCTGTGTCCCACCGTATACTTGCCCTGACGAAGGTGCGGCCATTGATCGGGCCGAGCACTGAAACGCGCGTTGACGTGGTGATACCTTGTCCTGCCATTACCATCTACATTCTTCCCAGCGATGCACTGAGTTGATGATGCAGGACAATTCCAGTGTATCAGTGTACGATGTTTACTGGATGCATGAAGAGGGTATGAATGTTTGAATGGGTGATGAAAGTGTAGAAGATTGATGTGATGAGGATTGAAGAGTGAATGGGATACTTGGGGCGCGTCATTGAATTTTATGTGATCTAATCATTGCAAATTTTGTATAAGAATATTTTTGACTAAGAAATATATATGAAAATAAAATGGTGTATTTTTGTATCCTGTTTTTGAATTTTCATTGAATGGCCCCCAATTGAAAGTGAGCTCAGAGTTGTGTTCATTGAAAATAATTTTGGACTCTATATGAGCCTTTAACGTAAATATATTGGGCAGTCCCTCGTTTCTTGATACCAGAGATCCAGAGACCTTTCATAAGGGCCCCTTGTTATTTGGTAATGACATAGCCCCTCATTAAATATTCCAAATAGTCAAGCTGTAATACCTACCTACAACTCTTTTGTTCATAGAATGTTTGCAAGTAAACCACAGCCCTATACATGGCCTATACATGGCCACCCATTGGTCCACTTCCATGCCAATCTGTGTGCTGTACGTGGATCAAGACAGTACAACAACACCTCGAGAAAAGGAGGGAAGTCAAAGGGTACAGATGCTGATTTTGAATAAGCAATTGCCTACAATGGGCATGTTTTTGCTGGAAATGGATCATTAATCATAAAAGTTCTTGGAAACAAGGCCCCAAAATAGGTTTGGCCCAGGGCCCCCAAAATCCTTAACATGTCCTAGCAGATCCCCTCACCCAGAAAGGCAAGACTTTAAAACTCAAGCTGGTTAAGTGGCCTTATTAGTAAGGGTCGGGCTGCCATTTTTAGACCCAGGGACCATGGCATGCTCTTCGGTACGGGTTGGTTTAGGAATCTTTTCACATCCAATCAATGTTCAGGCAGTTCCACCATCTTGACAAAATGTTCGGTGGAGTGAGTCAAACTTTGTGTGCAAATTATCGCTGTACCTGATTGTGTGAATCAGGAATGTAAATTGACACTCGTAAATCATGGTATTTAAACACCTACATGAGATTCAGATGGCAAATATGTCTGTGACTCAAGCCCAATGTAAAGAAATCATATGTAAACCAGCGCTATCTCAATTATTTTTATGGGCCTGTGCAAAACATATATTGGGGTACCCTTATGGGAGCAACTGTAAATATATTATCTATTTTCAGCTCATTCAATCCTCACAATAACAAACAATATAGAATTGTACGTTAAACCTCTAGAATTGGGGACATGCAAAACAACCGAAGGCTCAACCTGCTCCCCGTCCAAAAGCCAAGTGGTTGCAAGAGACAGCTTGAACAAGCATTGAAAATGCCATTCATTGTTGCACTTGGCTGTATATTCTTTTGTCTTGCAGTAACAGCATTTTATGTGGAATCTAGGGGCATATTAGCAAGAACTTTGTTAAAATTATCGCCGTTTTAGAGGCAGGAAACTGCCGCTAAAACGGCGATAATGGGCTTGCTAATATGCATTATAGAATTCCAATAGAAGCCCAGGTTAGATGTGCAGGACATCTAACCTGGGCTTCTATTGGAATGCTATAACGCATATTAGCAAGCCCAATATCGTCGTTTTAGTGGCAGTTTCCTGCCGCTAAAACGGCGATAATTTTACAAGGTTTCTTGTTAAATTTGCCCCCAAGTCTCTAACGAGCCTGTTCCTTAAAATGTAGGAAATGCATAGTAAGGGTGAGGGGATGGATATTTAATGAGTCAGGGTGTAATATTGAAATAAGTCATATGCTCATATTGCTTGAAATTGTGGGGCATATTACCAAGGGCCTTTTCGCCGCTATAGCGGGACTTTTTCCCGCTAAAGCGGCGATAATTTTATCGCCCAATTACCAAACTGTCGCTAACACCAGTTAGCGACAGCTTGTAGGCGATAGCGAGCGTTTTAGAGCCCGCTTTGCATGTCAGCGATATTTATCGCTAATGACATGCAAAGTGGGCGTGCCAAACTGCTAGCGATTGAAAACAGTCGCTAACATCGCTATCGACTATTACCTAGAAAGGCGAAGCAATGGAAATATTTGCGCTAAGCGCGAATATTGCCATTCGTTAACGCCTGCAAATACTTGTTCTTAGCCATGTTATCCAATGGAAGGTGGATAACATGGCTAACAGCATTTTGCATGCTAATGCGTGAACATCGCTGGTTTTCCAGCGATATTCACGCTAACGCCTGCAATATTATCGCTATTGAGATTAACCTTGGTAATAGGTCCTTCTCTCAGCAATAATATTGGGCGAAGCGCGGCGTTAAAAAAACTAACGCTTAGCTCAGTTAGCGATAAATATCGCTAACTGTTGGTAATATGCCCCTGTGTCTTTAATGGCTGTATATTTATGATCGCAAATATATCACCTTACACATCTGCCGTTCTCAGTGCAACTGGGAATATAAAAGCACTTCTTCAAGGATTTTCGCCATTCTATTACATACAATCTGATTATTTTCTTTTAATTCTCTTCTCCTCTCTTGTGCCTTTTCTCCTGCTTCTATGAGTTCACACATCTGGCTCTGCTGACTAAACGTCAAAAGTAGGGACAGGAGACAATAAGGACAGAGAGGTCAAGGGAAGGGTATAATGAGAGAGATGAAGTAGAGGGAGAAGGGAGGTAGGTGAGGTATAGAGCCAAGTAAAGTGAAGAAATAAAGGTGAGGTAGTCAGGAAGAAATATACAGAGCGGTAAAATGAGCACAAGGTGGGTTGAGAAGGAGAGATAGATAGGCAAGCATTTAAAGTGAGGTGGAATGATGGACTTACAGCCAAGGGAGAGAAAAGTACAGAGAAAGAGGCGATGTGGTACACTGAGAGAAGAGGCAGTGAGAGGAGTAAACTACAAATACAGGTGAGTTAGAAAGGTAGATAGTGGTACAGGTAGAGAGGTGATGAAGAGAGAGCAGTACATGTTGTAGAAAGTGGGAAGGTAGAGAGGTGGCAAAATAAGGACTGAGGTCTGGAAAAAAGACAGGCCCAGTAAAGAGAGCAATATGGCAGAAAGAAAAGAAGAGAGAAATGATGAAGGGTAAAAAGAGCTGGAGAGAGAAAAGGGTTGAAGTAGAGAGACATACAGAGAAAGGCGAGATAATGTAATTTCTTAACTGATAGAATAATTAAAATCTTTTGAATATACATAGTCAAACAATCAATGAAGGATAAAAGCATATAAAAGACAAAGCTGCATATATAGCCAAAGTTTGATAAAGAGGTGCGAAAACCTCATTTGTTCCAAAACAGAGGACTATAGCCCAGAGGTATAAACGTTGATCCTGATGAATAAAGTACATGGGGGCATATTATCAAGAACAGGCGATAAAATGATCGCCGCTTTATCGGCGGGAAACTGCTGCTAAAGCGGCGATAATGGGCTTGATAATATGTCCTTGTGAATTCCCATAGCAGCCCAGGTTAACACCAGAACCTGGGCTGCTATGGAAATTCACAAGGGCCTATTATCAAGCCCATTATCGCCACTTTAGCGGCAGTTTCCTGCCGATAAAGCGGCGATAATTTTATTGCCTGTTCTTGATAATATGCCCCATGGTTATTTGTGTGTTAATGTAGAAGCGCCAACCAGTCCAGGTGAAAGTATAAGAATATAAGTATAAGAGCAAGAGAGTGAAGTGCTGTGCTCTTCCGGCATCTTAAAGGTAGCCGGTGAGCGGTGTCGATTGTACTGAAGCGACCCTCAACTGGGAGGGTGAGTGGGAAGAGCAAGTCAGATCAGATGCTGTGCTCTTCCAGCTTCTTAGAAGTGAGGTTGAGGAACCTCACAGCCTTTCATGATAGTTGCACCGAGTCCCTTCTTAGTAAGGCTATTACAGCTGGGGGCCATGACCTAACTTGCAAATGTCTTAAAGGTGGACATAGAAGATTTTGCCTGTGGGTTATCATGGCCGGGCAGACACATAGTAAGTGAAGCAGCCTTTTGTTGGTGTATCCGCAAAGACGGCACTGAGTGGTGGACCAAACTGCTTCCAAGGGGGCACTAAGACGTTCACTGGAAAGACTCTGAGGCGTATTAGCATCAAATCGTGTTTTTGGCCTTGGAGAACTGGGAAGACAGGTAGGCGGGGACCCCATGCCGCATACGATGGCATGACTACCCACGCGCATTGTGTGCTCACTAATGCAGCCTGGTCTGTGATGTGTGATAAAAGCTTGGCTGCTCCGTTGGCGATTCGTTTGAAGGCTATGTATTCTATGGAGGGAGGGGGGTGCCAAGCTTCTCCCAATTGCAGTGCAGGGAACAGGGACTTTTCGTGGACCTGCTTTTCTATTTCCAGCCAGCACTGATGTGAGAGGGAGTTTACTTCGGCTGACCTCATCCTCCAGCAAAATTTAACCAAGAGCCTGTTCTTGACTAGGCCCTGGTGGTGCAGACCAAACTGGAGCCTGATTTGGGCTTGTAAGACGTGCTGTGGAATCGTGCACATTTTTTGATTGTAGGGTGTTTGAGGTTGTTACATATTCCCCTTTGAGCAGATTTTAAATGGAAACAGCAGGTTGTTTGCTATGATTATTCTAGATGGACTCCAAGGTACTTATAAGATTTTACCAGTTATAGGGCATTGCCATTGTCCTGCCCTTGTTGTTGTGTGGGCTCATGAAATAAAGTACTTAGGTTTTGCTGACGTTAAGGCCCAGCTGCAGGTTGGTGGTGTATCCCAGTAATTGGTCTATCAACTGCTGCAGGCCAATTGGTGTTTTGCTGAGCAAGAAGATATTGTCTGTGTATTTCAGACTTCTAATTTATTCCTGACCAAGCCTGGTAGGGTTGATCGATACTTGTTCTAGATGGTTATCAAGATCGTACATGTAGATGTTGAATAGGACGGGTGCCAAGATGCACCCCTGCTTTTGGCTGACATTGGTGTTAATTTTTTTAGAGGTTCTTTGACCATCGCTTATCTTGATTTGTACCCAAGTGTTCAAGTAGAGGTTAATGATTGCCTCAGTAGTTTGGCCGGGACCCCCAATGAGAATTTTTTTTCCACAGCTGAGCCCTTGAGACTTTGTCAAAGACTGCCTTTAAGTCGGTGAAGCAGATGTAGAGCTTGCTGGATTTAGCAATTCCTTGATTGGCAAGGTAGGTAACCGCCAGCATGTTTGTTAATGTGCTCATTCCTGATCTGAATCCAGTCTGATTTTCAGGACTATATTTGATTGGTTGACTCAGTCCTCTAGGTCTGTGAGCAGGTTGGAAGCATAGATCTTGGTTTCTACATTAAGGCACTATGGGGCATATCAACAACGGACGGCGATAAATATCGCAAAGCGAGCTTAGCGCTCTTATATTTATCGCCGTCTATCGCTGGAATTTATCTCCCTGTTAGTGCGTTATCAACAACGTGTTACTCCAGGTCGATAATATTCCACCGATATTCTGGAAAATGGGCCAACATCACTGGAAAACCATTGATGTTGCACTCAAAACAGAGATAGCCTTGGTGATACAACCCTGTGGTCGTATCACCAAAATTCACCTCCCATGTTAGATATGCCTTAGTCAGGAATTTAACAGACGTTAAATTCTTGCGTTAAGGCATAGTTAACGCGATGATTATTATTGCTAAGGCTCTTTGCTGATATCGCGAAACTGCCTTAGCGATAATTTCCCACGTTGTTTGGCCAGCCATGCCTACTTTGCATCTCATTAGCAATGTTTATCACTGAGGTGCCAGGTGTTGGGAATCCAGATGCTAACATGCACTAATGCATGTTAGCGCCGCCTTGTTTATAGGGTGATAGGAATATCGCCGCTTTAGTGGCAAAAAGTGCCGCTAAAGCGGCGATAATGCCCTTGATAATGTGCCCCTTAGTCTGTAGTTAGTGGAGTTTGAGTGCTCGCCTGATTTGTAAATTGGCTGTAGGATGCCGCCTCACCAGGAATCCAGGACGGTGTTTTTAGATAGGGCACAATTAAATAGAGGTGTTAACTGCAAGGTCCTGAGGGGGGGGGGAGTCCTTTTTTAGTACGTTTGAAAGGCTGTTGGGCACTGGAGCCTCCTCAGACCTGAGCCTTTTCTGCATTTGGACAACCTGTTTGTGGTCTATCAAGAGATGGTCCTCCTCTGTAGCCTACATTATGGTGCTGATGATGGCCATTTGCCAATTTGTTGATTTCGGCCCAGAGAAATTTCGAGTTTTTTTGCTTGCATGCAAGAAGCAGTGTTTAGCAGACCAAATGGCTTTTTTTGTAAGCTTGTTTCATTTTGGGGATTTTAATGATTGAGTCCTGACTGTGTTGACTGCCCAACGGAAGGGAGGTCTGAACTCCCTGTTGAGTTGGTTTTTCATGTTCCACAGATATGGGGTAAATAATTTTGACTTGATCGATCCTCAGTCTTGTTTGCTGGGGGTTTGGTAGGAAATTTAGAGGTTGGGGCCTCCACAAAGACCTCCCAGGCCTAAACGGTTAAGGTGCTAGAATCAGCGCCTACCGGATTCGATTTGTGGTGGGTGGTAATGAAGTCCATAATGCTCCCTATCACCGTGCCCTTCCATATGAGGCACCTCATGTTGAGCAGCTGGGGGTCTAAGGACAGGCCGTTTTTTTCTGGGGCTTGGGGTGGAGTGAGCTCCAGAGTACATGTTTGGGTGAAATGATCACTATCTGGCCTCGCTTTTACTGAAAAGTGGGTGATTCCTGTGAATAAATTGGGGTCTGCCAAAATGTAGCCTAAGGTGGCATATGCCCTCTCTGTCACTCTGGTGAATGCTGCTGGTTGTTCCAATGGGCTCCGCCCATTAACCGTATAAAAGCCCATGGCTTCGAGCACAGTTATGTATATCCTCCCAAGATGGTCAAATCTGGCCTGGTTTCTGATTATTTCCTGGATTTGAGTGTGGGGTTTGACCAACTGAGCCTTGTAGTAGGTTCATGTTAAAGTCATGCGACAAAGTTATGAGAGCTTGTGGATACATGGAGTGATGAGATTTGAGTAGGACTGTCAGGGTCTTGATCTTAGCAGGTGTGTTTTTCTGAGCTGGGTGGATATATAGGTTCATAATTATTAGTGTGCAATGCGGCTCCGAATTCGATGCCACTGACAGCTTGAGACATTGTATCCATGATAAACCCAGATACACTGAGCGTGGGCCACAAGATGTCGGTAGAGATGTAAATCGACTGCCCCCCTTTTGCCCTGCCCGCCTTCGATTCTTTTAATGCTGCGTTGTGCTATTCTTTGAAGCCCACAATTGGTGTTGGTGCCTGTTGCCAGGTTTCTGGCTGCAGCAGGAGTTTGAATTCACGTAGGAAGGATAGGAAGTCCTCCTCCCCACCGTGCTGCCTAGGCTATTCACGTTCCAGGTGCAGATTTTTCAGGGGGGGGCTGTGGAGGGGGGAACATGGATGCATCCCTCATTCGGCTCCAATGCATCTGCTGCTAGGGAGCCATGCTTGCTGGTGGCTACCAGGTTTGGCTGTCTGTTGTTTTGCTCTTGGTGGCGATAGTGCTCTTGTTATTTGAAGACTTTCCTGAGTGCTGTTGGGTGTGCTGGGCTGATACCCCCCCCTTCAACAGGCCTATCGTTGGTGGTGGTGTGAGCAGAGGGACAGGATAGCAGACTGGTTCAGTTTTCCTTATTTCAATTTCCCATGCTGCAAATTTGCCCTGTGCTGCCAGACTTGAGATGCAATATTTTTGTCTGACGAGATGACAGTATTGATTTTGTTATCAGGTTGTTCTGGGATGGGTCTGAATTTGACCGCTTCTTTGTTGTTGGACCTGATGTGATGCAAGCCTTATGATGCATCGAGCAGTCTTAGAACTGTGCTCTAGTTTAGGATTTCATGGTACTTCCTGGTTTTTTAATGAGGGATCAGCTAGAGCCCTTTTCCTGATTTGTGCTGCCAAACCCCTGCAACTGTTGGGACGAATAGTAATCTTTCCCCCGAGGCTAGAAATTGCCTGAGTTCAGGCTCGGTCCGGTTGGGGGAGCGATCTTTTAAGGTTGGTGGTATCGACGATGCTTGGTGCCCTGAGTGGGTGTGATCTAGCTGATGTGACTTCGGTGCCCTGGAGAAGTGCTGGTCGGTGAGCTGTGTCGGCAGAGGACACCTGTGTATGTTCTTGAGGCTCAGGCATTGATAGCTGTTGAGGCACAGAATGTCCGCTTAACAGGGTGTCCGTGTGTGGTTCGATGGCTTCCGTGCACTCCTCCGGCCACCAAAATATCAGATAAGGAGCAATGACGAGAACTGTGTCTTGGGCCGTTCTGTGGCTTTCTTATTTTTGGAGTGGCTGTGGTGTGCTTGGTTTTATACAGAATGGGCTCTATTAGTTGGTTTTTCACCTTTGTTCATCCTTATTTAGCGAGTTTTATACAGCGCTGGCAGGACCCGAGGGTATCAGAGCACTTTACAACAAGTTCACAGGAAATAAGAAAGAACAGACACATATCAAATGGCATATCAAAATGGGTGTGTTGAGCTGGAGGTTAAAGGTGCTGAGCAAGGAGGAGATCCTTGAGGTTTTTTTTAAGGTCACGAAGGAGGGGTTAGTTCTGAGATCTGCTGGTAGGGAGTTCCAGATTTTGGGGGCATTGCCCGAAAAGGAGCATGCCAGGGCTTTCTGTTTGCGCCCCTTTGGGGAAATGAGAAGTAGGTTGTTGGTGCTCCTCAGGTTTCTCGCTTGGCCTACCTTGGTGAGCTTGGCTGCCAGGTTGACTGGTTTACCAGTGTGAAGGACTTTGTGGGTGAGACAGGCAGTTTTGAACTGGCATCGAGCTTTAATAGAGAGCCATTTGAGCTCTTTCAGGGAGCGGGAGATATGATGGTGCCTTTTAGCTCCAGTGATCATCCTTGCTGCTGCGTTTAGAGTGGTTCGCATGGGGACTAGGTGAGATTTTGCTGAGCTTGTGAGGGTAGCATTCCCGTAGTCTAATCTGGATAGAACAAGAGCTTGAACTGCAGTCTTGAGATCATTAGGCGGGAGTAAAGGCTTGATTTTGTTGAGTAGTTTTAATTTGTAATGGGCACTTCTTGCAGTAGCCTTAATGTGTGAGCTCATGTTCAGGTTAGGGTCCAGTAAGACACCCAAAGACTTGGCGGAGAGTGCTGGGATTAGGTCGAAGTTTAGGGAGTCCAGTCCATAAGCTTAATCCATTCTTGGGCCTGGTGGGGTTGCCTGTTGTTTGAGAGGGGAAGGATTTCCTTGCTTTTCTTAGGCAGTGTGTTTCCTCTTTGAGAAGGAAGTTCGTGGGCTTGTGGGAGGCATATCCACTGCAAGCTCTTCTTGGGGAGCTGGCTGTGTTGGCGGGGGGGCATATAGTCCATTTGTTATTGTCACTGCCGTTCGCGGGGATGAAGTGTTTTATGGCTCTTCCTGTATGGAGAGTAGGAGCGATGCTCCGGATGATGGGCACTTGAGATGACACTGCTCTGTAATAGCCCTTTGGTTGCTGGAAGAGAGTCGAGTTTGGGAGGCCTTGAATTCTACCATTAGTTCTAATAATATTGTGGGGACCGCGCCAAGAGTGTGCATGGTCGAAGAACATTGGCATGAATGGTAAGCTGTAGCTGGATCATGCTGTACTTTTCTTATCATGGCATTCAGCGCCTGCAGTTTGTGATCAATTCCCTGCACATTGCCTGCAAGAGCACTGAGTAGGTCAACTTGTCCAGCTTCCATGGTATGTTAAAGCAGATTAAATCACCTCCATGGTGCTCAACAGCTGGTGTCAAATGGATGTGACTGGCGAATGGTTTAGTAAATCTGGGATTAGCCTTGCCGTCTGAACTGGCGGGGTGATTGCTGTGTTATCTTGGCCTCCTTTTGAGCATGAGGGGTGTTCGGGTGGGTTAAGATTTCTTGTTATCTGCTCCTCATTGTATCTCCTTGGGTGGGAGTCTTCCATAAGGGAGATGTTAACGCCAAGGGGGAGTTTCATGGGAGAGAGAAAGGTGTTATAGCCATGTTTTGGGACTAAAGTGGGGGATGTACTGAGCTGGTCAGTGGGCATATCCTGCGTCTGATTTAGGAGCAAATTCTGCCATACTGTGTAGTCATCTGGGGCCATCTCCAGAACTGCGTTGCTTAGACCATTGCGTGACTGGTGTAATGCGGTGCAACCAAGAGTTATGCTGGGGGCTAATCAGTGTAGAAGCCCCACCCGGTTGGTTTCTGTGCATCCCTATGTGCGGGATGACTTAACAGTCTTTCAAGGACCTTAGGCTGAGGTGCCACTGCTTCACATCATGCACTTGGACCTCCTCTAGATGCTGGGCCTTGCCATGGGTGTCCATGTGTGAGTTTGTAAGTACACTGGGGAAGTACTGAAGTTGTTGCTCCAGGTCATAATCTGTGTTTTTCCCACTTCCTGTCAGACTTGACACAGGCTGTGATGGCGGTTGACTGATGGTTGCTTTGTGTATAGAAGTGAGTATCTCCTTCGCTGGAGGTGATTAGCTGTATAGGCCTGGCCCTTGGTCTTCTTGGGCAGGGAAGTTGAACACCTTAATTGTTGATTTTAGGAAGTCTGTTATTTTAGCCTTTCTTGGGCCCTAGGGCTTGGACCAGGAGGCTGTTATTGTTAAATTATTATCCTCCCTACATGTCACCTCTGCTAACTCTGAATCAAGTGCTGGAACTGGTGGGTTGTGGTTGGTTGTAGGCTTTTTCTTCGCGCTGTCCCGAAGTTTTTTTGCTGTCTTGGTCGCCCCTTGAACTTTTTCTGATCTCATGGCACCCTGCTGGCAAATTAGGCAGGCTGGATGTGTGAGATGGACTGAGCATGGCGGTGGGTGTCTCTGGGCAGGGGAGTTTTACAGGAGGAGCAACCTGCACCCGTGTCGATCCCAACTCAATTCTTGACTAGAGTCCATAATACTGCATCTCACCCACTGAATTGCTCCATCCTGGAGCTGGTTGAGGACTGGACTGGACAGGCTGCCCTCACCGCTTGCCTCTACACGCTTGCCTCTACATGCTGGACGCTTAGTTTCCTCCGGGCCCTGGCTGTTCTAAGCCCTCTGCTGTCCTTATTCTGCTGATGTACTACTGGAGTGCTGCATGATGGCAGGAAGGCCTGTGCTGCTCGTTTGCTAGGTGGTGCAGTGCTCTCTGATTAGCTGTGTCCTTCTTTGTGCCTCTAGCCTCGGTGCACAAGCTGGCTGGGCGCTGCTGGGAGCCATGGGGATGAGCTGAAGCTGCTATCAGCGCCCCTCATGGCTGTTCTGGTGTCAGAAGCAGGCAGAAGTAGCTGGCACCAAGGGTGGGCAACTATGGGAGAGCGGATGCCCAGAGGTAGTGTGGCACAGTGAGACAGGTGCGTGATGGGAAGGTGGATGGTGTCGGATGCCAAGTTAGAGCCAGGCAAGAGCAGAGTGCACAGGAAACAGTACTCTAATGGACCCAGGGGAGGCAGCTGCCCAGCGGGTCACCCTTTACGCTTTCCTCATGCTTTCCTTGTGCCGCAGAGTGCCCCAGCCACTCACCACTTTCGCCTGGCACACTTGGTGAAGTCTTCCTCAGCCTTCGTTGGCTCAGAGCTCCAGGCTCAAGTAGCCGTCCATGATCGTTATCGGCCGTATTCGCTGTATTCAACTGGTTGCTTCTCTGTTTTGGGCTGCCCGCTGTGGCTTGTTTTTCTGTGCTTCTTGGCACCTCTTGGTGAGGTGTGGAATGGGGGTGGGGCGATTAGCAGGTCGATCTACTGTTTTCAGCTGTTATCCGCCCGCTCTGCAGCCCTTGCAGGCTCTTTCAATCTCCTCATGGCCTCCTTGCAGCCTCCTAGCATGCCATGCCCACTCTCACCCTCGGCACCGAAACAGGAACAGCTAGGAGGAAAAAGATGAGATAAAGATGGGATAGTGAATGAATGATGAGGTAAATTGAGAGGTTAAGGAGTAAGAAAGTGAGTGAGATGGAGTAGTTAGAGAAATGTAAAGTAGAGAGAGGTAATATAGTAAGTGAGAGGTGAAGGGATGGAGTGAGTCATAGATTGACAGAGATAGGTAGAGATGAGATTTAAAGAGAGATCAGCTTGAGAAAGGTGCAGTGGATGAAGGATAAATTCAGCCGGATGAAGTTGAAACTGGATTGTGGTGCAGAGCGAATGGTAAGGATGAGGCATTTGAGGTAGGGAGAGGACGTTAAGAGGTAGAGATGCAGAAGCAGGCACAAAAGTAGTGATTGAGGAGAGATCCTGAGAGTCATGCAGAGAGAAGTGGGGTAGAGATGGGTGCATTGAAAGAGAGTTGAGGTAGACAAAGATGAAGCAGAGTATTTTGATTGAAGGATGGGGAGGTAGAGAGAAATTTAAGGAAAGTCATGAGGTAGAAGAAAAGGGACGTATTTTAGAAAGTGAGTGATAGACGTGATAAACATAGTAATAGAGAGGGGTAGATAGAGAAGAGTGGTTGAGGTGATGAGTATACCAGAAGAAAGTGAGCAAAGTCAATGAGGTACAAAATGTAGGTTCTTCCTTATTTCCAGTATAAGGAGTACAAGTCCTGTAGATCCTCTCTCCATCAGTACCCAACTCCAACTGGAGAAGCTGGAGTTGGCAACCATGGAGAAGGAACACAGAACATGGAGCTTAACACAAGTGTAAACAGTGCATGATGCTACAGCGTAGCTAACAGGTATGCTGAAAGTTAAAGGAAAGAGATGACGGACATCTTCTCCCTCGTTACAAAAAAGAAAAAGAAAAAATAACAAACCAAAACTTCGAAAGAAATAGGTAACACATAAGTTAGTTCAACTAAGAAGCTGAATCAGGGTCAAATAAGAACCTGAATCAAGACATGTAATAATCTTTGAATCTTGTAGGTAATGATACATTGCACAAGGCTCTAGAACAATGAGCTTTAACATCATGTCTGCTGGGGAAAGGGGCAACTGAATCAGGTGGAGCTTCAGGAAAATCGGACTCCAAGTCCCTCACCTCAGTCAACCCTTGGGATATCACAGCCTGAGCAATTATCGAATTATCTTGACCAGAATTGCAAGAGGGCAAGTTCATGGAGTGAGAGGAAATCCAAATAGTATCAGTATCTTGACTCATGTCAAGTTTCTCTCTGTGTTTGCTTATGAAAGTGGCTTGTTCTGGAGTAAGTTTCACTACTGATCTTTTACTCCGCCATCTCCTACCATCAATTTGGAGTGATCATTTAGCAACTCTGATTACTTTGAGAGGAACAGAGAATTCGATTTCTCCTTTCTTTACTCTGTGAGGAGTTTTTATCATTACTAAATCACTAATACAAGCATCTGTACATTTAACACCATGTTTGTCATCGTAGCATTTATTTTGAATCTCCCGTGCTTGGGATAACCTTGACTTGACAAGATTGTTGAGCTCAAGCCAACAGGTTTTGTCTTTGGAAAGCATGTCTCTAATCCAATCAGGACATGTATTGTTTTTGGGTGAACTTTTCCTTAACTTGCATAAAGGAGCTATGCCTGTGGTGCTGTGTGGTGTGGTGGGGTATGCCCAAAGTTTATGTCTCAGAAATTCTTCCACAGGTAGTTTGTTCACTATAGATGCCTGCACTCCTTATTTAAGAAACCAATTCATTTTTTCAACCAAACCATTACAAGTTGGCTAATAGAGTGCAACTTGTAGATGTTTAATATGGTATCTGGCTATAAAATCCTTCATTTGTGTGGAAATAAAATGAGCTGGGTTGTCTGTCACTAATTCTCTAGGTGGGCCTTCTAAGTCAAAAACATTCTGTAAAAACGTAATGACATTAGTTGTAGAGGGTGCTGATACAAAGTCAAGATAGGCCCACTCAGAGAAATAGTCAACAAGAACTATGAGATATTTCTGGTTTGACTACTGTATGTCAAAAGGACCAGCAAAGTCCATAGCAACATTGGACCAAACACCTTCGGTGAGTGGTACAGAGTGAAGGGGTGTGAGTTGACTTGTCCAATGTTTGTTAGACATCAAACAAGTAGTACATTTTGAAACCCAAGTCAAAGCTTGTGTGTCCAACGATGGCCACCAAAAGAACTGTTTTACATTTTTACATGTGTTACCCACCACTCCTAAATGACCTAAATGTCCTGCTGCAATACATTGTTTTCTCTAGCAGAAGTGGAGGGAAAACATAAATCATTTCTCGGAAGAATGCCATCAACTAATGAAAGCTCTCCTTGAATTTGTGCAAATGGCTTCAGTAGTGCCGCTAAAGATCTCTATTTGGCCCGACCTTTGGACAAAAATTCTTTAACCAACAAAAATACTTCATCCTTACCTATAGATTCTATCCATTCAATTCAATCCATTCAATTTATTTCAATACCATTTTTTAATACAATTTTTTAATGTCATTAGGCTCCACATCTGTTTACAATAACCTTGAAAGGCAATCAGCCGTGACATTTTTGCCCCTTGCATATGCAAAATGGTGAAGTTATACTCTAGAAGTCGCAACAGAAGTCTTACCAACCTCCCAGATGCCTTACCTGAGCCATTTCCGTTCAACATGTGAAGCAGTGGTTTGTGATCTGTGAATAGTGTAAAGTGTGTGCCCCAGAGAAAAAAGTTTACATTTTTCTATTGCCCAAGAACATGCCAGTGCTTCTCGTTCAATAGTGATGTATGCTTTCTCAGATTGCAAAAAAAGGCAGTAAGCATATGCAAAGATGTGTTCATTACCTTGGACATTTTAGGACAGGACAGCAACTAGACATACTTGACTAGCACCAACCATCAATGTACATTTACATGCCGACTTGTAAGCAGTGACGACTGGTGACATTTAAAAGTGGTGGGGCGTAAAAGTTTGGTATGAGTTTTATGTAGTGAGCGACGTGGGCAAACTTAATGGAAAAACATGGGGTCCAGGCCGGATCCTCCTCCATGAGAAAACATTGGAAAAAAAATATGTGCTTCTTCAATCACCCCTCATTCCTCTTTAACACCGTCTTTTCACGCTTCCACGAAAGCACTTCCTTGCATCTCCCTTACTTCACGATGTCCAAACATACACTGCACTCACTCACATTTAAGCAATATATTTACTATTGCTTTGGCCCTGTAAATATTTTGCCATCTGTGCACCCCTTCACAGACATTTTCCCAAAATTGCAATTACACCTGGAATACATGACCATTGTTCTGTGTGCTCTGCAGAGGCCAACCCACTGATAGGCACTTCACTTGGCTTCAGCGTTCGAACACTCACTCAAAGCCCCTCATAAACACCTGCACAGCTCAAAGTATGACACAGAAGAATATACAGTAAGAACCACATGATTAAATAGATAACTCTTGAGGAAGGCAATATTAAGTTAAACTTGAAATTAGAGAGGAACTAAATCGCTGACATGCATTGCCTTAACGTTTTTAACACTCATTGTTCATAAATCAATCCATGTTTTTGGCAATTTTGTTGTTAAGGGCATGAAGATTGGGTCGGTTTTAATGTCATACAGTAGATAACTGTCTATTGTAAGCACACATCCGTGCTTTGCCCTTCACTCAGATATTGGTATCAACTTCACAAGGGAACAAGAGCCCTGGCCTGCTTGTCTTTTGCATCCATTTCACGGGGGAATAAATGCTGCAGCTCAACTTCTAATGGGGCCATCGATGTTCAGCCAGGGACTGGGGTGTCAAAGTGGCGGAGGTTAGCGTGGTGAGTGGTCTTAAAACAATATACATAACAGAAGATAAGCATTCTAACACTTACCATTACCAAGGACAAGGCATAAAAACACACATACACTGTGTTTGCATCTTCTCCTGCGTGTGATGAATGGGAGAGGGTTGGATCTATGCCTGTGAATGACAGACGGCAACTCTCACGCAGGGAAGGAGACACTAACGCCCCAGACCATGACGTTGACAGCATCACTAGCCTATAGAGAATATTATCATAGACTACAATGGCAATGATTTATTAAGAATTGCCTTAGAACAGTAAGCCCTTTCTACCTGGCTTCCATTTCCTGATTCAGAGCGAGGCTGGGCAGGCAGCCCAGGAGACACAGCCCAGATTTAAATACATCGATTTGTTTAGAGACACGATGGTATCGCTAAATAAATAAATCTATTTAATATTTGACCAGGAATGTGAAGGAAATCATTTCAGGGGGGGCACAGCCCCAGAGCCCTAATGGAGAATCTGCCCCTGCTTGTAAGACAAGAGTGCTGGAGCTTGAATAATCGATTGAATGCTGGATTCAAAAGCTTGTGCAGAGGTTGTATGACAAAAGCATATCCTTGAATGAAGCGTGTATAGTCTTCGCTCATTCCAAGAAATTAATTTAATTGCTCTTTGTCTTTGGGAGGTGGTACCTCGGAAATAGCTTTTACCTGGAAAATTTTGATTTAATGCCATTTACAGAAACGAGGTGGCCGAAATAATCCAGTTCTTGCACCAAAAACCAGTTGTCATGTTTGAATGTGATTCCTAATTTCTAGAAATTAATCGAAACTTTAAATAAAATCTCATTATGCTCCTCAATAGATTTTCCAAAAATCAGCACATCAGTCAATTTATCTTTATTCGTTTTTTTTTTTTTAAAAACCATACAAAGAGATGAACACTAAAATACATTCAATACAAAATTCATCATAAAATACATGATACAGATATCCATCAGCAAAATAGAATTTATAAAAACATTTTAAAAAGAAGAATGTACTTAACATTTATGACATTTATGACAGATCTTGACAGGCGGCTTTAGCCCCTGAGGCAGCTACCAAAAATTTAGCAACGCGATAGGTAATGTTAGGGTTAGATAGTAGCTGTAAATAGAGTAAAGCCGGCCTCACCTGTGTGAAGCCAGCCTCCTTAAGAATTGGTATCAAGAATTTCTTCCTAGGCTCTATATATAAACCACAGAACATGACGAAGTGCATTGTGTCCTGCACTGAGAAATGGTCACAACTGCAGGGCGGAGCTAATTCTGGTTTCTGCCAATGTTGGAAAGTACCTAAATGATAATGCAACAAATTAAATCTAAATTTTATTAAAAGAAACCTATGAAAAGGACGTGTGACATAGCCAAGATAGGGTTCAAGTGAGGGTGTTGTAAGCAACAAACAGTGATCCCTCACTACCGGCTTGGCTAATTCACGCTCTTCACGGCACATCTCCATCCTTCCTAAAAAAGACTTTTTAACCAACTCAAGATCTTGATTCCTAATGGACTCCGGAGAGGTAAAAAGCTCCGGACGACCTATGTCGGCAAAGGCTTTTGCGAGATACGCCAGCCAGGGGATTTTATTAGATCTATCAAGGGACAGAACGTCAGTCATGATCTTATGATTTAGTGGAAGTTCCTCATTCATCCATAGTTTTAACCATAGAATCAGAGGGGCCAAGCGCAATTTATCCGAGAGGAACTGAAGGCCGACTTCTTTATGAATGGAGTACGTCGGAGTAGACTGGGGTACAGATAGCAAGGCTCTGATAAATCCGTTCTCCGCTCTCTGTATTGACTCCACATTTACGTACCCCCATAATGCAGAGCCATATAGAGCGATTGCCACGGATTTACTGTTGTAGATTTTTATAATTGCTTCCATAGGCCTGGCTCCTAACCTTGCAGCGAAACTCAGGATTGCTAAAGATGATCGAGTAACAGCCAGCTTCTTCGCTCTAACCTGTGGTCCCCAAGTCCCATGCTGGTCAAACAAGATGCCTAAATAGGGAAATGTGGATACCCTGGAGACCAAGTCCCCCCTACAAGTGAATGTTTTAATTTTCTTCCTGCGACTCTCAGTACCCACCACCATAGTGTGTGACTTGGCTACATTTATTTTAAGATCTAATTGATCCATAAACGTGCCAAAGGCATTTAATAGGCGCTGGAGACCAACTCCCGTGCGCGCAATCAGCACTGCGTCATCCGCGTACAAGAGTGCCGGAATCTTGGCAACTCCTGCACGCGGGACGTCGGCTTCCTGCCCCTCCAGATATACCCCCAGGCCATTAATGTAGATGGTAAACAGTAAGGGGGCCAAAATACAGCCCTGCCTCACACCCCTTAAGGATCTAAAGAGAGCGGTACACCTGCCCTCGTTGGTCACTCGTACACTCGAGTAAAGTTCTTGGTGCAAGGAGGACATAAAGGTGACCAAAGCTTCATCTATGCCGATCTTCAACAAAATGGACCACAGCTTGGTCCTATTGACCAAGTCAAAGGCCGAGGAGAGGTCCATGAATGCGAGATATAATGACCCCTCCTTGGCTATAGTGTATTTAGAGATTAACAGATGTAAATTGATACACTGTTCGATGGTACCCTTTTTTTCTCTAAATCCATATTGGATTTCGGACAATCCACCACAGCCCTCAACATTCGCCCTTAGCCTAGATAGGAGGACTCTGCCTAAGATTTTTACAGATGAGGCTAAAAGGGATATGGGCCTATAACAGCCTGGGTTATCTCGTTGGCCTTTTTTAAAAATTGGAACAATTGTGGAAATGTTCCATGAAGCAGGTACAAGATTTCCATTCACTGCGTTAAACACATTTGTAAGAACTTCAGCCCACAGTTTTGGGGAATGCATAAAAAAGTCAGCGGGCACACCGTCAGGGCCAGGTGCCTTATGCTTTGTAGTGGACTTGATGGCTTTCTCCACCTCGTCTTGGCTAAAAATAATAGAACAGGTAGCTGATCTTATCGGCAGAACGTCTGTAATTACATCAGCAGTATCCCCATAGACGTTTTTAAAATGAGATAACCATTTTTCATCGGGAATAACGCAATCCATAATATCATTGTCGTCATCCGAGAAAAAAGGCTGTTTAATAATCTCCCAAAATTTTTTACTATTCTTCAGGACTGCCGCCGAAAGGAGATCTTCCCAGGCTTCATGTTTGATGATATCCTTTCGTTTTTTTAATGCTAGTTTATAGGCTTTCCTGAGTCTAGTAATCTCATCATTTGCCCTTGGGATGTTTTTTAAAGCTATCATTAATAGTCTGTGTGCTTTAGAGCAAGCTGAGTCGAACCAGCGCTTATTGCCTATAGTTACATTTTTGGTCTTTACCAAGAGATCCTGTGATACCTGCATACATATGGCCTCAAAAGCCTCTACAATTTCTAGGCCCTGTGCACCAGGATTTAGGCAAACCTCGACCTTACCCCTAATCTTAGGAAAGTTTTCGGCGTAAAATTTCTCTGGGACCACTTTAGCCCATTTCAGACATCTTCCTTGCCTGGTAGTCCTTAATGGATGGGAGGTGGTTTCCAGTGGGGATGGTCCAAAATTGCCTCCCCACGCCGCTTCTAACACTACAGGGTTATGGTCACTGAGGTGTGATTGTATGGTACAGTAAGCAATAACCTGTGTAAGAGTGCTTAGGGATACAAATATATAATCAATAATGGTGCCCTGCGAAGTGCCAGTGAAAGTTGGCTCTCTAGTTCCACCATCTGGTTCGTACAAGTCAAAATTAGCTAAAAAATCCTCTAATTCCTCTCCCTCAATAGAATGTTCAAAATGGGGTTCCTCGGGCCCATCGTCCCCATCAGGGCTACTTCTCCTGCAATTTAGGTTGCACGGATGAATGTTAAAATCACCTAATAAAATGTAGTCTGTATCAAGCGATTTGTTCTGACTGACCATTGTTAAAATCCTAACCAAATCCTTAATGTTGCGACCTCTGTGCTCACTATTGCCTGAATTATAAAAATTAATAAAAATAGTCCTGCTAGTGCTTTTAATCATTCTTTCGACCAGCTGAATATTGGGAGAATCAGTATCAATTTGCCTCCAACTACCCTTCAGGTCTAGTGAAAACAAAAATAAAAGGCCACCTTTGGCCCTTCCCACACGGCTGTGGACCGCAGCTTTAGTAAAACTGATGAACCCATCCCAGCACAAGCTATCTGAGGTGTCCCACGTTTCTTGGAGGGCTATGATGTGATGGCCCAAGACAAAGCTTGACCAGGATTTGTCCTCATGTTTACCATTTAGCCCCGCAATATTCCAGCTTACTAGCCTACACGATTCTCTAGGGGTCTCAGCTACTGGACCTGGGGCCGGCGAAGCATCCAATTGTTGAGCCATATCCTCTTTACCCTGACTTGTAACCTCTGTAAGTCAATCACAGTCGTTTAATCCTGACAGGACCCCGTATCTATTTCCTATTGCCAATCCCCAATCAGAAGGAGTGGGCGCCTGACCCCATCCATTCACTACCGGGTTCCACATGTGCTGGGGGGTATTGGGTCGTATTGACAGGTGATCGTTCCCTTGTCTCGGCATGAACCCAATGCCCTGGCCTCTGTTAGCATAACCAGGGGTGTGTGGGCCCCACCTATTTGAATTGGGCCAAAGTGGCCCCGGTGTTCTGGCCATTGGCCCATGCAGAAGGTTGATTCGCCCTAACCCACGACTACTCAGGGGACGAGAGGGGATATTATTAAATCTGGGCCTGGTTTCCCCACCCCAGTAAGCAGTTCTATCATTCCTTCTAGGCCTAGGGATGTTAGAGAAGGTCGCCATCTGGGTCTCAGTATAGAAAAATTTCAGGGTGAGAGGGATAATAGATCCAGTTCTACGTTGCGGTGGGAGAATGTGTGCAAGAATATTAGGGAGTACTTCAGCGCTAGCAAAATTTAATATAACGCAATCCCCATTAAATTTCTTAATCTTGCTCCCAATCCATGGGACCCTCCTTGCCGTGACAATATCGCCGGCTAACTGATCTGCCCCCTGGTCTGCCATACGCATATTGTTAGTAAGCCAATGTAGGGCTTTATCCTTAAGGCCTTGGGCAGATTCCCTTTGATCCTGGGATAAAACGGGCACATTCGCCAAAACTAGGACTAGTGGGGAGGCTTCCAGAATAAATTGAGGTGAGTCATCCCCTGGGTACAAAGGGACGGGTGCCATAGGTTGAGCCATGGGTTGAGACATAGGGACCTCACTTATTACATCGTTGGTAGGCACAGATGGTAGCGGTTGGCCATCGAAGATGGGCTGATGTTGTAAATCCATAGTGCCTGAGGCGGCACCCGGATCTTGCTCTGTGGCTACTATGGGTTTACAAATTTCATTAACAAAGTTCTCTAGATCGTCTGCCAGCTTACTTTGCAACCCTCCCATCTTTTTTATTTCAGATGTTAGTCTGTCGATCTTCCCAATAAGAGGTTTGATGATGGTTTGGATTTTTATATCTATCATGTCTGCAAATCTGTTAAGTAGATCATCATCAATAGTTTGTCTACGCTCGTCATCGTCATCACACTCCACATCTATCCCTTTGTGAGCAGGGGGTAAGTTAACCTTCTTCTTTCCTGCCTGTTTTCCCCCCCTTTTGGCTTGAGCTTTCCTGCAATTTCTCACGGGACGTGTAAGAGGGGGAGAAGATGAGGGAATCTCCACGACGGTATTTTGCTGCTGCTCTGGTTCTGGCACATTATTTAATGACTGGTCAGCTAGCGAATCAGAATTTCCATCATCAACTTCCAGATTGATTAAATCAACATCAGAGGTAGCGGTGGTGGGGTCGGGCAATGGGGTATCAGCGATAGGTGTGCTTCGGTCAGGGCTTAATGGGGGCAAAATTGGCGATTGACTTAAGCCCAAAGATTCCCTTCTATCGTTGTTAATTTTTTTGACCACATGTACGAGAAAGGAATCAAGGGTTTTCAGTGCAGCAGGGGTAACTGAGGCAGTTTTTTTAGACATTATTGACAGGTCAAAAGATCTCAAAGTGCACTAGTAAAGATAAAAGTTAGTAAAATCTAAATATTTAAGCAATCAGGCAAAATTATGTCTTTCCATAAATCACAGGGCCTTGCCTGTACCGTGAGGTCAGATATTGGATATAAAATGTTAGGGATTGGGCCCAGCCCGGCCTCCTGCGGCCCCGGACGGCCACAGACGGTCCCGCCCTTGTCCCGGGCTTCTCCCGGCGCCCTCCCGCGCGCTCCCGCGCCGCGGGAGTGCTAGTTCCTTTATGTAGGTGTCCAAGTAGCTACCAGGAGGGCGTGGCCGGCAGGGAGAGCAGCCCAGCTGGAGAGGGGCTCGCGGGGACTCCTGGTCCTCGGAGTCCACCGCTGTGCTCGCAGCCCTGCCGGTTGCTCCAAAGTATGCCCCTTAACAAGCAAGCAAAGAAAAGGGCTGCAGCCGCGATGCGGGACCCGCGCAGCGGGTCCGGCGAGGGGTGGCGGCGTGCAGCAGAGACACTAGCTTCCTCGGTTCCTCCCTCGGGTGAGGTGTCCGTCGACCAGGGTCAGCAACGAAATCCGCCGAGTCCAGATGAGGCAGCTGCTTATAATGATCAGGAGTGAGGGCGGGGCCGGCAGGGAGAGCAGCCCAGCTGGAGAGGGGCTCGCGGGGACTCCTGGTCCTCGGAGTCCGCCGCTGTGCTCGCAGCCCTGCCGGTTGCTCCAAAGTATGCCCCTTAACAAGCAAGCAAAGAAAAGGGCTGCAGCCGCGATGCGGGACCCGCGCAGCGGGTCCGGCGAGGGGTGGCGGCGTGCAGCAGAGACACTAGCTTCCTCGGTTCCTCCCTCGGTTGAGGTGTCCGTCGACCAGGGTCAGCAACGAAATCCGCCGAGTCCAGATGAGGCAGCTGCTTATAATGATCAGGAGTGAGGGCGGGGCCGGCAGGGAGAGCAGCCCAGCTGGAGAGGGGCTCGCGGGGACTCCTGGTCCTCGGAGTCCGCCGCTGTGCTCGCAGCCCTGCCGGTTGCTCCAAAGTATGCCCCTTAACAAGCAAGCAAAGAAAAGGGCTGCAGCCGCGATGCGGGACCCGCGCAGCGGGTCCGGCGAGGGGTGGCGGCGTGCAGCAGAGACACTAGCTTCCTCGGTTCCTCCCTCGGGTGAGGTGTCCGTCGACCAGGGTCAGCAACGAAATCCGCCGAGTCCAGATGAGGCAGCTGCTTATAATGATCAGGAGTGAGGGCGGGGCCGGCAGGGAGAGCAGCCCAGCTGGAGAGGGGCTCGCGGGGACTCCTGGTCCTCGGAGTCCGCCGCTGTGCTCGCAGCCCTGCCGGTTGCTCCAAAGTATGCCCCTTAACAAGCAAGCAAAGAAAAGGGCTGCAGCCGCGATGCGGGACCCGCGCAGCGGGTCCGGCGAGGGGTGGCGGCGTGCAGCAGAGACACTAGCTTCCTCGGTTCCTCCCTCGGGTGAGGTGTCCGTCGACCAGGGTCAGCAACGAAATCCGCCGAGTCCAGATGAGGCAGCTGCTTATAATGATCAGGAGTGAGGGCGGGGCCGGCAGGGAGAGCAGCCCAGCTGGAGAGGGGCTCGCGGGGACTCCTGGTCCTCGGAGTCCGCCGCTGTGCTCGCAGCCCTGCCGGTTGCTCCAAAGTATGCCCCTTAACAAGCAAGCAAAGAAAAGGGCTGCAGCCGCGATGCGGGACCCGCGCAGCGGGTCCGGCGAGGGGTGGCGGCGTGCAGCAGAGACACTAGCTTCCTCGGTTCCTCCCTCGGGTGAGGTGTCCGTCGACCAGGGTCAGCAACGAAATCCGCCGAGTCCAGATGAGGCAGCTGCTTATAATGATCAGGAGTGAGGGCGGGGCCGGCAGGGAGAGCAGCCCAGCTGGAGAGGGGCTCGCGGGGACTCCTGGTCCTCGGAGTCCGCCGCTGTGCTCGCAGCCCTGCCGGTTGCTCCAAAGTATGCCCCTTAACAAGCAAGCAAAGAAAAGGGCTGCAGCCGCGATGCGGGACCCGCGCAGCGGGTCCGGCGAGGGGTGGCGGCGTGCAGCAGAGACACTAGCTTCCTCGGTTCCTCCCTCGGGTGAGGTGTCCGTCGACCAGGGTCAGCAACGAAATCCGCCGAGTCCAGATGAGGCAGCTGCTTATAATGATCAGGAGTGAGGGCGGGGCCGGCAGGGAGAGCAGCCCAGCTGGAGAGGGGCTCGCGGGGACTCCTGGTCCTCGGAGTCCGCCGCTGTGCTCGCAGCCCTGCCGGTTGCTCCAAAGTATGCCCCTTAACAAGCAAGCAAAGAAAAGGGCTGCAGCCGCGATGCGGGACCCGCGCAGCGGGTCCGGCGAGGGGTGGCGGCGTGCAGCAGAGACACTAGCTTCCTCGGTTCCTCCCTCGGGTGAGGTGTCCGTCGACCAGGGTCAGCAACGAAATCCGCCGAGTCCAGATGAGGCAGCTGCTTATAATGATCAGGAGTGAGGGCGGGGCCGGCAGGGAGAGCAGCCCAGCTGGAGAGGGGCTCGCGGGGACTCCTGGTCCTCGGAGTCCGCCGCTGTGCTCGCAGCCCTGCCGGTTGCTCCAAAGTATGCCCCTTAACAAGCAAGCAAAGAAAAGGGCTGCAGCCGCGATGCGGGACCCGCGCAGCGGGTCCGGCGAGGGGTGGCGGCGTGCAGCAGAGACACTAGCTTCCTCGGTTCCTCCCTCGGGTGAGGTGTCCGTCGACCAGGGTCAGCACATCATCTTGATACGCTTGAGTACCATAGATACCTGCCAGTATGGTATCCATGAGTTTTTAGGAAAACGCTCGCTACTGACGCCAGCCCAAATGGGAGTCTTTGCGATATGCTGAGTGTAAACTTAGCAGGGAAATGTACTTTGTCTCTGACAAATTAGTCAATAAATCTTGAATTTTGGGAAGTGGATGACAATCAACTAAGATGCTGCTGTTAAGTGTGCATAAGTCCGCACATAGACTACTATTGCCATTTTTTTTGTACTATGACAATGGGGCTGACCAACTCAGAGGAGTCTCTGTGAATAACTACAGCTTCTGAAAACAATGTATTCGTTAACTCTTGAAGTTCTGCCTTTACTGGTAATAGTACAGGTTTGGGTTTATGAGAAATGAGTTGGCATATGCCTTTAACTTGATTTTGTACTCAAAATCAGAAATAGTTTGTATCTTAGATCGAAACGCTTCTGGATAAGCTTTTGTAATACCTTTAACCTCTTCTGAAAAGTCCCAAACAGTTGCTATAAAAGTAGATTGACTAGTACTGGAACATCTGAACCAGGAAGTAACATAGGACCCAATCTGGTCAGATCTTGTCAGCCAATAATAAGTTTGCCTTTTAGGGCTACATAAACCTTTGTCATGACTTTTCTTCCCAGACATTCTAACTGTTCTACATGAAATCTTAAAATGGTGATATCTTGGTCCCCATATACTTTGGGATCAACATCTGTTGGTGACAATATCTTAGAAACAGCCCAATGTTGGGTATGTAAAGTGTCAGAAATAATGGTGATGGGGCACCAGAATCAGCCATTATTTGGAAACTGATTCCCCCAACCATAGCCTCACATAGGGGTCCTTTGATAGATTTTCTGTGATTAACAATAGTGGCTAGGGTAAGGACCACCTTAGAAAGATCATGTGAAACAAATAAAACAGATGAATCAGCATCAATCGTATGTACTTTTGCATTGTCCTTGTTCCTACAAACTCCTTGAAAATTTCCCACCTTGCAACACTTGTTGTACCTCTTACCTTGAGCAGGACAACCTGTAAAATTACTCATGTGAAACTTTGAACCCCATCTGAAGCAAACCCAGAACCCTTCTTGGATACGGATGGGATACCTTTCTCTTTGAATGATAATGCATTTACAGTGTTAGACTCTGGAAACACATTGGCTCACCAACTGCGCCGATGACCTCGCACCACTGAAGAACCCTCCCAGCTGACCCGGAAGCAAGAGATCCTCGTGGTTCACCAACGATCTCAAAAACTCCAAGAATACCTGCCGCACCCTTGAGAAAGCCTGGTGCAACGACCAGACAACAGAAAACATGGCAGCCCTCAAGGACGCCACCCGCAAACACCACCAGCTGATCTGCACCACCAAAAGGACAACATTCAAAGAACAATTGGACAACAACACCCACAACAGCAAGGAACTCTTCAGCATCGTCAAAGAGCTCTCCAACCCCAGCGCCGGCAACAACGACATCACACCCTCGCAAGATGTGAGAAGTTGGCCTGATGTGCAGTGTTCACTATTCTAGTGATCACTATATATCAGTCCAAACAACCCTTATTGATGATTGGTTGTAAGTCAACCTTATAGACCAGCTATCCTAGTAGCATGGATACGAGCAGTCTAAGGCTAAGACTCTAGAGGGCGTGTTAAGCCAGCTGTTTTACCATCACATTACCCCTTGAACACCCAGTGAAAGGACACCACACAAGTGTTATGAAAATAAACAGTGTATTTATTAGAATCACAACAACCCTGTACTCTTTATGAGGACAGGGTGCTAGGCACACAACAAAACTCTTACGAAAATACTTAAGTTAGCACGTTATACACAAATGCCCGAGGGGCACGAAAAACCATATACTTTAAAAGTGGAATGCGAATTACTAGCAGGTAAGTAACAGTTCTAATAGGCTTTGGAATCGCTAGGACTTGACTAGGGAATCGTTAGATTACTACTAGGAGACCTAGGGGACTCGGGTGCAGAGTGTGCACTCTCACGCGGGATGCGGGACAAAGTCTATGGAGGCTAGTAAAGGCAAAGTTAGTGTTCACGGGCGAACCCGACCTGGTAGGAAGAAAACGACAGTGGATCCTGACCCTAGGATAGTGAGGCTATGCTGGGACACCGAAGTGCCGAAGTTACCTAGCCCAGGGGCTGCAGCTGCATAGGTCTGAAAAGACGTCGGGGATCTCGTTGCCGGACCAGGAGCCTGGAAGGAAGAAGTTGCTGGCAGGCGACCAGTGAAGAAAAGTTCGATGGATCCAAGCCTGGATCAAGGAAGAAGAAAACCTGAAAGCAGAGGGGACCAAGTTCTTGAATCACTAGCCAGTGATTAAGTGGGCACCAGGATGGCACCGGGCGAAGTCACCGCAGTCAGGTGAGTGGGCGCTGCTGGGCTCTGCAGTCTCTCGGACCAGGAGGCGTTGTCGGCGACCAGGATGGAGGTGCGAGCTGTCCCACGAAGGTTCTTGCTGTCGACGTCGCTGGACCCAGGATTGGGCAACAAGTCTTGGCAAATGCAAGGCCCACGCGGTGGACCTAAAATGGCGTCTTGGGTGGACCAGGAGGGTCCAGGGTACTTCTCCGATGGAGGGAAGCAAGGGCCAGTCTGGAGCAACCAGACCAGCAGCAGAAATGTCGTCGGGCGTCGTCAGGAAGGCCACAAGCCAGCGGGCTAGTAGCCAAACAACGCGGTGAGCAGTAAAAAAGCAGAAGGGCCCCACGCAGATCGTGGAGATGCTGGGGGGCTGCTCTTCGGTGCTGGAGCTGCTCAGGGTGGGGGCTTCTCGGACCCCAAAGCACTCACCAGGAATTCACTCGGCGGGCTTGCTGGAAAGAAGTCGTGCAGTCTTGAAGATGGCCGGTCCCTCGAGGTCTCGTCACACCCACGAATCTCAGCGTGACTGATGATGCAGGTAGAGGTCAGAGGTGCCAGGGAAGCCGGTTCTCGTCGAGCTGGGCAGTCGGATTCCGGAGGAAGGACTTGCAGCAGACCGCAGTGTTCTTAGATGGTGCCTGCGGATGCAGGGTGACTACTCCTTAGTCACAAGGGAGAAATCTTAGGAAGAAGTCTTGAGTTCCTTTCGCAGAAAGTAGTTTCAGGATTCAAAGATGATCTGATTTGGAAGGGGGCCAGTCTCTACCTTTATCCTGTAAAAGGGGGCTGGCACGCGACTAAGTCCTGCCCTAGGGGTGGGACTAGGAGGGGGGTGGTTACACCCACTTCCTTGGCGGGCTTTTCCCCAGCACAGGGTCTGGAGTGACCCTGGAACTGGTTCCAGCCAGCCTATGCACAGTGAGCACCGGGGTGCCACGTGCAGTCACCTTCCTCTAAAGCCCTGCCTACCTACAATACACAAAACCCTGTCTGGGACGGTGCTGGCACCGCCCCTGGCAGGAAACCCTTTGTCCTTATCTCCTGCTCTGGGAGGACTCCCAGCAGCAGGAGGGCAGACTTGTGTCTCGGTGGCAGCATCCATTTTGTGGATGCTAAGGCTCTGTCTGACTTTTAACCGGGTTATAGGTTACATGCATGTCGTGTCCCTCTAGAAGGGTGGAATGCTAACCCCGTCGCCAGAATTGGCGAGGGGTTAGTATTCCAATTCGTATGACACCTTACTCGACATGTTTTGATAAAGCGATACCAGAGTTGGCACATAACCGCGAGGATTATAATGCACTTAAGAGTATATGGTATGTGATATCATGGAAACGGCTAAGGGATAGATCCCGAAAGCCGCAGACAGGCTCAGCTCATGCCAGAGCACCATCTCACACGATTCCAAGCACTCTGCCTTCAGGATTGTTAAGGCCTGCCATAGGAGTGACTGATAGGAGATCTGTGTGTCCATTTTAGGGTTAGATATAGGTATACTATATCTAAAGCAAAGGGTGAGTACACCACCTTGCCCCAGCTGTCGTGCAGCCAGTTGTGTCAGTTTTAGTTAGTCAATCCAGGGGTGGCACAATACATGCTTCAGCCCCTGGGAGACTTCTGGGCGCACCTCAGCCCTGGGTACAGGGACTTGGAGAGGGCCCAGGGCCAATTCAGTACCTGAGTACAATTTGGATAGAGAGAACAGCTAGGCTGTGGGTCTGATTAGCAGGCCCACAGCCAGGGAAAGTCGTAAACCAGTGCAGCAAAAAGCAAAAATCTGGGTGATCATAGGATTGCAGACCCTACTCTCCTACATGACCCCCCCCCAAACTTTGGGACAATAAACTAACCTTGACCAGGTGAGTCTTCTTGCTCTAAGTGGAAATACCTGGAGAGCCCATCAGCATTGCTGTGATCAGTCCCAGGTCTATGCTCCACTGTAAAATCCATCCCCTGTAGGGAAATGGACCACCTAAGCAGTTTGGGGTTTTCACCCTTCATCTGATTTAGCCACAAGAGGGGCTTATGGTCTGTCTGAATGGTGAAGTGAGTGCCAAACAAGTAGGCCCTCAGCTTCTTCAGGGCCCAGACCACAGCAAAGGCCTCCCTCTCAATAGCTGACCAATTTTTCTCTCTGGGTGTCAACCTTCTACTAATGAAAGCAATAGGCTGATCATTACCATCAAAATTCAGTTGAGACAGAACAGCTCCCACACCCAACTCAGAAGCATCTGTTTGGACAATGAATGGCTTGGAGTAATCTGGACTCTTGAGGATAGGTGCTGTGCACATGGCCTGCTTTAGGTCATTGAATGCTTTCTGACAGCTTGCTGTCCACTGAACTTTCTTTGGCATCTTTTTGCTTGTCAGGTCATTAAGGGGGGTCACTATGGACCCATAATTTCTGACAAACTTCCTATAGTACCCAGTCAGGCCCAAGAAAGCTCGAACCTGAGTCTGGGTGATTGGAGGAGTCCAGTCCTTGATGGCCTGTATCTTACTCTCCAGTGGCTGAACCTGGCCTCCACCTACAAGGTGGCCCAGGTATACAACCTGTGTCTGCCCTATCTGGCACTTGGTGGCCTTGATAGTGAGGCCTGCCTTTTGCAGGGCCTCTAACACTTTCCTCAGGTGGACCAGGTGATCCTCCCAGGTGGAGCTAAAGACAGCAATATCGTCCAGATATGCTGCACAGAAGTCATCCAGCCCAGTGAGGACTTGATTCACCAACCTTTGGAAGGTGGCAGGTGCATTTTTCAGTCCAAAGGGCATTACCACAAATTGATAATGCCCTCCAGGGGTAGAAAATGCTGTCTTGGGTTTGGCTTCCTCAGCTAACCTGATTTGCCAATACCCAGCTGTCAAATCAAATGTGCTTAAGAAGTTGGCAGAAGCCAATCTATCTATAAGCTCATCTGCTCTTGGTATTGGGTGGGCATCAGTCTTAGTGACTGCATTGAGGCCTCTGTAGTCTACGCAAAACCTCATCTCTCTCTTATCACCCTGGGTGTGAGGCTTTGGCACTAGAACTACTGGGCTAGCCCAAGGGCTATCTGAGGGCTCAATGACTCCCAGCTCCAACATTTTCTGCACTTCAGTTTTGATGCAGTCCCTAACATGATCAGGCTGTCTGTAGATTTTACTCTTGACAGGCAGACTGTCTCCAGTGTCAACATCATGGGTACACCAATCAGTTTGGCTGGGTGTCAGAGAGAACATATGTCTGAAGGATTGCAGAACTTGCCTGCAATCCTGTTGCTGATGTTCAGTGAGGCTGCCACAAAAGACAACACCATCAACTGACCCATCATCAGGATTCTGAGTGAGCAGGTCTGGGAGAGGGTCACTCTCTTCCTCCTGCCCCTCATCTGTGGCCATGAGCAAGCTCATGTCCTTCCTGTCAACATATGCCTTGAGCCTGTTAACATGGAGCACTCTGAGAGGGCTCCTGGGAGTTCCAAGGTCCACCAAGTAGGTAACCTCTCCCTTTTGCTCAATGATGGTGTGGGGCCCAGACCATTTGTCTTTCAGAGCTGCTGGGGCCACTGGCTCCAGCACCCACACCTTCTGTCCTGGCTGGTACACAGTCAGTACAGCCTTTTGGTCATGCCAAGCTTTTTGAAGTTCCTGGCTGGCCTCAAGGTTTTTAGATGCCTTTTCCATATACTCAGCCATCCTGGAGCGGAGACCAAGTACATAGTCCACTATGTTGGTTGCAGGCTTTTTGAGAGGTCTCTCCCATCCTTCCTTCACCAAACACAGGGGTCCTCTTACAGGATGCCCATACAGAAGCTCAAAAGGGCTGTAGCCAACCCCCTTCTGTGGGACCTCTCTGTAAGCAAACAAGAGGCAGGGGATCAGGACATCCCATCTTCTCCTAAGAGGTTCAGGTAGTCCATGAATCATCCCTTTCAGGGTCCTGTTGAATCTCTCAACAAGCCCATTGCATTGTGGATGATAGGGTGTGGTGAACTTGTAGTTCACACCACACTCTTTCCACATGGCAGTCAGATATCCTGACATGAAGTTTGTACCTCTGTCAGAAACGACCTCCTTAGGGAAACCCACTCTGGAGAACACTCCAACTAGGGCTCTTGCCACTACAGGGGCTGTAGTGGTCCTAAGGGGAATAGCCTCAGGATACCTGGTGGCATGGTCCACCACCACCAGTATAAACTTGTGTCCTGATGCTGTCTGGGGTTCCATTGGACCAACAATGTCAATCCCCACTCTTTCAAAGGGAACCCCCACCACAGGTAGTGGTATGAGGGGGGCCTTTGTTGTGCCACCTGACTTACCACTGGCTTGGCAAGTGACACATGAGCGACAAAACTCCTTGGTATTCTCATTCATATGGGGCCAGTGAAAGTGTGAGACAAGCCTGTCCCAAGTCTTTGTCTGACCTAAATGACCTGCAAGGGGAATCTCATGGGCCAAGGTGAGAAGGAAACCTCTCAGAGACAAGGGGATGACCAGCCTCCTGGTTGCACCAGGCTAGGGGTCTCTTGACTCAGAGTACAGGAGTCCATCTTCCCAGTATACCCTGTGGGCACCTGTGGCATTCCCTGCAGCCTCAGCAGCAGCCTGCTGTCTGAGGGGTTCAAGGGAAGGGCAGCTCAACTGTTCCTTCCCCAGGTCTGCTCTGGAGGGTCCCCCTGAGCCCAGAAACTCAACTTGATCAAGTTCAAGCTCTTTAGGCTCAGTTTCCTTCAGCTCTTCTAGATCAGCCTCCTCAGAGACTTGATCCTCAACCTGGGGCAAGGGGGAAGGCAAAGCCTTACCCTTACTGCTCTTCTTCTTGGAAGGTGTCTGGTCCATACTTTCAGGATCCAGCACCTGTTCAGTGGGGCATCTTCTGGCCTGTGACCTAGTCACAGCAAGCACATGTGCTGGCAAGCCTAACATCTCCATGTGAGTCCTCTGCTCCACTTCTGACCATTGTGATGACTCCAAATCATTGCCCAACAAACAATCAACTGGGAGGTCTGAACTGACTACAACTTTCTTTTGTCCCTTCACTCCACCCCAGGAGAAAGCCACAATTGCCACACTATGACTAGTAGTGACATTGCTGGCATTGGTCACCAGGAAATCAGTACCTGGCATGATCTGTCCAGGGTCCACAAAGTTAGGTGTCACCATGGTGACACTGGCACAAGTGTCCCGATAGGCCTGAGCCACTTTGCCATTAATCAAAGGTGTCTGCCTGTATTTGCCCAAAGTATTGGGACTTATTTCAGGGGACATATCCATATCCCCTGTACAGACAAGGACAGCCTGAGTGAGTGTGCCAACTAAGTTGTCAGACCCCTCAGTACCCAAGGTTAACCCAACTAATGCCTTGGGAGGTACACTACCACTACTGACTGTACTAGGGGGTGCAGTTGCCTTAGGGGCTGTAGTGGCAGGAGTTTGTCCTCCTCTTTTGGTGCACTCACTAAACCAGTGAGATTTACTTTTACAGTACTGGCACCACCTTTTCGACTGGCCTTCTTGAGTCTTCTTCTTCTGGGAAGCCTGACCCCCACCCTCTTTGGTTTGTTGGGGACCTGGTGAAGACTTCTGGTCATTTTGCTCATTCTTAACATTACCCTTCTGGTCTGCTTTCTTCTGACCACCCTGGTTCTGGTTCTGGTTCTGCTTGATCCTTGTCCTGACCCATTTGTCTGCCTTCTTTCCCAATTCTTGGGGAGAGGTCAGATCTGAATCAACAAGGTGCTGGTGCAACAACTGGTTCTGACAATTGTTTAAAATTTGTTCTCTCATCATTAGATTATACAATCCTGTGTAATCTGTAACCTTGCTACCCAGCAACCAGCCCTCCAAAGCCTTAGTGGCACAATCCACAAAATCAGACCAGTCCTGAGACTGAGTTTTCTGGGTGTCTCTGAACAGCAACCTGTACTGCTCAGTGGTTAAACCAAACCCATCAACCAGTGTATTCTTCAGGACCTGGTAATTGTTAGCATCCTCCACTCTTGTAGTGAGGAGCTTATCTCTACCTTTACCATCAAAGGAGAGCCACAGTATAGCTGCCCACTGACTCTGGGGAATGCCCTGCACAGTGCAGGCCCTCTCCAGAGCAGCCATCCATTTCTGGATATCATCCCCTTGCTTAAAGGGGGGCACTATTTTAGTCAGGTGTTTAGTATCTAAACCCTTCTCTCTATCTCTTGGGAGATTGCTGCCACCAGTGGGAGCTAGCCCACTCATCTGCTGCTCTCTTGCCAGGGCAAGCTTCTCTTTGGCCAGGGCAATTTCTTCCCTTTCAATCCTCAGTTCAGCTTGTCTCATCCTAGCTTCATGCTCCCTTCTCTGAGGGGAAGTAAATCTCCTCTGTGGAGGATTCCTTCTCCCCTGAGAAGAGGCATTAGAGTGCAGAGATCTATTGGAGTCCCTAGAAAGAGATCTATCCCTCCTAACTCCAAGGTTAGGCCCACTTCGGGTCAGTACTGGGGGGCCCCCAGATCCTAGCCCAAGTAAGTCTAAGTTGGTCCTAGTTAGCCTTCTGACTACCTCAAGACCTTTGTCTACCTCATCCCCAGAGAGTACCTCCTGATCCTCCTCCTCAACTGCTGAATCAGTGTTGGGGAGATCTGGATCCCCAGAGGTTCCCTCTAAGGCTGGCATGTTCTCATGTAACTGAGAAAGCTTTCTGGCATCATATGTCTCTAAGAGACCTATCAGAAAGGGAGTGGTGGGGTTAGACCCCTGCTTCAGTTTTCTGGAGACACAGATTTGTCTCATCTCCTGGAAACTGAGAGCTGCATATCTTGAAGTGACCTGTGGAGGGTCAACACTGACCAGGGGAGTCTCAGTAGATTCTCCCTGGGTAGACATGCTTTTCTAGTGAGGTGTAAGTGGTGCACTTACCTACACTATATGTTTGCCTACTGATCCCTTGCTAGAGTTGTAGTTTAGGGTGTGCTAGGCCCTAGGAGCTACAACAGCTGGTTCAGTAGAACTCAGAGTATTCTAAGCTAAGTTATATGTACCTTTAGTACTTATGTGATCTTTCACAAGATATTCTTAGGGCATGTGTGGTAAAACAACAGCAAGCTCAAATCCCAACCGCTGCTCACCAATGTGAGAAGTTGGCCTGATGTGCAGTGTTCACTATTCTAGTGATCACTATATATCAGTCCAAACAACCCTTATTGATGATTGGTTGTAAGTCAACCTTATAGACCAGCTATCCTAGTAGCATGGATACGAGCAGTCTAAGGCTAAGACTCTAGAGGGCGTGTTAAGCCAGCTGTTTTACCATCACATTACCCCTTGAACACCCAGTGAAAGGACACCACACAAGTGTTATGAAAATAAACAGTGTATTTATTAGAATCACAACAACCCTGTACTCTTTATGAGGACAGGGTGCTAGGCACACAACAAAACTCTTACGAAAATACTTAAGTTAGCACGTTATACACAAATGCCCGAGGGGCACGAAAAACCATATACTTTAAAAGTGGAATGCGAATTACTAGCAGGTAAGTAACAGTTCTAATAGGCTTTGGAATCGCTAGGACTTGACTAGGGAATCGTTAGATTACTACTAGGAGACCTAGGGGACTCAGGTGCAGAGTGTGCACTCTCACGCGGGATGCGGGACAAAGTCTATGGAGGCTAGTAAATGCAAAGTTAGTGTTCACGGGCGAACCCGACCTGGTAGGAAGAAAACGACAGTGGATCCTGACCCTAGGATAGTGAGGCTATGCTGGGACACCGAAGTGCCGAAGTTACCTAGCCCAGGGGCTGCAGCTGCATAGGTCTGAAAAGACGTCGGGGATCTCGTTGCCGGACCAGGAGCCTGGAAGGAAGAAGTTGCTGGCAGGCGACCAGTGAAGAAAAGTTCGATGGATCCAAGCCTGGATCAAGGAAGAAGAAAACCTGAAAGCAGAGGGGACCAAGTTCTTGAATCACTAGCCAGTGATTAAGTGGGCACCAGGATGGCACCGGGCGAAGTCACCGCAGTCAGGTGAGTGGGCGCTGCTGGGCTCTGCAGTCTCTCGGACCAGGAGGCGTTGTCGGCGACCAGGATGGAGGTGCGAGCTGTCCCACGAAGGTTCTTGCTGTCGACGTCGCTGGACCCAGGATTGGGCAACAAGTCTTGGCAAATGCAAGGCCCACGCGGTGGACCTAAAATGGCGTCTTGGGTGGACCAGGAGGGTCCAGGGTACTTCTCCGATGGAGGGAAGCAAGGGCCAGTCTGGAGCAACCAGACCAGCAGCAGAAATGTCGTCGGGCGTCGTCAGGAAGGCCACAAGCCAGCGGGCTAGTAGCCAAACAACGCGGTGAGCAGTAAAAAAGCAGAAGGGCCCCACGCAGATCGTGGAGATGCTGGGGGGCTGCTCTTCGGTGCTGGAGCTGCTCAGGGTGGGGGCTTCTCGGACCCCAAAGCACTCACCAGGAATTCACTCGGCGGGCTTGCTGGAAAGAAGTCGTGCAGTCTTGAAGATGGCCGGTCCCTCGAGGTCTCGTCACACCCACGAATCTCAGCGTGACTGATGATGCAGGTAGAGGTCAGAGGTGCCAGGGAAGCCGGTTCTCGTCGAGCTGGGCAGTCGGATTCCGGAGGAAGGACTTGCAGCAGACCGCAGTGTTCTTAGATGGTGCCTGCGGATGCAGGGTGACTACTCCTTAGTCACAAGGGAGAAATCTTAGGAAGAAGTCTTGAGTTCCTTTCGCAGAAAGTAGTTTCAGGATTCAAAGATGATCTGATTTGGAAGGGGGCCAGTCTCTACCTTTATCCTGTAAAAGGGGGCTGGCACGCGACTAAGTCCTGCCCTAGGGGTGGGACTAGGAGGGGGTGGTTACACCCACTTCCTTGGCGGGCTTTTCCCCAGCACAGGGTCTGGAGTGACCCTGGAACTGGTTCCAGCCAGCCTATGCACAGTGAGCACCGGGGTGCCACGTGCAGTCACCTTCCTCTAAAGCCCTGCCTACCTACAATACACAAAACCCTGTCTGGGACGGTGCTGGCACCGCCCCTGGCAGGAAACCCTTTGTCCTTATCTCCTGCTCTGGGAGGACTCCCAGCAGCAGGAGGGCAGACTTGTGTCTCGGTGGCAGCATCCATTTTGTGGATGCTAAGGCTCTGTCTGACTTTTAACCGGGTTATAGGTTACATGCATGTCGTGTCCCTCTAGAAGGGTGGAATGCTAACCCCGTCGCCAGAATTGGCGAGGGGTTAGTATTCCAATTCGTATGACACCTTACTCGACATGTTTTGATAAAGCGATACCAGAGTTGGCACATAACCGCGAGGATTATAATGCACTTAAGAGTATATGGTATGCGATATCATGGAAACGGCTAAGGGATAGATCCCGAAAGCCGCAGACAGGCTCAGCTCATGCCAGAGCACCATCTCACACGATTCCAAGCACTCTGCCTTCAGGATTGTTAAAGCCTGCCATAGGAGTGACTGATAGGAGATCTGTGTGTCCATTTTAGGGTTAGATATAGGTATACTATATCTAAAGCAAAGGGTGAGTACACCACCTTGCCCCAGCTGTCGTGCAGCCAGTTGTGTCAGTTTTAGTTAGTCAATCCAGGGGTGGCACAATACATGCTTCAGCCCCTGGGAGACTTCTGGGCGCACCTCAGCCCTGGGTACAGGGACTTGGAGAGGGCCCAGGGCCAATTCAGTACCTGAGTACAATTTGGATAGAGAGAACAGCTAGGCTGTGGGTCTGATTAGCAGGCCCACAGCCAGGGAAAGTCGTAAACCAGTGCAGCAAAAAGCAAAAATCTGGGTGATCATAGGATTGCAGACCCTACTCTCCTACACAAGACCTCTGCGACTCACTCGCCTCGTTCTTCCACCGCAATATCGCCAACATACACAACAGCTTCGGCGCACAGACCACACACCCAACCACCGAACCAGCGCCCCCCACCACCACTCTCTGCACCTGGACCCCGGTCAGCACCGAAGATACCACCCGCATGATGAACACCATCCACTCCGGCTCCCTAACCGACCCCTGTCCACACCACATCTTCAACAAAGCAGACTCCATCATCGCACCCCATCTTCGGAACATCATAAACTGCTCCTTCGCATCCGCCACCGTCCCGGAGAGCTAGAAACATGCCGAGCTCAGCGCCCTCCTGAAGAAACCCACTGCGGACCCCACAGACCTCAAGAACTTCCGCCTCATCTCGCTCCTCCCTTTTCCTGCCAAAGTCATCGAGAAGACGAAGTCCTCATCCTGGGACCTTCCCCCTCTGCCTGGGACGACTCCTGGAGGCCCCCGGCCCTGGGCTCCGCCCCCAAGCAAACGGACCATGCACGCAACCTGGGCTTCATCCTGGACTCCTCACTCACGATGACCAAACAAGTCAACGACGTCTCGTCATCCTGTTTCAACACCCTGCGCATGCTCCGAAAGATCTTCCGATGGATCCCCACCGAAACCAGGAAGACGGTCACGCAGGCCCTCGTCACCAGCTGACTGGACTATGGAAACAACCTCTACGCGGGAACCACGGCGAAACTCCAGAAGAGACTCCAGCGCATACAGAACGCTTCGCAACGACTCATCCTGGACATCCCCCGTCACGGCCACATCTCTGCCCATCGGAGAGACCTGCACTGGCTCCCCATCAGCCAGAGGATCACGTTCAGACTCCTCACCCACGCACACAAGGCTCTCCACGACATGGGCCCCAAATACCTCAACAGTCGCCTCACATTCTACACACCCACCCGCCAACTCCGTTCAGCCAGCCTCGCCCTCGCCACCATCCCACGAATCCACAGAACCACCGCCGGAGGAAGATCCTTCTCCTACCTGGCGGCCAAGACATGGAACTCCCTCCCCACCCACCTTCGGCTGCCCAGGGCCATCTCTCCTTAAGGAAACAACTCAAGACCTGGCTGTTCGAGCATTAGCGTCTCCCCCTCCTCCCAGCGCCTTGAGACCCTAGCGGGTGAGTAGCGCGCTTTACAAATTTGCTGATTGATTGATTCAGAGAATGAGGAATTAATTAATTTCCCATTCTTTTACTTGAAATAAGCGATCTTTCAATAGCCTTAGCTAGATCAATAACCTCTGTCAAGGTTGGATCTCTGCAATTTAAAAGGCGGTCTCAAATTTTCAATGAATAGCATCACAAAACAAATTGGTCTCTTATGCTAATCTCTAGGATGGTGCCAAAATTACAATAAGTAGCACAATGACGAAGAGCAGATAAATAGTCTTCTACAGATTCTTCTGAGTTCTGATTCCTTTTGAAAAAATTGAAATGCTCTAAAAGCACACTGGGTTGTTCAGTAAACTTCTTTTCAAGTCTTGCAATATTCTCAACATATTCATTCCAACCTTCAGGTTCCACAGTGGGTGTCATTTTGGGTAAATTCTCAAAAACTTGTTGACCTTCGGTACCCAAGTTATTAAAAAGAATGACTGTCTTTCATTTGACGGAACATTTATCTGCTTCCTAGGCAACCAAATACCTTTCAAATACTTTAAACCACTGTTTCCATGTTAAAGGAGGTTTCCCAGGAAGTTGGAGAAACAGTTGTATATTAATTAGTTGTGCTAGATTGCTCATAATGAAATAGTATAAGTACAGCACAATAAAATTTAAATTTGCTATGTAGTAAATCTATATGTAACCGTTTATGTTCCGTTTAACAACAATAATGCCACAAACATGGATTGATTTATGAATAATGAGTGTTTAAAACGATAAGGCAATGCATGTCAGTGATTTAGTTCCTCTCTTATTTCAAGTTTTACTTATTCTTGCCTTCCTCAAGAGTTAGCTATTTAATCATGTTGTGTTTCTTTCTGTATTTCTTTTCTGTGCAGGTGTTGTGTTTATGAAGGGCTTTGATTGAGAGCTCTGATGCTGAAGCCAAGCGAAGTGCCTGTCAGTGGGTTGGCATCTCTGCAGAGCACACAGAACAATGGACATGTATTCCAGTTGTAATTACAATTTTGTGAAAATTTGCGAGAGGGGGTGCACAGATGGCAAAATATTTACAGGGCGAAAGCAAAAGTAAATATATTGCTTAAATGTGCTGAGAGGAAAGAGAGGTGGGTGAGTATGTGCAATCTTTTTTTCAATTTTTTCTCTGGAGGAGTATCCAGCCTGCACCTCACGTTTGTCCATTAGGCTTGCCCACGTCACTCACAACATAAAAGTCATACCAAACTTTTACACCCCACCACTTTCAAATATAACCAGCCATCAATGGAATATAGAAGACCATAATATCCACTCCTGAAATATCAACAAGGTAGAGTAGATAATAACTAATATACACTTACATTCAGTGGGCAGTGAGAGTCAAAATTAAAGTCAAATATATGCAAAAATCGATATTTTGGGCGTCGATAATGTTACCTGAAACTGTGATACAGACCTATTTTTTTAGCCTGTCAATCTCCATGTGGTCTTCCCAGAATGGCATCTGTTGAACTCTGCTACAAAGAAGACTGATGCCCAATCACCCGCAGTGCAACGCGTTCTTCTTTCACCAACGCCGCCTTCATTTCACTCAGCGTGCTTCACAAGTGCCCTATCCGAAAGGATCAATGAAAAATTGATTTTCTGCCAAGTCACAGGCCAGACATTTCCTTGCGTAGCCACGAGGTTAAAAAGCACAAAAACGGATACATTATGAATGTCAACCCTATTCCTATTTCCGCGTGTTGATTTAAAAATATGTCAAGGTCTTGGATTCCAATTTTGCTCCTGAAAAGGAGTTTTCAACGAGCTGTACATCAAAGGTCTCATGCACCACAGCAAACAGGGACTAAAGGCTCCTTTGATGGGGTGGAGTGGCCTGTCTCCAGCACTCTCTAGCTGAGTGTGGTCCTTTCCCTGAGCACTGGAACGCAGACAGGCTCCATCAACTTGTAGGCCGCAGCATGGGAGGTCTTTTCATAGATGTGGCCTCCCATTTGTCCACACACCTCAGACTGCAAACATGTTTACTCATTCAAATGACTTGTGGTGCTCCTTTCCCACAGCAGAGGTCCCGTGACCTCTCCACGTCACACTGGATGGAACACATGTAAACAGGAATGCAGAGCAATTTAGAGATATGGCGTTAAATAATGAGTAACTGCGCTTTTAGTGAAACCGCAGCATTATGTCACGTGGGCTTAAATTCACCGGTTGTAGGTACATTCATTTAGTACTAATAATAAAGGGGGTAACCTTGCATTGAAGTTATGATTTTGATGTAAAAACATAACTGGCTTGCCACAGGATTGTTTTCTCCATAGAAATGTTTGCTCCGCCATCATAGCTTGTTCACATTATTTGGCTGTTATGCCAATGCTATGATTAATGCATGCAGAGCTTTCTGTGTGGGACTTGATGTTGTTACCTACCTTGCCTGGCAGGACATACTCTATAGGCCAACTACTGATTAGATGTTCTCCTTGTTTAATTTGTAAAAAAAAATTAAGAAGGGCAGGGCCCCAATGTTTTTTAGGGCTGCCCTTGATGCTGTCTAATGCCAGGGTTGCCATATACAAAAGATGCCTTATCTTTATTCCAAATCATGCCTCTTTCTTCCATCACACTACACTTCATGTCCCTTTATTTCAATAATCTTGCAGGTCAGTGTTAATTCCTACTTTCTCCCTGGTTTCATACCTTACTCTTCCTCTCTCTTTAACCCTTACCTACTTTTACATTTTTTGCAAAGTCTGATGACATAAAATAGGCTCCAGTTGCAAAACATGAGTGTCCTGCCCAACACCTGCACAAATGAAGCACTGGTTGTACTGCTGCATGATGGCAGGCAGTCACACTGTGACAAAAGCATGGTTTTAATTTAATCAGGGGTATATTAAAAGTAATGCCCTCATTACAATGGCTGTGGTAACCCCTAGTCAGGTTGAGAAAGTTGCGAGAAAGTGTTTGCACTTAAATTGGTCTCCAAGGACCTGATTACGAGTCAGGTATAGCAGTATTTGGTGGGCTACTGCTCCACCAGATCCCGAGCAGCCCACTGTTCCCGTACCTGGTTTTCGCAGGTGCAGGAGCAACAGACTCAGTATTACCAGCTGGTAATTCTGGCAAGTAAACTTGGGTCTGGCCAAGTGCTGCCTTCTGGCTTTTTTTCTGTCACAATGGGGGAGCATTTACTGCTCCCCTCAGCCAGAAATAATTTTCCCCTTCTATTTGTTGCCTTACTTCCCCTCTCTCTCCTGCTACACAGCAGCCTACACACATTTGCCACCTCCTTACAGTGGAAGAGGTGTGGTGCAGCGGCAAGGGCGACTGACTCCAGAACCCGGGGGCTCATGGTTCGATTCTGGACAATAGCTTGCTTAATCTTCCCGACAGTCCCCAGCCCCTTGACACCTTCAGGTAATTGTTTGCGCTTTACCAATACTGGACATTTACAGGTGGTAAATGTGCGCATAAACCCATCGTAAAAGAAAATACTACAGTTATTCCCCATCGTAAGGGGTTTAACTCAGAATTGCACTGTACTTTTGGGGTACAATTTCAACACACATAATCACTTTTAATGTGCAGTTACACTCCTGCAGTACAGTGCAACTCGTAATCAGTGCCTAAGTTGTGTGCAAACACCACCTTGACGATAGGTTTATGCCTGCCAAAATGTTGTTTTGCGGTATAAAACAGGGGAAAACATGCAGTTGTATCCCATTATGCTAGCATTTGGAAAACCATAAACTGTGGGCCTATCCCTCACGCTTCTTCAGCTATCACACTGCAAAGCACTTCATCCCATAACACGATAATTGCGCCTTGGTGGCCCTCAAACACGATATGGAAACACTTCCACATAGCATCAAGACAAAGACGGTTATATGTTATTACAACGAACTCCGTTGTAACGCATGCCTTTACCACGCATGCGTTACAACGGAATACTATTTTCACGCATAGCCTTCTCCACGTTTTTTCCGTGGTGACGTGTTACGTAATAAAAAAAAAACGGCTGTTTCCTTCCTCTACGATGCCGATTCCCTGCACTTCTCTAATTAAGGTTAGTGGTTTTTTTTTGAGGGGGGGAAACCCCCCCCCCCCCACCCCCCATTTTTTTATTGTACCCTTTACCACACATGCCTTTACTACGTACCTCGTAGTAAACGTATGCGTGGTAAAGGTTTTCGTTGTAACCACGCATGCGTTGTAATGCATGCGTGGTTAAGCTTTTCGTTGAAACGGCCGCGTTGTAGTGGCCGTTTCCCGACAAAGACAACACGCTTCCAACCACACACTCTACATGGTGTAGCATAATGCCCATGCAGGCAAGCGCTTCGTTGCCCTTTATCGGGGTAGTAAGTGCTATATACCTGTTGCAATACAGTAACATACAATACAATACAATACAATACAACACAATACAATATAATGATGCTGTGGAGCTTGAAAAGACATTCTACTCAGTCCTTGAATTTGACAACCGTATAAAAGTGTCACGATTAGCAGTGGCGGCTGAAGGCCTTTGAAAGTGGTGAGACGCAAAAAAAGGGACATATACATATAATGAACAATAAATGCTTTATAAATTGAATGTGCTGGAACACCTCTGCAGTACGAATTCCATTTCCAAGCACAGCATAGCTGCACAATGAAATTCGTAATGCAGAGGTGATCGGGTACAGTCTATTTAAAGAGCATGTACCGTCTGTTAAAAGCATGCAGTGATAAATAAGCTTTACCTTACCTTGACACCTTTTTCTGCCCGTCGTTCTTCCTGGCTGTAAAGGAGATGAATGCTGGTTCCAGAGGGAAGCTTCCCAGCCAATCTAGTCACTGCTCTCATACTGCCTATAATACTAAACAGCATAAGAGTAGTGATAGGATTGGGTGGGCCAGGCAAGCACAACGCTCCGTCGTAGACAGATGGGGCTGTGTCTCTGCTGTTCAAGCTTCCTCATACCATTGGTTCTCAAGCCTGAACCGCGCAAGTTAGGCTAGCCATGATGAAAACACTGTGAATGTTAGGCTGGCCATGATGAAAAACCACTGCGCACGTTAGGCTGGCCATGATGAACACACCGACCAATCTGATGCGCGCAGTCCAGTTTCCATAACCTCATCTGATCTTGGTCATTCAACAACGAGAGTGATGTAGCCCGCCCCTAGTGCAAAAACTAGTGACCAAATGGGTACGTTTTACTTTAATAATATGTCTCTCGGTTGTGGGGGCTCCCAGTAGGGAATCAACGCCCCCACGCTCCTATAGAGGAAACGCGCCTGACGGTTAGTAAGATAAACACACATTGGCATTATCAAATAAAATGCAGTTTGCCAATTGTTATGCCCTAGTTACAACTGGATGCAATGGTGGCATGGAAGAGCTTTCCAGCCTCCTCGCTAATCTAGCAAAGAAGCATGCGAATTACAGGGAGACAATTGTCAAGCTATGGCAAGACCAAAATCTCTTGTCTCTGCTGGTTAGCAAAATTACACCTAGTGCTAAACAAACTGGCCCGGGATTTTTGTGTGCTGACTGACCTTTTGAGAAATGTATTAACTTATTTGCTAACAGTTCAGAACGAATTCCAGACAATAAATATACACACATCTTGCAGTAAACAGGTGCCTCGTGGGGTTTTGGTTCCAAGCAAGATCTGTGGCAGCCATTCATCCACACTACACACACACTTGATTGTAACAAGCACTGCCTGGCAGGAAAGACAATGTAGCCACTATTGAAAGGGGAGGCCAAATCCCTTCTTTCCATGCCAGTACGACAATGGAAAGGTATTTTGATTTTCAATATTAGAGAAACATTTGAGCACACCATTCTCTGCAGTTATGTGAGGAAAACATATTAGGCTAGCTTGCTCTGGCCGTTATTTCTAAAATAACACATTTCTCACTTTTGCAGGCAGAAACGTGTAAGTGTTGATTTCAGCTGTCTTTCAGAGCAAATGCATTCAAGAGAGTTTTCAGGGAGAGAATGTGGCCTAACGGCTAGAGCGGTCGACCTCGAAAATGGGGAACCGGGCTCGAGTCTCGGCAGGGACGCTCAACATGCTGTGATTCTGGGCAAATCACTTAATCACCCTGGGGCTTATTTACAAGCCTCTTGCACCACTTTTGCATCACTTTTCCCATATTAAAAATGACGCAAAAACGGGGCAAGGGCCTTGTAAACCTGCCCCCCCGGTGCCTAACAAAAATGAATGTGTCCTTGTGTAACGAAACTGGTGCTCATGTAAAGCGCTCTTATACCTCCGGGTCTAGTTCGCGCTTTTTAAACCCCCCCCCCCCTCGCCTCACCCAAAAAAAAATAGAGAGTGTAAGGTAAATCAAATAGTGCAGTTGTGGACCTCTTTGGTAACTAATTAATAAAAGTATCTCAATGTAATAAGTAAGAGACATCAAATACCAGTGTATTTGCATTTATTGGAAATAACAGCATTTTGAACACACGCTGTACATGGTTTTTAGCGAGTATGAATATCGAGTAGGGAATGCTGTGATACCCTACAATCGTAGCCAAAATATCATGGACAGAAATATCGACTGGTAAGTTTGTATAGAAGTGTTGATTTTCTATACCTAACTCTGCATGTACCCACCTTGACCGCTTGCCCTGACCAGGAGGCCACTGCAGCTTGCCCCACCCATCGCCCCTGTTTGTCAATGACAAAACAACTACTAACCATCTCTCTCGCCTGCAAGTGCAACAGTTTAGATTATTCCAGGTCCCCAAAGGTAAAGGAATGGCTGGGGAGGCAGGTATTAGTAATTTTTAATGTGTATTGTATTCATAAACAAACATTGATCTACTAATCTCTAAATTAGATGAGCAGCGCCACCGTGTGGAAGACTATCATAAGTGCGGTGTTGACAATTAAGTGCCAGTGCTGAGCACGGGAAACCAATTTAGTGGCGGTTCAGAGCACTGGAAAGCACTGGTTCAAGTTAAGCACTGTCGTAAGGTACGTAGTTAGGAATAGTAATTCAATACTCCCCTATATACACTACCTTTCGATATTTTGGTCCTCTGTATTTTGGCTATGATAAGGTATTACAATATTCCCTACTCTACGGTCCAGACTACGACTGAGAGCTACGTAAGGACATTGACACACGAGTGAAATATAGAAATGGAGGCGATAAAAAGGAGGGTGTTATGTGAGAAACAAACAAGTCCCCTTCAGTAGATAGAAAGCATACATAGGTTCCATATTAGCATTAATACACAGAACAATTAAGGTTCCAAGTTTGTAGATCAGACTTGAGAGAGGGGGAACGTGTTGATTGTCATGCCTTCATAGAGATTAAAGGGGAAACTCTACTTTCATGGAACTCTGTTTTTCTTCTGGAACATTTAGATCTGCATTTTGAATCCATGAAGGTGTAGTTTGAAGTATCTGCGACCTAAACATTAATGCAGACTTAAAACTGAACATCAGTACTTCATGCAGTCTTTACTGGTACTTTGTTATTCATTCACATGCAACTTAAGTACACAGTTTTCTATACAAAAATACATTAAATGTCGGGGTGCTAGGACACAAGGTGAAGTGGCGGCTAGGTGCTCAAGTGAATCCCACCTTTGAGGGTGAGAAAAGTGAAAGATCATATATTTACAGACAGAAAGATATGGCTTTATGCAATTAAAAAGAACGTAGATACCAGTGCATAGCTACACACTCTGGGCCCGATTTACAAGGATTGCGGAGATTCCGCCTGAGTGCGGAGGCCCTTTGTGAACCAGGCCCTCTGTATCTATGTAACAAAAAGTGTAGGAGACAATCCGGGATGTATCATTCGAGTTAACATTTTGATTCCACTGGAGTATTTTATTGGAGATTCCGCAGGAGAAGGTCCAAGGCAGTTATCATGCAACTGACACTATGCAAAGAGGAGTTACTATGTGCCAGGTCCAAATCATAATTACTATAAATTCCAAGACAAAATATATGTCTCAGGGAAATTACTGCAGGTGCACTTGAAAAACAGATCGGCAAAATGTCAGGATGAAAATTTGACTGTGAGGTACAAAACAAGAGTAGTTCCAGGAGTACTACCTTACGATAACACAACGTGGAATGCTTGAGTCCAGCTAAGCGTAGCGTGTTCTTGTGGGACTGAAGAAACACGGGATACAACTGTGAAGAATCAGGAATTAGATTTATAAAAATGGGGTAACAAACAATGTGGTAGTCCCATGGCAGAGCATAGTGAATTTGTTGTTGGAGATTTGGGATATTATTAACAGGGCAGAATATTGTTACAACAATATTGAGGGACAAAATATTGACAGGTACATTTCTATACCTAACTTCACGTATACATATCTTCCAGGTGTGTAAATGTGGAGCTAAGAATAAGAAATCTTTACCTACGGTTGTGCACTTACCTTTCAATAATGTATCCCTTGATATTGTTTTGTGTGCCGTTTGTGTAGTCGCAGTCTACATGAGTGCCTCCATATTATGTTGCCTTCACTGAAGTGTTGGAAGAGTCTATAGCACTCACCACCTTACTTCTTTCTCATGTTCCCGCTATCTTGAGTTGATGATTGGATGGGTCCTATTGCACATGATCAGTCCTAGGATGCCGCCATTTTGCTGGACGTGGTATCCCTAGGTGGAGACTCTGAAGCCGCTTAAAAGTTGTATTGGGGAGCGTTTGGGGTCAGAATCTCATTGCAGGTGTCCCCTCACCTTCAGCGGGTTGATATGGGCCATATCGGCATTTCAACAGCTTCCCGGACCCTAAAAGCTGCAGGTTGGGAGAGGAGCAGATGGTTCACGTGGCCATCTTGCTTGGGTGCAAGCCATCCCCTGGATAATGTTGTAGAGATATTCTGTCCAGTCGAGGTTGGGGATTCTATAATCACGCGTACAGACAACATGATAAAATGATTATATCCCGTTTGGGCAATTCAGGAGGCATGAGTCCAGATCTCGACTGTCCATCAAAGGTGAGAAGTGGAATTTCGAGGGAAGGCTTGAACACTTGAATGGAGGGGATTGCCCACAGTTTATTAGAGATGGTATTCTAATCACAGGGAGCAAAGAGAGGATATCAATGTTGGCAGTCAGCAGCAATCACCCATGGGAACACAGTGAGAGGATTGAAGTGAAGTAGGGAAGGGTTGTTTTGTATGCTTCCTTGAAAACCAGGGTGACAGTGTGTATGTGCCACATGTCTGGAGGAGAACAAATAAGATTGGTGGCAAAGTGGATGCCTTTCTGGTGAGGTTGTAGAGCGTGTGTAGAAAAGTTATCTATGCAAGAGAAATGATGCTGTGGACGTACAATTACGAGACTGTTGCAGTCATCCAGTTTGCTCATAACAAGTGTGTTAAGACATTTTCAAGTCTAGAAAGGAGGCTATGAGTAATATCTACCCAGCTGCTGTAGTGGTGGAGTTGATCAAAAGACTCCAGTCACGCAGAGGCCTAGGTTAAGGCATCCGTGGTAAAGTAACGGGAGTGAATAGTATGGTAGGTACTGGAGTTTCTGGGAAATAAATCACTTCATTTTTAGAGGGGTTTGAGTGAGTAAGGGGGGAGACATTAGTGCTGGAAAGCAGTCTCTCAGCCATATAGACTTGTTTTGAAGGGGAGGAATGAATTATGAGGAAAAGCAAGATTTGTGTATCATAAACATAAAGGTTAAAATAGGTTAAACCAAAAAGGGAGACAGGCTGGTACTGTTAGAATGTTAAAGACTAAGAGATCATTTGTGGCAAAGGCAGGACTGGTGTCCTGCCCCAGTGCTTTTAGATTTCATGTCTAGTCAAGTGCTCACAACAGGTTGCCAGTACAGCGCAGAGAGAAACAGACTCTGACAGGTGGACTTACGGCACAGAAATTAAGTTGACACACATATATCACAGATGCTAGCCTCGTCTAGGTGACAAGGACTCATGCTACTCATTGGATCTACGTAGGTCAGGCCACACAGGGATACTCATCTTATGCTCTAGGTCTTTCAGAATTACATGGCTGGGCTTTTTAGCACCTTGTCATACTAATGGTCATCCTACCCAAGTTTTTATTGGGCTCAAATGTGCTCCCAAGTTTCAGCTAGAGCTTACCATCATTATGAAGACTAGTCTATTCCCATCAAGAACAGGCATGGACAGACTGCAGGCCCACCATGGCTTGGGTATAACAGATCACTCTCTAACAATCCTCTTTTCTGGGTGCCCTACAGTCACTGGTGATGTTCTGCATTTTACGCTTTCCTGGACAAACACTCCTCCTGCAATGCTGGCTGACTCCTTCTCACTTTAAGCAGGCAGATAGACTTCTAGGTGTACCAGGACAGGTATGCAGGCCCTCCAGCAAAAGAGCCACACTTAAGGTGGTGGAGCTCTCCCTTCCTTTCCCTTCCATTTTCTTGCCATAAAGGTTCTGGAAATTGAAAAAGGGAGGTAGTGGGGTACCACATTTATACACAGCAGGCAGTCAGGAGATCTTTATCCACTGTCTGAAACTGAGGTCCTGGTTTAGGGTTTTTCTATGCTACATACAAGTGTCCTTTGCAGCCTGTTCCCCAGACACAGCCTTTATGTAGACCACACCATGTGAAGTCATTCAGATACATATGCTGAAAACAATGACCAGGTCACACTAAATCATGCCTGGAAGCACTTAACTCTAGATGTGGCAAACAAACTCAATGTCAATGGGAACAAGAGTAGAATGCTATATCTCCTAAACTCAATTTCAAGACATGCATGAGAGCGTTTCCCTCATCTTAACATGTTTCACTAAAACACCACCAAGCTGAGAAGAACCAGTGTGTTATATCATGCCTATTTACTAATGTTACTCATTTCTTAACCAGCTCCTAGCTGCTCAGCCACTGTGAGTGTTCTGAGTGGAATGTTGGTGTGATAGAGATGCATGGGATGTTTGGATGTTGATGTACTTAGATATCATCCTGCTGTGCATGGATCACCAACCTGTTTACATGGAACCCAACCTGTAACTTGAGACCTAATAAAGAATCTACAAAGATACAACTCCGCTACATCTGGTACACCACAACATAATTTTGGCGACAACTGGAGACAGACCCATGAGTTCTACTGGCTTTACAGAAGCTATCACTGGACTGGTTACTGAAAAACGATGGAAACTTAAAGAAACTATCAGCCTGATTCATGTACGGGCCGTTTTGCGTGGCCCTAATAGCGAAACATAGCGACTCGCTATTGAGGACACGCAAAACGGCATTCATGTAGGAATTGCTAAATAAATAGCGATTCCTACATGTTCTCTATTTGCGAGTAGAAATTTTTGCGAGTAGAAATTTCCTACTCGCAAAAAAAGGAATAACTCCCCATTCATTCCTATGGGCCAAAAGGCCCATAGGAATGAATCGGGAGTATCCCTTATTTGCGAGTAGCAATTTACTACTCGCAAATAAGATAGCGATTTTAAGGGTGCCAGGGGTGTCCAAAGGACACCCTGTAGCACCCCTAAAATGCACATTTGAACAGGTGTTGCGCACACACATGTCCAAAGGACATGTGTGTGTGCAACATGCAACTTAGAAAAATGCTTTTAAAAGCATTTTTCTGAGTTTTTGCTATTTACCGAGAGGTCTGACCTCTCGGTAAATAGCGGCCCAAATGAGCAAAATCGCAATTTTTGAAAGTGTCATGAATAGCATTTAAGGAATCTCTAATAGAGATTCCTTAAATGCTAATCCTCGCATATTAGCTAATTCTTCATTAGCGATTTTTGCATTTGGGATTGTGAATCCCAAATGCCAAAATTGCACTCGCAAAAGGCAAGATTCTGAGAATCTTGCCCTTTGCGAGTGCAATTTAGCTTCATGAATCAGGCTGTAAGAAACAAACCTCATGAATGAAGTACTATGCCTGCCAGCCCCACCACTGTCCTTCACATCGGACAGCCCCAGCCTGGGCATACTTCATTAGCTTAAAAGACTTGTGTTTGCTTCTAATCTGACAACGTGTAAAAGATCAAGTACCGCTAGCCATGTGCTCAAAGGAACAGCCAACCCCACAGTATGTGCCCGCAGTGTGGAGTCAATGGTTATTGGTGAAAGTTTGTTACAAAACAAACTTCATATTTATGACATTTTATAAGCTGCATAGTCATCCTAGAATGCTTAAAATGAGAATTACAAAATGCATTTTCATTAACAGTTCAAAAGATGCCTATAATGAGTCAATCTGGCTAAGTGTCTTTCCCATATATTGCGAGAGGACAGACCCCGCCTTAACCTGGCATGCAGCCCAGGAAGGACACCGCTCTGAAATAACATGAGGAATGAGTCAATTATATCATTCTCATTGTGTGTAATCAATTAAAAACAGTCAGGCAATTCACGGAGAAAGACATAAAACCATAAAAGTTTAGGAAATCATGTGGGGATAAACCTGTTGGAGGTGTCCCCATTGGAGATCCTTTCATAAGTGATTAGGTATTGTAATCATGACTCTTCTATGTATGACAAACAAGACCAGTTGTGCCCCTAGAACCACACTTCTCAGCATCACGATCAACTCCCTGACACCGTTTTGACATCACTAATAACGTGACCGCGTAACACGCCCGCTCACCGGGCCCCGTATTATATACGGCTTTTGAGCCGCCTCGGTGCCTTTGCGAACCGGCAGCAGATCAATCTACATGGGGTACCGACGGAGAGGTAAGGTTTAATATTGCTTGAGCGGGTTACCTCTGTTCAGACAACCCTCGTTCCACTCACGCGGCCATTTCCGCTTACCTTGGTAGCCGCTGTATTACCCGTACTCTCAAGTCCCTCTTTATTGTCCCCCTCGTTTATCTCTGTTCTGATCTCCCCTCAGATACACTAGATCTCCTTGGAAGCAGCCAGCATAAGAGTGGGGGTCATTCTAGGGTCACAGATGGTCTCGTTGGTCATACATAGAAGAGTGACGATTGCGATACCGAATCAGTTAAAAGGGTCTCTGATGGGGATGCATCTTTTGAACTGTTAATCAAAATGCATTTTGTAATTCTCATTATAAGCATTCTGGAGATTTGTTAATGATAATACACTCCATATTGTGCCTGTTACTGATTGGTGTATTTTTACAAAGTAATAAGAACCAAGAGAGAGCATACCCAGAATGTAGAAATGTACAACCCTGCATAAGAAATATCAAATTTGTTTTTCCAATGATGCCTTTGTATAGGTGTTACCAGTGAATCCCCTGAACAAGTATACCACAGATAGAATAAGGATCACTGGTTTTGTATCTTTTGCATCTTTTCAATATAATTGTTCTTCTTTTTCAGAACTTACTTTTGAGTAATTGTCATCACCCTTGTTATTCTGTACTACACTGGAATTTTGACATTCACTACACTCCACAGCAGCACAAGTTGGTCCTGACGAAAGCCAAGACACCTTTTTCTTAGGGCCAACAGGTTGAAATATGTAGACCACTATCGTCACTAACTGCAGGCATATGCTATCCCTGTCAGTGCCCTTTTTTTAACCCTAGCCCCGGGACATGTCAATAAAGGTATATTTCATACCTGGTAGCTAGTTTTACTTTGTCACTATCAATTTTTTCTTGCGCTGCATCTCTCACCTGACCTGATTAGAAACTCATCAGTGTGGTATTTAGCATACCTCGGATTAATAATTAAAACATCTCTGAGATCCTCCCTCTCAGTGAGGGGGTTGTAGCCCATGCCGGGAGTAGGCATCCCGGTACGAGGAGAATACCATTGATAAGGGATATCCCAGGGTTTGATGAGTCACCTTTTCAGATAACCTCTTACTCTCGTCCAATTCTTTATACCTGAGGGTTCTTCTTTCTGTGATAAATAGTAAATTGTGGAGTCAACCCTCGCAGATCTTTAAAATTCTCCTCGAACCCCCCCCCCCCCCATTTCTGTGTGAACCTACATTTGCCAAAATCATGACCTCAACTGCTTCTTCTTTACTGATGGTCCAACTGGGACTCTGATTACCCAGGACTGTTGACTTCGATTTGGCTGGGTACACTGCACAATTGCAGACTCAGTGGACAAAAAGACAATGCTGCTGGATAGCGCTCAACCTCCCAGGGAAGAGTGTTTAACCGTACTGGAAAGCCGAGTGGTTGAGCTAATCCTGTAGGGACTGACCCACTGTATATAGCAGGACTGAGAAGTAAAATCTGAGTGTACTGATTTCAGGAGTGATATAACTGCACCCGAGCAATAATCATGCTACTTCCTCATACCCAATAGAAGAAGGGCCAATTATACCCGGGGGAACAGAGCCTGGTTAAAAGGAGAAGGCTGAGGGAATAGCGGATGGATGCATAGCACTATCTGATAGTGTACAGGACACAAAATTGCATCTTGTTATTATTCTGTGTAGTGTTCCATACTAGTGTGCATTAAAGTACTTCTCTTTCCTGAAAAGGGTGAACAACCGTTACAACGAAACGTTTACAACGCACTACCATTACAACGCGGTCATTACAACGCAAACTATTACAATGCATTGCTCTGGGGGGCGCTCTAGGATAGGGAATAGGTTAATTTACTATCCAATAACCTTCCCTAGTGTCCACGGGGACTGGAGTTGGAATAGTAAATTAAACTATTCACTATCCAGCACCCCAAAGCGCTATGCGTTGTAATGGACTGCGATGTAAAAACTGCGTTGTAAAGGCATGCGATGTAAAAGCATGCGTTGTAATGTCATACATCCCCTGAAAAGATATGCACTGGACTGGACATTCATTGTTATTGTATGATTGTTGAGCGCTGAGCTCGAGCACACACTACCTCCCTAAGAAGACTATGGCTGCTCGCCATTGCTACTACTGAAAGTTAAGTGCTGAAGGTATAGAAAGATACCAAGAAGCAGGATGATGTTTTGTTCCAGGATTTATTAGTAAAAGCGTCCAGTCACAAGTCCAGTACAAATCTCAATGCCCGCATCATTCCAACCTCCCAACAACCTCCCATGCATGAGAATACTTCTGCACCACCCAACGTTGAGACCATCTCATGGAGGTTTGGCAAAGGATGTGCATCAACCCAGATGGAATTATTGGGACTGCGAAGATCTACACATAACGTTAACTCGCCGTTGGATTTAACCGAAATCACAATCGGAGAAACCCAAGGTGACGACTCAATGAGCTCAATATTATCTTTGTCACACAAATCCTTGAGTAAAATTTTAAGTTTGTCTCTATATGTAAGAGGGACATTTCTAACTCTGTGCCGAACAGGAACAACACCATCATTGAGCTTTATTGTGTGTTTGAAGCCTTGATACTTACCAGGTTTTCCACTGAAAACATTTGAAAATTCTGATTTCAATCTACTTAACATGACATCCCTATCAGAAATATTAGTGTCTACGATAGAATACACAGGAGGATTAGCTCTAGGATCAATCTTAATCCCCAGTTGTTCTTGGTGAGGCCATCCTAACAAAGATTGACCTGATCTTGCAACATAAATCTTGCCATATGTAGATTGATCTGCAAAAGTAATATTCCCCCAAAAGAAACCAACCAAATCAATTTTGTGTCCTGTTTAACCTCCTGGAGAGATGTCAGGTTTGAGCAAAACCTTAATTAGGCAATTTTTTTACCACATCTAATCCAAATATAGTATACCATGCACATGAATCAACAAAAACATTTATAATCATTTCATCAATAACTACATCACAAGATGGAAACCTACTAATACCCTCACTCCCGCAAATATTAATTACAGTGTTGATATCATTTTCACTTATAAATTCGTAGTCATCAACATCTTAAACAATGTTAACTTTTTTAGTAGTAGATTTGCAAAATTTAGTAAAATGCCCTTTTTTATTACACTTTGAACACATTTTATCAAGAGCGGGGAAGGATTTAGAAATTGCTAAATGATTAGGACTTCCACATCTAAAACAAATCCATTGAGTGTTCTTCTTCTCATTTTTAGTATATTTAGGTTTCCAATCGTTCTTATTAGGATTCTCGTTTTTTTGAATGAAAGATTTCTTAAATTTATCAACCTCTTTTGAAATGTTGAAAACATCTCCTTTTTCATTCCCTTTTATTTCGTTCACAAATTCTTCAGAATGTTCAATTGACCTTGCAATATCAATGGCAGCATTTAGAGACATATCAGATGTTGTCCATAGTCTTTCCTGAACTTTTTTATTATTTGTTCTCATTAGTATTTGGTCTCTCAATACTTGTTCATAAGTGATATGCTCAAAATCACAATTAACAGCAAGCGATCTGAGAACAGATTCAAAATCTTCAATTGATTCGTCAGCATGCTGTTTACGAGAATAAAATATAAATCTCTCCATGACCACATTATTTTTCTTCCCAAATCTTATTTTCATTTGTTCTGCAGCGCGGTCATAAACATTTTTATCACCGGGATTGATTAACGCAAGTAAAGTAAGAAATTCTTTTGATCCAATTCCTCCAAGACAATGTTTTAAAAGAGAAAATTTCCTCTCTGCTTCACATTCTGTTCCTTCCAAAACCTCTACATAGGCTAAAAAAACTGGTTCCCATATTTCCCAGTCCATAGGTAGATCACCTTTGTTTGCCAAAAATGAGGGAGGAGGAATAATACCACTCATTGTTCGATTTGTAGTGTATTAGTAATTGTACTACTATTTTATGAATGCATTTAAAAGACGCTTTTATAAGTAGTACAATGTAGAAACCAAAACATCCAGAATAAAATTGGTACCTTAATCCAAAACTTAATCGAATTTTAAGTTTTTATTTTCGTGGATTCCAGCCGTCTTGAAGTTGAAAATGACAAAAAACGATGAAATTACCTTTAAATCAGAGTTGACTAATCCAAAGTGGCCGCCGTGGTTATGACGCTTCTTTTTAAAGAAGATAGAGGTTGTTTTGAAAGCTTTTGACGTCAGACGTTTATTCGTGTCTGAACGTTTGTTTCTTTAGTCATTGGAAGTACTCGCTCGCGCTCGAACAGTAAATCAGACCTCGTGCTGACGTGAAGAAAATCACTCGGTAAATATAATTAAAATTTTCGTACCTTAAGTGATTTAAGTGTCAATGAATAGTCTGTTTGGTCAGTCAAACTCCGGAGCGGTAGAATCTTTGAAGAGAAACAAAAAAAAAATAATAATAATGGAAAAAAAATTTCAATGAATAAGGAATCCTTCTTTCAAGTAGTAGATTATCCAATAGTAGATTATACAATTAAAGGTTCTTTTCTCCCTCGTCGCCAGTGTGGAAAGATACCAAGAAGCAGGATGATGTTTTGTTCCAGGATTTATTAGTAAATGCGTCCAGTCACAAGTCCAGTACAAATCTCAATGTCCGCATCATTCCAACCTCCCAACAACCTCCCATTTCAAAAGATGCATTCCTCAACATATCAACTAACCAACACGAGATAGACACGAGTCACAGTCTCGTGCTATACAGTTTGTACTTGACCTAGTTTTCAGAGTCATAGTAGGACAAACCCCTGAATATCAGAGGTAAATGACCTGAACCCCGTGGTTGAGATCTAGTAGCCTTGGTTCCCAACGGGGTCTCACATGAGGAAAGCGGGAAGAGGTACACACTATGCAGAAGAAACACACACTGAGCCCGTCAACTACATAGTTGCAAGAACCCTCCTCGTTCAGTTGATGTCTTGGAGCAGTTGAAGGGACGGGAGTCCCTGAAGATGGCTGATGATCATGCCTAGCGATGCCAAATGAGAGGGACAAAGTTTGCAGCCTACCCTGCAAGGGGGGGGGGTCCTCCACTATGCCGGAGAAGTGTCACCCCACTGGTGAAATGCCAGCACACAGAAGAAAAATAAAATGACAATACAACTATTTTATTTTCATTTTATTTTTCACTTCTCGTCCGCGACTGCGAGTCTGGGGCAGAGTTGGGCCTTGTCTCCGCATCAGTAGATGGTGAGTGGTAGTAACACTGAAAGTGTGCATGTAGGTTTGGCAGGCCCTCCACGGCCAGCCAAACTGACAAGAGCCTTTTGATATCTCCAGGGTTTCCTGGCATGGATCATCGGTGCTCAGGGCACAGGTTCCCAGGTCCCATGGAGCGTTAAACTGGCCCGCTCCGCCCAATCCCAGCGCTTCTCTCATGCTGGGAGAAGCGCTGGTATTGGGTGGGGTCTGGGAGCCTCTGCTCCTGGGCATTGTAGTGCCAGGAGCAGCGAAGCACGGTACGACGAGAGAGAAGGCTGGCGAGGGAGCAGAAGAACGCAGGCCAGCAGTGAAAGGTAAGTGTTTAAACTTGTTTTTCTCCTTGCTGCCCCCGCTCCTCCCCCCTCCAAGTCAGATTGGCAGCAGCCGCTGCTGCTACCCCGTCAGTTGAAGTTGAAGCCGGAGGTAGTCAGATAGGCAGGCTCATGAGTGTTTTGCATGGAGAGAGAATAAAAACTGCAAGAAGGGTTGTGATGTCACTACTCACTTGGAGTAAACTATTACAACCGAGTAAACACTTCATTTTCTTGCTAAATACATATTTTGACTTAAGAACATGTCTGTAATAAGGCAATTACCTGCAGGGTTTTATAGGGATACTCTACTCTTGAGCTTCAGCACACTTTTGCCGGCAACCAGATTAGCCTTAACATTGTTTTTCAAACTGACCATCACAAATAATCCCACTTTTAACTGTGTTGTATTTTCAGATTTTTTTTTCTCTCGATGCTTTTTCTAACGTTTGCTAATATTACAGTGCTCTGTGTTCACCTATTCCTGGACTAGCTTCAACAAGCAAATGTGTTACCCCCTAGAACGACGGGCAAAAGAGCTGCCAAGCACTCCATTGATTTTCCTTTCCACTTGTAAGTGATGTCCTGGCATAACACCACATGCGTTTTTGTTTGTACCGATGCCTGGTCTGGTGGGATTGACCTAGAACATAAATCTCTTCACGTTGCGCCTCTTTTAATTTCAATAGGACTTTCTGACACTCTCTAAAACACATGCCCCACCAAAAGGCTGGAAGTTGTTTGATCTGAATTTCAATTGCAGTGGCTAGAATCAGATTTTTTTTATATATTTGTTTTAAAAAGGTTTATCAATATTTTAGTTAACTCAACAGTTTAGAGATAATTATATATAGTATGTAAATAATTTGTTGCGCAAATAATTTGTTTCTTAAATTGCATTATTTTTTGACCATGCAGATTTAATACATAAAAGTAATTAAATACATCTGATTATGAGCATACATGCTTTCATCCCGCAGCACTTTTTTTTAAATTAATACATGGAAATAATATTTATTCTTTTTTTTAAAATTGTTTTAATGGTCAAAATCAACTTTAACTTTGAAAGGTTAAACAAGATGTTCCCTTTCGGTGTCTAATTCTTGTGCAAGATGTTACTCTCTAGGGCCCCACATGGAATCGGCAACTTGTGCATGAAGAGGAGAGGAAAGGCGACACCCAATCCCTGAAGTCATCACAATGGATTCAGGATAATTTTTCAAATTCAATATTTTGTAGGTCTAAACGTTTTGTAAAATACACAGGGCTCGTTCACTAATTGAATCCTAGGACTACTGGAAACTGATCTAACGTAATAAATAGAAATTAAGAAAGGGGAGAGCTTTGGTTTTCAGTGACTGGCGAGGGCTCCTGCCTACAGCAAGAGATTATGAGATGTCCACCCTTAAACAAACATGAATAACCCTAAAACCCTGAGAAGTGTAATGGAAAAAAAAATATTTAGCATAAACTTGGCCAGCTTAGCTTTAAACAAGCACCACATAACCCAAGGGTTGATTCATTTTTTAAGGCATCACAGATTAAGTGATTTGCCCAGAATCACAGGACAATGAGCCAAAACTGGGTTTCGATCCTGGTTCTTCAGTTCCAAAGTTGGCAGTATTGTCTCCAGGCCACATCCCTTCCCCTCTTTTCATAAGCTCTTCCATGGAACACTAAAAAAGTATTTGGAGTATTTCCTTAATTCCTCTTCAGAACCTCTGGATTCTTTGACTATCTATGTAATAATAATTGTAATTGTGAAGCTTATAAAGCGCATGGTTACACTTACCAGTGTGTCTCCGCGCTGAATAAACCGCTGAGGAACCCGTCCTGGCCTGTTCCTGTGAGGTGCCCAACTCCTGGGCACCCCCCTGGTGAAGCCAGGCATCCTTAGCGATTAGGGCCGGTGTGGAGACTAGAGTTGCAGCGTGGGACCCAATGATTAGAATAGGCACCGTGCCGAGAATTATCGGGTCCGCGGACATTTGAGCTCAAGACCCTGCCGCGACGGGAATTGAACCCTGGTCCCGGGCCAGACCTCTGCATCAGGGTCTGCCGCTCTAATCAGTGAGCCACACTCCTCCACTGTGACCGCTGTTCTGTAATATTCACCATTTGGGTATGTTTTATGTTTTTTTCTTGGGTTAAATCACCCCACAAGCACCTATTCAGTATGTTCCACCATGGATATTGATTCCAAGTGGGCCTGGTGCTAGCACTAAAGACAGTAGGGAGGGTGATGGTGGCCCAGGGGCGAAAGTGGGCCACAACCTCCTTAGAAAAACTTTGGACAGCTGTATTTATTTATTTTTTAACAAGTTAAACACTGAATACAAGAGTAAATCCTGTCATGTGCACGAATGGGCCAGAGTGAAAACCTTGGCTTGAGAGGAGAGGAGATGAGGGGCAACAAGGGAGTCAAATCTGATTTCACCCAGGGCACTATTTTAGCACTGGTCGGACCTGAATTAGAGCATAAATAACAAGCTGGCGAAGTAAGAAAGGAGAAGTGATAATGAAGTGCTTGATTTAAGCAGTCCAAAACCCCACAAAAACAGAAGCCAAGAAAGCAAAACATTCCATAAATTATATTGTGTATAAAATATCACAACATATCCTAAGGATGGCTTTGTTGAACTTAAATGTTTCCCCTGGTGCCTCCTGATATTTCTTGTTCTCTGATAGGAAATCTTAAAAACCGATCTTATTGCTCTGCCTTAAATTTTGTTCTTAGACTTGGAAAAACACAGAGGGGCATGTTCTCAAGGATTTATCGCAGAATTAGCGGCACTTTATCGCAGTCAAAGTCGCCATAAATTTACCGCCCCATTCACAAGCTGGTGCTAACAGCCCATATCACCAGTTTACCTGTGATAGCAGGCGCAAAAAACATCGCCACAGATGAGCCTGGCAACTATCACCAATGAGACGCAGAGTAGGCGTTCCCGTGCAAAAAACCGCAACAATACAACTCCGCAACATTCTCAACAACCAGCCAGATCGGCGAAAAGATCCCAAAACAGGCGATAAGATGCGTTAGCAGCATGAATTTAACACCTGCTCTTACCTGGTGTAAAGTTGGACGACAACCTGCACCAGAAAAGGAAGCTCAGTCCAGAGACACACCTGAAGAACAACAGCGGCCCTGGAGCCACTGATCATGCAGAACGGAAATCCAAGAAGGTCACAACACCCATCACCCCCAGGTACCCCCCCCCCCCCAGCTCTACCCCAGGCACCCCCCGCCACCGGACAAAGATATGTTACATCAACTTCACGAAATCATGAACAAAACAATTTGCCTGATGTCTCACAATTACAACACGTAACATGCAGGTGTGGTCTTTAAAATGAGAATCACTCATTCTCAAATAAACTCAAAACAACTATTTTGAAGAGTCACGGCGGGACTTCTCAAGACAATCTGTAGGTCACAGCCTGCAAGACAAAATTCTAGATAAGAAGGTGTGTCATGCGCTCATCAAAGGAGTGAGAGAGAGAGAGAGAGTGAAAGAGGGAGAGAGAGAAAGAAGGAAAGAGAGAGAGAGAAAGAGAGGGAGAGAGAGAAAGAGGGAAAGAGAGGGAGAGAGGGAGAAAGAGAAAGAAAGAGAGAGAGAGAGAAAGAGAGGGAGAGAGAGAGAAAGAGGTAAAGAGAGGGAGAGAGAAAGAGGGAAAGAGAGTGAGAGAGTGAGAGAGAGAAAGAGAGGGAGAGAGAGAGAGAGGAAGAGAGGGAGAGAGAGAGATATTGAAAAGAAGAGAGGGAGAGAGAGTGCTGACACTACAGACCCAGACCTCACTGCTCACCTGATGCCACCTGATGCCACCGGTGTGTCTCCAAACACGTGCCGGTAGAAACTGCAGTTCACCAGGTCCCTTATCTAAAGCAGAGTCCAGATTTCTGAATGGCAGAGTACATACAATTGCACATGCCGTCATCGCTTGCCTGCCCCTGCACACAAAGGCTGCCGCACCCCAACCTCTCCCGCCGGCCAGCGGTGACTGCCCGCCCCTGCGCACCCAGGCCTCACTGCTCACCTTCCACCACTGGCGTGTCTCCAAGAGGGTCCACCACGTGCCGGTGCAAGCTCCAAGCCGGGGGCCCGTGACCTTGGTACCCTTTACATCATGCAGACCCCCTCCGCGGGCCACCAGGTAACACACTTGATTCTGGGTCTTGATTTCACTGTGGCAGAGATCATATCAGTGCACACGACATCATCGCAGTCTGCACACCCCGCTCAGCCCTTTAGGTGCCACTATCTCTGTGACCCGCGAGGCAACACCACGTGGTGGTAGGCCAGCACTGCCCGCTGTCTCAGGCCTACACTGCGGTCCAGCATGGCTCACATAAATCCTTACCAGTCCGGACCGCCAGGATGGGGCATCATCGCACGCTGCACACCCGCTCAGCACTTAAGGTGCCCCTACCTCAGTGCACCGAAAGTCACCATCCCGTGGCGGTGTGCCTGTGCCGGCCGCAGTATGCCCGGCGCCACCAAGTCTGTGCCCCGCAAGTCTTGGACCCTTTATGATTGAATCTCGTGGTGCGGACGCCATCATGTCACCTACGGCACTGGGGAATGTGAAGTGGCAGGGCCCTAGGCCCTCATGCATGAATAATAACCACATGGAAACACCCAAATAGACAGTGGAAATGGCTTCAAGCATGTGCGCCCGGCCCTTTTTATTGGCAGGGTCACATGTCATGTGACGCATGTGCTGGATGGGTGTGGTGTGGGTGTAAACCAGCCGTGAAGGAGTGACTGTGGCATGCTGACAAATAGACCTGTGATCAGCAGATCACAACAAGGAAAACCTGTGACATGTAGCGTTGTTGTCCCCCCTACGAGCATAAGTGGAGTGGGCTGGCCTGGCGTTATGCCAGTCCAGCATAAGGGTGTGAACAATAACCTCGGGGCTCTGGGCGTGGTTCCATCCTGGGATGGGCAAGGAAGTAACTAATACATGTGTCTCTGTTGTAGTGTTGGCGCCACCCGGACCACAATCGCCAATGTGTCACCTCACCCTGTGACCCAAGTCCCACAACATGAGCAACATGGACGAAAGGGGGAATCAGTGACCCTACATTCATCATACTTCCACACTTGAAAGATCATGGACATGACACATCTGTCTGAATATGAATGTTTAATGCCCATTCAGTGGAGTGTTGTAGCTGGAGCAGTACAGGGCCATACAAACCTCACTTTACATTTTTTGTCCGTGGAGGTTCAGCCAGAGTCCTTTAGGGAATGACAAGTTCATCGGAAGAGAAGAGTGCAGTCCGCAGTCTTATTGCTGTGTCATTGGTGACCAAGCAGAAAATGGCAGTCCATGTCGAGGTCCAAGATGAGTGTCTCAGTGTATCAGGGAACAGTGGAAGGTGATGATGTAGAGGGCAGAACCAAGCAGAAACCGGCCCTATGGCGGAGATGAATGCTACTGCATCCTTATTACCACGAAGGCAGATTCATCCGCATCTTCGTCCTCTGCTGTTTCATGTGCCTCACGTGTGGATGGTGGTTTTCTGTCTCCAGCACTGTGTGGCAGTGACACATCAGTGGCCGGAGGTGGAATATCTTCCGCACTGTGTGGCACTGACACTTCAGGGGGCAGAGATGTGGATGAAGTGGTAGCAGCAGCATGCGGCAGCAATGCCATTAGGAGGGTCTTTAGGGCATTTAGGAATCCAGCTACCTCTCGCTGGTGTGCAGCCGTGGCAGAGCTCTATGTTCTCCATGATCCTCCGCATGTGTCCCAACCCGGGTGACATCGCTGGAGCCACTCTGACTATACAGTTGTTCTTGTCTCAGAGTCAGGACTCTGGCGATGTCAGCCATGGAGGTTGAAGAGCATGGAGCGGACTGTGGGTGGCTATTAGGGACTGTGAGTGGTCCCTGATGGGACTTAGACACCCACGTATGGCATCTAGTTTTGCTGCCATGCGGTCGAACCCCACCGCACCTTTTCAGCCAGCTTCTCCTGGCACCCCAACACATGGCGTTGGAAGGCCATGTGTTCTCCATGGGGGTCCTGGGAGACAGCAGTGGTGGTGTGTGCTGCCTGCTGTGTGGTCTGTGCAAGGGGTGGGGTCTCCTCGTAGCAGCTGGGCTGCCCTGCTCCTGGAGGTGGGGTGCGGAGGCTGTCCATGAGCTGTCGGAGGGTGTCGGGTCGAAGGTATGGTGGTCCTCTTTGCCATCAGAGAAGAGAGGTTCGGCCTGCTCTGCAGGAGGCGTTGGATTTCCCTCTGCAATGTGAAGGGGAGATGGAGTTTATCATTGTGTTCACATGTATGTTGACGCATTGTACATGTTTACATTCAGACTGCATGACAGTGTACATTGTGTCTGTTTGGAAGGAGCTGCCTATTTGATGCGGGACAGTGGATATTTCGACACCATCACGGATGTGTGTTTGTACTTGTACATCATCATCTCACATTTCCCTGCAATGCCAAATGTGATTGGCCAGTTTCTACACACAAGCGGCACCAGTTGTGTCCTCTGTTCTGTTGTTGACGGGTTGCATTTTGTACCACATTGTTGTCAATGATGATGTGCTCTGCATGTTGTGTGTGTGCAGCATTTTGGGGAAGTTGCCACTGCATCTCTGATTTTGCTGCCCCTTCTCCCTTTCCTACAGGGTGCCTTTGACTTCTGTGCTTATACAGGGCTGAGATGTTACATACTTGGGTACATTGGTCTCTTGGTGGGAGTTGGGGGTCTGGGGCATGGTTTGTACGCAGATGTGCTCTACTTAATTGTTCATGTGTGCCATTGTGCCCATCTCACCCCCGTCTCCCCAGTCCCGGGTTGTTACTCACCCTGGTGCTTTTGTTTCCGGTCATGTTGAGCAGCGTCCGATCCCCCAACTCCTGCCACCCCCTCCCCACTGATAACTGTGCACACCATTTCCTCCATCTCGTCCAGGTCCTCCTGTGGGGTTGGACTTCCACCTCCAGTCTGCATTGCTGCCTTCTGGTTGTTGGAGAGTTTCTTCTTGGTTTTGCGCTTCACATCATTCCAGCACCTCCTGACCTCTCCCATTGTCTTCTTTAGAACTCCGACTGCATTCACCTTGTCCACGATGGACTGCCATATTCCATTTTTTGTTACCAATGACACAGTGGAGGTGACGAACAGTAGTTGATGGTGTTCTACCATCTCCATTATCAAGATCCTGTTTTACTGCGGACTGAACCGCTTCTTCCTACCCTTCTTGTCCTTGCCCTTCCCTGACCCCGAGGTCCCAGGCTGGTCCTCCGGGGGGCTTGTGGGGTTCTGGTTGTCCTCTGTACTTGCTCCGGCTACCTCCATTGTGCTTCGCTGTTGTTTGGCTTTTGTTTGTATGTTTTTTTTTCTACTTTTATAGTGATTTTTCCCGCCTGACGTGTGTGAATGCAGGCCGGGGGAAGATTATCGCAGATTTTTTTATCGAGGTTAAGCCCATCGCAACTTTTTTTGCGTTGGGGTTTACTTTTTTATCGCGTTTATCATGGACATTTGATGCGGTATTATGAGTCTATCGCATGGTACCGCCATGTTGAGAATACAAGGTTAACACAGCGTTATTTTCCCGCAATAGACTGTGATGTGAAGAGTTTCATTAAACTTATTTTGCGATAATTATCACAAGTTCTTGACAATATCCCCCGTAGAGTCCACTTGTCCCATAGCTTTGTATTTCGCTGGATGTCTTCCTCTCAACATTTTAGGCATGAAGATATTTACACTTTAAATGGAATACCTTCCACATTCTAACGCATGTAATGTTATGTCTTCCTCTTCCAAAAATTAAACTGAAGCCCTGGAACAAAAATAAACGAGAGAAAGCAGGATTAGGAAAGTATGTTGTCAAACTCACATCTTTTCACCTTCAGTCCCTTGGAATTTGTGCTCTTTTCCCTCACACTCCATACAGCAAAGAATAAACCCATTTTATTTCCACGTACGTCACTGGTGTAATCGGAATTCCTTTTTCAACCCTAAACTAGTCACAGACCATGTTTGTTCTCTTTGTTATTGTCCAAAAATAAGATAGCACTGTGTCTATCAAGTACAACCAACATGTGAATTCACTCTTTTAAAAATAGCAGTGTATTTATCAATTAATAGTTGTCAAACAATGCGTGTTTGAGTACAGGTTTCATTTCTGCATTTTCCTCCTCGATTTTGAAGCACAATGTGTGCGCGAGTGCTTTATAAAGGGTGACTCCAGGGAAGAATGTTCGATTCAAGATGTCTGCTGTGCTTTCAATTAAAAAATACCTTCCAGTGCCACTGCCAATGGAATAAAGGTAAGAAGAAGGCAGAGCATATGCTTTGCGTTGGCTCGGTTCAAGCGATTAGCACTTTTAAAGGACCACTGCGGCTGGCAAAGGCGCAGAGATTTGTGGGAGGCACGTCTGTTTTCCGCGGTCAGCGCGACCCAGCACGGGAAGGCGCCAACCATAACATGGTGGCAAGCAGACCCTGAAATGGATTTCTACATTGATGACGTCTCTCAACACCAGTCCTGCTTTGTATTAGAAGTGCCATATGAAGAAGAGTCAAAGTTCAAATAAATCTAAAAGAGCGAGGATCATATGTAGACTAGTCATTTCCACTTAAAGTGCTTTTCTTTCAATCACTGATTTTTAGTTTGAGACTGAAAATGCTTCCACTGGCTGAAGCGTAGTGGACGCTATCACGTCATGGTTTAGTGGAGGATCAACAACTGAAAGCAGCCATTGTGTAGTAAAAGGTGTAAAGTTCTAGCAAAGATGTTGTAAGACACATTTATCACCCTAGTTAGTTATACCTTATTATTAATACAACATTTTAAGTGGCACGGTTTCAACTTTCCTCTGTCAGATGTTCTCTTTTCTAATTTTATGAGTTTTTCAAGGGTAATCACTATTAAAGGTATCAGGGTTTTTGGGTGCTGGACAAAAGGCGCTTGTGTGACCAGAGTTCTGCTTCCCGACATCAATCTGGGGTTGAACTTTGGTGACAATATGTCTTCAGTGGAGTTTGATGGAGCCCCGGAATCTGAGCAGGGGATGTTGGGTGTGCAGTGTCTAAATTGGTGGTAGTCAGATTGGAAAAGCTGCACAGTGGCTGCTTGTTGTGGTGCAGCTGCCTGTCTGATGATGTATAGGCAGGCTTTGGACAACACCTTTGAATAAGAAAGGCTGAGGGTGGGATTCTTGCAGCAAGCGGGAATTTGATAATGAGAGGCAATGTCTCATAGCAGTTGGATGTAGAAGTGACCCTCCAGATAAGACAACAATTCGACATTCTCTGGGTCTGTCAACATATACCAGGCCCTTTCTCTGGGGCTAACATAACTCAAGGGCAGTTGGGCAACGCTTGAAAGAAGAAACTAGATACTACTACAAACTCATTCAAAGGACAAGGGCCTCCTTTTTAGCTTTTGACTTTCAAGGGGAAGAGGGTTTGAACAATTAAGGCTTTCTATGGAGAGTGGTGTGGTGGTGGAATAACTAGTTCAGATAGCCCACACATCACTCACAATAAGTACATTTATCCAAGCATTCTTCTTCTTATTATTTATGAAGAGGGGAAAGACTTTTATTGAGAATAATATGAACAGGTTCAGCAAGTTTAAGAATTTCTACGTCATGGGTTCTTAGCTTCTATTGGTGCAGCAGGTGCTGTGGCACCAGGACCTAGAGGCCTGAGGGACTCACTGAACCCCTCCTTATTGCTGTATTTCACATTTTAAACAATGGCCAGGGGGCCCATTTCCTCTATTGCCCTACGACCCTTAACACAATGGCTACATCACTATATGTGGCGCCTGCCCATGAAGCCGACACCAGATGGTAGGCAGGACACACACTCCCATGGGAGCAAGAAAGACCGCATAGGCACTGGTGGGATGTCGCAGTCCCTCTCTCTCCTTACATTAAGGTGGCCAGCCCGCTGGTGTTCCCTTGGGTGCTGGTCTTCTTCTTGGGGGCATTTTGGGACACAGCCTCTGCATCTCCATGCTGCAACTCCTTCTTCTTCCTTGAATCCTCAGGTGAGGATCTCTGGAATGGGTTATACTGGCCGATCTAAAATTGTGGTTCTTCCGTTGCTCTCTATGAGACCCTCCCAATCCAACATGGTGGCCTGGCTTCCTGTGAGGTATTCCCTGTCCTGGACCTATTTAAGAAGGGGGTTCTGTTCACTCCTTGTGTCTCAACGATTCCAGGTGCCCTCTGGTGGGTCCCAGTGCTCCAGTCCTTTCTTTGTCTCCTCTAGAAATTGACTGTCTTCTTTCTGTTTGTTTGCATGTTTTCCCCAGTCATCTTCCGTTGGTTTGGATGCTCCACCTCCACTGTGCATGTTGAGTCGCAAATATTGCAGGTAGTGACGTTCCTCGCAGTCTGCTCGCGTCGGCAAGTGCTTATGGCTGCCGTAGTTGCTAGGGCAGACTGAGTTGCTATCCTGCGACAGCAAGTATGTATGATTTTTAGACCTTTAGATGAAACCTGAACTTCATAACAGAAGGATTCACATCTGCATGGTCTCGGACTTGGTACAGTCACTGACTCTAAGAGCCCCCATTTGTTACTTAATTCCAAAAATGTTTGTAAACAACAGTAAAGTCCCACATTGTGCTAAATAGATGTATAAATAAGCCAAGCCTGCAGCTACATAATACGAGATAGACGGTGGTAAGCTGCCTGTGTATTCCGCTGTTATCTATCTTGCCTCAATTACACAACAAGCCTTACTTTGCACTTTACTTCTTGCTCTTTGCACAACCAATTCAAAACAAATTATTTTAAAGTTTTTATTATTCTATCTATCTAACTGCTTTTTAACCGCTCTATTCTGTCAGACTTGAAGCCTATCTCCCGCCCTCTTACTTTTCTCCTTACTTCCCCGGTCCGCGGCGACAGGTGTGCCATTTGTGCGGAGGGAAGCGATTCCTCCCTGTGATATCGCTACACTTCTGGTGATTGCGCTCCTCTTCCAGTGGGGTCAGCAGCCCAGTGTTTCTCTGGCCCAGCCCATTTAGGGAGCATGCTGGACCGAAAGCGCGCCAGAGGCAAGCCCGTCTGTGCCTGGACTGCGCCTTGCACCAGAACCCCTGGCCTTTTTACTAGGGACATAATTTAACCTCTTGCTTATTCAAAAAATCACCTCCTTGACCTACGGGGGCAGAACAACCCTGATTGCCATCCTTCAAAAATTGGAAGCTAATTTACTTGATCAGTTTTTTGTCTGCCCTATCGCTAACTTCCAGTTACCTCCCGTTAAAGTCAGCTAAATGCATGCCCAAGACCTCTCCTCCCCCTCTAACCCACATGAGAACTCCCTCACTGGATATTTAATCAATGAGAGATCCTTGATCAAAAATAAAGTCGAGTTCTCTGACTTTCTCTCCTTTCAAAGGCCAGATTTGGTTTTTATCACAGAGACCTGGGCCAAGGACTCACCCTGACCTGGTGGATACAATTCCACAGGGATATGCCCTAACATGATTTGATGGAATAGGCAAAATTGGGGGTGGGTTAGGTATAATTTTTATGGATACCTGAGCCTGTTATATTGAGCTGCTAACAGCCCCCACAGACCCCTACCAAGCATTTTTTTTCTCACTGAAAGTCTTCCAGACAGAAAGCTTTGCTGGAGTTCTAACTTATCTTCCTCCTGAGCCTAGATCCTCCTTCACCCGGAATTTCACAAACCGTATAGAACCCTACCTGGGAAAACAACATCTGACACTCTTGGGGGACTTTCATTTTCATCTGGAGAATACCTTATGAAAAGCCTCACAACCTTGGCATGCTGTGGTCTACCTCAACTTGTAAAATCTACCACCCATGATGCAGGACATATACTGGATGGCATATTTTCTAATGATCCCCGTCTTACGGTAACGGAGCGTCTTCCCCTCTCTTGGTCAGACCATTATGCCATTCCTTTTCCCCTTGCGCTTCCACTATTACACAAAGCACCTAATAACGGGAATAACAGAGTGCTTAAAAGAAACTACAGCCGTGTCAACAAGGAATCTCTCATCAGGGCCCTTAGCAACCATCATTGGACCGAACAAAATAATGCCAACTTGGCAGCCACAGAGCACTCAAATTGGCTGACGGCAGCTATTGACTCCCTCGCCCCCCTCAAATAACATTATGAAGCCAGGAAAAAGCCCACTGCTCTCTGGTTTTCACATAAGCTGAGAAAACTCAGACAATCCTGTCGCCCCCAAGAGAGGATCTGGCGGAGATTTCTTGACCTGATCGAAAGGGATAATCATAAGAGGAAACTAGCGGAATACATTTTAGCCATCAAAGAAGAAAAATCATTATTTTACTCTCAGAAAACAGAATCGCTCAAGTCCCCCAGGGAACTATTTAATGTGATCAATTTGTTTCTTTCTTGCCTGGTCCATTATATAACGACAGTTTGCAGGATTCTTGTGACAAGATGGCCAAATATGTCCACTCTAAAATTCTAGAAATTCATTCCTCTCTAGGCAGCCTTAACTTAGAACTTTCCAATATGGCTCAAATGACCAGTTTCAAGTCTTACAGCTTTCCTAAAACAGATAAGAGGGAAGCAGAACTGTCCACTTTTCTTCCCCTATCTTACGAGCAGACTGATCATCTTCTAGTGGGAATTACATCCGGATCCCCTCTGGAACCCTGCCCCCTGAAGATTATGAAACTGGAAAGGGAGCTGATTGTACCTCACCTAACGTCAACGCTTAATCTGGCCATCTCTTTTGGGCGTTATCCTCTTAGTTGGAAAACAGTGGTTGTCAAGTCTCTAGTGAAGAAAACCAACCTGGACCCTTCAGAACATAATTCTATTGACCCATCTTGTTGCTACCTGTCCCTGCCAAGATTCTGGAGAAGCATCTAAATGGCCAACTAAGCACCTACTTGGAGCAACATCATCTGCTTGATGGCTCCCATTATGGCTTCAGAAGTGGCCATGGCTCTGAGACTGCCTTAATATCTGCAGTAAATAACATACAGACCAAAGTAGATGCTGGGCATACTTCTCTGTTAATACTTCTGAACCTATCTGCGGCCCTTGATACCGTCTCCTCAACAAGGCTGATCAACCGTCTTCAGGAAATTGGGGTATCAGACTCCACTTTGGAGCTTCTGTCCTAATTTCTGACAGATTGATCACAGAAAGTAAAGATGGACCAGTTCTATTCTGACTCCATCCCCATCTTCTGTGGAGTTCTACAAGGTTCTATATAAACTAAAAAGAGGAGTATCACCAATGGACCTAAATAGGTCCTATTGGGAGAAAGGGAAACAGGGGAAAGTCCAAAAGAAAGTTGTTCTTTTGTTAGAAGACCCCTCACTCACCAACCTGGTTGGTGACATGCTTCATCATCGGGGTCCCACCCGGACGGCCGAATGCCATCCGGGTGTGCTGCGACACCTGATTACAGTGGAGCGGGTAATTTGAGTGAGTGTGGTGTGAAAAAGTGAGTTAAAAACTGCCCAAGTATGACTTCAAAGAAAAAACTTTATTCTGAAGCTACTGGACAGTATTAAAAACAATCTTGCGATACTTCCGTTGGTTAGGTTAACCAATAGTATCTATGTGAGTGGTCTACATGTTGCAACCTGTAGTGGAAAATGCCAGGTTTTCGTCAGGACCAAGTGAAAGGAGACCTGGGTGGTATACACTCGCTAAGGTGTATCCAACCCTCGGCCCCAGTGACCTAACTGTGTACTTTCAGTTAGTTGTCCTTACATCCAAAATTAAGAGAAGGAAAACAAGGGAACCTGTGTAGACAAAAATAATATCACAAACATACATATTACGTGTCTGTTATGTAGTCTCTCCGTGGTGTGATTCATGCTCTCCCCTTCATGCGTGAGATTTCGCGCTAATGTTTTGCATACTTTTATAGGTGATGACTATGGTGCTAGCGCGAGCTAGCAAAGTGCTCTAAGTATGCATTTATTTACAGTCCTGTAATTGTATTATATACAGGAGTCTTAGAACCCAAATAATGGGTTCTATTTAATGGGCTAATTAGCCGTGACTCTGCAGTGTCTCTTATACTCACACGCTATCAATTGTATGTGCGCTGGTGAGTATACATTTTTAAACAACACTTTTACACACATTTGAGAAAAGTGGTTACATACGCTCACCTGCTTGTCTGGTTGTACGACCAGACGATAGCCGTATACGAGAAGGGCCGCACACGACGGGAGTTTCACTAATGGACCACACTATGGTCGTCAAGATACGGTGACATAGGAATACATAATCCAACTACGATCTGAAAGGAATCTGTTATGTTCTTTTCTCTTTTGTTTTTACACATGTTTTGGGGTTCTCCTGACAGGGTTTTCCCAGCTACGCCCACCTTTCTGATAGTATCTTGTAACAAAAACCTTTGCTGAACTAATCTGGGTGAAATAAGCATAAGGGTAGAACTCCCCTGAACAGGTCTCAGAGCAGACTCTTAAAATACATAACTACTGTCTACAGCTTTTGTGTAAAGATGGGACAGAAACTTTCAGCTGGCGTGGCAAGATTTCTCTACCAGCGTCGGGGTCTCCACACCAATGGCAACAACGTTCCTAGGTTTCCACTAATATAGATACCTCAATGATGGTAGAGAAAGGTCCTGGTGCTCAAGGATTGGAGTTTTTACTGCCAGCTCCCCATTGCCAAGACCAGGAGCAGAAACCTAGGAACATCAGCAAAGAGTGCCATTAGGAGTTACCAGGGACCCTCCTTCGAAAAAAAATAGCTAACCTACTGCTTATTAGGGGTATTGGAGGTGCCCTTGCATGAGGGAGATGCTGATCAGAAGGAGAGGGTATGTGAAGCAGCCGAGGTGGGATGACCCAAAGATGTCCACTGCAGCACCCGAGAAGGACCTGCACAGTTGTCGAAGGGTGAGGCCCAGAAGTCCCAAAGTGTCTTTGCAGTTTGAGTGGATTGTGTACCCCTGTGGACTGAGGACACTGAGGAATTCAAGTCTGTTTGAGATCTGTTACAACACCAAATGCCAAGAAGCTGTGAACTACGGAGACTAATCGGGAACTACTGCACAAGAAACAACAAAGCACCAAGCAGGAACAGTTTAGACTTTCTTCCCATGATCACTGAAAGTTATCAGTAACCTACAAGTACAATGTTTTACCTTCTATGATATTATGTACATACATATGCTGTGTGGGATTTGAGTACAGTACTTCTTATTTTCTAAAATGAAAGACTGACTGGACGTTGAGTTAATAACTTGTAATGGTTAGTTTATTGACTTTTTAGTTTCTAACCCCACACCACCTCCCTGAGTAGGCCTTGGACTACGTGACAACTCTTCCCTCAGGGTCAAGTGCTGTACTTGGTGCTAAATGTTAAGAGTACGCCATAGGACATCAGTAGTAAAGGGCTCTAATTACCACAGTCTGAACTGGTGTGTCCACCTCCACATGAGAACAATGACAACAGCAACAATGAGCAACAAGACCCCCTGCAGATTTCGGTACAAACTGGACCTCATGAAATTTAACAGTCAGTTCTTGGCCAGCTCATCTCCCAACCAAATACACGTCTACAATTGGCTTTCCAAAAGCTTCAACCAAATATTTCTATTCAAGAGGTTCATGTGGAGTATCAATTGACTTAATAACCCGTGACTCAACCTAGAGGTAAAGAGGATGTAGACAGAAATAAATGCACTTTAGCGACATTGGAAGAAATCAAATGACCAACACGACAAAGCATACCTCTATCAATTCAGCAAACCATTCATATAGAAGGCATAACGACACCATTAGTTCCAACCAATCTCTCACACCAAAGGAGCATCTCATAATAATGCAACACAGAGTGTTGTATCACATGCCAACATGCTTTCTAATGCAGTTGCAGATCACCTTGTTAAAAAAAACAGTCGATACCAGCCACGTTTGGGACATATTTGCATACTAGCAAACATCAGATCCTGGTTTCTCTCACTTAACTCATGTTCTCCAAATTCACAGAACTAGCCAAGCCACGCTCCCACTGAGACCTTCAGGGACATTCTACAATAAACAACCAGTGCCACCCCAGCTTGCAACCTCCTTAAGAATTCTTTCTAACAGGCACGTGACCTCCCATCCTCAAGTTCTTATACATCCTACAATCAAGAAGAAACAATGAGATTCAGCAGGCCAGGTGTTGACCAACTTCCAATGGCCCATTCTGAGGAAAACACTTTGAAAGGGCTGTCTTGGACAAGATGTGGAACTTCTTGGCAACAATAATCTATTTTCAGACATTAAAGCATGTTTCCTCCCTGGTTGAGGCACCAAATCTAACCTGATTTCTATTTGGGATGACCCTGAATATTATGATGGAAAGAAATGGAGTCACCACTCCTGTCTGTTGCCTCCGATACCGCCACCACCACCACTCCGTCCTACTGACTATAGAGGAATTTGGTATCAAAGGAATCATTTTACCAAGAATGGTCGAGAGCAGTTGATGATCTATGATTGTTGAGCCTCGTGGATAAGAATCTGCAGTACCCAGCCACTCTGGTGATTGACGTTAGATATATCTGGGTAATTCCAGTGCCCACCTTGGGCACCATTGTACCCTCATTGCATTCAGTACTGGATCTCTGAGGTGGGCATGATATGGGCACTACAACCAACTCTAATCTTTCCACATTTAAATATGATATGGAAGCATGGACAGGATTCCTTTTACAAGTTTTATTTTTGTACAGATGACCATTACCTTTCTAACCGGGGTTGCGGGAGTTGGGGTTTATTGTTATGTTTTTGCCCGGTCCGGAATCTGGAGCACTTGCGACCTTGCAACTGACATGGTTAGATGGATGTGGCATATGGAACACAGATACACGTGGTTGTGGATGACAGAATGTCTGGGCGGATAGCCCGCCACCATGTCTTAATGTTGGGTAGATCACTCCACACTTCATGGCACACCATAAAAACATAAACTCGTTCCTCACTTGAAATGTATGGATCATGAGCGCGCTGACTACATGGTATAAGGTCCTGGCATATATCAAGCAGGGCAGGGTGGATGCAGCCTTTATACAGGAAACACACCTGTGGCCCAAACTTGCGGATGATCTGTTTGGCACAGGGCTTTGTGACACGGACTGAGAACTGGATCTTAGGGGACGTGTGGCAACTTAAAAATGCTGGACGTAGGGAATACTCATTTTACTCCCAGGTGTACGACTTACATGTTCGACTGGACCAGATACTGTGCTCACATAGGCTCACTGATACGACTGCATATGCGAAGTACCTTTGCTGCATACTTTCTGACCATAATCCATTATTGTTGCCCTTGCGGTGGGGATGATAGATTGTCCCAATTCCCACGTGGAGACGGCTGGTGAAATTGTTACAGGAACTTGCATTCAGAAACCTGATGGAGGGAACTATCCGAGAATACTTTTGCCTTAATCGATTCATCACAGATTTGGTTTCTACTGGGTGGGAGGCTTTTTAAGTGGGGGTATGCGGTAACTGCCTTAGTCAAGCTGAGTCGAGAGAAATGTCTGGAGTGAGAGCTGGCCTACCTGAAAGGAATCATCTATAAATTGGAGGAGGAAGTACATACACTAGTCCAGAAAAGGGAGGCCGTCGGGTGAAACAGCAAAACATCTTGAAGTGTTAGAATGCCTTTGCGCTTACATCTACCAGGAGTACATTAAACTGTATCATGCAAAGGGAGGTAGAGCGGGCAAGACATTGGCCTGGCTGATATAGTAATAGTGCTACACACTCAAAAAAAGGGGAAAAGGAAGAACTCCTACTTCGAACTCCACTCTAAATATCCAACTATACACAAAGAGAAGAAGGAGTATACTATAACTCACTTCTAGACGCTATGGCAAAGTTAATATGTTTGATGTACGCTTCATCATTGGGATGCTAAACAACACCCCTGTACAGACCAGGGCATGGGATGGAGCAATAGGGAGGGGTAAACAATACAAACATAAAGAAGAGTAGGGATTAAGCAAATAATATGTGCAGAACATAGACTCTAAAACTAGCTCAGGGATATCCAATATCCTATTTTATTCCAGGATTATAATTTTTAAATTAGAGGATGGTAGTGATAGGGTTGATTATAAACCATTCACCCCTCCTCTCTGCATGTAAGTCGAGATGTTTCAGCCGATTATTGTGTCTTTTCTGGCTTTCGTCAGGACCGCTAGATCCCCTTTATTATACCCTCCTTTCCTACCTTTAAATTAGTAGAACGAGGATTGACCCTGTTTTTTCATACAGGATGTGTATTTTATTTTTTAGAGTTTTTTATAGCGCGAACTAGACCCGAGGCATCGGGTATCAGAGCGCTTTATATGAGCACCAGTTTCATTACGGATAAACGCATTCATTTTTTTGTTGCATTGTATTGTATTCTATGTTGCTCTTATATAGCGCAAACTGCCACCCTACTGGTATCCTGGCGCTTTTAGAAAACCTAATCAGATGGAAACGGCAGATAGCAGGGCTGAGTATGGGGCACAGGAGTCTCAGATTTTAGCAAATAGCCAGGTCTTTAGACTCTTTCTGAAACATATCAGAGAGTCGGCTTGCCTGATGTTCTGGGGCAGCTCATTCCACAGCTGGGATGCTACTGTGCAAAAAGCCCTGCCTCCCACCCTGGATTTCTTGAATCTGGTAGTTGTTGCCAGGCTCACACTGGAGGAGCGAAGGAGCCTAGTGGGCTTATACCATGTAAATCTTTCCTGCATTGATAGGGGGCCCATACTGTGCAGTGCTCTGTATACAATGCACATTGATTTAAATGTAACTCTGTCCCATATCGGCAGCCAATGGAGATCTCTCAAAGCCATTGTGGTGGAGGAACTGCGTGGTCTGTTGAGTTCCTGTCTAGCCGCTAAAGACTGGACTCTTTGCAGCCCCTGCAAGATATATAAAGGGGCATCGACATATAGGGAGTTACAGTAATCCAGTCTGCACAAGATTATGCTCCTTACCACCAGGGGTCTAGCCTCATTGGGTAGGAGAGGGAGAATCTGTCTAAGTGCTTTTATCAGGGCAAAGCATACGCTGATTGCTTTGTTAGTTTGCGAACCATTTGAAGATTTTCATCAAACAGTACTCCCAAATTACGCACTGTTTTAACTGGGACACAAAGATCGGTCCCCGGGGAAAACCTGAGCTCACACGGTAATTGCTGATTCAATTTAGCCGTCGAGCTGTAGACTACCTCCGTTTTCCCCTCGTTAAATTGCAGAGAGTTTGCATTGAACCAGCCGGAGACCCGACGCATGCATTCCTGAAAGGTGTCCACAGACACCGCATGTTTCCCTTCAAGGGAAAACACCAATTGGGTGTTGTCGGCATAATTGATCAAGTCGATCCCATAGGATGATTTTATGATAGGGATCAGGGGCCGCAGGTATATGTTAAAAAGGATAGGGCTGATTGACGAACCCTGTGGCACTCGGTGATGAACCAGGGACTTGGGGGAAGCATACAGAGTCATGGTCACTACCTGTTGTCTGTCTGACAGATACGATTGTAGCCATTTCAGAGCTTTGCCTTTCACACCCAGTTACTCCAGTCTGCATAACAGGACTGCGTGGCTTACCGTGTCGAATGCGGCCGACATATCCAATAGCACTAGCACTGATGAATTACCATTGTCGGCTCGCATTCGCAGTGTATCCAGCATGGTTGCCAGCGCAATTTCCGTCCCATGGCCTGGGCGGAACCCAAACTGATCCCTGTCCAGTAAGCGGTTATCTTCAAGATAACTCAACAAAGACTTGCTAACAGCCTTTTCCAGAATTTTTATACGGATGGGCAGGAGAGATATAGGCCTAAAGTGGGCGGGATTTGTTGTATCCAGCGAGGGTTTCTTGAGTAGGGGAGTTACTACTGCTTGCTTCCATACCTCCGGCACTACTCCTTCCTCCAGGGACTGGCAGCAGATCAATCGCATCCAGGGAAATATCTCTGATCCATACTCCTTCCAGATCTTATGAGGAAAGGGGTCTAAGGGGGAACCAGAGGACACACTAAGAGCGAGGCTATTAAAAAGCTCTTCTGTGAGAGGTTGAAAACTCTCAATGGATGATACTACCCGTGTTTCCTCCTCGGCAGTCTGGAGTAGTGCGTCCTGACTGCTGACCTTACCCTGGACAAGCCCCCCCAACAATTTTGGCAATCTTTTCTTCAAAGAAGATGGCTATTTCATCGCAAAGTTTTTGTGTTGCGACCACCCTATTGCTCGTACAGGCCGGGTTGGAAAGGTCTCTTATGATATTAAAGAGAGTTTATGTGCTGTTCGGTGATTGAAGTATGGAGGTGGCATAAAAAGAGCTTTTGATTTGGCAATGGTCCCTTTATATTTAGCCTGCACTAGCTTCAACAGTCTCTTATCAGACTCTAGATAGAATCTTCGCCAATTCTTTTCTGCTTGTCTGCACTGATTACGTAATAGTTTCAGCTCCTCACTAAACCAGGGGGCTGAAGGTTTCCTTCCGTTCTTTATCTTTTTCAAGGGGACGAGTCTATCAAGGGTATCAGTGATATAATTACAATAGGTTTGATAATTCTGGCCCACCGAATCACCTGGAGCAAAAAGTGTCTGGTTGGTGAAGATTGGGTCTGTTTTATCTTTTGGTAATTTAGACCAGTCCCTTCCCTTTCGGTAGGTTGCTGGTCAGGTATTTTTATTCACATAGGTAGATATAGTAATCTTAAAGTGAATCAGGGAATGGTCAGTCCAACATTGGGGTAGTATGCCAATCACCTCTGTCATAGTCTGGTTTGTGAACACAAGGTCCAGCACATGTCCTCCTGAGTGGGTTGATTCCAGTATCAGCTGATCAAGGCCGCAGTTCTCACATATGTGTTGTAGGTACTTCAGGTGACTCCCTAAGTTCCCATTGTCCCATAGGTTAAAATCTCCTAGAAGCAGCAGTCTGGAGTGGGTCAGGGCAAGGGCAGCGATAGTGTCAAACAATACCTGGTACTGAGTATCTAGACCTGGAGGCCTGTAACAGATCATACATGTTAGTGTCCTTCCTTTAGTTTCTTGCAGGGTAAAGCCCAGCAGTTCTATCCCTACGACCTCATCAATCTGTAGGGGGGCAAAGTTCCACCTCTCCTTGAATATAACCCCAACCCCCCCACCTCTTCCCAGGGCCCTGGGTTTATGAAACATCTTATAACCTCCAGGGCAGGCAAAACCCAGCTCTACAGAGGAATCAGGACTGGTCCAGGTCTCTGTTATAAAGAGAACATCCAGGTCCTTGTCTTCCAGCAAGCCCGACACCTCCTGATGGTGTTTAACCAGGGATCTACTGTTGACCAGGCCACACATTAAGATAGCGGAGGTCTGTGATGAATCTTTTTGAGGCCCACCCCTTACCTTCTTCCCTATACTCAATAGGACCTCCTTAGAGTAGTTTATTCTGGCAGTTATCAGACCGGCAGCATTCTTGGCGCTAGGCGCGTCCGGCGCGCGGACGGCCGCAGAGGGGCTTGTCTCTGGCGCGTGTCCGGTGCGCCGCCGCGTGCATGCGCTGCGCGCCTGCATTGCCTTGCTTAAGTAGGAAGGCAGTTGCAGGCGAGCCAGACACTAGAACGCAAACCAAGATGGCGCAGGGGTGAGGTGAATTCCCTGAATCCCGCTAAAGCAGCGGAGTGAATTGAGAGGTAATAGTTTTATCGTGCGGGTAAGAGGTCAGTGTCTTGTTTTCTCCAGCAGCTAAAAGTAGTTTAAAAAAGTTGAAATAACGATTTAAATGTCCCGCTAGTCCCCCCAGTTTTTATTTAGTTCCCTTTACCTTGTGTCAGCCGCAATACTTTTAAAAACAAAAAATCAAAGTGCAGGTAGATTTTAGGTAGAGCTCATGCGAACACCACCAGCACACAACGCTTTCAGCCAAAGACTGTGTTTTCTAAGATGATAGGCAAGGGAAGATTAAGTGATTTGCCCAGAATCACAGGATGTGTAGCTTTGTTGCCGAGAGGCGAACCTGGTTCCCCAGGTCCGAGGTCGATCGCTCTAGCCATAAGGCAACATCCTCTCCACAAGTATTCACACTTCAAACATGATCTGTGGGTTGGAAATATAATTAAGGCTCCCTATTTTCCGTTTTTACAGATTTTTACAGATAAATGCAGACAGAAAACCATTTATTTTCCTGTCTGTATTTATTTTTAACTGTGGATAAAAACAGAAATATGGTTGTTTTTGAGTGATTCTGAATGCTGTCAACCATGACTGCCAGGCCAAAAGCTATGCGGCTTGACAGGCAAGGGATTCAAAAAATTAAGGAACTTCAGTAAAGAGCCTTAAACAGCAGAAGATATGCACAACCTTGATACTAAAATGTTTTCTTATAAGTGCCCATTTTATCATCTGAGTGTGTATATATCTTTGAAACCTGACAGGCGTTCAGGCACGAGTGTACATTAAATGGTTAAATAAATGCAGAAATATACACATTTCACCTTCATTTTTTCACAAAACCTAAAATAAATATGGATAAATACAGGTCAAATTAGCAAAAAATAAATATGGATAAATACAGACGGAAACGACAAAAATATAAATACCATAAAACCGGGAGCCCTAAATATAATCAAGTGAAAAAAAATGCTCCCCCTCCCTATTGCTTCACTTCAGCGTTGGTCTGTGCAGGGGTGTTGTTTAGCAGCCCAATGAGGAAGCACGCCATAATTTTGTGGGTGAGGGCAGTTTTTCAAACATATTCACTTTGCCATAGCCTCTAGAGTGAGTTATAGTTTACTCCTACTTCTCTTTGTGTGTAGATGGTACAGTAATAGAACAGATGTGTGCCAATTACCTTCAATGAAATGCAGGCGGGACCAATAGTACATACATATGTTGCTGTATATGAGCAATCTTTACATCACTGTGTAGACTTGTATGCCCTGTGTGGGTAGGCTGCAGAATGGGAATGGAAACCTGTCTTAATATGTCTGCTCTGCCCCATGTGCCGCAAGTTGCCAGGGAGATCCTGGGTGGCCCTATAATGGAGATCAAGATAACAGGAGCAATCAGGGCCATAGCATGCAATAAATCACCATGCACCAATGGACTACACACTGAGCTCTATCCAGTGTGTACTGCTACTGCTTTGACTTATGGCGGGCTGTATCAGGAGGCACTGGAGAATGGTTCACTATCAGCAACTACTAGGGAGGTCTTCATAGTCTCTATTCCCAAGCCAGGCAGAGAGGCCTTGGATATGTACTCCTACAGAGCCCTTTCCCTGCTGAATTTGGATAAAATCCTCAGCAGGCTGTTGGTCAAGCGTCGTAGCTCCTCTTTGCAGGCCATAATACACACCTGACAAAATGGTATCATCCCCAAGAAGAACACATCTTTAAACATGAGGATGCTATTTATGATCCTCATGGAGACCAACCAGGAGCAATATCTAAATGCAGTGATTTTGAGGATAGTCTTGCAAAAAGCGTTCGACAGGATGCAATGTTACTACTTGTGGGGAGCAATGGCCCTAAGAGTTGGCATGGAAAAGTGGGTCACACTGCTGTACGAGGATTCACGGGCTAAGGGCACTGCTTCCTAACTCCATTTAAGGTCCATAGGGGTACTAGACATGGATGGCCACTGTCCCCTATGTTATTTGCTCTTGCGTTGGAACCTTTTGTTAGTTTGGTATGAGTAGGCGGGCATGGCCAAGGAGTCTCGCTGCGGAATGGCGAGCACTGTGTCTAGCTCTACACTGATGAAATGCTTCTGTACCTATGTAATGCAGCAATGGGTGTTCCCCAAAGTTTGAAACTCCTGGATGATTTGGTCTTGGGTCTTTGGCAAACTGGACTAAGTCATGCATATTTCTGGTAGTTCCACTCCAGCAGCATATTCCACTGGTGGTATCCCATCTAAGACTTAGATGGGAGCCCCTAACCTTTACGTACCCTGGGGGTGAGAATCTATCATAATTATGAGCACACCAGGAGGCAAATCTGTGAGGGACACTGAGTGCCCTTAAGGGCAGCGGTAAGTTCTGGCGTTTTTTGCAATTTCACATAATGGCGAGAGTTGCCTTATCTAAGATGATGATGCTCATGCGCATGTTGCATCACGTTGTGAACCTTCCAATCTGGATCCCACAATCCTACTTCAAGTCAGTGAATGCATTGCTGAAGCAATTGATCTGGGAGGGAGGTAGGCACAGAGTATCACTAACCACCTAGAGGCGTCCATTGGAAGAAGAGGTCCTTGGGGCCCCTGACTTTAAACTGTACTAACTGGCAGCCCAGCTACAACGGGCTTCCAGGTGGCTTGACGGGACCAGACTTGTGGAACTAGGTCCGATAGGAGAGAGATGGTGGGAGGGTGCCTTGGTCTCATTGCTGTTAATGTTGAAAATGCCTGAGTTCAAACCCACTATGCTCCATACAATCACGCTCTGCTGCGAGCAGAGAGCAATGCAGAAAATACTGCAGCATCTATTAGATGCACTAACAATCCTACTAATTGGTGTTGTTACAGTAGAGGGTAGCTACTTAACTGGCTGGTGGATGTGGGAGTGGATAGAGGCAGAAATTCATACTGTGGGTCATTACCATGCAGAGAAAAAACGATGCTTCCTGATTGGTGAGCCTGCTCAAATCTCGGTTCCTGGTGAGTGGGGCATTGGTGACATCCTTGGGGACCCTTATGGGAGGACTGTCACATTGAACCCCAGATGCCTAAAGTCTTGCAGATATTACTCACATTTGGAGGGGGTAATAAGCTCATATCCTGGTTATATTGTAGTGTAGTTCCTATTATCCCAATAGGCTCTGCGCATTGGAATAATACCTTCAATAGTATAGGCCTAGACCAGACGTTAACTAGGTCTACTACTGTCGATATTAGACTTAAAGTTTTGGGTTTGCCAGCTAGCTCAGAGTTCACTAGAAACTTTCTCGAATAGGCAAGGAGGAGTTGAACCTCCCTGGATAGACAAGAAGGGATTTAGTTTCTGACAACCATAGAACATGACAACTTTGCTCTCCCCTAATCAAGAGTGTATCTCGAGAGTCGTGTGAAAACAAAAGGCAATTTATTTTACTCAGTCAGTACGTGCATTCTTAGTCTCATCAGATTGTAGAGAAAAGGAAGAGACGGGCGTGTTCAATAAAAGATGTTATTTATTGATCAGTCTCTTTTCTCATACAAGAGAAATGGATCGATATTATTGCAATACTTATGGTTAAGTAAAGTGCATACATTAAAAGCAGAAGTATAAAATAATACTGTAAAAACATTGATATGGTTTCTAAGCCATATGAAGGTTTAAAATGAATAAGATATATTACATACACATATACATTTGACTAATCGTACTCAACTGGTGTTTCTAACTACGCCTACCCCGTGTACCTGACCTAAGTCTAATGCGTGGGCGGGAATAGAAAGTTACAGTTTAAGTTAAGTTTGTTTTGCCAAGTGACTGACTAAAGAATTCTCTGTGAGGGGTTATTCAGTTCTGTACCTGGAATCTAGGATGGATGAGGGATGGTATCTCTCGTCTCTGGTCTCGATATTCCAGGCTGCCTGCGAGGGCTACCCGGAAGCGCCGGAGCTGGATTTCTCGGCAGGAGAAAGCAGCGTCTCGTTCGCAGCGCGTCAGGAAAGGCGGGGCTGCGCCAGCGGGGTCTGCTCTGCTCTGGGCTTCGGCTAGTCTGGCTGCTCCGATCTCGTCACCACCGCGTGTGTTTGCATAGGGCAATATCGGTAATATTTATACCTTTAAGGTGCCGAGATTGACGTAAGGATGGACATAGATACGTCAATAAGGATGTCATACGACCAGGTCGTTAGCACATTCTTTTGCTGAAGTTCTCGGTGAAATCAAAACAATGGCCGCAGGGTTTTTCCCAGGTTGTCATAGGTTTGATTTGTTTTGAGAACTCCGTATGCCTTATCAGGGGCTGGAGGAATATCGCTTGTCTAATTAGATGGCAAGCGTTATGACCTAATCAGATAACACGCTCCTGTGCCGTAGTGTGGCTTTATCAGATAACGGTTCCTGCATCATGGGGGTTTTCTGCCTCATGGGATGGCTGCTAGTTAACTTGTTAGTTTGTTAACCAGAATAGGGTCAGGAATAGGGGGATCGATACAGAACCTATAGGAATACATCACACCCACTCCACGCTAACTATGGACATATTTACTAATCTATGCATAGTAAAACATACTGTAGAGTATTGTGTATACCTTACCACCCCAAAATACATAAATGCATTCTGAAATTTATCAAAGATACGGAAAAAACAGTCATATGTAATATATGCACTCAAGCTGTAGAATAATGCTGAAGTAATCACGCATATCTATACATTATCACTAATTCGTATACGAGAATTTACACATGAAATGGCTCTTAATACAGAAAAAAGTTTCGAGACCATTCCATCACAGAATAAAATAATTATGAACATACCAGCGGGCAGCTAATGTCTATAAGCTATCTAAAAGTAGAAATCTTAGTTCTCTAAGAATAGTTCTTACTTTAAGCAGAAGATAGTGTCCCGAAAAATTCGTAAAAATATTTTGGGGCTGCTGAAAAAAATGTCGCTGTCCGTGAACTGGAGGGAAAATTGTTCATGGTATTTTGCTATTCTAGTTGAAGGCCAAATTCAGGGAACGCCGTGTACGAGCTTGCTCAAAAGTCTCTATTTCTGCTCTGGTGAGAACATCATATCATTTAGACTCTCGAAAAAGTTGTCAACAGCTTCCTGGGAGAGTTCCACTAACTCGGAAATAGGTGTAACCATGCATTCGTGCGCATGATTGTCTCCATTGACATTTTGATTTGGATTGCTGACAGAAGGTCGTACCTGATCGATGCTGCTTTCATTTTGAACCTCACTACCCCTTAATCGTAGTGGTGAAGCTTCCACGAATGCCGTCATCAGGATTGGTAGCCGTTGAGGGCAGCACAAAGCATGAGCCTTTGTTGGACTCAACAATGTTTCTGCATCCATTGGCGCATCCGATTGTAGCGTCAGACAGGTGTCTAACACGCATTCTTCTCCGCATAGCAGGCACCTTAATACAGGTAAAACACATCGATGCCACATTGGTCGAAATGAAAGAAACCAAGTCATGTTCAGGTCTCTAAGCCGGGGTAGTCCCAGGATTTTTGATATCCGGTCCCGGTATCCAATGGCTAGGATTGTTTCCTCCCTTGTCGCAGGTGTTTTGTCTGTGACATGGTTTGCCATAACGAAATATAAGGACTAAGAATAGGATTCCTGCAATTAGTCCTAAAATGAGGGGAAGTCCGCCAAAAATCAAATGGACGAAATCTGGAAAAATACCCAGTATGGCTTTGAATGGTGTTAATGCCATCGAAAATACTGTCTTAAATACTTTTGAGACTCCACTGGTATCAGAAATATTTAAGATTTCATTCAGGATTTCTGCGAAATGTATGGGGGAATTAGTCGATAACAATGAATGTATCTCTGCAGTCGTCCTTGCGACTAGGAGATCATACGTTTCTTTTGATGACGTGAGCCTTGTCGGCGTCTGAAGAAGCACTGTTTTCATTCTGCTTAAAGTATCTATTCGAATAGAAGTAATTTTCAAGTTGGGCCATGCTCTTGCCTCCCTGTCTGGAAAGGAGCTGGGGAACAATAAGCGTCCACAGCACTTGACCTTCGCCGTCGTAGTTACGAGATAAGGAGTCCCGGGCATAAGACTACAGCATCTGCGGTCCACAATTAGAATGTAACTCCCATTATAGAGTCTTTGAAAGAATGGTTCTATCTCTGTAGCAGGTGTGCCTAGCTGGTGACATGAAAGGTTATTTGAGTTCCCTTCACAGGCTCCATGCAAACTAATTCCGTTACACAGAAGTGTACCGCTTAGTGACATCGCACAATTATCGCCACTAAGGAACACTTTCTGTCCTTTATTACTGACACATGCATGTGAATAGGGCAGGTTCCATGTTGTTTTAATGTACCCTTTTCCCAATTTTTCGTACATGCCAGCCTGTATATATTTTTGGCAGTATTGAAACCTGAAGGTTGAGATTGGAATATTAATTATCCCATGTATTATCCATTCACTGACAGGTCGTTCTGACATTGTCACTGGTAATCTTTCGAGTTTCTCAATGCTCAGGATTGTATAATCAGCACCCTTCTGGGCCATACTGATTTGTTTATCAGTAAGGTTAAAGATATTGAAAAGTGACGTTGTGTTGATTAAACGCCAAGGCACATAGCCTGAACGCAGATTTTGTAACGTCCAGCCAAGCTGTACAATAGAACGCAATTGAGACTGACCGTGTTGTAACAACAGTAAGTCTTGCGATATTATGTCGATTGCTGAAGACACAATGCTGTCCAGAGAAAAAATTCTGGAGGACAGAGTCATTAACCCATTGTCCACTACAGAAAGTGATTTTTCCAAATTAATACGGTCAATTTCCCGTATTCTTTCTGCTGTCTCAATTTGAGTAACCTTCCAGGCCTCGTTGTATGCTGCATATACAGAGGCTGCTATGAAACGTTTCTGACGCTGTTAGCGCGGTCCCATAATGAAATCACGCAAGTCAGCACCATCAGTAAGTAAAGTTAGGTGTTGCTTAATTTCTGCCAGTGTGGAAGTCTGTAGCCATTGAAGGCATAATTTGCCCACACTGTAGGTGGTTATTATTCCTGGGTGTTGTCTTTGGGAATATCTAGGGTCTGGCCTGGTCATTTTGAACCCCTGTGTTTTGTTCAGGAATCTGTCTTGACAGTTATTAGTATCTGTGGGCCAGATCAACCACTGTTTCCAATCAGGATGTGTTCTGTTTTGGTTTAATACATAATTTATGTCTATCTCTTCATCTGTGGAGCTATTGCTGTTCAATGTTGGTTTTGGAATAGACGGTTTATTTAAGTCTTTGATTTTGGCTAAGCCAAGACAGGTAGTTTGTTGAACAGTGTCATTTAAAAATATAATTTGTTCTGGGATCATGCAGGCTCTAAACAAAGATTCTATACCCTGTACTTGCCATTCTTTCGTGCCCCAAACACTTTTCAATTCAACATTTTTGTCCCAATAATCAAAACCAAAAGTATTCATTTGTTCAAAGAATGAGTCTGAATATATCAATTTCGTGTTGGTTATCATGGTCTTTGTCCCTGTCTTATTTGACAATTTGAAATAAAATGTTTCAGCATTACTTATGTTAAAACCTGAAAAGTATGAATATTTGTTGTAAACGGTTCTTGAGCTTCCTTTTGGAGGGGTTGCACAATGTTCCCATTGATTATAATTTAAAACATTTCTAGGTTGTGCAGATCTATGTAGAAAATGGTTACCATAGTGGTTATAACAGTACATACTATCATAATTTGTCGAACCCTGCAAATAATCATGTTTGGTAAATTTAGCAGACATCACTAAGTCAGACATCATATTGTTTATACTTTCAAAGTCCCAATCAACAGCAAATGTGCTTGGTTTTACGAAGTCACTCAATGAGATTTTAATTTGGTGTGGATATTTCAGGATTTCAACCGGACCATAGATTTCGTAGTCAGTGTTGTCCCATGCTACCCCACCCGGTATAGGATTGGCTGTGAAGTTGACTGAAGAAAGTTCTCTTTTCTCGACGTGTGAAGATGTGTGTGGTTTGAGGATCAAGTTGATTTTCTGACTTGCTGTGTCCATTTTAGCATATTTTCCCTCAATGAAGCGTCCCAAAGTTAGTATCATGATGAGCCAAAGTATGAGGATAAATGCACCAAAACCCACCCAAAATTCAATCCATGGAGAAATCAGATATGTTTCTTTCAGTTGTTTCAAAAGTTCTTTAGCTTTATCTTTAAAGGTTTTTGTTGATGGCTGTGTTTTTGATTCAGTGAAGTCCTCGGAGGAATCATCGAAGTTTATGAAGTAGCCGGATGCAGTTCTGTCAATTGTTCCAATTGTTTCAGGATTACTGTTTCTTGCATAGTCGTTTGTTACTTCATTATAGGTTGGTGTGTCTCTGCTAAATGTTTTTATTTGGGTGTTCAGAGGTCTAAGTTCCATTGCATTGTTGCATAGTCCTTGTCGTTCTTCTTTAGGCGTTTCGAATGTGATTAGCCTCTTTGTTAGGACCTCTGTACTGGTAGCAAACCTTGGTGTTCTGCTACTTATGGGGAGTCCACTTGGCCTACTATTTGTTATCGGCCACATGATTGTGGTTTTACCAGGTCGATGGATACAACTCGGTTCTCCTTTTTACCAGCAAGCGGCGGTAGTACAACTGATCTTGTCCCGTTGACAGACAAGACAGGAACTGCTTTTCTGTAAGAAGGCCCAAATTCCTTCTTTACCGTGATCTTTTCTCTGACTAGATCCCCGACTTTTGGAATCCAGACAGGTCTTGCTGGGACAGGTGGTGGTTCTTCAGTGGTTGTTGGCTGCTGTTTCAATTTTATGTTGCTCAGGTCTTTTCTTGTTTCGTTTAAGTCCTGTAAAATAGCCAAACGATCTTTGATATCAAAGCTTTTTTCCTTTACCACTGAAGTCTGACTGTCAAGGTCAGAGATTAACATCCTAGTTCCAAATAATAATTCGTACGGACTGAATCCCTTCAGAGAATTTCTTGGCAGGTTATTTAGACTACGTTGGACACTTATTAGATGTTTGACCCACCCAGCTCCCGAACCTAATATCCTTTCCGTTATAGATTGCTTTATGCCTTGGTTTTTTCTTTACACCATCCCGTATCCCTCAGGAAGGAAGTGAGAAGATTCCCGCTGTGCTATGCTCATTTGGCCATGTTTCCCCTCAGGCTGGAGGGCTTGAGTGAAAACAATGGTCAAACGTAGCATGCTCTTAGCGTATATGCCATTTAGACTCGCAAATCTTTGTATAACAGTCCAGACGTCAGCCGAGTGCTGGTGATCTACATTATAAGTGGAAACTAGCCTGTATATGTTAATCGCAAGCCTTGCTTTTTACTGTTGATTTTTTCTGGAGTGAAATAACACGGTATTACACCGTTTCTCTCACTACTGCGATTCCTGTTGCAGTTTGGGCACTTTTTTACAAACATGGTGTGATGCAGGCTCATGCCTGGCCACCAGTACCTTGATTGTAATTCTTCCAGAGAATCTTTTAGTTTGAGGTGTCTGAGACCCTCGCCCATATGTGCGTCTGCGATTAACAAGTTTCTCCTGTCCATGTTTGGAATCACTCTATCCCCCACTCCAGGGATTCGAGCAAAAGGGACGGAGTTTGCATCGATTATGTATGTATAATTGAGTGGATAGTTGATCGGTAGCGCTGAGGAGTCGCCTTTTGATGACGTTTTCACTGCCAGCACTGTTTCACCGTCAATATACTTCACTGTACGCTTTTTTCGAGCTACGGAAGCCGATTTAGATGCTACCGCTGTGGCTGTTTCAGCCAATGAAATCCCTGCAACGTGAACGCCATCAAGCTGATGACTCAGTGAGTGTGTCACGTGAGTCTTTGGTAGTTCTTTTTGTAAAAGAGCTATTTGTTCCCAGAGCAGTTTCTGCTTTATTGTTGCACCTGTGTCATCTTTGTAACCGTTTTGAATCCATGTCTGCAAATCGTTGTTATATGATTTGATGCAGTAATATGAATCGGACACTATAAGTGTCGGGAATTCGCGATCCGCATTATCTAGCGCCATTTTCAATGCTATTATTTCAGTTTGTTGTTCTGAATTAGTTTCTACTGAGTGTGTTTTTGTTAATAGAGGTCTTAGTTTACCTCCGCGCCACACTTCTTTTGTAATCTCACATGTGGGGTTGTATGCTTGTTCTCCCCAAACGGAGGGTTGAGCATGTCCGTCTGTATAGATTACACAAGCGTATTGTCGTAAGGGCAGAATGTCGATTGGCAGAGGGAATGTTCTTTCATATTCTAGATTTTTCTATTCCTTTAGTTCTGGATCAAAGTAGTAGTATACTTTGTCCGTTGTAATTGAATTCACCCATTGTATCCATTCCGGATTCAATGTTGTTGTTGGTAAATTACACGGTGTTGTTAATGCCTCAAAGGCTGATTCCGCTGTTCTGACTGTGATGTGTCTACCGTCCGCTTGATCTTTTTCTCTAGCTATTGCGGTTTGAACTGCATGAATAATTTTTTCTTTAATGCTGAATTTCTGTTCAGCTTCTGTGTACAAGTGTGATTTGAATGCAATTGGTACCTTTTCTCCCTCAGTAGAGGTCAGGTATGTGAATCCGCATCTTCCTGGGATGACTCGAATCACAAGATTGCGTGTGTTATCACGTGTTTCTAATTTTGTTTTAATTAACATGTCTGTTTGTAAGGATCTCAAAATTTCTGTGTGTATTTGAGTCCAATTGGTTTTTTTAAAATCTGGTTTTATTAGATCATAAAGGGGTTTGACCCTTTATGCGTAATTTGCAATGTATGTTCTTCCGAAATTTAGGAAGCCTAGAATTGACTGTAGGTTTTTTAGTGTTCTAGGTGCTTGGAGTACGGCACATTTCTCTAGGAAATTGTCAGCCAGGCTTTTGCCTTCACTTGATAATTCATATCCTAAGAACAGGACTGTCAGATGGGCAATTCTGGATTTTTTAAAGTTGAATTTGTAACCTTCTGCTGCGAACCCAAGTATTATGGTGTTCACTCTCTTCAAGTGAGTCTCCAAGTCATCATCTGTTAAGTATATGTCGTCGACATAAGATAATGCTTCGTCGTCATATGTTTGTAGTAATTCTGTTACTCTCGCTGAGAATACTCCCGGGCTGTTCTTGTACCCCTGGGCTAACCGACAGAATTGTTTTTGAGTGCCATTTATTGAGAATGCAGACAAATATCTGCTCTCTGGTGCTATGTTTTGACAAAAGAATCCATTAGAGATGTCTAATGTTGTTTTGTATTTTTTGCGCACTATGTTATTCATTAGTGCAGCACTATGCGAGTTTTGCACTGCAAAAGTTTTGCAACATGAGTTAAGGTGTCGGTAATCCAAAACTAGACAATATGAATTGTCTGGTTTGGAGACCGGAAACAAAGGGTTGTTCATTTGTGAGGTGCAAGTTTCAATCACCCCCTGGTATTCTAGCTGATCTAGGATTTCTTTTACCTGTTTTTTAGCTTCTTGCTTAATTGGGTACTGCCTTTGTGCAGTAGGTTGCGATTTTAACTGGATTTTGTGAGGAGGAGAGTCCTCATCCCATCCTACATGATTTTTATATAAAGCAGGAGCTTGAGCTACTGCCCACTTTCTGGCAAGTGTGTATTTTTTATGAATTGGGATATGATTTGAGAAGGCAGGCATAATTATTTCTTCGCCATGAGGGCACTCCCTGACAAACTCTGGTGGCTAGTCTTTTTCAGCTAGAAGGATGTCATAGCCCTTGGAGAGATTATCCCAAAATAGTCCCCTTATTTTTCTAGTCTTATCCCCTTCTATACGTAAAGTTATTTCATATATTTTGTGAGGTTTGCTAACTCTGGTGTCTGCAGTTTCCACTTGAAGATATTCATTCGTGTCCACTGTCTCCAGATGATTCATAAGGACTTTGCGAGCTATGCTCACTTCTGCTGCGCTGTCTAGCATTGTCTGAGCCCATTCTCCGTTTTTCAGTTGTGTCCTCAGTATTCTCGGCATTGTTAACTACCTTTATACTGGCTACCTTCTTTTTTGGAAATTGTAATTTCTTTTTTAGATGAGCAGGTTCCTTGTCTTTGGACTTGGCGTGCTCTTCTCTTTGTTCTGATCGTCCTCTTCTTTCCGATTTCTGCGAGGAAGTCTGAAAAGATTGAGAGGGACGTGTATCAATGTCTTGATATCTATCAGGCTTCTTTATATTATCCCTATTTCTAAGGTTATATCTTTTCCCAGAGGGGTCACTTTAGGGTGACCTGTGTCTTTGGTTTGGAGATTTTTCTCTCCGCCTAGGAGACCTTCCTCTGGACTGGAATTTCTTTTCTTTAGGATTGGATTGTTTGTTTCCATCCCAGCTCTTTTTTTGTGATGTTGAATTATTATTAAAAAATATTTTTTCAGGTCTTTCAATCAGTTGTGGTTTTACTGGTATTCCACCTAAACTATCTCTACCTAGTTTTTCTATAATTCTGGCTATTTTAGCTGGTTGGTCTGCTATATCTGTCTCCTTTAACCTCTGGCGGATCGCCACATTTGCTGCTTCTCCCTTTATGTTGGCTAATAATATAGCCGAGACCTGCTTGAAGTCTTTTAGTAATTTCATACCAAGAGTTAAAGCGGGCTCTGGACCATATTCGTCTTGAATTTGTTTTAGCACCTCTGGTATTACCGAAATGGATGGAACACCGTGCGTTTTTGTGTAGATGGAAGCAAAGACTGTACCCCAAGTGTCACAGTCCTCAATGTGTGGTGCGATTCCCATTGGAAGACCGATAGTCAGAATCCTGTGTTTTTCTAACGGGGTGGTGTCTGGAAACACAGCCTCTATTTGGGTGATTTTTTGTGCTAACCAGAATGGTATTTGTTCCCGTTTAGCTGGTACTTTACCTAGGCAGGATTGTATGTTCTGTGGTGTAATTTTATTTGTGTTCCCCTGGTGAGGGGTCAGCTGTGGAATTTTAATTGCTGGTTGAATTGTTGAAGTCCGCATCACATATTGGACTAATTGTCTATGTATCTTTATTAATTGTTTTAGGTGTACTAAAAGATCTGCTGCAGGCATTCTTTCGAACTCTGGATGTGGTGTGTATCCGGCTAGGACCGGCCACGTTGCTTCTGGTCTCCCTAAGGGACCGAGCCTGGTGATGTGATTATTATGTTTTAGGGCGCCATTAAATAAGAGCAGGTGCTCTTGAAATTTAAGTGGTACTTCCACCTCCTCGAAAGGAGTGTACTCATTAGGAGGTTCCTCTGTTTTGTAATAGTGGAAGTACTTTGTTACAGCTTTTGCTGCTGGAAAATGTATCCATGAATAGTATACCTCTGTCTGCCGATATTCGTGTGCCTCAATTACGAATATGACTGTACCACCTCTAGGTGTCAGTCCATTTTCTATAAGTTTTAAGGTTATAGATTTCCTTTTGATGACCGGGATGAGTATTATATCCTGGTCTGCTTCTTGCAGGGCAGTATCATCTGCTGCGAGTTCAGTTGCTAATCTAACTGCCTCTCTTTCATCATCACTGTCTACCATTTTACCGACAGCATGGTTACTTTGTTTGTTTGCAGATCAGGTTTCTTGTGGAAACAAAGATTAGATGCACAATATTTTGGAACGGTTTATCCTTCAACGTTGACTAAACCAAGTACCATGCATAGGAGTTTCCTCCTGCGAGGTTTGGCGGATATTACCTTTCGCCCACTCCAGACGTCTTTGGAGTATTATGGGAAAAGGGGTCTGAGTGAGAAAGCACGACTGAGTTACTCTAAATGTCTTACGTTAATTTTATCGCCCTTCCAAACGCGTTGGGCGCCATGTAGTGTAGTTCCTATTATCCCAATAGGCTCTGCGCATTGGAATAATACCTTCAATAGTATAGGCCTAGACCAGACGTTAACTAGGTCTACTACTGTCGATATTAGACTTAAAGTTTTGGGTTTGCCAGCTAGCTCAGAGTTCACTAGAAACTTTCTCGAATAGGCAAGGAGGAGTTGAACCTCCCTGGATAGACAAGAAGGGATTTAGGGGCATATTATCAAGCCTGGGCGATAAACTTATCGCCGCTTTATCGGCCGAAAACGTCCGATAAAGCGTCGATAATGGTCTTGATAATATGCTCTATGGAATTCCAATCGAAGCCCATGTTAGATGTCTTCACATCTAACATGGGCTTCGATTGGAATTCCATAGAGCATATTATCAAGCCCATTATCGCCGCTTTATCGGCCGTTTTCGGCCGATAAAGCGGCGATAATTTTATCGCCCAGGCTTGATAATATGCCCCTTAGTTTCTGACAACCATAGAACATGACCACTTTGCTCTCCCCTAATCAAGAGTGTATCTCGAGAGTCGTGTGAAAACAAAAGGCAATTTATTTTACTCAGTCAGTACGTGCATTCTTAGTCTCATCAGATTGTAGAGAAAAGGAAGAGACGGGCGTGTTCAATAAAAGATGTTATTTATTGATCAGTCTCTTTTCTCATACAAGAGAAATGGATCGATATTATTGCAATACTTATGGTTAAGTAAAGTGCATACATTAAAAGCAGAAGTATAAAATAATACTGTAAAAACATTGATATGGTTTCTAAGCCATATGAAGGTTTAAAATGAATAAGATATATTACATACACATATACATTTGACTAATCGTACTCAACTGGTGTTTCTAACTACGCCTACCCCGTGTACCTGACCTAAGTCTAATGCGTGGGCGGGAATAGAAAGTTACAGTTTAAGTTAAGTTTGTTTTGCCAAGTGACTGACTAAAGAATTCTCTGTGAGGGGTTATTCAGTTCTGTACCTGGAATCTAGGATGGATGAGGGATGGTATCTCTCGTCTCTGGTCTCGATATTCCAGGCTGCCTGCGAGGGCTACCCGGAAGCGCCGGAGCTGGATTTCTCGGCAGGAGAAAGCAGCGTCTCGTTCTCAGCGCGTCAGGAAAGGCGGGGCTGCGCCAGCGGGGTCTGCTCTGCTCTGGGCTTCGGCAAGTCTGGCTGCTCCGATCTCGTCACAACCGCGTGTGTTTGCATAGGGCAATATCGGTAATATTTATACCTTTAAGGTGCCGAGATTGACGTAAGGATGGACATAGATACGTCAATAAGGATGTCATACGACCAGGTCGTTAGCACATTCTTTTGCTGAAGTTCTCGGTGAAATCAAAACAATGGCCGCAGGGTTTTTCCCAGGTTGTCATAGGTTTGATTTGTTTTGAGAACTCCGTATGCCTTATCAGGGGCTGGAGGAATATCGCTTGTCTAATTAGATGGCAAGCGTTATGACCTAATCAGATAACACGCTCCTGTGCCGTAGTGTGGCTTTATCAGATAACGGTTCCTGCATCATGGGGGTTTTCTGCCTCATGGGATGGCTGCTAGTTAACTTGTTAGTTTGTTAACCAGAATAGGGTCAGGAATAGGGGGATCAATACAGAACCTATAGGAATACATCACAATATAAATCTCTTCAAACAATGTCTACTGCCAGACTGACGTATCTGAGAACTTATTGGGAGTGGGCAATAGCGCAGGAATTAAGGGACAAGGATTGGGAATCAATCTTGGCCCATCCACAAAGTATCCAGGAACCCCAGACCATGGTATTCACAATTTAACTATTTGTATGCCACCTACCTCACACCACACAAGTTGAATGTCATTTCTCAGACTGATGATAAAAGTGCCCCACATGCCCAGTCCTTAACGCATACTCCCTACACAAGATATGGACCTGTACAGTCATAAGTGGATTCTGGCAAGCGGTCACCTTGAGTCTGAAGAGAACATTGGATGTAACAAACTTGTTCACGGTAGAAATATGCTTACTAGACCAGCATGCTGACTCAAAAGCAAAATGATTGAGTGCCAGATTCCATGACCTAGCTCTAGTACTTGCCCAACGGCTCATATCTTGCTATGCTTTATTAGAAGGATTGCAACTTATGAATTGCAAGCAACAAAAGGATCGCTGTAACAAAAAAAGGAACCTTCTGAGCTTCCTGCAACCATACAAATCTACGTGTTGCATGTTACACATTGTACTTTGCAGCAGGCACATTAACCTTCTGTTCTACTTTATGATGAGTCAAAACCGTGCTGTTTTGGGATATCATTGCTCCGGGTCTCTGAGACAACGTTTCCGTTGCCTTTGAATCAGGCATTATCCTGACCTGTACCAAATCCTTGATTACCACCTAAACTCCGTTTTGTCCAGAGACCCTGGCTTATTAAGCTCGCCGATTATCCCCAGGTGATCTCACTCATTAAACTGAGAGGTTTTCGTTTCCATGCTTGTATGCATTTTTAAAAAAGACGTGATTCTGTTGCTCTTCAATCCTGCCCAAAAACCACCAAAACACAAAGGCATAATATCTTCGATTGGGAGCATTATTCTGAAAGTGGATAACATTACCAGTAATCCAAGAACCCATCATATGATATTGTTCTACACAGAGAAGTTGAGTATGCCACTGGTAGATTCACCCTGAGGAAGGTCCATGACTGAAACGCGTTGGTGACATCTATGTCTTTCAACCGGTGTTTTCTCTATATGAAGTTTGGATATCAACATCTATTTCCAATTTCACATCCCAGGATCTGCTGATACTCTGTTGTCATTGTCATCATATTATTGTTCTTTTCTCTGTTTGATTTTCCCTCTTTTTTTTTGGGGTCATACCTCATTATAAAAACTGTCACATCAAATCATAGGGAGATTTAGGCAATGTTTTGTCTCTGATTAACTTTATCAATCATTTACTGTGTGTAATGTAGTTTAAAAATATTTTTTGTAAGTAATGACAAACCAGTGAAACATAAAAGTAAACAGAAAATCTTTTATAAAAATAATAAACAAGATGTATATTTTTTGTACACTATGTGTGTCTAGATTAATTTTTCCCTTGTTTGTATATCTGTGTTATAGCTCACTGTACACATGTATCAGTAGCACTTCTGCCCAGTGCGATTCTTTTCCCATAAACACACAGATCTCTCCAGCAAATGCATAAACCATTAGCGTTATCTTGACTCATTGGAGATCCCCGAGGGCCCTCCTAGGTGCCAATAGAAGGAAGAGGTGAAAAGATAGGTGAGGGCAGAGGACACTGCCTTACACAATGAGGAACTCTGGGGGCTATACGAACACCCTCTCAATGGATGTGATGCACAGAACTGGTATTAACTTTATTCTGTTTACCTTGGATGTTGGGCTGGGCTATGACTCTGATGCTGTGTTTAATCTAAATACCTGATTGTACCAAAACAGGCCGGGAGAAGTTGTTGGACTTAAATTATGTAAGCCACAATTAACATTTATATGTAAGCTAACACAACAATGTGTTGTGTAATGTTTACCTCTGATGTTTGCATTTCTGATTTTGTTGTTAGTTAAACCGCTTACTATGGGACATTCACTCGAACAACACCCCGAATACTTAGTTTCCATGTTCTAAATTGAGTGGTAATACTACCTGTCATGAAATTGGGAATGTGGATGGTGGTATAATCTAACAGCGACACCACTGACACTCAGATCATCCTAAAGCTGGAATACTCGAGAGATATAGACACCCCAGGGCTAGACTACTGCCTCTTAGCTGTTGACCAGTGATTCCTGAGTAACCACCTTAAACTTATCCCTTCCAGAGATCCTAATCTGTGGAGAATTGAAGAACTAACACCCTTCAAACATGTGACCGCAGAAACACTGATTGAAGAAATCTTGGAATGGTTATGGACTCCAACCTTTCCCTGTTCCCCTACTAAGCGCAAGAATGACTTTCAACACTGTGAGTACTCTTATACTAAAAAAACTGTGAGTACTCTTCAATTCATTTTCTCTCAACTTGGTTTCCCACAGAAGTACAAGGCGACCATCAATTTTATCACGTTTCATCTAGGCAATGCAAACAGCCTCTACCTAGAGGCCCTACTCTTGTAGCGGGCTACTCCTATTACTCCAAACACTGCAAAGGATTTGAAAACTAGCAGCAAGACAACCTATTCACATTCATCATTTGTGTCTCACCAGTACTACAAACTCTTCAATGGCTACCCATAAGCAGATGCTTCACTTGCAAGGCACTCTGTGCTGCCCACAATACTGGCAACGTCATTTCCCCATCCCTTAGACAAGTAACCCAGCACAATTCTGATTGAAGATAATCCTCCAATTCACACTGGCACTGTGACTGATCACCCCATCTACAAGAAGAAATGCATCAGGGGATCCTCCTGGACAAGCATGAAAAGTATGGATCTTCCTCCCTGCAAACAATAGAAATATCACCACCTGAAGTTAATGAAGGGAGTGGAAGTCTCTCTCTTTCCCAATAAATGCAGAAGGATGCCCCCATCAACCAGAAAGACTCATCAACAATCAAGGGAGGGCATGTACTCCACAGAAATGAGGATCATGCCCACACTTGAACTGGAACCAAACCTCTCTCAAGGATGGTTGACATACCCAAATGTACAACTTTATCGAAGAAGCATAATATGAGCAGCCTCTGCCAGCCATGCAGAACACCAAAGTACTGCTCAAATGGGCAACACAGCATTCCTTTCCAACTGAATACAAAGTCTAATATGCATAGGCTTTGTATCACATCCTTTTTTCCTTCACTACATGCTGAGGTTCAGCAACATATAACAAAATAAGAGCTCAACTCTGGTGGGTCATCATACACAGTTCCAACATGCCTCCCACACAGGCCACACTACAAATGCACACCTTTCGAAACAAGCAAAACAAATGGAGTAGAGTGTTACTCACCCACAAAGCACGTTGAAGTCCTATATAAATGTAACTACACCACAGTTTATCTATACTTTACTAAATATTGCCAGACATGAATGTGGTTCATATTACTTTTCCAATTGTTATATTTTATGTCATTACGGTAATCCTTTCCAAGTTTTTTCATATTATAGTCTATATTATTGTATAGCCTACATTTCCAGTTTGTGTTATGTATACATGTATATTTAATTATATATCACTTAATTCAAATTGCTTTAAGCTCTCTTTTATAGTTCTAGAGTGGGCGGTGAAACTGAATCTATGCTATAGCAGAGATTGACTAATGGGAGTATCTTTCCCAGGGCTGAACTTAGTGCAGTTGGCGCCTGGTGCGACAAGGTTTGGTGGGGCCTCCCTCCATGACTGCCTTCTCCACAGACTCCATCACTGTCAGCCTCCAACGGTCCTCCACATCTCTCCATAACTACTATCTCACATTTATTTAATTTCTTTTATAGTGCTACTCATTCCAATGTAGAGTGGCAGAGCCCTTTACATCACACACACACATATTATACCGACAGTAAATTGGTGTGTTGGAAATGTTAAAATGTATCACAGTGACTAAGGTTCTGCATACTAGTAAGAACTGAAGGTTCTCTTTTTAGCAACTTGAGAATAACAAGAGATTGAGAAAAAAAAACGTTTCTAAAAATATGTTTTGCAGTTTGCATGCAGCTCATTAATATCGGCTCATATCTTGCTATGCTTTATTAGAAGCAACAAAAGGATAGCTGTAACAAAAAAAGGAACCTTCTGAGCTTCCTGCATACATACAAATCTACGAGTTGCATGTTACACATTGTGCTTTGCAACAGGCACATTAACCTTCTGTTCTACTTTATGATGAGTCAAAACCGTGACTGGACAAAACACAGATCTCTCCAGCAAATGCATTAACCATTATCACTGCAAATTACTGGCACACTTAGATCTCTGCAGCTGATTTGTCTCGCCTGTCACACCTGGCCTGCCTGCTCTACCCCCCCCCCTCTCCTGTAATAACGCGAAAGTCACCTGGTGTCGTGGCACAAGCCACACCGCCCCTAAGCCAGCACTGATCTGTCCACTTTGCATACTATAACAATTTTAAGTAAGGAATTGGGTTTATTTTGATTCATGGAGTGTTTTTCATACGTTGCACAAGTGAAACACTATACAAAATTCCTTTGTTTTGTATTTGTAGGTATATTGTACTAAAATAACTATGTTTAATATAATAAGTGTGAAATCAGCCCGAGTAGCACCAGTGTAGTACTCCGCATTATTAGTTGATGACATTTTCAACATTTGTGTTTATGCAGCAGCTCCTTGGCCTGATCGAAGACAGTGGACCCGAAAAGCTGCGCCACTGGGGCCTCATTTATGAGCCCTTGCGTCACGTTTGTTTTGTGACGCACCAGTGGCGTAAAAAATGCACCTTGTTGCGCCATATTTACAAAGTGATGCATCTAGGTAGATGCGTCACTTTGTAAACCCCTGCGCCACATTATCCCTGCGCCAGGTATAATGTATGCAAGGGGGGCATATTGACGCAAGAAAGGGTCGTAGAAGTGACGCAGTGAAATCTATTAGATTTCACTGCGTCACTTCTAGGACGCCGTTGCGTCAAAATCATGCGCCTGCCTCACAGCAGGCGTAAGACTGACGTAGGCCCTTTCACATGGGGCTTTCCCCATGTGAAAGGACGCATTGCTGGAGTTGCGTCACTTTTGTGACACACTCCAGCAATGCGTCCCTTTTACGCTTACAGACACGTCAGAAATACTGACGTATCTGTAACTCCTTGTGCAATGATGCGTCATAATGTAAATATGACGCATCATTGGTGTCCCAAGGAGGGTGCAATGAAAAGTGACGCATCGCTGTTTTCACGCAGCGATGCGTCACTTCTCATAAATGAGGCCCTTGATTTGGCTCAAGTCTGACATTGCAAACTGAGTTAAGTTTTGCAAGATATTAGGTCGGTCCATGTTCTTGTTTTCACTTGTGTATCCCCGGAGGGTCCTGTCAGCAAAGCTCAGCACTCTGGGGGTTGGATTCTAAGAAAAGTTCCAAAATAACTACTGGGTGCTGTAGTAGAACAATCTCTTACCTATTATAAATACAACTTCTGCACCTGGGCTATTGTGGAAATGAGTATGCTTTATAAACGTTCATTGCAGAACAATACAACTATACTATCGCCTCAAAAGGGAAACCTGGGATAGAGAAAGGAGGAGCATCACAGAAGTGACGCACTAGAACTCTATCAAATTATATGAAAGTTTACAAATTAATGCAGCTACAATTAAGTGGTGCATATATAAGCCAGACAGGGACAAGGCATCGTAAATGATCTATAGGTATTTACCATTGTAGCTGCAAGGAACGGCTATTACATTAAAAGTATAAATGGCTTTTGGTAAATGGTGACTTCTGGTAACTGCACAAGGCAGCTAGTTTGTATCATAAATGAGGCTAGTTGAGTAAATGGATGCCAGGACTTGAAAGTCATCTCCAAAGAGTTATCCGTCAACATTCAAGGGGCCTCATTTATGAGGCCGCGCGTCACTTTTACGCCGCTGGTGCGTCACTTTTTGTGACGCACCAGTGGCGTAAAAAATTAGCCTTGTTGCGCCATATTTACAAAGTGACGCATCTAAGTGGATGCGTCACTTTATAAACCCCTGCGCCACATTATACCTGCTCCAGGTATAATCTATGCAAGAGGGGGCGTATTGACGCAAGAAAGGGTCGTAGAAGTGACGCAGTGAAATATATGAGATTTCGCTGCGCCACTTCTAGGACACAAATGCGTCAATTTCTTACGCCTGCCTCACAGCAGGCGTAAGACTGACGCAAGCCCTTTCACATGGGGCTTGCCCCATGTGAAAGGATACATTGCTGGAGTTGCGTCACTTTTTTGACACACTCCAGCAATGCGTCACTTTTGCACCGTACAAATACGTCAGAAATACTGACTATCTGTGACTTCTTGCGCAATGATGCGTCATACTGTAAATATGACGCATCATTGGTGTTGCAAGGAGGGCGCAGTGAAAAGTGACGCATCACTGTTTTCACGCAGCGATGCGTCACTTTTCATAAATGAGGCCCAAGGTTTCTAACAGAACAACATTGCAAATATACGAGACGCCAGCAGTTCTAGAAATACTCAATCTGTATAAACAAAGTCAAATTGTTAAAATGTAAAACCCCGTAGTGTTACACTTCACACCAGAGTTCTCAAGACCCAAGGCGGATGGAAAGGACTCTGAAGGAATGTATGTCACATACCCTCTGTGTAGTCCCAGCCCCAGGAGCTAAGGAAAACATATTCACGTTCACTTCTAGTTGTTATCTCAAAGATCATTAAAGTTTAAATTCTCCAAGAGGAAATGGGCCAAGCTGTTTAAAAAAATTTAGATATCGCACTTTTCATGTCAACGATATGCCTACTGTAACCCCAACGGCGTATAATGACACCAGTATTGCCTTCACTATATTTGTACTGTACATAAAAAAAATTCTAATAAAATCTTTTGAAATAAAAAAAAAACAAAAAAAACAAAAAACAAAAAAACACACGTTTGGATGCTGTATTTCCTTCAAGATATCAACCGATTGCAGGTACCGCTTTCTTACCAAAAGTGATAGAAAGATTATTGAGTCCCAGATAGCTAATCCCACAAAATCACGTGGGATGTTGGATGACATGCCCTTTGGTGTCAGGCCAAGGCAAGGAACTTGAGGGGACAGTGTCGTGTTTTGGCAGCTCCTGAGTTAGCGTTTAGCACAGCTACACGGTCTTTTCTGTTAACTTGACCAAAACGAACGGGGGCCATTTTGAATCCCTCTGACTTCCGTTTCCTATGAACACGCTGCCTCGTGGTCAGTGTGCCCTTTCGTCCTTTCTCGATACCCATGGTCACTATTCTGCTCGGCAACAGGCTATTTTTAGTACTGGTCAAGCGCACATGCGCACTATGCATCAACTGGTCACTCTTTAGGAATGTTCACACTAACTGACCAGTGCCGTTAAACTCCTCCCACGTGCTGGCTGTGTTCCAAAAATGACCTTATATGTACCTAAAATGTGTAACTTGTAACCGCCTATCTTTTTATTGCTATTAAACTATATAAAAGAGGTCGCGCACCGATGTTCGGTGTGCTACTTCTTACATTGCCGAAGGGTGCTGTAGGAATGTACCACCACCCCATGGGGTCTTAATAAACTTGTCTTTTACCTTTTCCAGTGTCCGTGCCAACTTCTATACTAAGGCGTTCGAGAGTTTAGCAGAGTATGTAGGCCTGATTTGAACCCGACACCACAATTGGCGACCACGAAGGGACTCATCGGTGACTCGGATGCCCGAAGGAGAGGTCGTGACGAAGGTCAGGAAACTCGCCATGGACGCGTACGCTGCCACTGAGTGACCCGAGTCTTGGCACCCACGGTGTGTTTTCCCTTCCTTCCGATCTGACCTCCCAGGTGGCGCCGGTCCTCGACTGAGATTCTGATCTTGGATTGTCGTGATGTGCCGTTTTGGCTGATTTGACCACAGAACTTGGCAGTTGGACTTTGGACGGTTGAAAATATTTGGTAAGCTTTTGAGCGGTGAGGTAGTCTACTGACACTTACTGTGGCTTTTTGAAACTTTGAATTTGAATTTGAATTTGTTAGCTAACGTTTTGAATCTTTGAATTTGAATTTGAATATGTGAAGTGCACCTCACATAGGCAGGCATGTAGGGATATTTCTCTGATTTATTTGATTTGAACGGTACACCGCGTTAGGTGACATTTTTGTAGTATCACATTTTCGTGGTACTTTTTGGAACATGCCTGTTTTTAGCACACTCCGTAGGATGTGCTGTTCTGAAAATGGTACCAATTATCGATTAAGTGAAAAGCAGCCGGCTCCCCCAGAGGGGACTCCAAATCGTGAAATGTATGTCAAATTCGGTATTCCACCTATAATGTATAGTACATTATGGCATAAGTATACTAAGACTGATCGTGAATTACAGTGGCCGCTATATGGGTCGTTTGACCTTCGAAAGGTACAGTATGTAGAGCAGTGTTTGTTTCAGCGAAGGTCTAGACAAGATATGTTTGATTGTGTGCGTATGTGGGAGAAAGAGGTGCGTGAACGAGCGAAGCGTGAGGAAGCCTTGGCGGAGAAAGTGCAGCGGAAGGCTGCACATGACAAAGCTTTACAGCTACAGGAGAAGGAATTACAGGAAAAGAAAGTGAGGGAGAGACGAGAACGCAATTTACAGGTTAATGGTCAATTCCCTATCAGGCGTCCTTTTTATCCAGTCCTTACTAATGAAACAGATGATTTTTCATTACTAGATCGTTGTCCGCCTCCGTACGTCGTACCTACGGCTCCGAACGAGGACTCGGACGAGGATAGTGATCGAACACAGCGTACCAGGTTACATGCGGAACGAGCTGCGGAATTACGTTCATTTGCACGAAAACTAAATATTAATACTGTTACTGTTTCTGACGTTACTGAACAAATGGAACAGTGGCCTGATAAGGAACGACTGTATTTTTTAGATCATTTTGGAGATGAAGTTGTTGAGCGGTATAGAAAATATTCTCTCGAGTTAGAACCAAAGGAGATATCCAAGGATCGTGAGAATTTTCGTAAAGGTCTTTTTGTTCTTTCAGATGCGGACGACTTCTTCAAGCGTTTGATTGAACTGCGTAATGAGGCGACACGACTACGGGAGTTGGAAAAGTCGAAGAATTCGTCTACGTCCGGAGCGACGGGGATATCCAAAGAATGCCCTATCTTTGAAACAGATAAGATCGCTGCGATTAATGTTAGACCTATGCGAGAAGCTGCGCCTTTATATGTCCCTCATAAAGGGGATGGCACAGATGATGATAAAAGATCCAAAGACGCGAAAGGGTATTTTGTATATAATTGGGTTTATACGCCTTGGAATAGAGCAGATGTCATGGCGCTTAAGAATGCTTTACCTGATCCCCGTAAAAACCCTGCGGCTTTTTATGAAAATGTTGAAAGTGCAATTTCTTCATGTATCATGACGTTAGTTGATATTGATCTATTTTTCGGGTTGATATTGCCCCCTGATATGTGGAGAGCGATTCGTAGGTTTGATGACCTCACGACTCTCGGGGCCACTTGGAAAGATCTTGTTCAGGCTGATTTAGATAGAGAACCAGCATGTAAGCCGTGTCAATTAATATTAGACCTTCCAGGGGCCATACTAACAAAACTAAAGACTCTTGCTCCCGCTAAAAAGATTGATTGGACTATATTAGCCTCTTGTAAGCAGAAAGCGGATGAATCAGTTTCCGATTTTTTCTCTCGCTTCGAGGAAGCGTTCCATGATTACAGTGGTCAATTATTGACAGAAGATACTGGCAGGCATTTATTCGTTGATAAGTATGTGGCTAATCTCCTACCGGAGATTGCGAAACGATTGAAAGCGAGTGAAAGTTCATGGACCACAGCAACCCCTGCTTCTTTATTGACTATGGCTCAATATTATGAAAGACAGGAATTAGAGGCAAAAGAAAGTAGTGAAAAGAAAGCAAAGGATTTGAAGACGAAGGTAATGTTAGCCCAGGTTCAGGCTACGAGAGGAAATAACAGAGGAGGGCGAGGATCATACAGTAATGCTCCTCCCCCTCGTTCTGACATTTCTGTGAATCAATGTGCATACTGCAAACAGTTTGGGCATTGGATTGCAGACTGTCCGGTGTTTCAAGAGCAGCGTAATTTGAAGGGGACGAGGAAGTGGAAGGTCTAGGAATTATTATGGAGGGTCAAGAGGAGGTTATGGCACGAATGATCGAGGAGGCTATGGTACGAATGATCGTGGAGGATATGGAGCAAGGGGTCGTGGTCAGTCTGATTATAATACGTTTGATAACCGCAATCAATATCAGATAAATGAGGGTGGTCTTGCTGAACCACGGGATGAGCATTATGCATAGGATTGCGTAGGATGGGGTGTGGAATCGGTTGAGGTACCAGTTGATCAAAGGGGTCCATACATAGAAGCACATGTTCTGGGTTCCACTGATCAATTTCTGGTCGATACAGGAGCTACTCGTAGCGCTTTGTCCAAATACTTGGTTCCAAGGGCTCCCCTGTCTGGCGAGGTAATTACAGCAATAGGGTTCGATGGAACACCTACTTCTAGCCCATTGTCTCAACCAGTTGCATTTCATGTTGATAAATTTGCTGCCCCATGTCCCTTTTTGTTGTCTCCAAATACACCAGATAATATTATTGGACTCGATATGTTAAAACACTTTCGAGCTACTATTCGCTGTGCCCCAGAAGGAGTGCGAGTTGTGTTGAATGAGAATTACCCAGACTTTGAGCGAGTGTGTTTTCTCCATGAATCTGAAGTATTGGCCTCCTTACCAAACACGTTGTGGGCCACTTCTGACACGGATGTGGGGCAGATGTTAATCCCTCCAGTACGTATTACTGTAAAGGAGGGAGTATCTCTACCACGTGTCCCACAATATAAGATTTCCAGAGAAGGAGAACTTGCTTTGATGCACATTGTGAACGATTTGATTTTGGCAGGAGTAGTTGAGGAAGTCCCCTACAATGTTTGCAATAGCCCAATTTTACCGATTCTTAAAAGAGATACAGATGCTAAGGTTTACCGTTTCATTATTGATTTGAGGGAAATAAACAAGATAGTAGTGCCTCAGTACCCGGTGGTGTCTGACATCACCACGTTGCTTACGTTGGTTCCATCGACGGCAACTACTTTTACAGTTATCGATTTGAAGAATGCCTTCTTTTCGATCCCTGTACATCCTGACAGTCGATATCTATTCGGCTTTACATTAAATAATAAATCGTACAGATTCTGTCGAATTCCTCAAGGCTATACTGAAAGTCCTAGCATTTATAGTCAGGCATTAAAAAGACAGCTTGATTCCTTTGACTTACAAGAGGGAGTGGTTCTCATTCAATATGTAGACGATATCTTACTTGCTGCAGACACGCCAGAACAATGTGAGAAGAGTACCTTTTCTTTGCTTTCCTTCCTGGCCAAACATAATCATAAAGTTTCGAAGAAAAAGCTACAATATTGTAGACCAAAGGTGACCTACCTCGGTCATCTTTTGTCTAAGGAGGGCCGTGCATTGACACCAGATCGAATTCAAGCAATCCTAGATACTCCAGTCCCTCGCACTCAGAAGGATGTTCGCTCGCACTCAGAAGGATGTTCGCGCCTTTATAGGTTTGACGTCTTTTTGTAGGCAATGGATATTGGGTTTTTCACATATCGTTAAACCATTGTTGGCATTGTTGTCTAAAGATACACCGATTCCCATTGAATGGACGGATGAATGTCAGAATGCTTTTGAGCAATTGAGACAAGCTCTTTGTTCTGCACCAGTGTTGGGTACACCTGATTACACGAAGATCTTTACATTATATGTACACGAGAAGGATGGGTGCGCATTGTCAATGTTAGTGCAGACACACGGAGACAAACAGAGGCCTTGTGCATACTTCTCGGCGGTACTCGACCCTGTGGCTCGAGGATTGCCTGGATGTTTTCGAGCAGTTGCAGCAACAGCAGTTGCGATACGACAAAGTGAGGGAATAGTTTTGTCACACAAATTGTTGGTGCTAGTTCCCCATGCGGTAGATGCGTTACTGAATCAAACAAAAACGCAGCATCTAACCAGTGCCCGTTTGACAGGATATGAGCTAACATTGTTGGCGCCGCACATCACACTAAAGCGATGTGCGACACTAAATCCTGCTACTTTACTGCCGGATCCTGTTGCTGAGACCCAGAAGGAAGAACAACATGATTGTGTTTTTCTGACTGAGGAACAGACAAAGGGTCGTATCGATTTACAGGATACGCCATTTCCAGATGTAGATGGGGAACTGTGGGTTGATGGATCGTGTGTGAGGTTACCAGATGGTACGACTTCCGCAGCTTATGCGATCACGACACTTAAGACCGTGGTAGAAGCAGCACGAATACCCCAGAAATCGGCTCAAGCAGCTGAATTGATAGCCTTAACGAAAGCATGTGAGTTAAGTGCTGAGCTATGTGTGAACATTTACACGGATAGTCGTTACGCTTTTGGAGTAGTGCATGATTTTGGCCTACTTTGGAAGGAACGAGGATTCCTGACTTCACACGGAGTACACATCATGCATGGAGAGTTGGTACGCGATCTCCTGAATGCACTGTTATGCCCAAAGAAAGTTGCAATAGTCAAGTGTAGTGCACACAAAAAGGTGACGGACAAAATAGGGCAAGGCAATGCTTTCGCAGACCGCATTGCGAGAGAGACCGCTATGCTGCAAAATAATTTCCCCATGTATGTGGTGAAGTCACAAGCTGAGCGGTGGCATGATGCTAGAGAAGAAATACTAGATATACAGAAGTCAGCATCTGAGGCAGAACGTATGAAATGGGCCACTGAAGGAGTATTGGATGATGAGGGTTGCTGGCGTAGTAAAGATATGGAGAGATGGAAACTACCCATGGCCTATTTACAAACAATGGTGCAAATGACACACGGGCTGGCACACATTGGAGCTCTCGCAATTACTAAATTGCTTACACGAGTTTGGGAAAATGCTGACATTGCTAGCACGGCTAAGAGAGTAGTGCAGACCTGTCTGATATGTTTGCAGCACAATCCTGGACAAGGGACTCATACTCCTAAAGGAGGGTTTGTTCCACCTACTGCACCATTCGAAGTACTACAAATGGATTACATCCAGCTGGAACGCTGTAATAATCTCAAGTATGTCCTAGTAGTGGTGTGTGCCTTCAGCAAATGGATTGAGGCTTACCCTACGAAAGACAATACAGCATTGACAACAGCTAAGGTGTTACTCAAGGAGTACTTCCCGCGCTACGGTGTTTGTAAACTTATGTGGAGTGATAATGGCCCTCATTTCATTGGAAAAGTAGTGGAATACGTCCTGAAAGGATTGGGAATCAAGCAACGATTCCATGCTGTCTTTCATCCGCAATCAGCAGGGTTAGTAGAACGATACAATGCAACTCTGAAGCTGAAGCTAGCAAAGATAGTGGCATCTACATCTCTGAAATGGCCGGACGCTTTGCCTCTGGCATTACTGTCCATTCGGTCAGTGCCACATTCTCGATCTGGCCTCACACCCTACGAAGTGGTGTTTGGAAGGCCTATGAATATTTTGGGAGTTCCAAAACCTCGTTTGATACATGATATGCCTTGTATAATGATGAACGATTATCTGGCACGATTAACAAATGATTTGCTTTCTATCCATCAACAGGTTCGAGAGGCGCTCCCTGATAACTCCACTGGTGAGGCTCACGATCTCCGCCCCGGGGACCACGTGATGGTCAAAGTATTTGAACGATCCAGCAGTTTGGAACCGAGATGGCATGGCCCTGAGCAAGTGCTGCTGGCTACGCGAACTGCTGTGAGAGTCACTAACAAGAAGCGGTGGATACATTCAACGCACTGCCGACGTGTCTCTCCGGATCTGGTGAGCCCTGTGGTGCTATCCGACTACAGAAAGATTTTGGATACAGAAAAGAGCCCAGCTGTCACGCCTGATGAATTGGAGGGAGCCTTCCCGGACCACGTTGTTTCTGATAAAGTGAAGTACAATCTACGCCCCAGGAAATAAGATTCCTTTTGTGTTTTTGAAACTGGTTGGTAACCGCTCTGAGGTTTGTGAAACGGAAGCCGGGAATATCAAGGGGGGGGGATCAGTTCTGCCCAGTGTAGCGACACCCGTCTTGAATCCCGGAGAACAAATCAACGGCAGCCTCGGTTCAGAACCATCGTTTTTATTTTATTTTTTCCCGCTTAGTGTTGTTTTCTTGAAGAGTATTGCTTTGTGAACTATGGCATCTCCTTCGACACGAAGAGGGAGAATTCTTGGTGTTGTTTTGTTTGTCTTGACCGTAGTGGTGATCGCAGTATTAGCTTGGACTATAGAACTGTTGTTTCCTGCACGAGAACATTTGCTGCCCACCACTCCAAGTCCATCTGAACATTTTCATTTCACTCTGCCTTTTCACGAAGAAAGACATAGGCAGACTTATTTGAATAACAGCTTTATTAAGATTTTGCATCATACTCATAACATGACCAACACGTCCAATTGTTGGGTATGTGGAATGTTGCCCGGACATCAGAAGAAGGGAGGAACACCACTCATTCCTCTCCCGTTTTCTCATAATGGTTCTTGTCATGCTTGGTGCACTCTTCTTTTTACTCTGCGATGGCCAACGAAAGGTGGACTACTTTTTCGGTTGAATAAAATATGTTATAACGACAAAGACGGCTATCCACACGCTGAAGGAACTAAGTTTGAATGGGAAGAGTACCGTCCGGACAATGTTTCTACACCTCGTGTATATACGAATCAAAGACTTATAAATGTGACGAGCTCGCATATGATAACAGTCATTGATACAAAAGCAGATTTGTGTATTAGAAATAAAGGTACAATCCCTGTAGGCCGCAGTGAATGTAATATTACACTTACCTTTGATACACCAATTGGAATTGCATTTGTAGCTTCACATAACACGTATTTCATTTGTGGAAATAAGGGATACCATCGTCTACCATTGGGATGGTTGGGAACGTGTTATATAGCTTTTGTATTACCACCTGTATTTATTGCTCCTCCCATGTACCACAATGATTACGTTCTGTACCATGATTTCATACTAAACAGGGTCAAACGAACAGTAGATCTTGATGAAATAGACCAGACTGATACCACTTTACAACAATATGTAGATTTCAATTTGGGGTTATTCTCATTCGTAGGAGCTGCACTGAATAGCAGGAAGATAAGGCGGCTTACGCGTGTGGTGGAAGCAGTCGCTAACGAAACTGCCTCCGCTTTAGGGAATATTACTGAGGAATTACAAATTACCAGAATTGTGGCGCTCCAGAATCGAATGGTTCTAGATGTGATACTAGCTGATAGAGGTGGAGCATGCCGCGTCATCGGAAGTAGTTGTTGCGTGTACGTACCAGATAACTCACCTTCTGTATATGATTCGATTACAAAATTACATAAGATAGCTGCTGAGATCCACCCAGAAAATGGAACATGGACCTTTTCGGGTTGGTTCTGGACCCTGCTTAGTACTTGGGGTTGGAAATTATTAACGATTCTCTGTGTTTTTATTGGAGTACTATTTTTCCTTTGTCTATGTATTCAATGTGGCCCTACATTATGTTCTGTATGTATCACAGCCTGTATTCCGTCCAAACGAGCTATTGATAAGCAAGAGAAACTGATCAATGATGAAGTATTGAAAATAATGGCTATTAACATTGAGGATGAACATTCTGACTACGTCCACTATGAGGTAGCTTTTGCTAAACGCTAAAAGGGCCGTCTGTCGTGTTTTGGCAGCTCCTGAGTTAGCGTTTAGCACAGCTACACGGTCTTTTCTGTTAACTTGACCAAAACGAACGGGGCCATTTTGAATCCCTCTGACTTCCGTTTCCTATGAACACGCTGCCTCGTGGTCAGTGTGCCCTTTCGTCCTTTCTCGATACCCATGGTCACTATTCTGCTCGGCAACAGGCTATTTTTAGTACTGGTCAAGCGCACATGCGCACTATGCATCAACTGGTCACTCTTTAGGAATGTTCACACTAACTGACCAGTGCCGTTAAACTCCTCCCACGTGCTGGCTGTGTTCCAAAAATGACCTTATATGTACCTAAAATGTGTAACTTGTAACCGCCTATCTTTTTATTGCTATTAAACTATATAAAAGAGGTCGCGCACCGATGTTCGGTGTGCTACTTCTTACATTGCCGAAGGGTGCTGTAGGAATGTACCACCACCCCATGGGGTCTTAATAAACTTGTCTTTTACCTTTTCCAGTGTCCGTGCCAACTTCTATACTAAGGCGTTCGAGAGTTTAGCAGAGTATGTAGGCCTGATTTGAACCCGAACCCGACACCACAACAGGTGTTGGATGGGACAGATCCAGGTAAAACAGCTCTAATTTCTACTATACTATAGACCCTATGTTATTGCCTGAACCCCAAAAATTGTGGCCATTGCCAATAATAATGATTGACCCTCAATCGCCGTCTTTTGGGCGATTCTGAAGCTTCAGGTGAAGTGTGCTGACCAGCTGGCCCCTCTGGTAGAGATGACATGTGGATCCTTCAGTGCTTAATTTGTAAAGGAATGAGTTCCGGTGCCGAAAGCTTTGCTCAGAAGCCCATTCTGGTGCATTTAAAGTTCAGCGAACCAAATACCAAAGCTGTGTAGTTTTCAAATAATCTCAGCCTCTTTATTGCACTTATAAGCACTTCCTCCCATTTATCTCACAATTGAGGGTTCCTGATGGGTTTCCCTTCTTTCTCTTCGTTCAGCTTTCCACTTTGTGTGTTTTCCCTCTCTTGCCATCGGTAAATGTGCTATGCCGAAATAAGTGCTAGTCCCCAAAAATAATTGCTGATGGCCCAACTAGCTCAAATTTAGTACTGCTCTGTGTTTACCACTTTGGGGTACCCTTGCACATCCTATTGGTCTGTAATGGATTGTGATTTCACATTTACATAGAAGAGAAGAAGGTATTTATACCTTTCAGTGGAGTGGTGTGGCTCACTGGTTAGAGGCGGCAGACCCGTAAGCAGAGAACAGCCCGGGACCAGGGTTCAATTCCCGACGCGGCAGGGTCGTGGACCAGGGTCAAAACGGACTCGATAATTCTCGCCTCGGTGCCTACTCTAACCAGGGAACACACTCGGCAACTCTGGGCATTAAGCTTGCCTCATCTCTACAACGGCCCCCACTGATGCCGGGGATGCCTTGTTTCACCTTGGAGATACCCAGAAAGGGACCATCTCACAGGGAAAACCAGGAAGGGTTCCCCAGCGGTCTTCAGCGCCAGGATACTCCTTGGAGTCGCAGTGCGCTTTACAAGTACACCTACAATTACATAATGACCAGGATTCTAGAAAGACAAATGATGTCTTCAATTCATTGAAACACCCGATGGCAAGGAACTGGTTAACACTAAATAAGAATGCAACTATATTGCTTCTGATTAGTTCAAGGCATGTACTGTCTAAATTAAAATCTTCACGTGAAATGGTGAAGGTAGGTGATTTTTGCATCGCCATGACGCAAAAACGTAGAACCCTGGGTGTCCTGTTCGTGTGTTTGGTGTTTGGTCTAATGCACTAAGGGCCATACACACAAATTTTTGAGAATCGCTATTTGAGAATCGCAAAACGCTATGTACGTAGGATTTGCAATAAATTTTGCGAATCCTACATATTCCTTAATTGCGAATCACAAATTGTGATTCGCAATTAAGGAGTACCTCCCCATTCATTCCTATGGGCCTAGAGGTCCATAGGAATGAATGGGAAGACATTCTCAATTTGCGATTCCCAATTAGAGAATCGCAAATTGAGAATGCAATTTCAAGTGTGCCAGGGTGTCAAAAGGACACCCTGTTGCACCCCTGAAATGAGCATGGGTGCACATGTGGCATACATACATGCCCTAAGGGCATGTGTGTGTGCCACATGCCACTTGCAATGTGCATTTTTAAAAGAAATCGCAAATTACCACCAACCTGTAGTTGGTGGTAATTTGTGATTCCTTATGCCATATTCGCACACCTTGGGTGCTCCTTATATATAATTTAAGAAATTGCATTTTGTGATTCCTTAAATGCAAAAGCAAAATAGGGAATCGCAAAATGTGCGATTCCTTATTATGCGAGGGGTACTTTTGTATCATACATATGGCACTGCTGTTTTGCGATCGCAAAAGCCAAACTTCTGCGAATTTTGGCGTTTGTCATCGCAAAATTGCCTTCATACATATGGCCCTAAGTGGCCTAGAATAAGTCCAGACATAGGACCTGTCTGTAAGAAACTGTATTATTATTTGTGTGTTTGACTGCCCACCTCAATGAATGATCACACCCCTGGTCAGGATGAACCAGTAAAGTCACTAACTCAACCTGAGCTCATCATCCTGTTAGCTATAGCACCGAGGAGGCAGGTTTAACATAGGGCAATGTGTAAAGTATTTATGCAGTACCAAAACAGTAATACAATTCAAATGCAAAACAATAAAAATCCAAAAACAAATTGGAAAATTGAGTAACATTTAATAAACAAATAAATAAATAGTTACACCAAAATTACAAAAATCCATCAAGGGGGACTGGACATACACATTTTTAATGTTTAAAGTTTAACTACCCCCAAGAAGCACATGGTGGTCATGGTCGACCTGGACCTAGGCGCAGTTTGAAGACTTCACTGCGAGAGCATGGGTCAGGTACACCAACCAGGTTCATCTTGCTCAAAGATTTTACCTTCTGACTTAGTCCTTTAAGTCCCAATCCAACACAAGAATGCACTTTTAAGGCAACCCAGGGCGTTAGAGGAGGCACTTAAAGACTCACAGCGGGTCACACACAGACCAACATCAGAGTCCGGCCAAGGTGCAGATGCCACTGGTCAAATGGACAGTTGCAGGAAAGGCCTCTTGTAGCTTGTTTTATCCCTGTATCCTGAACAGGAGATGTGCCTTATGACCTGTGAAGTCCACTTTTTTGTCCTGACGACAAGAGGGAGTAAGTTCAGTCCTTCAGAGCTCCTCTCAGGTCACAGACAGCAGGTCCAGCCCTCTTCTTTTCTTTCTCAGGTCCAGCAGTGTTCTGAAGTGGATGCCTAGAGGTGTCACATACATGATTGGCATTAGCTAGTGGGTGGGTGTGATTTCTGAACCCGCCCTAATCATTGGAGAGTAAGATAACTAGACGCCTGGACAATTCTTGTGTGTCCACTGTCTGGTTGCTGAAGAATCCAGCTTTTGTTCTGTCTCTTGGCTTATTATGGGTACAGTGGCTGCCTCTAATTGGATTTAGTGTTAGATGAGGTAGGGCACTAGGACTGCCATTTTGGTATAGTAAGTAAATGTTCATTTTAGTTCAGACTGTATTTTGATTTTGAGTGTACAGGTTGTTGCATTCACACAGTAAATACCTATTGCATCTTAAGTACCAGTCATTTAATCACTTTAACCCACCCCACAACAACTTACTTTGAGGAATTCTTTGTGTTTTAATTTATTAGTGCAACCTTTATTGATTTTGTCGTCATTTTATGACAACTAGTACTTCTTCATATTATCCCCTTATTGTAGTTGTAGCTCAACCAGCCTCACAGTGGCTTTTTAATGGCAGATGTACACAATGCAATGCTGCAGTACGTAACACAACATGAATCAACATAATGCAATGCAGTACAAACACCTAACACACCACAAGCCTAACAAACGACATCACAAAACATTACACATCATAGAAGAACATAACACAGCATAGAATAACATGGAATTGCATAACGTAGCATAGAATAAAATAGCATATCATGAAAAATAACATAACGCATAAGACAACATAGGGACAGATCTACAAGAAACTAACGCAGCGCGGTGCTGCAAGTCATTTTGCTGCACCGCTCTGCACTAGTTTTGAAGCACAGGGATGCGACATGTTTACAACAATATGTCGCATCTCTGTGCTTCCCCCTGCGCTGGCGCACAAACTGCTGCCATCTGCCGGCGCAGGCACCCCAATGCACCATGGTGCAAGGATGCCTGCGTCGTGGGAAGATTGTTTTTGTGCAGGAAGGGGCACCTTCCCGCACAAAAACAATCAATTGAGGTGATTTCCTCTTTCAATGTGTGCTGTAAAATGCAGCACGCATTGAAAGAGGAAATAAACGAGGAGAAATAAAAACATTTCTCCTCGTTGTTCCTCGCTATATCCCCCCTAGGGTGGCGTAGCATTCTGACGCATTTCCAGATTTACGATTTCTCATAAATCCGGAAATGCATCAGTGGACATGGGTATTGCGTGGGAACACCCACAGCAACACCCATGCCAGGCCCTTAACACGCAAAGTGTTGCGTGAACAGGGGCGATATTTACAAGCACAAGTTAAGTCACGCAGGGTGACTTTACCTGTTCTTGTAAATATCACTTAGCAGGCTGTGCCACCGGTGCGTCACGCAACGTGATGCACCGGCGGCGCAAGGAGCTTGTAAATCTGCCCCATAAAGTACAGCAACATAACAAGTAGCATAACATAACTAGAGAGGATTTGGCATAATTACTAGGGCAGCCGACTTTGAAGCTGGGGAACCTAGTTCGAGTCTGGCAGAGGACCAAACATCTTGTGATTCTGGGCAAATCACTTAATCTCCCCTTGCATACCAAGAAATGAATGCGTTAGTCTGTAATGCAACTGGTTTTCATGTAAAGCACTCTGATACCTGCGGGTCAAGTTAACACTATATAAAACTAAAAACAAAAAAACTGCAGATCACGAGGGCAAAGGCTGTAAAACAGGAAAATGTCCTAAGCATCCAGCGAAAGAATTTGAAAGTTCTGTATGATAGCATCTTCAGTCTGCAGCTGGCTCCATCATACCCATACTAGGATGAGTATTGGCACAGTAAAATGATAGGGCAGACTGAAGCCAGAATAGTTCCCGATTTGTAGAAGTTGAGTGGTTTTATCCTTGGTAAGTATTTCCTTTCATATCCCGGCTCTACCTTTGGCTCAGTGCCCTGGGATGACTCACAACTCTTCAATGCTGCTTTGGGATTGATCTTTTTATTTCGCAAAGACACTTTCTTGATTAAGAAGGATATGACTGGGCTCAGCAGAACCCATAACAGAACTTAGACCTTCTTCTCGGCCACTGTTTTGTCGCTGTCTCTGTGACAAATTCTTGCGAGGCGCTTAACCTTAGAAATGGGCTCGTTAAGTCAAGTCCAATGTGTAAAAGAAAACCATTAAATAATGCAAAACATGCGTTTCCTCTATACACATTGAAATGACACATGGTTACAACTTAACCAACCCTTAGAGGTCGAATGATAAAGTGACTTGCGCCAAAAAAAGAAACATTTACAGCTAGATTCATCATTAACCAGTTTTGCGAGTCCTTAATAGCGATTGATAAGGAATCGCTATTAAGGACTTGCAAAACGGAATTCATGTAGGAATTGCAAAAAATATTGCGATTCCTACATCTTCCTTATTTGCGATTAGCAAATTGCTAATCGCAAATAAGGATGCGATTTCAAGGGTGCCAGGGGTGTCCAAAGGACACCCTGTAGCACCCCTGAAAAGCAAATGTAGCCAGATGTTGCGCACACACATGTCCAAAGCAGGTGGGGCGAAATTCGCGGCCCTTGCACCTGTCTTCTGGAACTCCCTCCCTATGACACTCAGATCCTCAACCTCCTATTTGGAGTTCCGGAAGAACCTGAAAACCTTCCTTTTTTCCAGAGCTTTTGCTGCCTAGCCTGTCTTTTTTGTTGTTGCTGCTGGTCGTAGTCCTTAAAGCGCCATGAAACCGCTGGGTATAAGCGCGCTCAATAAATGTTTTTAAATTCAAAATTCATGTGTGTGTGTAACATACCACTCAGAAAAATGCACTAAAGTGCATTTTTCTGAGTTTTCGTTATTTACCACGAAGTCTGACTTCGTGGTAAATAGCGCCCAGAAATTGCGAATTCGCAAATTGAAAATGGTTGATGAATTGCATTTAAGGAATCTCACATAGAGATTCCTTAAATGCTATTCCTCGCAAATATGCGATTTCGCAATTAGCGATTTTTGCATTTGGGATGATGAATCCCAAATGCAAAAATTGCACTCGCAAAGGGCCAGATTCTCAGAATCTGGCCCTTTGCGAGGCGAATTTTCTTTGATGAATCTAGCTGTTAGCAACAATCTACGAATAAAACCAGGAGAATATAAGCCCTGTTGCATATTATGTTATGCAAATTTGTAAGAGCGGCTAATCGCCCGTGAGGATATCCAGGCGCTGAATCAGCGCATTGATCAGCTCATCTGTCTCAAGCACTTTAATTATACTTAAAACACTTGGATAAAACACAAGATAAAAGGAGCCGCCTATCCAAACAGATCAGTTTTCATTAAAACATATCATTCCTACAACTTACTTGCACATTATGTTTTTCAGACTTACTGCTTTCGAGATACATTTTTTTACCCTAATGCAGACAAATTAGGTAAAAGTAATTGTAAAGCATACATCAAATTCAGGCAAGACGAAGTTGTCCAAAATGTTGTTTTGTAATTCAGCGTGAGTGCATGTTAAGTGCTAAAGATAATAGCAGTAATAATATTATGTGCTTCATATATTTCGACAGCCCCCAAGGAAATCACTAGTTTCACAATTTTGGTAATTCGAATTTTTGCTCAGAATAAGTATCATACATATGCTCACAAAGAATGTGATGAACCTGGTTTGTGATAGCACTGGGTTTAAGGTTGACAGCCTGCCCTTTCCAGTCAAACCATGCGGTGTTTTATTTTTTTGGAAGGTCAATGTGATGTCATCACTTCTTGTTAGTGCCAAAGGGTTGGGCCAAAATGGGAGTTGCAGAGGGGGTTCAAGCAGACCTTCGCTCCAGAGCTCAAATCTGGACATGCTTTGATGTGCCCCTGTGTTCCCTGATTCTATGTTCATGCTTCAGGTCAGTTTCTGAATAAAAGGGTATATTCACTTACTATTCTTGTAGTCGTGTTTCACCAGCTATCTTACAGTGGTGATGAAGCAATAATTGTGCAGATCTGCGAGACTGCTTTAGCCTCTACCCCATTCTATCTGACCTCAGGAAGGTACTGATGGGAAGTCAACAGTGTGTGAGCATTAACTATTAATGCATTTGTCACTCAACTGCGAATTAGTCAACCACAATGCTAACTTCCAAGCAGACATCGTGAACAGGTATGGGCACAGGCCAGTGCGTGTGATGTCATCTCAACAAGTACCTCCCAAACAATGTTACTGTTACATATCTGAATGTCCTCAGGAGGGTGAGTGCCCTGCTTTAGGACATATATATCTTATGTGTGGACAGATAGTCTATTGCCAAATGTGTATACCCAGCAAGAAAAGGAAGTCTGGCAAACCTCAATTCACCAGCTCTCTTGGCAAGAAAAATCGAATCCAGGTCTACTCAAAAGACAAAACAGACAAAACACTAAGCCATGCGACAGGAAGCAGAAGGAAGTTCATCCGGCAGGTCCCTTTCATTTTTAGTGACTTAGTGGCTCTTGTCTTGGAAATTCTTATTAAGGCTATGTAGGAATATACCCTCAAGCTTCTAGGACTGAGCAGAGCTGACTTAGGCCAGCAATCACCGAGGTGTAGCGACCTACAGTTAATTAATAGAACTCACAAACTCTACAGCCTGGAATAGCTGAAGGTATTTTAACACATAGATGGAGAACTGGCCAGACTAAAAGATGGAATCTTGCTTCAAGAAACCATGATCATTCTGAAGATATTGAGGAGAACTGTCATTGACTTGTCTCATGAAGAATGTAGAAGAATAGAGAAACCAAAAAATATGTTCATGCCAAAGGTTTGGAAGAAGTATTCCATACTTGTCACATCTGTCACAACTTGAACGAGAGTATCGGTACCAAGCCATGTCAAGTGTCTCAATTTCTTCAATGATCTGATTTGAAGTTGCAATCAACTTATTGATACCGTGCAAAATGGGCAAAGTTTACTGGTCGCTATCAATAAATACTCTAGATTTCCTGTGCCATTCGGTGCTGCAGCTGAAGCAGATATACCTGCTTTGGAGAAGATCGTCTCCACATAGGGAATCCTCAGATTGGCAAATCTGACAATTGTGCACCTTCAATGGGCGAGAATTCCATATTCATGCTAAATAAATGGCTACTGGGTTCATAAAAAGCAACACCCCTCTGGCCACAAGCCAGTCGCACAGTAGAACAATTCACGTCCACTCTCAAAAAAATGATACTGATCGCTCAGCTCGCTCATAAATCCCTCTCTCTTGCACTATCCTAAATCCTGTGAGACTACAGAGACATCATCAGAACACCACCGGCAAATCTCTGGCTGAGCTGATGGTTGGAAGTAAGTTGAGAATCCGTCTGACTACATGACCTTTTGCAACAAACATTGAATGATGATTATCCTATTATAATGGCGGGGGACTTTAATACTCTGTTGGTTCATGAATTAGACTAATCAACCACTAGGTCAACAGTTAATGCTATAAAAATGCGAGCCTTTATACAAAATATGATGACGAATCTAGGACTAATAGTCCCCTGGAGGATAAGAGTTGGTAGAAAGAAAGAATTTACATGTCAAAAAAAAATATGGTCATGCTTCCCATATAGATTATTATCTTATTGACTCAAGATTATGTAATAAGGTTAAAGCAGTTTTTCATCACCCTGCCCATTTATCTGACCATTCAGCAGTTTGTTTAGAGATAGCTATAGAACAAAAGGGGCCTGAATTAGAGGGACAATGGACAGGTCCTTATTTGGAGAATTGAAAATGCAAAAAAAACTGAAACAAGATACACTAGACTACTTTGAACTAAATGCTGGTTCCACTTCATTACGGGTTATATGGGATGCATACAAAGCCTATATCAAAGGGAAAATAATTAGTTATGCCACGCATAGGAAGAAAGAAAATGACCAAAAAATTGAAATGATAGAGAAGAAAATAACCTCTTGGCAAAAAGATCTCTATGTAGCGCAAGACTCAGTAGCAGCAAATGAGATCCAGGCACAAATTGATGAGGGGAAGGAAGAACTTGAGTAGCATCTGGAAGGTATAGTTAAGAAAAAGTGGTTTGCTAGTAAGCTGGCGCAATTTTGAGTACGGAGAGGGATGTGGTAGGTTGTAGGGATGGAAAACTAGGGAAGACCTAGCTAGGAATACAATAAAGGAGATAATTTTGGAGGGGTCAGATGCCAGCTGCACTGATGATATTGACATTGGGGCTGCTTTTACAGACTTCTTCAAAAATGTATTCAAGGAAGAGATCTCATTGTTGCATGAACAGTTAATTACGTGGCTTTCAGGTGACCCTCTTCCAAAACTTTCATCAGATAAGAAATCTCTGCTCAATAACCCCATTACACCTGAAGAGGTATCCCTAGCAATTAGAAACTTGAAGAATGGGAAAGCACCTGGACCTGATGGGATTCCTAGTGAATTCTATAAAGTCATAGTAGAGGAACTTACTCATTCATTAACCGCATTATTTAACTCTGTCTACATAAATAAGGAATACATTCCAGAATCCTGGAATGCGGCCTCAATAACCCTTATATTACAACCCAAAAGAATCCTAAAAATTGTGAGTCCTATTGCCCAAGATCTTTGCTTAATAATGATTATACAATATTCACGAGTATATTGGCAAAAAGGCTAGATAAAGTAGTGGGAGATCTAATAGGAATTTCGCAAAATGGGTTCATGAAAAACAGACAGTTAATTGATCTTACACATGAGCTTGTATGTGCTATAGATGTGGCCTCAGAATAAAATCTTCCCTTAGCTATCTTGACTGTCAATACCGCTAAGGCATTTGACAGGGTTAGCTGGCCCTTACTCCACACTGTCTTAATCCATAATGGGCCTGGAAAAAACTCAGTAAAAAAATTGACGGGGCTAGCTTTACTTGACTTTTTGCTATACTGCTGGGCTTTCCAGTTAAAAAAACATTAGAGCACTTTTAACTAAACGCGTCCAGCTAGTTCAACCTTGTTTAGGAGCATTAGTTAGTGATTTAGCAGAACAAGGTAACTACTTCTTGTTTAAATACGGGCACCCTAAATTCTTCAAAACAAATTGTCTGAAGGTCCTGAACGCGGCATGTAGACTCTGATTCAGTTCAGGAGAATATTGAAGTTACCATACTTTAGTCAAACGGCTCCTATTTGGAAATCGCCAGGACTCCTTCATGTCTACAAGACTCTTTATCTACACCACTAATGGATGCTGAAATTGAAAAATGGGGCCAACTAATGGATGAGCAGAATCAAATCTCGTGGGACTATTTGTCAAAAAAACCCATCAATTTATTGTCTAGATTGAAATACTTACAATTAACAAGTTGGGCCCAAAGTCAATCATATGTAGGAGCCTTGAATGAGTGGGAAATAACTTTGTACGGCAACCCTGTACAGAAAAAAGAGACTGCTAAATGGTACTGGATGTCAGTCCAAGAGGAAGACTCCTATATGATGCCACTGGAGGAAAAGTGGAAAGCGGCCCTTCCAGACGCCGATTTAACAACTCTGTGGCAAGTATCTATGAACACACTATGCTTGTTTGTCAAATACGCACCTTTAAGGAAGAACCATTTATTTACCTTGCACATGGTCTATTGGTCCCCAAATAAGCTGTCCAGAATAGGAGGAGAAATAAGATGCTGTTCGAAATGCGGGCTCCAGAAAGCAGATAATGTGCACATGTTCTGGCAATGTCCTAGTGTGAATGCCTATTGGCTAGAAGTGGGTAAGATATTAACAGACATATTGAAAAAGAACATAGAGGTAAGCCTATCTTTGATTATTTTGGGGATTCTAGACGACTATAGTTTTACTGGGAAGAACAAGAAATCATTTGAGCAACTGGTATTAATTCTGATTATCGTTGCTGGCAGTGAAATTTGTATTAATTGGATTTCTAGTTGTTCACCGTCCTGTGCAGCTTGGTTAAAGACCGCTAGACGATTTGGTAGGTTAGACTGTATAAATGCTTCTGAGAAGAGAGCCATTATATGGGAACCTCTTATTAATCATGATTCAAATTAAGATAGGCAATATAGGATTAACACGGTCCAAGGATTAAGACATCCTAATCCAAGGGGAGGTATGTGAGGGAATCCTCAACACCTAGAGATAAAGGTTGAAAGTAGGTGTGTCAGGGCAAGAGAACCTCCGGCAGGTATCGTTTGTATATTTATATTCTCTAAACCCAGTATGCACCGTAACAAACACCTTCTTGGATTGTCTCATATGAGGACCAAAAAAAAAAATTCTTTTTTTTTTTTTTAAATGACTGCTTCATCCGTTCACTTTAGGATTTAGATGTTAGATCATCATGAGAAGGAGAAGATGAAATCATAAGCAGATCAGAAGAGGAGAGCAGTCTCATCTCGTCTACCCATTTGTTACCCTATCCTGGTGAAAAGACAATCTTCCCTGATCCCTACATATTAATTAATAGCAATTGGTCCATAATGTATGCTTTCCATGATGGAATATAATTCCATAAGAACTCTTTGTTTTTCAAAGCATCCAAAGAAATGCCATGCAGAAGGTCTACGGAGAGTGAAAGCACTTATACAAAAGAGCCACCAGATGAGAATTCTACTGTAAATTACATCTCAACAGATGAATCAATATAAGAACCATTGTTACCCTTCAGCATGTCTATGAAGCCTATTGCACTGTGTCCTTGACACAGCATCAACATGTTCTTCTTCCTGCCCATGTATTCAGTTGTAATGCTCTCAGGTCAGCGCCAGAGGGTGGATCCAAAACATAAGTCAGAAAGTCGGGTCTGGCCGAAAAACTAAAGACTGTACGGTTCACCTAGGAGATCATCACTGGATATATACCACTCTACTTTGGAGCTCCCTATTTCTCTATTCACGTTTTGAGGTAGTGTCTGAATAAAGGTTATATATTCATTTTCTCTGTGCCTTTATATCAGCATCTACCTTACAGGTAAGATGTCCTTTTCAGCAAATACCCCTAGAAAAAGCAGCGTTTTCAGCATAAATACAGCTCTTAAAATTGGAGTACTAGTTGTGATACATGGTAAAAAGGGGAAACATGCGGCCAGTGTCACGGGTCACCATGTTCCAAACAAATAGGAGAGTTCTCTGAATATCCAGGAGATTATGAGGCATAGAACGTTGTAGGACCTTTCACACCATGATTTGATTGGAGAAATCTGCAAGGGGTGGAAGGTTAGGAAAGGTATGTGTCTGGGTAAGGTGGTTGCCCGTTCATTTTGAAAGTAAAACTTGGTGTCCAGTTCATCAGGGATTGTGGCTCTAGTTCACGTCCTAAAATAACTCATCTAGGTAGCTGTACTGTTGAGCAATGAAGTCTTTTGTTTCCAAAAGTGACTATATGTTGTGTAGTTTTTTACAGATGCAGTGGCTCATGAATTCTTCCTTCCACAGCCAATCGATTGAGTCTAAATAAGTTGGCTAGTAACACAAGTCATTAAGAGCACGGAGAGATAGCAGTTTCAAATGCTCATAATTATATAGATTTCCTAAAAAAAATATAGCTATGCTATCTAGATCCTGTTTACAAGTTGTGCAGAACGGTACAGAGCAGATGATAAATGTCTGCGTTTAACCCCAAAGAGTCAGTAATCCCTTGTGGAATAGCAGCCGGACAACCCAGGTCCACAAAAACTGCTGTCTAACGTGTAGCTACAGGAACTTAATGAAAATATTCCATCTGGAGCAGGTAATTGTGACCACCAGAATCTCCACATGGAATTCTGCATTATTTGTAATTGGTTATTGGTCCTTATTGTAAACTACTTTGGGCCTGATCTCAAGTTTGGTGCATGGCTACTCTGTCACAAATGGGACGGATGAGTAGTATGCTGCAGCATCTCCTCTCTATGATGTTTTGTCCACTCTGTATGCTTCCATTCTTGTATCCTCTTGCCTACGTCATTAGTAGAATGTGGTTATGTCATAGTACTACCCTTGTAGAGAGTTGTTGCTACTTGAGGCTGGTGTCAGTTGATGAAGTGGCCTTGGTTGTTGGATGGGATCTTCTACTTGGATTAAACCTGCTTTTAACAACCTATCTGCATCCAGCGTCTTATCAACAATGCTACACAATGTTCCTTCTGCCTTATTACAAGTGCTGTAGGATATGATGCACTTGTAATAAGGTGGATGGAATATCCATCACCATGTGACGGAGTCACTCATTCGCCAAACTCTAAATAAGGTCCTATGTCTGTTGTTAGAATACTACTGTGATAAATTTACCCAAAAGCACTCTGCACCAACATCTGGGTGGCTTTCAGAACACAATTAAATAAATCAATACACATTCTAGGACACAGTCGAAAGATACATTCAATCTCTGGGTGGAGCGTGTAGCCCATATTCATACTCCAGAAGAAATGTGAACATAAAACACCTTGTTGGAATTCCATAAATACAATTAACATAAATAAGCACATTCAATGCTGCCTCACATGCCAAAATAAAATAAAACATGTAAAGAAAATGTAGAATGAAGTCCATGGAAGCTTAAAATAGTTGCACACTTTCTAGAAATGTAAGCTGGATAGTGTGAAGGGACCCCCTCCAGCACCTTCTTCTTACCTGATAAACGTGACCACAGCTCCCATCCTCCATCCTTTACATACCACGATCGAGGGCACCTGAAAGAAAAGAAGTATAATTTGTTAGAGGGAATTGGTGTCGGAAGTGGGAACAGCGGAAATGAAGGCTATGGTGACCAAGATGGCAGAATGACACCAATGGTTGGAGAAAGTAATGGACCGCTTCCTTACAACAGTCACACAGGATCAGGAAAGTTTCCAAAATGCTATAACAAGTCAAACGGGAAACTTGATAAGGTGGCACATTCACGAGATGAAGCTATCGAGAGACTGGCTGACGTGTTGGGACAACAACGGGTCACATTGTCCTCCCCTCGGTGGTGTTACAAAGTATGTAGATGATGAAGACCCTGTTTTTTTTCAACAATTTTGAACGCTTACCCCAAGCGGCAGAATGGTCTGCTAAGAGGTGGGGCCATTACCATTACTTTTGACCACTGCTCACTGGAGATTTGCAGACAGTCTGTCAGGCCACCAATCCTCGAGGGACTGCCCCCTTTGCTTATATTAAGAAAAGTGTCCTGGAGATGTTAGGGGTAGAAAGTGAGACCTACCGGGTCAGGCTGACACGTATGAAGGAAGGCATCCATGAAACCCCCAGAGCCTTATATTATTGGGTGAGAGATATGATATATAGATGGCTTACCCCAGAGATGGCACCTAAGGAGGAGATAATGGAAAAAAAAGTATTTTGAACAATTCCTTGCTTCCTTAAACCACACAATACAGAAATGGATACGACAGCATAGTAATGTAACCCTAGAGACATCAGCAGAGATTGCTAGTGCTAGGCATACCCAAGAGCCCTATAAAGGATGGGAAGACACTGGGTGGAAAGGGAAGAGTACTTGCATATTGAGGCCTGCAATACTGGGTGGCTCATGTAAACCAGAGGTAGTTCCCTTAATACCTGGACCCAGTCCCAGACCTATACACCCTGGGCCCCAGTGTTATAAATGTGGGGACATGGGACACATCAATCAATCAATCAGGTTTTTTGTAAAGCATGACTTCTCACCCACTAAGGTCTCAAGGTACATTGCTAGGCTATGTCCACAAAAGGAAGAGTCAATGGGGATTGGAGTAGCAAGATCCTCATATTATACCATCTCTGGAACCAATCCCTTCTACCATTGTCTGATGTCCCTGCACTTCTAGACACTGGATGTCACCAAAGTGTGATTGGACCCTAGATCATCCCCGGAACTAACTGGGGCATTAAACATATAGTGTATCCAAGAGGACAAGAAGAAGCATCCCGTTGCTAAGATTTCTGAACCTCTCATTGTGAGTACTGATTACCCAAACCTACAAGACCTGGTTCCGGAAACCTGGAAAGATTGAGAATCTTGATGGGAGACTGCCCCATTCGCCCAAATAGGAGATGAGGGGTGGCCTGTTCCAAAGGAAACGAAAAGTAGAAAACAAAGGAAAGCAATCAAACAGAAGATATCAAGGGTGATGGCAGCCTATTGGTAAAACTATATCTGCAAATCCAATAGATGTTTCCGGGTAGCCCAAAGGGAAGAACCTCAGTATTGAGAACCTTGGAATGGGGCTAAGGAAGAAGAGGATCCTCATGCTGTAGGTCCCTAGTTTTTCACACAACAAGGGTTATTATATGGCAGGGGATTGGGTACCCAGCCTAAGCAATTACTTCCCACCTCCTTTAGAGATAAGGTATTAATGTTGGCCCATGGTCATCGACTAGGAGGACATTTTGGTTAACCTGAAAGACAGAGAAAGCAGTCCTGGAGCGTTTTTATTGGACTGGTATTTTCATCCATATAAAGAAATACTGGAGGGAATGCCCAGTTTGTCATAAGCAGGGGATGGAAATGATTGGCCCATTGATACCCTCTAAGAGTGGGTACTGATATTATGCTGGTATTAGTGGATTATACCACGTTATCTTGAGGCCATTCCCCTACACCACCTCACCACAAGCTATGATTGAGCACTTCTCAAGAGTAGGCTTCCTCCTTGAAATATTGACAGACCAGGGGACCTCCAAATTAATTAAACAGATTTGTGCGCAACTGGGGATTTAATAGATTCGTACAGTTGCCTACCATCCCCAAACGGATGGTCTGGTAGGACAATATAATGCAACATTAGCCTCTTTGCTATCAGATGTCAAGAACAGAGCAGAATAGGGGTCTCACCCTTCAAATTGGTGTTTGGCCACAAACACTTTTTTAGATATAGCTAAAGAGTCCTGGGAACAGGAAAAAGATGAATCTAAAACCCCTGCTGAAATATGTAACAGGATTAAAGATACATTTAAACCAGATTCAAGAAATACCTAGACAAAACCTTGAACAGGCCCAACAGGCACAAAAAGACCAATACTATAAATGTGCTAAGCTTCGAGAATTTGAGGTAGGAAATCTAGTATTGTTACTGTTACCCTCTTTTGACAACAAAATGTGCCTGTGGCAAGGGCCCTTTTAGGGTTTGAGAGTGAGTTACTCCAGTCACGTACAAAATAGAGTTGAACAAAGAAAAAAGAGAATCACAGATCTATCATATGAATATATTGAAGAAATGGAAAGGCCCACGACAAGCCCTCTTTGGGTCCACTCTTGAAGAGCCCGATCTACTCATGACCTGTATTGGTCCTGAGTTAGAAGGGAAATAACAACAAGAGTTGCCTGAACAGTTAAAGTCATATAAAAAGGGTATCTTCTACCACCCCCATCATATGATTTGTAACTCGATTAATATCAAGCCTGGGGAGAAAGTACAATTAAAACCCTATACGATACCTGAGGCCCGTAGACAAGCCATTGAGGATGAGGTACAATCAGTGCTGAAAATGGAATTATTGAGCCATCCATAAGCGAAGGAAACTGTCCTATTGTCCTAGTCATAAAACCAGATGGCTCAATACGTTTTTGTATTGACTTGAGGGAGGTGAATAAATTCGGCACCTACCCCATTCCCAGAGTTGATGAAATGATTGAAAAATTAGGAGACTCCCAGTACATAACCACCTTAGGCCTCTGTAATGGCTATTGCCATGTCCCTCTTAATCCCAAAGACAAAGAAAAAAACGCATTCTCCACTCCGGGGGTGGGAGGTTATACCAATTCACTGTCCACCCTTTTGGACTGCATGGGGCCCCGGCGACCTTCCAGCAAATCATGAATACCCTTTTTAAAATCACACCAGCCTATGCTGTGGATTATATCGATGATATTGTTATCTACAGTTCCACTTGGGAAACCCACATCCAGCAGTTAGGAAATGTCCTTCAAACATTAGGCTCTCAAGGCCTCAAGGTGAACCCAGGAAAAAGCCATTTGGCAGCCAGTATCTGGGTTACTTGTTGGGGAAGGATTGATACAACCCCAGGTAGAGAAGATCACAGCTATTCAGAAAGTACTTTTTCCTAAGACAAAAAGAGATCTCAGGGCCTTCCTTGGACTGATAAGCTATTACAGATGATTTATACTGCACTTTTCCCAGTTAGCTGCCCCTTTGACTAATCTTTTGAAGAAAGGCAAAGAAGCCAACGTGAGGTTACGCCATCCCTCACAGACTATATTAGATGCCTTCTGATAGTTAAAATATGCTTTCAAATTTGAACCTATTCTCCGTAGCCCTGATTTTTCACAGCCATTTATACTACAAATGGATGCCTCCGCGATAGATCTAAGTGCAGTTTTGACCCAAAAAGGCAAAGAGAGAATTGAGAAACCCATTTTGTATATCAGTTGAAAATTGTTTCTCCGGTAGCAGAATTATGCAACGACAGAAAAAAAAAGCTTTAGCCATTAAATAGGCTATAGAAGCCCTTTGCTATTATCTTGAAGGACAAGAATTTACCTTGTACACTGACCATGCCCCTCTTGAGTGGATGGCTCATAATAAAAACAATAAGCCACACATTCTATGCTGGTTTTTGGCGCTACAGCACTTCTATTTCAAAACCAAACATCATAAGGGTAAAGAGTAGGTATATGCTGACTCTTGGTCCCAATATCCAGTTGATCCATTTCTTCCAAAGAAGAAAGTAGGGGTGGAGGTATGTGAAGGGACCCCCTCCAACACCCTCTCCTTACCTGATAAACATGATCGCAGCTATTTTCCTCCATTCTCCGCATACCAAGATCAAGGGCACCTGAAAGAAAAGAAGGACAACTTCTTAGACGGAAGACCGCAGTCAGGGATCATTCCTCAGACATTGACCACAGACTTCTACCTTCAGGAAGAGGAGGCGGTCCATGCAATTTAAAAGGGAGACGGATTGGCTTGTCGTGGAAAAATGGGCTTTGGCGTTCCCTTCTGAAACACTGCACACAAACGCTGACGGAGAGCAGGGGAAGCCGCACCATGGCCAAGAGAAGGAGGAGAGTGGCCCGGACACCCAAGAGGAGGATGAGACAGAGAGGTCCAGTGCCAACCAAGAAATGGAAGAGACTGTGGAGAACTGGTCGCATGAGTGGTGGACGCCACCATAAAGGACACAGCAGCTTGCAAGAACTTTGGAGAGTTGTGGCTACTACAGGGAGTGAGCGGAGGCTAAAACTGGCTTGCCAGGGGAGAGCAGGAAAGGAGCCAGAGGTACTCAAGAAAGAGAGAGTTTTGTGCTGATTTGGGCATCTCCCTACCCTTATGCCTTACAGACAAATATATATTTTTTGGGTGATGGTGACTGAGGAAGGGGGATCATTACTCTCTGCACTCATCTCTTTTGGATTATGACCGTTTGCGCATCTCACGACAAGGGAAGGGTGAAGAGAGAGACTCGGTCACGGGTTTTTGGTGACAGTAGAATTAGGATCCAGAAACACACTACTTTCTTCTTTCTCCATACTTCTTTTTTTGAGTGTGCTGGCGGCGGCAGCTATCTCTGTGGCCCTGTGAAAGATCATCACTACACCTGTCAAGTGTTAAAAAAAAGACCCCACAACTGGATCCCAGGACTCTTCTACATGTACCAGAAATTGTCATTTTCAAGTTTCTTTTTTTGTGCTCTTGGTCAATAAACAGACACGATTCGTAAATTAACAAAGCCTTCGAAGCCATATTTGGTCCTTCTCTCCCACATATAATTTTTCATGCTTTTACAGTTTGCTGAAATAGATTTTACACTTTAATTTTGGTGTGTGCAATACAATAATCTTTTCTTGCGTGTTGACCTCCATGCGCATATTTGATAGGCAGATGAAATGATCATGCCTCTTGCTAATAGTTGGTAAATAAAAAAATCACAAGAATAACATTTTTGATTCTAGCAATTGTCAAGTATTCAAGGAGGTTGGGAAACACCGGCCAGGGCGTTTGAACACATTGTAAAAGTGTATTTCTAATCAATAGACTTGACTTTCATTTGAGAAAACTGTAAATGGACATTGTTGTGTCTGCTCGTAGGCTGTTTTAGCTGCCTGGGTAATCCTGTCTTTTGAACCTTGCTCATGTCACATTGCACAGCTCTTAGTAGATCAAGGCGAGATTGGCTGCAGCAGGTTGTGCTTGTACTATTTACATGTGTCTGCTTCCCAATATCCTGACACCTGCTCTGTGGTCCTTGAAGCCAATTAGTAAGGTATCTCTATTCCGGGTCTGAATATTTTGAGGCATTGGCCCTCGCTGAGTGGGACGCCTAAACAAGTCCTTTGTTTGAAGTTATGAACTGCTGGTAGAGCAGCCTGCAGAAGAGTTAAAGAAGGGTGGTGTAAATGTGTCAATGACCCTGCTGCAGTAAGGTCTCTACCAGCCTCGTTATGAGATGCAAGGAGTGGTATTTTGGGACAACTACGAGTTTTGTCAATGTCTGAGGGCCAGGAATGATCAGGTCTGCAAACTTCCTGGCACCGGCGGAAGCCTTGTGCCTAGAGGTCTAGGAGCTACCTGCAGCCACTACACCAGCCCGCTACCTTCCAGTAGGTATACTGCTGCTTGGGGGAGCAGCAGAAGCTCCCAATTGTTGCTAATGCCTCTCAATTTTGCCCCTGCCGGCTTTAAACGTCATTTTGGGTTAGGTGACTGTAAAATAATTGTACCGTGTTTTCTTCTTGCATCTAAGTTCATATTTCAGTGGAAAAAATGGCAGATTTTGATTATGTTCCTGTATGTTTTTTAGCTTGTCTTGGCCTGTAAATACCTGCCAGCCTGTTAAATATTGGTCGCGTAGCAACTTTACTCCCATTCAATGCCTCTAGTTCAGGCCATTGTTGTCTTAAAGATGGCAGGTAAATCGTCTCAGCATAAAGCCATTTTTGTCTTCATGAAACAGAGATGAATAACGCATGTCAGATGGTTTGCCAGTGCCTCCTCAAGTACTTTTGTTCCTATGTTAATTAAGGAAATGAGTCCCTCTTCAGCCTTAAAATGTAGCCCAAATATCCTAAGCAGAAGAATAAATGCTGCCCAAAGTGTTGCTGGTGACTTGACTGAGCCCTTGTTGGCTTGGAAAAATGTCTCAGTCTTCTCACTGAGGAGGATGCCAAAAGCATTGTCAGTGGGTCACGTGGCATTTGGTCTCCGCATGCCCCCATTTCAGTATGTCTTAGTATGAGCTCCATGAAAGAATGATCAGCGTCTGTATGGGTCAATGCAAACACCATAGGCACAAAACAATGGGGTAATCCAAAATTAACCCGAAGGACCTGGGTAACCTATGATACAGACAAATAAGTGGTCCGATCAGAAGAAGCATCAAGAGGCATAGGAGAACGAAGTGAATATATCAAAAGATCTCCTATCATTACATGGTAAAGAAGAAAAACAGTATTGTAGATTCAATCCACAGTTAAGAGGTTAGGGAAGCCGATAAGATTTCAAAAACAGAAGATTACGACACATACACCTAATTGCATTTCTGAAAGTTTAGTTACATATAAGGCAGTCTCAAACAACATTCTTATTTACACATTATATCGAAAACTCTTAGATCCACAAATTGATAATCCATTTGATATATTCAGTTCTCCTATGACTCTTGTTGCTTTGTCCGATCGAACCATTGTTTGTCTGTATCAGAATATATGAAAATGGCATACAGAGATGTTCATGTTGAAAGAATGACTTGGAGTCCATTAATCCATAAAAAGAAGGTGTAGTCACATGAGGTAACGTGGTGCTTCTGCCATGTGTCACACAGATCTAGGAAAGTAATAAAGTTATAAAGCAGACTAATTCCAGTATGCATTAAGTAGGGTGTTCATATTTAGGGGAAGGTTCCTTGCCCACTAAAATCTACTCCTATAAAAAGCAAGTATTGTGGGGCTTGTAAGAGAATGGAGATACGCATCCCAGACAAGAGACATAAATTGGTATTTAGACATATACATTTATGCACATCAGTGTACCACTACTCCAATGATCCGGAGATCATTAGCTATCTGCCCTGTTGGTTGCATTATGTTTGGCGAAACAAAAGTTTTTTCTTCAAATGAATAGCAACTACTCTAGACCCTCTAGTGAGTCTGAGTTGCAGAACAACTATGAAGAATGCATCTAGCCAAGAAGTGACAGTATGATCCCAGGAGGCGAGTTTCTTACTGGAATAAAATGTTATCAGAACTATGCATTGTCACTTTCAGGACCACCTTTCTCTTTTTTTTCAATCCTGATGTAACGTAACTAGTGCTATGTAAAGCGCTCTGATACCCGATTCGGTTTGGGTCTAGTTCGCGCTATATAAAACTCTGCAAAAAAAAAAAATCCAATGTGTATGTTTTTTTGTTATAAACAAACAACATTGCAATAAGGTGAAATAAGTGTCTAAAATATCACAACAAATTGACAACATAACATCGGGCCATTCACAAAAAAATGAAGTTACATGTGAATAAACCTACATGTTTAAGATTACTCTTATACTTTTGAGTAACTTTACTACTTTTTGCTATTCATCATTTACAAGTATGAAGTTATTCGAAAATGTAGGCGTACATGTCCCCACTCCCTGATTACAGGAAGTGGAGACTAATATATGAATGTAAAGTTATTACTATGGACTTTTAACCTGTGGGCAGAGGTCTCTGTCATCAGGGCAGAGATCTCCCCATATAAAAGTATAGGGGAAAATCTAAAAGTTTACTAAACTTAAAAACAAATGACTAAACATATTTCACTGTTAAATATGAATGTAATCTAATTTAATATATGCATTTTTTATGTAGAATAAAACAAACAAATGCAACAGCATTATTGGCGTAATGTTTTATTAAATATTGATTTATTATTAATATTTCAAGTTAAATAAAAATGATGTTTCTTAAGATTTGAATATAAAAAAGGCTACCTAAAGTATAAAATGTATATTTATTTATTAGATGGTCAAAATTATCAAAAGGTATTATAGAAATAAATAAATATAATTATTTAACAAAAATAATTTACATAAATATTACCATTTTAAAAAGGTTATTAGCATATTTTATAGTAAGCTAATATTTAAGTGCTATCAATTTTATAATATATATGTATATAATATATTTGCATTCCCCAAAATATCTAATACTGATGAGAGAAGTGAAAGCAATGTGAGATTCAGTACAGCCTTTAGCAATAAGTCGAATGTGATCAGGGATATTCTTGATAAGAAGTGGCAGATTTTACAGGGGGCAGACTATCTGAAAGGAGTACTATATGAACACCCCATGATCAAATACAGGAAGGGTGTGAGTTTGACGAATAGACTCAACACTAGTAGCGTCCAAAAAGACGGTACCATTTGGTTGTCGAACGGGAGAAAAGGCTACTTTGTTTGCAACAAATGTAAAGCCTGCAGGAATAGCAAGAATGTTAACATGTTTCCTTCATCCCTTATAAATGAAGACCACTACATTGACAAATACTTAAAGTGTACCATGCATTTTGGAGTATATATACTAAAATGCCCCTGTAACAAATGGTATGTTGGAAGTACTATCCACCCGGGACAGGAAAAGGATTCTGGAACACTTGAGGGCCATCAGACATCAGGACAAACACTACCCAGTAGCCAGATATTTTATTTTATTGCTCAACGTGATGTAGGCCTTCTGAGTTTCTTTGTCTTTGGTATAATCAATCCCACAGACCTAGGGGGAGATAGGGAATTAACACTAAGAAAACAAGAATCTAAATATATTTATGAGCTGAACACTAAGATTCCGGCTGGTCTCCATAACAATGAGGAGATGAATGTTCATTTGATTGAATCAGCAGGAATCTGTTATCACCATGCTTCAGGCATTCTAATCTACTATGAATGTTGATGTGTTTTTTTTATCTCAGACTGCATGTTGACTTTAATGTTTTAACTTCCACATGAATTAACTGTATTCTATTATTTTCTTCTTCTCGTCCTTTGCCTCCCTCTGTTATCGTTCTCACCTTTTTCAGCACGTCTTCACTATGTTTATCTTTCAAAGGGCTAGCTATCCGTGCTGGAGAGTTCTGATGCTTCGCCCTTTATTGGGATTTGAAGTAGGTTACTGGTACATACACAGAGCTTCCTTCGCTGGAGTATCTGGACTGTTTTTGGCCTGATGTTTCTGTATCTGATTACTTGCGTTACCATTTAATGCCACACTATTTTCATGCAGGAACATGACAAATTTACTATAACTATGTTATATTATTCTTTTGTGTTATTATCTCTTCTATGCACTGAGTGGGCACATATCTCTTCGGTTGATCTATTTATCCAGGTTATTCACATGGCTATCTCTTCATGCTCTGCCTGCCTCTATGGCTTATGACAGCCACTTTGCATTGGTGGAAATGTATTGGTCAGCCAGAGGTGGTAGTGAGCAATTATAAACAATCCCCTGAACATACTATGAGGTGGCCCACAGGGTTCTATATAAAATATAGTAGTCAGCATAAGTTGTTGATACTCTGCTATAGGCAATGTCGGATATCCACCTTCAATATTTTATTACATCACAACGCATTTACCACCCACTTGGGCATTACCCTAGTAACACATTATTTGAATATTCAATCAATCAATCAGGGAGTTTTAAAGCGTGCTACTGACCCGCGAGGGTCTCAAGGCGCTGGGAGGTGGGGGGCAGCCAAAAAGCCAGGTCTTGATGCTCTTCCTGAAGGTGTGCAGGGTAGGGGAGAGTCTGATGTTGACTGGGAGCTCGTTCTAGGTCTTGGCTGCGATTTAGGAGAAGGCTCTTCCACATGCTCTGGTTCTGCAGATGCGTGGGGTCTCTTCTTGATGGAGAGACAGTGGAGGTCTTGCAGGTGTTGGGTCATGTGCTTGTGTCGTGGAGTGCCAAGGACGAGTCTAGCTGCGGTGTTCTGGATGGTCTGAGTTTGTGTAACAGGGATTTGTTCATTCCAGCGTAGAGGGAGTTTCTGTAGTCCAGTTTGCTAGTTATGAGCGCGTGGGTGACGGTCTTCCTGGCTTCGCGAGGGATCCACTTGAAGGTCTTGCGGAGGATGTAGAGGGAGTTGAAACAGGTGGAGGTGACGGCGTTGATCTGGCAAGTCCTGGTGAGGGAGGAGTCCAGAATGATGTGGAGGTTCTGGGTGTGGTCTTTCAGGGTGGGTGGGTTTGCGAGGGCAGAGGGCCACCAGGTGTTGTCCCAAGCAGTGTGGGAGGGTCCAAGGGCTAAGATCTCTGTCTTATCCGAGATGAGCTTTAGGCAGCTGTTGCTCATCCAGGCTGCAACGTCTTTCATTCCTTCCTGGAAGCCGAGTCTGCTGTCTTCGGGGTTCTTAGTGAGGGAGAGGATGAGCTGGATGTCGTCGGCGTAGGATACTATGCTGAGCCCATGCTGTCTGACGATGGCGGCGAGGTGGACCAGGTAGATGTTGAAGAGTCTATTGGTACTCTGGCACGCACATATGCTGCACCATTAGGAACAGAAGTTGATTTACTTTTCTTGTGGGCAATAACATTCTTGACAATAGCACACGACACACATACAACCAGTATTATTTACAGAGAATACTGACGTGCTCAGAGTACTTCGTGATTTGGGGACATTCATCCACACTCAATGCTGGTTTATTAGCAATATCATGGTAAGGCATAATCTAATATAAACCTCAAATTTCCAATATGGCTGCTATGTTTAAGCTAATGGTGGCAGTATACTTAACAGTAGCATGTCTATGCCGTTAGCACACACAGTGTATGAATGACAGGTTTCTGCTTGTGGTATGTACTATATGTTTTTATACACTGGTACAATTTGATCAAATGCAGATAATGTACTTCTCACTGCAATATTGTGAATTTTTCCATGTGACTTCATATATGTATTTTGTCAACCACTATGTTCCAATATGGCTACCACAATAACGTGGAATGAAAATACTGTATTGCTAGCCCATTTTCAATGTGTACGACTGTGTTGCTATCACTTGTATTATTTAACACACGATAGAAGACCAACAGAACTGAAGATGCTAATGGGGTTATATTTTTCAATAACTTTAGCAAAAAAGGAGGCTAACAGCATGCATATATTTACAATCAGAGTAGAATTTCAAAAGGCAACCAGAGGATACATTTTAAAATAAGGTTTGTGGAGCCAGATTGATTGGTGCATTGCAAATAAACTGCAGATGGTATTATAAAATACTATGGATCATTGGAATGTGGAGGTAAAACAAAGTAAGTAGTTGTAAAAAATTTATTTTATTTAAACCAACGGTTTGTTAAGCTCTAGTATAACATTAAAAACACAAACATTTAGAACAATTACATTCTTACACCCTTCTTTATTAGTGCTAATAAAAATCTACCCAATACATAAATTACATCCAAATATTCAATTCTAAAAACAAGTCTTATTGCATCAGCTCTTGCAAGAATTCCATATTTCATGAAGACAGGTTTTAGAAAATAATGTATTAAAGATAAAAAGTATACACACTTTATTAAAATGTGCACAGAGGAGCAGCACATCATTAGTCCACAGTTACAGACCCCCTCCAAAACCCATTGCCCCATTTCCCCAGCATATTTGGAATAAACTGGGTTCAGCCGCACAACCAGTAGCGGCTCCTGGAGGAAGTACTGCGGGGCGGTGGGGCGGGGGGTAGTAAACTCCGGCATACGGCCGATCGGAGTTAGGTAAAGAAATAAATAAATAAAACGAATTAAATTGTGGTGCTGCAAAGCATTTAGCATACCTAATGTGGAGAGGAGTTCTCTGGTCGCGCTATCAGTCATTCCCTCTGGTTCAGAGGGAAGGATTTCAAAATGTTAGCGACACCCACTAGAAGATGGCTTTGTGTCTAGGGGGCATATTACCAAGCAATAGCGATAATTATCGCTATTGCTTGGTTAGAGACAAAATTTTACCGCTGAGCTGCGGCGATTTTTATCGGCCGCAATGCATGAATATCGCGGAAAAGTCAGCGATATTCATGCATTACCGAGCTAATGCTCTTAGCCATGTTATCCACCTCCCATTGGATAACATGGCTAAGAACTGCTCAGGGCAGGTGTTAGCTTTTGGAGATATTCGCGCTTAGCGCGAATATCTCCAAAAGTTGGTAATAGGAGATAGCGATGTTAGCGACTGTTTCCAGTCGCTAACATCTTGGCACGCCCACTTTGCATGTCATTAGTGATAAATATCACTGACATGCAAAGTGGGGCCCAAGATGGTCGCTATCTCCTACTACCTGTCGCTAACTGGTGTTAGCGACAGCTAGGTAATAGGGAGATAATTTTATCTCCGCTTTCTTGGCTTTTAAAGCCAAAAAAGCGGAGATAAACCCCCTTGATAATATGCCCCTAGATCCTGAAGGGTAAAGTTTTTATACTAAAAGAAAAGAAAAATAGAGTAAATCAAACAGCTAAATGTACAGGTTCAGAGCACTCCCGATATCATAGGGCAATCAATGGCGAAAAAAGTACAGAATCTAAGCCAATGAAGCCAGTGGCCAAAATTTAACCAACCATCCCGAAGAGAGTGCTGGTAATGCTACAATAGGGGAAGCATCATCAACAGGCAATATCCATAATGCCCCAGTACATAAAACACATCTCAGTGAAGTACCTGCAATGCCCCAGTATTTTTACCACCTATAATACATACAGCTCTTGAGCAAACGTTTCAGAATATTATGCTGTAAAATCCATTATTGGACAATTATATTACTGTTCCTTCAAAAACTGAAATTTCAGTCAATTTATTTGAAAAACGTGTTGTAAAATGCAGCATTTGGTCCTGTTCAAATTTTTCTCTGGGAGGATACCTCCTTTCTAACCCTCCTGAAATAAATCAGGCTTGCTCACTTTGCTTACTTCGTCTGTATTTGCATCCCATCTTTTTGAAAGTTCACCAGCCACCATTGCTTAATGCTTAAGAGTATTAAGCTTAATTCTGAGGAGGGCGCTGACCAGGCTATAGACGTCACCATTCTATCCCTTTTTTAATATTGCCTTTTGTAATAGGCCCTTCACCCCATAAAGGTATAAAAGTACCTAGGGAGTACTATCATTGTAATCAGTGCAATACAATATATTAATGACACAGGAAGATTTGTCCAGAAAAAACTTGATTGGTTCATGCCATAAAGTCCTCTACCAATTTTCTGTTCTATGTCACTGTCTTGGTAATGGATGATTGTAATAACTAGGGGGCATATTATCAAGCACGGCATTAATATTATCGCCGCTTTAGCGGCAGAAAACTGCCGCTAAAGTGGCTATAATGGGCTTCATAATACGCCGTAGAGAATGTCCATAGAAGCCCATGTTCACACCAGAACATGGGCTTCTATGGGAATTTACAAGGGTGTTTTATCAAGCCCCTTATCGCCACTTTAGCGGCAGTTTTCTGCCGCTAAAGCGGCGATAATGTTAACGTGGTTTCTTGATAATATGTCCCCAGGTTTTTCAGGTTCTTGTTTTACCAGATCAAGAAAAAAGGAAATGTCTGTTGTATTCGGGGCAAAACATTCCGTAGGCATATTTCTTGTGTATCTAGCAGTCCACATATCAACATACATCTCTCCTCAAGGTCTTTCGGTATCAATGTGGCATTTACTGGTCCCTTACTATCAAACCATTTTGCTATGCCCCAACAGAAAGACGAATAAGATGCAGACTACATATGGCTCCTCATGTGTATTTCAGCATAGTTGTGGAGCCCGGATATACAATCTTATCATCTTCGCAGGATCACCATGCGCGACATCTAGGGTCATCATGCACTCTTAGTTACCCATTTACTCAAAACAATTCATCCTTTCACTAATCGCTCCTTGGATACTAAACTCCATATGGCTATCAACTAACACATAGAGCATTATTTCTATATACACTAACATTTGCATGGGTGGGGAACAGGTGATACACTCTCTACCACCCCCTCGCTATCCCAATCTCAACCCATAACACATCCTAGATCACCCAAAAACAATCAATGAAAATGCAACTAATACAATTGCAGTGCACTAAAAGCCAATTCCTCGTATGGTCCATCCCAATTTGAGAAGGCTTCTGAAGGGCTAGAACCTGGCAATCTCAACAGATGGGGCTACTTGGGAGGGCAGATTGAGAGGGTCTGGACCTGCCAGCCCCTCTAAAGTGTAATCCCATCCAATTAATTTAATCCCAAAGCATATTTTTCTACCTAATGCAAAAATCTAGCAACAGCTGGCTCTCACAGAGCCTCAGGCAGTTTGTTCGTTTCACAAAGTCCCTTCAGGGTTCACTAGAATTCTCCCTAGTGTCTCGAAAACATTGCCGTCATGAGTTGCTTCTTCGTCAGCCTATATGGGATTCAAATCAATGCTCTATTCTATTCCCTGGCCATGATATTCCAGTTGTTCTGTCCCCTTGCTGTTTCGGCCATCCCTTCATCAAATTCCAGGCTATTTCAGGGGACCAAAGTAGTGCACTCTGCCATCCTTGATCACTTTCAGTTTAGCAGAGAAGAGTAGCATGTGTTTTAACTTCAGCTTCTCCTCATATGCTTTCTGTTTCACCAACTCGAAAGACTTCCTCTGATGCTGGCCCTCTTGTGTTTCATCAGGGAATATCTTTATTGATACACCTTCATACTGCACAGAGAATAGAAACTCTATCTCAGAAATGCTTAAATTCAAGAATTGATGGTGCATTCGGCATTGGTCAGCTAGCGTCCTGCGTGCCATGTTGATTTTCAAAAAAGTGCTTAGATAGTCTATTATTTCTCGAGATTTAGAAAATCAATGTTTTCCCAAAAAGATTTGCAGGCCGCACCTCAGCCATCTCCAGAAAACGCAGGTTACCTCAGAGGGATCTGCCGTGAGCATCTTCGACTCGCCTAATTAGAACCCTTGTAGTCTTTTTAAGTTCAATCAGGAAGGAGTGTGTTTCAAGTACATAATTTGTAATTATTTGTACAGCCTCTTCTGTCACCTCTGTCTTATCTGCAGCCTTTCTAAGGTGTAATCCGAGATAGTTCACCTAGACAGATACCATGTCTTAATATATGTTTGAGTGCTAGGTAAGGTAAGGCCATGACCATCAAGAAGTCAGTTTATGACATTTTCGAGGCCTAGGAAAAAGGCATATGTACACCAGAGCCTCATATGCCCAGTTTAGCCTCATGTGTGTGGATATAGCCTCCCTCGACATAAATCCCGGCCAACTCTTACCTTACTTCATGAATGGACATGCTTTCACGGCTGTGATCCACAACTGGACCAGTGAGCCTGATGACTGAGTTAGATGGGAGAGCATAGAGCAATTATGCTCCTCCCCTCAGCTCTACTCACTCTTAGAACTCCACATCAGTGCAAGAAGTACTGTAAATGCCTCCTGCACCAGAGCGAAAGCAGAACAAGGAAGAAAATGTACCAGGGAAAGATGAATCTCCAAAGATAGGGATCTTTTCCCTCTGGTGCAGCTATGGCAAAACCAAAGCAAACGAAGACAACCTTCAAGGTGGTGTCTTGATGCTGCCAGAAATGGTCTTCATGGCAACCACCCTCCCCACCCCCCTCTTCACTTCAGGTAATGGGGCAGAGGAAGGGAAGGTTCGCACTCTATGTGTAATCCCTTACCTCCTTGTGCAAGCAGGAGGATGCTAAGGCAGGGTGGTGGGAGTTCCTTCACCATGAATGATCCTTAGCAACCTCATAAGGACCAAGACATAGAAATAATAGAAAGCAAATATGGGGCCTCATTTATGAAAAGTGACGCATCGCTGCGTGAAAACAGCGATGCGTCACTTTTCACTGCGCTCTCCCTGCGACATGATTGATGCGTCATATTTATAATATGACGCATCATGTCGCAAGGAGTTACAGATACGTCAGTATTTCTGACGTATCTGTAGGCGCAAAAGTCACGCATTGCTGGAGTGTGTCACAAAAGTGACGCAACTCCAGCAATGCTTCCTTTCACATGGGGAAAGCCCCATGTGAAAGGACTTACGTCATTCGTACGCATGCTGTGAGGCAGGCGCAAGATTTTGACGCAACAGCGTCCTAAAAGTGACGCAGTGAAATCTCATAGATTTCACTGCGTCACTATTGCGAGGCTTTTTGCTGGTGAACGCCCCCTCTGCATACATTATACCTGACGCAGGTATAATGTAGCGCAGGGGTTTACAAAGTGACGCATCTGCTTAGATGCGTCACTTTGTAAATAGTGCGCATCAGGAGGCATGTTTTACGCCGCCGATGCATCACAAAAAGTGACGCATCGGATGCCAAAACTCACGCAAGGCCTCATAAAGGGGGCCCATGGTTCTTTGAGAGCCTTTGTGTTGTTTCACCAGCTCTCCCACAGTAATTCTCAAACCAGTGGTCACAACCCTAACTGTTGTTACAGCTGCCACGAATGGCACTCAGATGGAAGCTGGTATTGCCAAGATTGGACTTGCTTTCTATTTGTAGGCACCCTTCCATATTCCTCTGCCAGCCACATTTTTCTGATGCCCACAGGCACAATATAAAGGGGAGGAAGACATGGAACACCTGGGAACCGATTCACAGAAGTAACTTAAGACAAAATCCTAAACTTACTACCATTTTGGTATTCACAGAAGGCACTTACTCATTTTGGTATTCACAGAAGGCACTTACTCATTGATGAGTAAGTGCCTTCTGTGAATACCAAAATGAGGAAGTTACTCAAAATGAGTAAATTAATCATTTTGGTATTCACAGAAGGCACTTACTCATCTATGAGTAAGTGCCTTCTGTGAAAACCAAAATAAGTAAGTGCCTTCTGTGAATACCAAAATGAATATGTGCCTTCAGTGAATACCAAGATGGTAGTAAGTTTAGGATTTTGTCTTGTTAGTTCTGTGAATCGGGCCCCAGGATCTTAGCTAGGTAGCACCTGCACTTTTAGAGCCATAAGCAATTCTTCAATCATATTGCATACACACGAAGCACCACATAGTTTCATAGAAGTATAAACCTTAAAACAGGAAGAATCACAATAAAGATATGCAGGCCTATTTATTGCACCAGGTGATATTTAATGCACTTGGACTGAAATGCAATATTTGAAACCCTTTGGGGCAGACAAGCGCTTTATAAATCCACATAATGTTAATAATAATAATTTAAAAGTGGGGTATGCAACCGTGACACACATTTTGGCTGGGTGTAGCCGCTGCTACAATCCCATACTTTGGAATTCGAGTCTTCCTTTATGTTCGTCATTTTCTCTTTACAGGACCATGGGGCTGTTCAGGAGCATCGGCGTGTATTATGGTTCAGCCACAGCCTTCGACATTACCAGACAGCATTATTTGCATTTTTTTCTGTTAGATGAAGTTTTCAGAATTCGATTACGATACAGGTCTAATAAAAAAAAAAAATCTTATTATACAATATGTCAAGGAAGAGCTCGCTGATGCATAGTTAAGCCTCTTCATAATGCAGCGTTACGTTTTTAATTTAGCAGTCTGAAATTGAATCAACAAGTCAAAATCAATAAGGAATTAAATATTAGCGAAATTTATTCGCGTCAAAATCGCTGCATAAATCACCGTCTGCACATATCCCTGTCTTCCCTGCAGCCTCGTGAGAGCACTTCAGATGAGGAGCAGCATGAACACAGCGCGGGCGGGTTTCACTGGAGCGAGAGTCCTGACTCAGCAAGAAGTGAGGGCCTGGTGCGGCTGCACCGCACGCTCTAGCTGACGTTAGGTATGAGGTACCGAGGAAGGCATCCGTACCCACAGAATGCCTTCAGGCCAGAGTTCTTCGCTGCCAGCCACGTCTTTGTGGCTGGCACGATGCCATGAACCTTTCAATTAGCATAAATCGTACTAGGTAAGTGGTGACTTTATGTTGCTTCTTTCTACGTCTACATGCCTTAAAAATGTAAAATGAGCCCTCAAACGTGTTAGTAATTTAAATCTTGATATTAAAATTGAGGCATCTGAAACCTCAGGGGGCAAATCATGTAGGGCTAAGTTACTCCCACGTGGCACTTTTACCCACCAATGAGCCCCTTCAGGGTCGGGTGCAGCACACTGGACTCCAAGGAAGACAGAAACTGGCCACCCTGGTGTATGATCCCACCTTCCCAGGATAAAAATATCACAATATTAGGCATGGAGACAGAGGGAGAGGCACCATCAGACAGCTCACTTTTTAATGGAACCAAACTCTAAAGGATTCCTGCTGTGGGCTACAACAGGACCACTCTCCCCAAGCAGGCATGTTTTTGGGATGGCACCATTACCCTCCGTGGACAGGAAACACGTTTTTTTCTGCAGGACCAGAGCATGATCGCTTGTGGGAGAGGCATTGTTGGAAAGGCATTGAAGAGGTATCGCCCTAGACCTGCCACGGCGTAGCCCTGATTCCATGATCAGCAACAATATCTCCAAATTTCCAAGTGCATAACCAGTGTCACACACGAGCCTTGAGGGACAGAGCCAGAAGTGCTGCTTTCACCTCCATCACCTGTCATGCACAACACGGAAGCTGGAGTTTTTACATTTAGGTATCGCCTAGGCAGCGCTTGCGCTGTCTCTTCGAGACATGCTGTCTTCACGATACAGGCATAAAGCTCGGCCTACTTTCGGCCCATCTTTTTAATTGGCTCCCGTCCCTGTCCTTTGTAAATGGTGTTTTTTCATTGGTCATTAGGCTTAGAAGTTCCTCCTTAGTACCGGCTTGTCTCTTCTAGTAACCTGCCATGAGGACATCCCCTGTTACATATGTTGTTACGCCCTAGGTTTTACAACGCCTCATGGTTCTATTTTCTTAAAGGCCTTCAGACAGGACACTCACTTGGTCCTAAACTAGGTTGGCAGTGGTTACTTTACTTGCTAGCACATCTCACAATTATAGACCTTCTATAAATGTCCCTTCATCAGCTCCGCATACAGTACAAGCTCATCCAGAATTAATATAATAAATATTTTGTCACATTTCAAAGCTACTAATTGTATATATGGACATAGCTATTTGAATGTACCTGTGGTACAGTCTTGCATGCAATGCACTATTGCGGTACTGCACCTAGACAAGCAGTGCCGGTGCCTTGCTCACTAGGGACTTCTAGTAGCAGCTAGCGGTACTGCACCTAGACATGCAGTGCTGGTACCTTGCTCCCTAGGGACCTCTATACAAAGAGGTGGTCCCAGTATAATTATATTAAAAAGAAATGGGAAACCAGTATCAAAAGTCAATAACACAGAGAAATTAATTAGTGCTAAAGTGTTGTTTAATCACAATATGCACCAGATAAATAGTAGTTTAAGGAAACAATTACAAACAACATTTGAATAAAAACCGTTGGTGTGACCAACTGGGTGGGGGGAGGGGGGGAGGGGAGGAGGGTGACTTGAGTGAGGTAGTGAGGCGAGTGACAAACAATACTCAAAAGCATCACCATCAGATTGTTAGGCATGTTACTCAATGCCACACATTCATAGTAAAGTTCTTAGCAGATAGTTTACATTCATTTACAAAGCCATGTACAATAGAGGATCACAGTGCACTGTGGATGGTAGTGGCATCAATGATGTGTCGACGTTTCGACCGCTGGAATCATGTAGGTTGGTTTTGGTCCTTACTGACGGGGTCTTTCTCAGGACAAAGGTGAAGGTGATGGCAGAGGGGCACCGTATCTGAACTGAGAAAAAACCTAGTAGGTACCAAGTTTCGTCAAGGACGATGGGGCTCCAATGGCTCCGATTGGTGTAGGTGAGAGTGATGAACGCTTCAAGTGGTACATGAATTCTTACAAATCCTTCAAAGCAGTGTCAATGCTGCTTGGAAAACCGTGGTCATACCATCGGTTATGCAGTGAAAAAATCCCAAGTGAATTCCTTCAATGAATCCTTGTCAGTCAAGCATTCCACCATTTACAAAGGACAGGGACAGGAGACAATTAAAAAGATGGGAGGAAAGTAGGCAGAGCTTTATGCCTGTATCGTGAAGACAGCATGTCTCAAAGAGACAGCGCAAGCGCTGCCTAGGCAATACCTAAAAGTAAAATCTCTGGCTTCCATGTTGTGCATGACAGGTGATGGAGGTGAAAGAAGCACTTCTGGCTCTCTCCCTCAAGGCTCCTGTGTGAGACTGGTTATGCACCTGGAAATTTGGAGGTATTGTTGCTGATCATGAAATCAGGGCCATGCCGTGGCAGGTCTAGGGCCATAACTCTTCTATGCCTTTCCAACAATGCCCCTCCCACAAGCGATCATGCTCTGGTCCTGCAGAAAAACTGTGTTTCCTGTGCAAGGAGGGTGTTGGTGCCATCACAAAAACATGGCTGCTTGGGGAGAGTGGTCCTGTTGTAGCAGTCAAGCAGGAATCCTTTAGAGTTGGGCTCCATTAAAAAGTGAGCTTTCTAATGATGCCTCTCCCTCTGTCTCCATGCCTAATATTGTGATTTTATTTGTTGCCCCTTTCTTGGCACGGGGGCTCATGCATCACCGGGGCTCCTCAACCCAGTGAAGGTCATTCATTTCAGTGGGAAACATGCTCGGGTACTTTCTAAGTGAATACCACACCAACTCCCTGCGGAATCCCCATCAAATGTGAGCAGTAGCTGTGTATCATTCACATATGATATGACTTTGATGTTAAATAATTTAACCAAATATGCCCCTAGGGTCATATAGATGTTAAAGAGTGTAGGACTTAGGGAGGAGCCCTGTAGCATCCTCACTTCACCATTTTTGCCTCAGGGGTATAAGGAATCTTCCACACAACTTGTTCTTGTCTATTAAGAAAAGAACCCAGCTAGCTTAAGGCTGATCCTGTCACCCCAAGATATTCTAACCTGGGCAGCAAGTTGGTATGATCTATCACATCAAATGTGGCTGACAGGTCCAACAGCACCAAAGCAACATTAAGTCCAGAATCAAAACTGATCTTAATAGATTCTGAGACTTACAATAACGTCGTCACAGTGCTGTGGCTGACTCTGAAACCTGACTGGGATGGGTGTTGCAAATTGTTCCCAGCCAGAAAAGTGGGAATCTGTTGGTTAACTACTTTTCCAGGATTTTAGAGGCTGCTGGGAGCACAGAGACTGATCTAAAATGTGCCAATGTCTCAGCATTAGCATTTTTTAGCACAGGAATCACATTAGCTCTCTTCCAGTCATATGGTATAATCCCCTGAGTGGAGGGAGATGGCAAATCGCTCCTGATAAGTAAGTGCAATCATATCCGAGATGGTCTTCCAGATATGAGATGGCATGAAGTTATTTGAAGACCCTGACCTTGCAAATAAAGCCATCACTTCCTCCAGAGAGGGGGAATTAAACGGCAACCGATTGGATTCTGCTTTTGGACCTGCTAAGTTATCAAACACTGTTCTCAGAGTCAAATGGTTCACCCCCACTAAGTCAGACTGAATTTTGAGGATTTTATCCTAAAAAAATCACTCAGTCATGAACATAGCATCTGGCTAGACTCTAGTGCGGGGGACATAGTTTTAGGGTTTGTGAAGCTAATGACAATTTTACAGATTTCCTTCCCATCATTGCCAGCTTCCTTGATACATTGGGAGTAAAAGACATTTCGAGCCCCCCTAAGGTTCTGGTGATAGACTTTAAGAGCCAATTTCTAGTGCATGTTATCTGTTCCCAGAAATTGATGACGCCAAGCTCAAATCTTTTCCACACTGCTCTTTCCTGAGCTAATTCCTGAGAGAACCATTGTGCTGAGTGGGCTGAAGTTACTTTCCTCACACTCGTGACAGGAGCCATTAAATCTGCCGTCTTCATGAGCTAAGACCCAATTTCAATGTTACCCTCATTGACAGAATCTGGAGTGTCTGGCTTTGATTCAATCAGGGTCCTTGAGAGGTTTGCCATGGACACCTTGCTCGTACAACTATTCCCATTATGTGGGAGGAGAGGTCTAGCTTCCTTCAGACAATCAAAGTGCCAGCAGAATGGGACTAAAAAGTCGTCTGACCAGGGCAGCTGACGTGGAATCTCCCACTGCAGCTGTGCTCTAGAAAAAATGCTGTCAATGGCGTGTACAGCTCTGTGTGTTGGGCTCATATCTGTTCAGACTAAATTAAAAGAGACCAGAGATTCCACCACACGTATGGACTGAGGGTCATCTGCTGGTGATGAGTGTTTGCATTACGGTCTGTCTTGTGTTCTGAGGCAACCATTTGAAGATCTTTCGCAGCATGTGCAGGATGTGGAAGTAGGAGGCACACACTGCGTTGACTTGAGCAGTCATTTTGAGCCTGTCATCTAGGATGATCCCTAGATTTTTTGCATGGTCTCTGAGGGTTGGTCCTAGCTCAATCCGCCCCTAGGTGGAATCCCATGGAGAGTTCTGGTTGCTGGGGACAAGTACATCTGTCTTGTCGGAGCTGAGCTTCAGGCCGTTGGTTCGAATCCAGTCTGCTACCGTGGTCATGCAGTTGATGAAGTTGGTTCTGGCGGTGGTTGTCTTGGCTATCATGGAGAGGATGAGTTGGGTGTCACTGGCGTAGGAGAAGATGGTGATGTCTTGTGATCAGATGATATTGGTGATCGTTATCATGTATATGTTGAAGAGAGTGGGGCTGAGGGACGATAACTGTCACACTCCGCATATTTGTTTCTTGGCATCAGATGTGAAGGGTGCCAGCCTGACCTTTGGGGTCTTTCTATGAGGAAGGAACAGGTCCATTTTTGAGTTGATCCTTGTATGCCAATCTTGTGGACTCTTCGGATGAGGGTTCTGTGAGAGACACTGTCAAAGGCAGCAGAGAGGTGGAGAAGTATGAGTGTGGATGTTTGTCCTTGGACCAGGTTGATTTGAATGTCATCAGTGCCCACGATGAGTGTTTTTTCGGTGCTGTGGACCCTGATTGAATGGGCTGGAAGTTGTCAGTTGTATCAGGTTAGATGTGGGCTTCTTGAGGAGGAAGTTGATATCTGCAAGTTTCCATTCTTCCGGGAAAGTGGCGGACGTGATGGAGGTGTTGATTATGTGGGTCAGGGTGTTGCTCATTGGTGATGTTCACATATTGTAGATGTGGTGGGGGCATGGGTCCATTGGGGCCCCAGAGTGGATGGGCCACATGATTTCTGCCGTGTCGTTTCTGGTGAGGGTTATCCATTCAGTCAGGTGGCCTTCTTGGTTGGTTGTGGGTAGGTTAGCAATGAGTTCTCTGGGTTTGGGTTGGTGTGCAATGTTGCTGTACGTGTTTGTGATTTTGCTGTGCAAGAAGTTGGATAGGTTTTCACACAGTTGTTGGGAGCAGCAATGTTTTTTTTAAATGTCTTTATTGATTTTTTAGAAACACATACAGTGAATGCATCGGCCAGTGCCAAAGATAGATAGAACCATGCATACATCCATAGTATTAAAAAACTAGCATTGTAACCACTGAGAATGGGCATAGATGGCAATACAGCAGAATATCCAAGGAAGGGGGATGGTATAACATAGAATAGAGTGTAAAAGCCATCCTAAGAATATGAGAGCTCTGTGCATGGGTGCTATAAATAAGCCAGTTGTGAAAAAGGCAATGAAGCAACAAAAAGTACAATGCAAAACTAATTTCTCCATATCTGATATATTGAAAAATAGGGAGGAGGAATTGGTGTCTAGTCAGTTCCCCAAGTAAGATACGTTTATCAGAAATAGACTAGGACACTTGTAACTACGTTACACAAGATTGTCTAGATAACCCTCATAAACGCTATGTTTTGTGCTGTGCGGTTTATCTTGGTTCTCCGCCCCACATAGACGTTGTGGCATTTATCATCGGGTGATCTATTGTGCTACATGCCAGCCTCAAGCCTGAGGTCACCTCTGGAGTAGCGTAGCAGTGTCCAGAGATATGTTTAGGTATCACCACACAGGAAGGTTAATACTAAAAAACAAACCTACACCCAAGCAACTATTTTATTTTTCAACGGATGTGATTTGTTATTAAAAATGACACTTGGGTATACTGTTGGTCCATCAACGTTTACTGCCTTTCATAAAAATGTGCCCCTTTGTTGTCTTGATTAGATTCCACACTGTGATTCGCCGAATAGTCTCCCTGTAAATGCTAAAACTGTGAATAAGATATCATGAGCAAATATTGCCCTCACTGATTATTTGAAAAACTGAAAAACGGTGCAAAACAATTAAAACGTACATGCAGAGGTACACCATAAATATAACAAAAATTGTCAAAAGTTGATTTTGTGATTTCTATTTCAGGTAAATTGAGCCTTGAATTAAAACTACGGTGGGTACAATTACAACCCCTGTCATACTGCACAAAAGGTGTGAGTATAATTTTAATCTGTTTGTCCTGACGAATGCTCCATAGACCCGGCTGGGCGGCAAGGAGCAGAAACATGTTGACTGTGTGTTTTAAGTGATATACGAGGATCCAGTTGCTTGATCCAACAGTATACCCAAGTGTCATTTTTAATAACAAATCACATCCGTCGAAAAATAAAATAGTTGCTTGGGTGTAGGTTTGTTTTTTAGTATTAACCTTCCTGTGTGGTGATACCTACACATATCTCTGAACACTGCTACGCTACTCCAGAGGTGACCTCAGGCTTGAGGCTGGCATGTAGCACAATAGATCACCCGATGATAAATGCCACAACGTCTATGTGGGGCGGAGAACCAAGATAAACCGCAGAGCACAAAACATAGCGTTTATGAGGGTTATCTAGACAATCTTGTGTAACGTAGTTACAAGTGTCCTAGTCTATTTCTGATAAACGCATAATACAAATAGCCACAATGTGAGTATAAACTGAAGTGAAGGCAGTGACCTAGTCAGGAAGCTGAAGGGAGGGATGAGGAATGGGAGGGGATGGGAGGTCTTCTTCAAAGGTGTGTGTCAGAACAAACGTGGACCGGGCTCCCAGGTGAGTCCCATTCGGAGGAGCCGGTAGCATGTTACGGAGGAAATGAGGTATGTCACATCAGTATGTGTAGTCTGAGAGGGTCCAACTGTTGAAAGTAAAAAGATTGCAGAGGGGGTCATATATATTTTGGCCTAGATGTTGGGGGCTGGAGAGATTCGAACAGTTAGCTGTTGGTATCCCAATATATCATGCAGTGTTGCCATTGTGTGACAGTGTGTGGGGTTTTTCCACCCCAGTGTAAAGTGATCTCACGTTTGGCCAACATTAGGGACATTGCAGTGAACCATCTGATGCCTTTTTGAAGATCTTGCACGTAACCTTGCAAGGCAAGCAGTGGACTGGGGTCAAGATGAATATCCACCATTCGGGCCAATCGGGGAACAAACCTCATACCAGTAATTCATAATGTGCCTACATTACCACGCCATGTGCATGAAGTTTGTGTCTGTACCATAACACTTGGAGCAATCGGTGGATCATGAGTAATCATATCTGGGTTGCTCACTTGGGGGTAACATAGGCTTGCAGCAGGAATTTAAAGTGGATAAGCTTGTGATGGTGATTAGGCAAAATCAATCAGGTCTGTGAACAACATGCAGTCCATATCTTGTCCGTCAGTGGATGCCCTGAATCCCCCTCCCAGTGGGCCCTGAGCTTTGCATCTCACGCAAGTAGAGCCTAGAGAACAGCAGTTCCCCGTCAGTGACATTGATTACTAAGATTAAAGGAAGGAATTCATCTGGGGCTAGTGGATATGTAGATATGGTGGATCTTAGCGCACTATGGAGGTGGTGCATTATAAATCGGTCCATGACAGTAGCTGTAGGGAACAGGGTATCTGTAGAGTGGACTAAAGCATGTCCGTTTGGAAAGAGATGACCGCATCATATGGAGGCCATACCGTGCCATGGTGCGTGCGTTTAACTAAAATTTCACACATAATGGCAAGCCAGGGATTATCTGATAATGTTAAGTCGAGTGACTAAAGCAGCATGCCACCTAAGTTACACAGATGTGCCCGCCAAGCCCAACATGCAGTGGATAAGGTTTGAATGTCTCTGGGGTCAAGGGGAATTCCCCAAGGTAACAGAGAAGCTAGTAGTGCTAGAGTGGCCTGTTCTATCTTGGGTTTGGTATGAGGAAGCCTGGCATCTGGATGATACCACTGGTGGACATATTAACATTGTACCGCCTGGTAATACAATTATAGATGAGGGACACCAAACCCCTTCTCTCATATTGGAGTATTAATGTGTTCCAACCGAAATGCGGGCGTTTATCAACCCAAAAAAGTCTTAATAGCAGACCGCATAAGGTGGCAAAAAAGGATTTGGTTAGAGGATAGGATTTGGATAAAGAAACCGGTGTAGAACTACCATTTTTATAATTGTGATTTGACCGACCATGGTTAGTGCAATCAAATCCAGTGGTCTAACTGTGTGGATAGTGTGTCAAGGGGCCATTATTTAACTGCACCACTTGTTCCTTATCCCGGAGTAGAAAAATGCACCAAGTCAGTGAGAGTGTGCAGTGTATGACATGGCAGTGGAAGTGAGGGGAAAAGATCTCGGTATTAGACCAATTGATCTGGAGACTAGAATAGCCCCCAAAATGGATCATCTCTTGAAGAATTGGAAGCAAGTTATCCACCGGGTGTCACACAAATAGAAGAACATCATCTGCATATAGTGAAATAAGGAGAGGGCCTGGTTTAAAATGCAGTCTGCTGTGTATGTGGCTTTTTTGGAGGTGTCGGACCAGAGGGTTTATTGCTATTATAAAAAACAATGAGGATGGGAGCAGCCCTGCCGTGTTCCATGTCTAACAAGAAGAGGAGGGGTCAATAAATCCTTATCCCTAATGCGTACAGTTTGGTTGGAATATAGAAGGCTTATCGATGAAGAAATGGGGATTCCCAACTTGCGGAGAGTGGTGTGGGGAAATGGTCATTCTAAGGAATTGAACTCCTTCTCCACGTCTAATAAGGCCATTACGGAAAGAACATTAGAAGAAATTATTTTAAGGACACAGAACATGGTGCTAAGATTCAATGAGCTGGAGGGGTGGGGGACGAATCCTGATTGGGCAGGGGATATTATATGTTCCATCAGGAGAGTGAGATGGATGGAAAGCAGCTTGGCCAAGATCGTATTGTCAAAATTTAGGAGCAATAAAGGTCTATAAGAGCCTCAATATTGTGGGTCCTTGCCGGGCTTGAGGAGCAAGGTAATGACAGCCTCTGGAAGGGATGGAGGGAGAACGCTGGATTCCAGGAACTCTGCAAACATGGACAGTAGCGGAGGCACAAGGGGAGGTTTAAAGTGTTCATAAAATTCCCAGGTGAATCCATCAAGGCCTGGAGTCTTGGAGCCACCAGGGAATCTACGACCTGTATGATTTCTTTGCTGGAAATAGGTTCGCTGAGGAACTGTCGCCTGGGGGTTCAGTCAGCCACACCATGGTTATCTTCTCTAAATAAGATGTGTTTGTTGTTGTGTCTCCAGAGAGTCAAGTGAAATAGAGTTAAGTATAACAGTGGAGTAGCGTAGTTAAAACCTCCTCATTGGCAGTAACACGTGACCCCCCACTCTGTGTATAGTTAAGCAATGTGGGAAGAGACCCTCGGGGTGAAGAAGTAGGGTCAGTGCGGGTCACGGATGCTTGCCCTCTCCGTAGCTATGAGTCCTGACGTATTTACCTACGAAGGGGACCTCACACTCAGCCAGGTAGCAATAGTCAGTAAGCAACTTGGCCCGATAAGTGATTGGTGGGCGTAGTATCGCTATGCATCAACCAAGTCCAGCTAGATCTCGGTTCCTTCTCAATACATGCTAGTCCACCGATGTATATCCCATTACACCCCTGAGGGCTTACAGATGCAAACGCCCCTAATGTATGCCTTAAACACCTCCCATTAGGGAGTATGTGTGCTTACAGAGCCCTCATTAATTAGAAATGATTCCTCCACAGCTGCACAAAACTCAGCGTGGAATAATGCATCATGTAATGCTAGGGTGGGGAAGCACCATTGCCTCTCCAGACCCCCCCATCAAAAGGGACACGCAACAGGACTAGAATCAGAGCATGGCCCGAGAATGTGCGAGCTAAATGGCGGATAGTGGTGAGCCAGGGGTACAAGTCAGTAATCAATGCGGGGACCAGGTGCAGTGTGGGGCAGAGTAATGGGTATAGACCAGTGCTGAGTTCCTCTTCAGTTGCCAGGCATCTCGCGAGGCATATATGTCGCAAGTGTCATGCAGAATCTGGAGTGATCTGGGCTTACCGCCGGGGAGGCCGCCATGGTGTCAAACACTGGATCCCTTAATAAATTAAAGTCACCACCGATAATGAGGTGGTCGAAATCTAAGCGCCCAGTCTGAGTATGAAAGTAGTGAAAAATTCAGGGGAGTCCATGTTTGGGGAACAGATGTTGGCCAATAAAATTGAGTGACCCTCTAGTGTCCCTGTGCCCAAGGCATATCTGCCATGTTCATCCAGGACAGTGGCTGTGGGGTAGTAAACCAAACTCTTATGAATCAGTTCAAACACCCCTGGAATATGTACTCTAACAGGAGAAGTAACGGTGTGGGCCCCATGAAGCTGCAAACGTTTGTGGCCTACTGGGTGCAAGGTGTGTTTCTTGTAAAAAGGTGATCCATGATGGGAAACGTACTGCAAAACTTGTTTACCCTTCTGTGGTCTGTTGAGGCATCGGATGTTCCAAGACATTCAAGTGAGTGTCAATGCCTGTGATTCAAAGGACCTTATACGAGGTATGAAGGGGTGTGAAGAAATTAGTGAGACGGTTCAGATATGCAAGCCGAACACATTGCAGTGGTGGATAAATAACAAACATATATTCAAAGACATGAAACCCTTCACCACTCCCCCTTCCACCCCGCCCTCCCCCCACCAGACCAATAGTGGCCGGGTGAATCCCAGTATAACCATACCCCATACAGCAAAAAGTAAAAAAAGCCTCAAACAGTGTATACCAGAGGGGAGTGGCAACTCCACGGCAGAGACCCTGCTGCGGCCAGAGCTTTATGGATGTTAAGTGAAATGGAATCTGATCAGAGAACTGGGCAGCAGAAATTGTAAGTGTCTATAGAAGGTGAGAGTGCGAAGTGAGAGGTATCAGTTCAGGGATCGCCAGCAAGAGTCACAACAGATATCAGCAGCAAGGTGTGTTTATCAGCCTATGGGTAAGAGGGCAGCACTGGCACTAGAATGTAAATCAGGAGAGGACCTGTCTGAGATGGAGAGTTGTGAGGGCAGGTGATCTTTCAAGCGTTGTTAATAAAAACTTTGTTCTGCCGTCTGGGTGTCAAAGAAGTAGGCTTTACTGCCCACTTCAAGCCTGTAACGTGCACAGTATAGCATACTAAACCGGCACCCCAATTGATGAAATGTGGACTTGAGCTCTGTAAATTTCCGATGTGGCTCCTGCACCGCCGCTGTGAAGTCCGGAAACAGGGAGATGATGGAACCCTGCCATTGTAGTGGACCCTTCGACCAAGCCAATTTAAGTGCAACATCGTGATCTCAGAAATGGAGCCGCCTGGCCATGATCAGTCTCAGAGGGCATCCAGGGTTAGGGGGGCCAAGGAGCGGTGTGCACAGCATATCAGACAGTAACCGCTTGACAAACAAATCAAGGCGGCCAGTGTTATTGGACTCCCCAACCCCCATGATACAGAGGTTGTTTCACGGAATTCGTGCCTCCAAGTCCGTTCTTGATGGTCACCGATTTCAGTCTTTTTTCCAGTTTCTCCAGACATTTTGTGTTCTGTGCAGCTCCACCCTCCAAGTCCAAGACCCATCCCTCGTCGGCATCAGCCTGACAACGTGGGAGTTGAGTTGCACACCTAGAGTGTAGAGGCATCCCGTTAGGGCATCAAATCTATCATCGATAGTGTGGAAGCCCGCTCCGAGCTCAGCCATGATGGTGCCTGCTTCCATCAGTGGGGGAGGCGCAGGGCCCCTGGTGGCACCACCCTCTTCCATGTGTGCAGTGCTTGCAGCATCTAGCTGTTTGGGTTTTTATAAAACTTGAGTTGCTTCTGCTTCAGGTCACCACACACCCTATCTAGTGGATAGGCGTAGGGGAGAAGATTGAATCACCCCAGCAGATACCAGCTCAGCTGCCCTCCACGCCAATGCAAGCAGTCTAGATGTCAGACACAGGTGCACCCAGGGATAGACGTGGACGGCGAGCCAACGCGTAGAAAAGTCACCTTCAGAGGAGATTACTAAGTGGTGGAAGCGGTGAACAGGGCGCCACAGGTCAGGCGCAATTGTCAGTAACTGGAGAAGGGCATGGAGAATAAAGAAAGAGGAGCCCTCAGTACCCCCACAGCATGAGATGAGGGGCATAGCAAGGGAGAACTGTTGTAGCACTAAAAGGAGCCAAGTGGGGGCTGTCAGTTGAGTAGCAGAGGTGGAGGGCGCCACCACCGGACTGGCCCAGGATGATACAAGAGCTCCCAGACAGTGGCCCATAGACCACACCGCAGCTGTTGAAACAGGGCCGAAACACCACAAGGTTACGCAGAGAGGCTCCACCGTGCAGCGGGGGGCAGGTCCAGCGGGACCAGTAAGCCAGGTGTCACCACAGGGTCAACTGGCCGTGCAGTGTAGGTGAGAATGGATGGGAGAGGTACTGGACTGGGCCTATCAGGCACCTCTATTTAAAAGAAACAATGGAACCCAGGAAGTCAAAAAAGGGACCCAGGGTACAAGCAATTTAAAAATGGAACAGGGGTCCCTTTAAAACAAGGTCATGTAAAATAATAAAACACATAGATACAATGATATCTAGGCTTTGATTTCCAAATGGAATCTATTAAGTTATTTTTAATAAACTCATAGATTCCATTTGGAAATGAAAGACATAGATATCATTGTATCTCGGTGTAGTATTGTTTTTCATGACCTTTGTTTGGAAGGGACCACTGTTTCTTTATAAATACCAGGCACCTGAAGGTGCATCGCAGGCCCAAAGCCACCCACTCCTGGCAGCGGCACAATGTCCACCAGTGCCAACAGAAGCAGAGAAGGCACAGTCCCAAGGTCGGTGGCGTCTGGTGGGTAAGCAGAGGTCCGGGAGGGGGACTCCATGCCGGCAGCCTCAGCAGCAGACCGACTTTCCCCAGCGGTCCTGGGCACCACTGCATGCTGCAGCAGAAGGTAGGGACTGGGACAGCAGGTCCAGTCTCAGGAGCAGCAGTAGTGATGGGGCAGCCAACTAAAAAGAAGGCTCCAGCTTGCTGATGGGGGGGAGACCCAGTGGCCAGGCGAGGCCCAATGGCCTTAGCTCCACAGGTTCACCCATGTCCCTCTCACCTTAAGGCCTCTGAGAAGAGACAGGACCCACCGTTGCACTCCCAACTCTTAAGGCCAAATCAGTCACACCTGAAGGGATAGCCTCACGTCTACGACTGCCAGGGCAGCACAGCAACCCTGATAATGAATGATTGGTAGTTGGACCCATTCTAGCACTTTTCAGGGCCTTCACTGCCAGAGCTTCAGAGCTGTGTGGCAATTTTGGCAGTAGGCTAGGCCATGCCCCCCGGGAGGAAGCAATGTTGTTGACAGTGGCTGAAGGCGAGGGGAAACCTTTGACAATCAAGTCTTTGGATCTTCCTTTGATGCGGCCCACTAGTGCTTTTTTCATGGTGCCTCTTATTTGCTAGTGATAGTTTCTGAGTGCGGCCTTGTATGTAATTCTTTCAATGGTATTGTGGCTGGCTCCCCATTTCCTTTTTAGATGTTTACAGTGTTGTTTGGTTGGTGAAGATGTCTCATGGTTCAGGTAGTCGGTAGGCGAGAGTTCCGTTCAGGTTGAAGTTTTCAGAAATGTGCAGCTTGAAGTGCACGTGTTCCATGAATGGGGTGGCGTTCTCTGTGGATATTGTACGTTGGATATATTCCTTGTAGATGACAGCAAGTCTACCTCCTAGATTGTGAGGGTGGTTCTGTCGAGTAATCTTGTAGCCCACTGGGATTAACATGTGTAGGAAACTGGCTCTCTCTATAGTGTACTAAAAACAAGTAAACTGTGCAGCTAGTCCAGTGGGTTCCCATTTGGTTTACAGAGGCTTAAGTAGATAATACTAAGGCTCTCTTTTGTGGAAGTGTGGGCGAGCAGGTAGGCTTATCAGAGGGTAGTGCTAAGTATTTGTTGTACTCACAGAGGCAATAAATGATACACATACTCGAAGACTAAACCAAGACCAATTTGCAAAAATAACACATGTTTTTTATATATATTTTCAAACCAACTTCGTTCACAGGTAAGTATTTAATACCTTATTAATGATACATTTTCAGAAAATAGTTCACAGTATTTGTATCAGTATGCAGGAAATAGCAAAAATACATAGAAAATAGCACAGATGGTTGTGGGGGTTCACCTTCTTGATTCGGAGTTGTAACCCCTCCAAAGTTCAAGAGGCCGCCTGCTGTTCATAAGGAGTCCCGGATTTGACTGGGAGCAGGGTGCTGCAGGCGTTGGTAGCTGGTGTGCTACAAAGAAGGGAGGCACCTAGAAACAGGCTGCAAAGGGGACTTGAGGGCAAGCCCGAGAGCTTCCAAATGGGGGCCTAGGTCACAAGGGCCTCTGGAGCACGGTAGCACAGCCGGTTCGTCAGTAACCAGGGCAGGGGGGTTGGGTGCTGAGCAGACTGGTCAGCCGGGCTCTGTGCGCAAAGGTGGGGTTGGGGGTCAGAGGAAAGCAGCTTGCAAGGGCGATTTCAGGACTGCTGGGCCACTCACAGAGTAGGTCTTGGGGGTCCCTTGAGAGGGTGCTTGCTTCCTGGGCAGTTGGAATCCGGATAAGACTATCTTAGTCAGTGTTGGTTGGGGGGGCGTCTGGTACCCCGGGGATTGGTACAGCACATCACGGGTTGGTCCTGGTGCCTTCAAACTCAGTGGGGTGACAGAGTTGACCTTCCCGAGCATGAGTACATCTTCCTGGGCGGTTGTGATGCTACATATAGGAATTTATTTTTGCAAGTTATAAAGGTTGTATATTTTTTGGGGAAAGGGACAGCACCTTCAGGACAATACTAGAGGAAGTTTTGGTGCTCCTTTGAAAAAGACATATATCTACTAATGGTACAAAATATTTACTCTCAATATGATGGAAACACACAGAGAATAAATACGAGACCAATTTAGAAAAATAACACTTCTTATTATATATGTTTCAAAACTAAGAACTTAGGGCCAGATGTAGGTAGGGTTTTACCGGTCGGTAACGGCCGAATTCGGCCGTTACCGACCGGTAAAAGTATTTTGAGATGTAGGGGGCAGAATCGGTAAAATTACCGTTCGGTAAATTTACCGATCGGTAATTTTACCGAATCTGTAAATATACCGGTCGGTAAATTTACCGACCGGTATTTTTACAGATTCGGTAAAATTGATATGTAGGTGGGACTCTTATGAGTCCCACAAGGCCTAAGAAATCGGTATTTTACCATCAAATTCAATTTGATGGTGAAATACCGATTCAGGTGTGCATGCACATGTGTGGATGCACACCTGTGCCATATGACAGGCAGACCTGCCCTTAGGGCAGGTATGCCTGCCATATGGCCCCCGACCCTTTTTTGGGGGTGCTAGAGGGTGTCAAAGTGACACCCCCTGCTCCCTTGTCAAAATCGGTATTTCGGTAAATACCGACCGGTAATGCCCCATTCATTCCTATGGGCTTCAAAGCCCATAGGAATGAATGGAGCATTACCGGTCGGTATTTACCGATTCGGTAAATACCGATTTTTACCGAATCGGTAAAATACACATCTGGATGGACCTACATGTCCACCCTTCATATTTACCGATTCTTAATTACCGAATCGGTAAAATTCGGTAATTAAGAATCGGTAAATATTTTTTACCTACATCTGGGCCTTAGTTCTAAGGTAAGTACTGTTTTCAATAGCAATTCGAACAGGGAAGTAAAGCTTTTAAAGTTGTGGGCCTTCACGCACAACGCAATCCTATGGAAGAAAAAGTCAGAGATGCATAAAGAAAGGTGCAGTTGGTTTTAGAGTTTCACCTTCAGGTTCAGAGTTGTAGTGGGACCAGCAGTTCTTCAGGGGCTTCATGGGTTGTGGAGAGGGTGCTGGTGAAGTTGGTAGCAGGTGCGCTATGGAGAACGGGACCCACCCAAAAATGGGCTGCTCTGGGGGACTTGTAGATAAGTCCAATAGCTCACAAATGGGGGCTTGGGTCACAAAGGGTCTTGGAGCTAGGGGGCACAGCCAGTTCATCAGGACCCGGGCGGGGTGGCATGGGTGCAGAGTGGTTAGGTCAGCAGGGCTGAGTGGGCGAAGATGCCCTTTGCGGTCAAGGACAAACAGGTGGCGGGGCAAAAAATCAAGGCAGTTGGGCCACTCATGAAGTAGGTCTCAGTAACGGTTATAATTTTACATCACTGATATGCAGAATCAGAAACCAGTGCCATTTCTATACTCAATTTTCTTCCTTTAAAATATAACACCATCTGTTCTCACTGAAATTGAATTCAAAAGTCCATGCATGGGATAAAGTACCAAGACGTATATTATAAGGATATTTCAAGTCACATAGGACTTCCATGAACATATAAAGGAACAAGGCTGACGGCTCAAAGGTGACTTGCTATATCCATTTAATGTATAGTAGAGAGTATTTTCTTCCTTATAAAACACGGTCAAACTATCATATCTCAGAGGGTGTTTTATTCCTTATAACACATGTTCACATTATCACCCTTTCCACATACATCAACTCCTTAGTGTCTTGCTCTTTCATGTTCATTGAAGATATGAAGAATAAAAGCAGAATCAACAGTGCAAAATTAAACACACCAGAAGCACTTGTAATTGTTGCAAAAAGATATTAGAATTCATCTAATGTCAATCAAATTAAAATGCTGTTGCTCAAATTGTGTAAAGCATGCAGATAGTCTGTCTTTCCGGCAATTACCTATAGCATGGAAAAAATAAACACTTTGCTATTAATTTATAATTTTTAAGTCTCAGCGGAATTAAAATCCAGTTCCCTTTCTCCTTATTTATTTATACCTCATCTACAATGGTGATCTAAATCCTGCTTTTAACCCTACCAGCTGCCTCTTGCAGCAGGCACTGTGACATCTCCAGTCAACTGTAATAAGTTATTACAGTTAAGCAGCAATGTCATTTCATTATTACATCGACGGCACAACTCAACCACAATAAGGAAATTAGAGGCAGCATTTTATACACGGATTACAAACTGCCATGTATAATACAGTGCTTCGCAATGCACTACTGAGGGGTCTAAGCACTGTGAATATCACAAGTTACTTTTACTCAATGTAATAGTTCATAATTTATTGAGATCAGAGGGGTGTGTCTCATGCCCCGCATCGAGATCAAAGCCTTAAATAACTGCAGTGGGCAGTGGCGAGCATTAAACCGCTAGTAAGTAATCTAGCCAGCTATGCATACTACTTTATGCTGCCATGTTCATAATTCTAATTTAACTTCCATTGCATCTGTGCACTAACAGGATTTTTGTATTTTTGCATTTTAAAAAATAGTGAAATACAAACAAACACCATCTGCGTGCCACACTCAGAAGGGGCTCTTGCCTCCTGTTATAGCTCCAGAATACTTTGGCAAAACCGGATACCGAGGAATGGGGATCTGTTTCAGCCTTTAATGTTATGCCAGCCTCAGCCTTCTGCCGCTCATATATCTCCACTTGTGGTTCCTCCTCCCATATCTTGTGTCAGTCCCTTGTTTCCTCTGCAAATTTATGACCTCGGTGCTGAGCTGCAGACCGAGGCAGGGCAGGGCTGCTCAAGGGGGCAGGAGTTGGAAGTATACAGCAGGCAGGCCACAACACATTTACAGATAATTATAGTATAGACGCTCAAATACGTTATAAATAGAGAATATTCACATTTTTAACCTGGTTTTCTTGCCTGTAACCATACTAAAATGAGCAAGGTCTGTCGAAAGTTCTAAGCTACCTTTTACGTCTTAGCCTGCAAAAAGTGGAATTTGATGGAGCCATTTGTCAGTTCTAATATGTCCCTACAAAAGTCTTGGAACCTGAATTAGATAGCAATTTGCTCACCTAAAGTACAAAAAAGGGTATGATTTGTTCTCAAATTGTATCCTCAAAAGTTGTGAAGTGCATTATGCTGCACAAAGAATATTTTGAATTTAAGTACTGCTGCTTCTAGAAAATCTAATGAAACGAAGACCACAGGATGAACCCAAAAACATTTTACGGCTGCTGCTATTTAATTTCTTTGGTGGTGTGGGGCCTCGGGCCGTCATTATGAAAATGATTGACAAAGACACCAGGGGTTTGTAGTGAAGTGACTGGCCACGAGCACGTGCACCCGGGCCCTTTTATTGACGAGGCCACGTCACTCGTGGCACCCGTGATGGATGGGTGTGTGGGTGCAGTGTGTCCAGCCCTCGAGGGAGTGGCTGGGGTTACAGCTTCCTGCGGAACACTAGAATGTGTCCCGCAGGACATTACATTCCTCCCCAACTTTATTGAAGAGCAAACAAAACGTTAGTCCAACCTGTGGGGACAAAACAAACGGTTATCTGAATACCACAAGGTCTATCAGTCTTCTGAGACAGGTGGCAGGACGACATCAGACAGGAGCAGGTGACTTTGCTTGCAGCAGGACCTTCTCCGCGGGCACCCGTAATTTAACCTGAGAGGTTCAGGACACGACCGCTGGCTTGGAGACATCCGCTGCATACCATCAGTTCACTGATGATGCCATGTCATATGGTCTTGCATGGCTCCCACCTTGCTGACATCGGTGATGGTCTGTGGTAAGTTCTAACAATTCTTTACAGTGGGTTGCGTCGTGAGCCTTGGTGGAGTCAACTGTGAGAATTCACAGAGGTGTTGCTGCTGGACCGACTGTCCCTGTTGAACTGCTTGGCTGTGACCGGTATCCTGGCGGTGGGGCACGGTCTCTTCTCGCTCTCCCGCCTGGGGAGGCCCATTGTCGGGGTTGCTGCGGGACTGTAGGAGGGCTGCGCTGGTGGCCGCTTGTGTGCCATCTGAAGGCAGCTACAGGACCGCTGTGGAGGCGTTACTCAGTCGCACACACAACCCTCATGGGTGGATGAGTCTTGGCCAAGACTTGCACTTGCTGCCACGGTTCCGGTGTAGGCCAGGTTCACAGGTGGCTTCTGATTTCTTTTAGTCGGCTGGTGTGGCAACGGTGTCGGACTCCAGTCCATCAGTACTCAGGGGGTGGTGTTTGACGCATGCGCTGATGGCTGGCGTAATGGCGGTTGCTGGCCATGTGGTGAGTTGGAATGACAGGTGGTGGTGACTTGCTGGGAGAGTTTGAATTTTAGGAGGGACTTAGCAGCCAGGTGTCTCTCCTTTGTTGAGGTTGATCTTCGGTGGCAGCTTGACACGAAAAGTGTACGGATCCTCTCTTGCCTCTTTTGGGGCCACTGTCGACTCCATCTTGAGGCGGTGTGAGGGCGGGCTCTCAGTGCTGATCTTAACCCGTGACATCTGCGGACAGGAGCAGGGATGCCAATTGACTTAGACTGCCTTCGCTCGGGGATGGACGGTCGCCTGGGGAAGCGTTGGGATGAGCCGCGGTCTGTGCTTGCTGCAGCTTAGGCTCGGTTAATTCGTGAGGCTGTGCCCTGGGACGTCGGTCCGTCTTGATGGCTGTCTGGTGTGTCAGGGTGTGCTTTTGGCTTGCTGTGAGTCATCGGTCTTCTCCCTTTGTTGGTCTATTCAGCCCACCTGTGTTCATCTGATTTTGGGGTGACAGGGCTGTCACTCTCTTCTTTCTTCGCTGGTTGTAGGAGCACCTTTTGCTGTAGCGGCCTGCCACATGGGGTGTATGACTCCTCTCTTTTCTGTCTTGGGTCACCGCCGACTCAGCCTTGAGGCAGTGTGAGGGAGGACACTTTGTTGTATTCGGGCCACTGCGGGGCTTTGCTGGTGCACTGGAGGCGTGGTCATTCTCTGTGCTGCGTTTGGCCCCTTCCGGGTTCTGCTGCTGCTGTGGAGATGTAGGGGATCTCCCGGCTTACTCCAGCAGTGCTTCTTTTTTAGAGATGTCTCTATCTCCCGGGCGCCTGCCCATGCTGTCCGATTCGCTGACGCAGTCTTCTGTGCGCACTTGACGTGGTGCGCTCCGTTTTCTTCTCGGGAGCTCTTCTCTGGCACTTGGGCGCCTGTGGTGCACCTTGCGGTGGGGCCTGTTCTCTGGCGGTGGCATTAGGCAGCCGCTTGTGGTGCGCGCTCTGCACCAGTCTCTGCTTGCGCTGTCGGTGGAGACATCTCCTTGGAGCCGTTGTTATTCATTTTGCTTGCTGCTTTGGGGCCTTGCAGACTGACTGGCACCATTTGACAGTGTTAAGGGGTTTCTGGGTTTCGCTGGTGCCGACTGAACCGATGCCCCGCTGGGGTGTACGGTTTCTCTTGCTGTGGCCCTGGCTGTTGTGGTGACTTACAGCCACTGAGGGCATGTGAGCTTCTTTGCTGTGTACCCCATTGCTCTCCTCTTCAGGAAGTAGTCAGTCCCCTTGGCCAGTATGCTTGTTGTGGATGCTTGGGTGTGCAGGGCACTGGAGGTGATGATGTAGGGTTTGTACCATGCAGTAGCATGCTCTGTATGGCATGAGTCTTGGTTTTGTTGGCACTCTTTAACTGCCAATTGCCATCTTGTACCCTGCCACAGTTGGCTTGTAGGTGGCACTGCAGGCTACTCTTTGGTGCATATGTCCGTGCTGGCCTGAATTTCCATGAGTGGTTAATTATGCTAGGGCCACCTTCCTTTCGGTCACTTCATAGGCTCTGGTGCAGTGCAATGGACTCCTTTACACCTGTTGTTACATGCAATGCCTCTTGCTGGCCACTGGGTGGCTCTGTGGGTGATCATGGAGAGGCCCGACAGCTTTCCTGACACCCAGGGCTTCTGGAGAAATGCTGGCTTCTGCAGTGTGGTTCCTACTTCTTCTGTGCTGCAGTAGCAAGCAGGTGGCCGTCAGGGAGCTCAGGATGTTCTCCACTATCACCTCAGTTCAGCAGTGACAGTCTCCGAGGTCGCTGATGCTGCCGATGCCTTGGTTGATAGGGTGGCGGGTACACTTCCTTATTGCCTGTTCGGTGCACGTCACATGCTGATTTTGTTATATCTTATGTTCTTTTATTATTCTGTTCATATTTTCATTTAATGTACCTTTTACAATGTTATGTTATTTTTGCATCTTTCAATTAGATGTTGCCTAGCAGTTTAGAATGTTGAGCTCTGGCTGGTCAGTCTAAGCTGGAGCTGATAGAAGAAACACTCTGTTTGGATCTGAGTGCTGTACTTGTATAAGAATAAATCTTATTCTTATTTATTATACTTCTCATCTCTTTATTGGATGTAATATAAATTTGGCGATGAGGTGGTCAAGTCAGCACTCCCTGAACCCATCGCTTTTGGCCTCTAAAGAAGATCCTATCAGAACTACAGTGCTTCTTGATAACTGATTGATGACCTGCTGACCTTTAAGAAGACCCTGAGATAAGTCTTCATTTTTTCCAGTTTGATATTCTTATAAATTCCTTGGACAAGCTTGTAAAACTTTAATTGCACTTTTGAGGTTAACTCTACTGGGAGTTTCTTGATTAACTTTATCGATGCAGGCTCGTAGCATTTTTGAATTCTTAACTTCATCTAACTAGACCTCTTTATACTTAAATATCTCCTCATTGTATGCTCTTTTGTTTTGAATTCATACTCTATCTACTGGGAGCTTCGCTGCATTTATACTCGTAGAGTTTCTCCTTCATTATAAACGCCTCACACATTATTTTTGCTTGTCATTCATCAAGTTGGAATTGTACCAATTACGTTTTTTGGATATACTCTGAAATATACTTAATTTTAACTCTTGGACATCGAAGTTGTCTGACAGCATCTTTAAAAAAAACCTTACCGGCTGTTTATGGAACGCTCTTGTCTCTACCTTCGTCATCTTCTCTGCCTGTATGAGATTACCGCTCCATTCAGGAATTCAGCGTGAGCCTTCAACAGAGACTCTTCATCTCGTTTGTCCTGAACGTCATCACGACTCTCTTCATCTTGTTCGTCCTGAACGTGATTACGCTCATTATGCTGTTCCGCCCTCATCACAGCGTGACAGCTGTTTTTCATCAAAATGCGGAAACACTTCAACCGACGGCAATTTCTGTAAACAAATATTGACGGCTTCTATATTACAACTCGGTATTTATGCTTATCTACGACTAACAGTGACATATACTTCTCAAAACTAAAATTCTTTCTACTGAACATTTATTTTAAACTTTATTTTCTGTGCATTTCCACGCTGTTGAGCACAGTTTCTCTAAACACATTATTATCGTTTATTTTTGGCATTTTCCTGATTTTATTTGCTTGCTGATGTTTTCATTTTCATATCCATGACCTAATTCTATTGTTAATTGTATGCTAATATACATAACTTCCTGTTTAAAACATTTATTTATATTTTGCTGAGGTGTTTTGGATGCTCATGTGCTTTGTATAATATATATGTTAATATATAATGTTAATTTTGATGCTAATTTTTAGAATTTTCATTTTTTATTTCCAGAACAGTAGGTGTTGAAATGATTTTAGGTTTTAATATTTAATATCAAAAGTTTATGTGTATACATAACATTTTACTGATATTTTGACTGTTAATTCCTTAATTCCATATTTTTGATATTACATTATGGCCTTACAAACAGCAGTTCTTCCCTTGCCTTTTCGTCCTGAGCCTGGTACACCTAAAATTAAATGGGTTCAGTGGTTTAAAGCTTTTAACAGCTATATAATAGCAATTGATGGAGTAAAATTCCCTCCCCCAAGGAAAAATGCCAAGGTATACAGTGCTTTAGGAGCAGAAGGCCAAAGAATTTTTGATCACCAACCTGAAGTTATTCGTCCACCCTCTGATGATTGGAATGAATACACTGAGGCAATAGCGAGATTAGAAAAACATTTTAAAGATCAACCTAGTATAATTGTTGAAAGACATAAATTCTATACTAGAAAACAAAGAGAACATGAAAGCATCAACACTTTCTTAGCAGAATTGAGAGTCCTTGCTGCGTCTTGTGAGTTTGAGGGTCCCATTGAACAGTATTTGAGGGATCAACTAGTGGTAAATTGTTTTAATAATGAGATTCAAAAGAAAATTTTATGCTGTAGGAATCCTTCACTTGTGGAAACATTAGAGTTAGCAAGGGGCATTGAGAGATCTGTCTCTGCTTCAAAAGAACTTAGTAATAATCTAGTCAAGTCTACCATTTCTGAATCAATAAATAAAGTGTCCCAACACTTTACTCAGGTTTCTCATAAAGATAAACCTTTTAACAAAAATGAGTCAAAGAAGGGTGAAAGATCCTTTCAGTGTTTCAGGTGTGCCTCGAAAACACATCTTGCTAACTCTCCCTCTTGCCCGGCTTTAAAGAAACAATGTACTAATTGTAAAAAAAATTGGACATCTTGCTTCTGCATGCAAATGTAAGTCTAAAACGATGTATCTCGAAATGGATAATTTAAATGAGGAGGGCATTGTTAAGCATAATGAGTCCATTAAGAAGATATTATTATCTATTGATATGGTTGATTCTCTCCAAGACACCAACAGTGGTGATCCCATATGTGATATGAAAATAGGAGAGGTTCCTGTGAAAGTAACAGTTGACTCTGGTTCCCCAGTCACTATCCTGTCTGATACATTTTTCTTTAAAGAATGGAAAAATGTTGAACTAATACCCCCTGACATTCGCACAGTAGCTTTTAATGGACAGGAGATTGTCATGATGGGTTATTTAAACGATAGTCTTACATTTGAAGATAGGATCATTGAATCTAAGATATATATAGCAAATAGGTTCAAGGGAAGTTTGGCATGGTATAAGACCTGGCCCTGATAATCCTATTTCTCTTGATCGTTCCAAGAATGTGAGTTCTGTGTTCACAGATGGCTTATCATTAGAAGCTGTGATTGATAAACATCTTGATGTCTTTTCTGATAGTTTAGGTTCAGTCAAAGGCTTTGAACATAAAATAATTTTGAAACCCGATGCTTTTCCTACTATTCACAAGTTTGTCTCTAATACTGAGAGGAACATGTCTAAATGTTCCTCTCAGTATTAGAGACAAACTAAGAGATCATCTTGATCAATTATGCAATGATGGAGTTATTGAGCAAATTGATTCTTCACTCTGGATTTCTCCCATTGTAGTCGCTCTAAAAAAGAACTGCGATGAGCTCAGATTGTGTATTGATCTAAGATCACTGAATAAAAATATTCAAATTGATTGTTTTCCCTTACCCCGCATCCAGGACATGTTGGCCCAGTTAAAGGGAATGAAAGTCTTCTCCACCATAGATTTAAGAGCCGCTTACCACCAAATTGAATTGCATGAAGACTCCAGAGACCTGACTGCATTTAACACGCCATTTGGTGCTTTCAGATTTTTGAGGTTACCATTTGGCCTAGCCTCTGCAGCTTCTGTTTTTTAGAAGTTAATGTACCAGTTGTTTAGAGGTGTTAAAGACGTTTTAGCTTATCAGGATGACATTTTGATTTCTACCAATTCAGTACAGGAACATCTTGCCAAACTAGATCAGGTTTTAGGTATATTACACAAATATGGTATGACAGTAAAGAAACAAAAGTGTAAATTTCTATTAGATCAGGTAGAATACCTAGGTCATGTTATCTCTCAAAGAGGTATTAGTCCCAAACAGGATTTGTTAAAAGCTATTCGGGAATGTGCCAGACCTACTAATAAAGATCAGTTGAGGTCTTTCTTAGGGTTAAGCGAATTCTATTCAAGGTTTGTTCAAAATTTTGCACTGATTAGTGAACCCCTAAGATTTTTAACTAGGAACAAGATCAAATTTATGTGGGGCAATGAACAAAGTTTGGCTTTTGAGAAACTCAAGAAATTGATAATTACTGCTCCAGCTCTCAAACCTTTTAATCAAGATGATACTTCATACATTACGGTTGATGCCAGTAATTGTGGTTTAGGTGCTGTCCTCAGTCAGATGGTTGACGGAAATGAGAACATCATTGCATTTGCATCACGTCAAATCTCTTCTTCTGAAAAGAACTATAACACTATAGAAAAAGAGGCCCTAGCTTGTGTGTGGGGTGTTAAACCCTTCTCCACCTATGTTTGGGGCAGGGAATTTACTTTGATTTCGGATCATAAGCCTCTAATTTTTATGTGAAAGAAGAAAGAAAAATATAATTTATTTGATTTTAAAAAAAATCATAAAAGGGTGGACTTACCACCATGCAAGCGGCAATTGCATCATAAAACAACGCAAAATCAACTTTAAGTCAAGTTAAAAACTGATATCATAAATGTGCACAATTAGCAGAGAAGGGTCTAAAAGGAAACAGAATAAGAGGAATAGTGTGAGTTCAATATGAGTTCACGTTTTTTTTTTTAACTCATGATAAAAAGGGAAAAAGTAAAAGGTATCGGAGAGTAACGGAAATTCAAACTGGGTGCACGTTGTTTTTAACTCTTGATACAAAAAAGGTAATCATTAAGGGAGGAAGGGAGAGAAGAGGAAGGGTCCGTGGCCTGCCAGAGCCTGGCCTATTGTCCAGAGGCCTCATTGGTTGCTGCCCTGTTTTCCAGCTCTATGGCTAATTTTTATGTGGAATGATAAGGGGACAAGAAATGCTAGTCCCAGGCTAGTTCGGTTGTTTTCTAAACTTTATGATTTTAATTTTGTCGTGAGACACATACCGGGAGGAAATATTTTTAAAGCAGATTTTTTATCCAGGTGTCCATTACAGGAATCGACAATTGATTCGGTGTTGGATGATAAAGAAGTTGTAATCAGTCTGGTTGAAGGTTTAAGCTTTATGGAAATGTTGTTTCCCAATCTGATTGGGTAGAAGCTTCAGCAGAAGACTCGTCTCAAGAAATTCTTAGACGATTCATGGGGGTTGGCCAAGGGAGAATCAACTTGATAAATGTACTTCCTTTTTCTAAAATAAAGGATGAGTTAAGTCTTGAAGACAATTTCATTTTGAGAGGTTCCCTACTCATTCCTCCAAGCTCAGTCAGAGATAAAATTATTGCACTAGCTCATAAAGGTCATGGGGGAATCACTAGCACAAAAAAAAGATTGAGGCTACACTACTGGTGGCCTGGCATGGACATTCATGTTGGGACTTTATTAAACAGTTGTGTTGAATGTTCCCATGCTGAGAAGTCTCTTCGCACATACAATTCTCCTTTATCTCCAGTTGATTTTCCAAAGAATCCTTGGGAGAAGCTAGGAATTGATTTTTTAGGTCCTGTGGGTGGGCTGAATCAAGGTTTCAGATTTATTTTGACCATTGTTGATTACCATTCAAAATGGGTGTCTTTCAAATTTATGAAGGATCCCAATACTGAAAATATGGTCAAATTTTTAAAGAAACTGTTCAGATCTGAAGGGGTTCCTGTTTATCTGGTTTCAGATAATGGCGTACAGTTTGTTTCGTATGTTATGAGAGATTTTTTGGGTACTCTTAGAATAAAACATTTAACCACAGCACTCTACAGCCCACAGGGAAATGGTTTAATAGAAAGGGTAAACCGTGTAGTAAAAGATTCTGTCCAGTTGGCTATTTCTTCTGGTCTGTCAGTACAAGAAGTTGTTAGTGACAGAATTTGGTCATACAATAACACTCCGCACTCTACAACTGGAGTTACCCGTTTTGCTATGTTGAGAGGGAGAGAGTCATTTAATGAACTTTCTCCAGAATGGGTTGTGAGTAAAACTCATTTTGCCAGAAGAGTACCTAATTTGGAGTTGGTTGAAATGAAAGTGAAGAATTCTCAAATTAAGTCCAAAGCCAGATATGATGTGAACAAACATGTCAAAAATCACGAATTTATGGTGGGTGACAAAGTTAGAATTAAAAGACCTTTTGAAGTTAGAGGGTCTAAATTCTTTTCTGAAACAACGATTGTTAAAGTAAGTAAACATTCTGTCATGGTTGAAGGTGGAAAATGATGGAGCAACAGAAATGTTGCTAGAGTGGGAGTGAGAAATTCAGTAGAATCAAATTCAGATTTCATGGTTCAATCTGATGATTCTTCCTATGATCCATCCAATCACACAGTTTGTTCGTCATTAAAAGCCAGTGATTTATCTGTTCTAAGAGATGTTTCACAAGATAGTGGTCTATATGTTCCACAAAATTCTGAGTCAATTTCTGATGCACATGTGGAGAATGATTCCATTTTTTCTTCAGGATTGTCTAGTTCTTCTTTTAGAACTAGTTCTAGGATAAAGTCTACACCTAAGTATTTAGAAGATTATGTAACTTGAATTGGTTTAGATGTTGTAAGGAGAGGAGGTGTGTTATATCTTATGTTCTTTTATTATTCTGTTCATATTTTCATTTAATGTACCTTTTACAATGTTATGTTATTTTTGCATCTTTCAATTAGATGTTGCCTAGCAGTTTAGAATGTTGGGCTCTGGCTGCTCAGTCTAAGCTGGAGCTGATAGGAGAAACACTCTGTTTGGATCTGAGTGCTGTACTTGTATAAGAATAAATCTTATTCTCATTTATCATACTTCTCATCTCTTTATTGGATGTAACAGATTTCCTGGCCGTTGCTAACACGCGGTGCAGGGGGTAGGTACTAGGTGGCACTGTTGACCGGTTCGTTCTCCCTGAACTGAGAGTTTTCGCGGGGTAACACTGGCGGTGGGCAATGCTGCTGATGTCCCTCCTCGGTGTGCCCTGGGCGCTAATGGTCTAGGGAAGGTCGGAGTGGGGGTCGCACTTGCCTGCCACTGTCCCTCACAGCTTGTAGTGCTTGTAGTGGCTTTCCAGCTGACTGCCAGGCTGCGCTGATGCGTCATGCGCGACTGCGGCAGCCTCACTCACAATGCAGGCCTCGCTGTCTCGTAGGCGCTGTAGAGACAGATGCCGGCGCGAGGCGAGGCGTTGTTGTGGCGGTGTCTTATTTTTTTTTTTTGATCGTGGGTGCTACTGTCCTGCCGCACTACAGCTGTAGATTAGGCTGGGAGCCGGAACACCTAGCTGATGCGGTTGCTCGACGTCCTGGGGTTTTGGCGTGTGATGGCTGGCCTCGTGAGGGATGCCAGGAGAGGGATGGCTCCGCATTACGCCGGTATGCAGTTTGCTTGCGGGAAGGTCATGCGCCGCTGCAGGGCCGACGCACTCCTCCTCATGATTTCAGGTACGGCGGGCACTTCAGTGTTGGTGCCGCAACTTGTCTACATACTCCGGGTGGGGGTATACTTCCTGTGGACCCTGTGTGACGGGTCGAATGCCACCAGCACGGCATAGGCTCCGTCGTTCTGCCCCTGGTCACTCCAGCCAGGTCTGCGGGGCGTGTAGGGCTGGTGTTACCGCAGTGCATGTGCCGATGCACAGGGTGATTTCGGCTGGGGGCTCCTCCTGCAAGTTGCTTGTAGTGCTTCCCGGGTCGGAAGGAAGTGCAGTGGAGGTCGCCGGGTGGCCTCAGGCTTTATGTCATCGGGAGGAGAGTCCTTTCTCCTCTTCCTGATGTGGCAGTCTTTCAGCCGCAACCACTCCGTGGCAGAGGCTGACGCCCGGGGCTAGTGGTGCGGTTGCACTCTGTTGCCAGCTTTACCCTTACTTGGCGATGGCCCGCCCTCTGCTTGAGTGAGCCCCGCTGCTGCTCTCCCGAGTGAAGCACTGGGCAGCGTCAAGCTGGGACTGCCGATGCGGGATGGGCTCGACAGGCCTCAGGGGGCTGTTCTCTCGCCGCTTTGGCCACAGCGCTACGGCTGCAGCCTCATCGCCTGTGTGGGCATCTGGTGACTGGAGTCGTTGGCCAGTCCGACTGTGGGAGGTTGCCGGGACACACACATGCGAGTGGTAGCAGGGCGAACGCCAGTCAACTCACCGGGCGGTTGTCGTCTGTCGTGCTGGGTGAGCCTCCAAGCAGGCTACCTTGATCCTCCAGGATCGTGGAGGCGGTTACTAGGGGACACGAGGGGCGCAGTCTTCTCTGCAGTCACGGGTGGCCGTCAACAGCACACAGGGGGCGCCGTGCTCCTTTCCTTCTCCACCAGTAGCGATGGAGCTCAGATCAGCAGGCATTCGGGGTCAGCTACCCGCTCGTTGCCAATGTGGTGTCGGGCCTCAGGCCCTCATTATGTAAATGATTGACACAGGCACCAGGGGTTTGTAGTGAAGTAGCTGGCCTTGTGCACGTGCACCCGGGCCCTTTTATTGACAGGGCCACGTCACTCTTGGCACCCATGATGGATGGGTGTGGGGGTGCAGTGTGTCCTGCCCTCAAGGTAGTGGCTGGGGTTGCAGCTTCCTGCGCACACTAGAATGTGTCCCGCAGGACATTACAGGTGGCACGTTAGGGCAGTGCTTGTTGCAGCCACCTTTAACCACTGTTTTCCGAAAGCAGGATTGTGGAGGTGGTGATAGGTGACAAGAATATTTGTGCATGTTTATAGTGTGTTTTTTTTTGTGATAGTGATTTGTTCTGTTGTTTTTTCGTGCAGCTCTGTGTTTGTGATGCATGGCTGCAATGAGATGTGTTGTACTGAGGTAGCTGTTTTGTGCTCCATTTTGACTGTTTTGTACTTTTGCGTCCTGTTAAATTTAAGTTGTTTAGGAACTAAATGCAGACTCCAGAATATCAATAGTGATAATCACTCTGGTCCACATGTATCATAAGTTTTTGCATTCACAAACGGGCTGATTCTGTGAATTAGCCCGTTTCCAAACGCAAAAGATGCTCTCGCCATATAACAAACCCTCATTTGTGATTCGGTAACCTGTTACCGAATCGTAAAATGGGTTTGCGATTGGGTATTTGGAAGAGGCGTGTTTAGGGCGTCCCTTCCAAATACTGAATCCTAACAGTATGTATGAATCTTTTGTGACCGTGAATGCGGTCGCAAAACATTTGCATATTACCACCTATTGCAAGTAGGTGGTAACCCATTCGCAAATGGGAAGGGGTCCCCAAGGGATCTCTTCTCCTTTGTGAATGTTTGTAAAAGCATTTTTAAGAGCAGGTAGAGGTCCCACGGACCACTGCCTGCTCTTTGAAAATGAAAGGAAGACTTTACATTTTTCTCTTTGGAAAGCATCTCGTTTTCCTTTAAGGAAAACAGGTTGCTTTACAAAAAAAAAGATTGCTTTATTTAAAATCCATCACAGACATGGTGGTCTCCTGACCCCAGCAGGCCACCATCCCCGTGATTTTTGCGCTTCCTAGGGGGGCACAAATTGCGATCTATCTCATTAATATTAATGAGGTAGAGCTATCTGAAACTCTTTGAGTTTCATACATTGTAAATTGCGATTACCTAATTGCGCTTTTTCAGAAATTCGCAAATAGGTATTCACAATTTACAACTTTGTCACATGTAGCCCTCTTTTTATTAAATACCATATAATCAAAACAGAAATACCCTGTAACAATCAACGTTCTGTTGTCTTTATTCTATTCTTAAACTTATATCTGGGACAAGGGAATCTATGAGCAGTCTCTGGAAAGCACGTAAACACTAACCATACTTAACCTCAAATAAAGTTAGCATTATAGGGGGATATTCTCAAGAATGTATGATAAGTATTGCAAAATTAGCTTAACGCAACTTTTCACATCGCAGTCTATCGCAACAAAATAACACTGTTAATGTTGTATGCTCAACCCGGCGGCACCATGCGATAGTCTCACGATAACGCGCCAAATGACCACGTCAAAATTAAAGCGATGCTGAAAAAATGCAAACAGCGAAAAAATTTGCGATGTCCCAAATCGCGAATACATAATTCAGCGATAACCAGTGACAGGCCAGCAATTCCCATGCGTCATGCGGGAAAATGCACTATAAAAGCAAAACAAAAAAAGGCAAAAAAAATAAACTGCGTAGCACTGAGGACGCACCCGGACCGAGTGCAGGGGACAACGCAAACCCCACAAGCCCCACAGACGACCCCTATGCTGAACTGTCGTACACCAGTCCGCTCCGCTTATGCTTACAGGGGGCTACAACACAGCTACATGTCCCAGGTCACCCCACTGCCCGAGGTGACATGGTTGCGTCCACTGTCCACTACACTCCAAACACCAGAAGTGTATGTCGACATGGACATGTCTGTGGTCTGCATACTGCAGTCTGGCCAGCACATCCACGCCACACTGGGCATTGTGTACATTCTCATTCATAGGTCACTTGCCTCCTTCGCACATGCCTGGTTCCCACCTCTCCCCACATTCTGCTATTGTGTGGCTGAGGTGCCATGCCATTGATGGCTTGTGTACATGGCTGGCTCGAGTTACCACAGTAAGTTGTGCTGTCGTATCTGGTAGGTGGGCATGTTGTTTGGCATGTTGTATGTGAGTTTGTGATGTGTGCATTCCCAGAGTTGTGAGTTGCATGATTGTGGTGTTGAGGTGTGTAGTGTGTTCATTTGGTACTTACCAACAAGCAATGTATTCCCATAGGTTCCAGCCTCAAAGAGCTGGTTGATGATGGACTGTCGGAAGATGAAGGAATCATGCACACTGCCTGGGTAGTTGGTGACGACATTAGTGAAGAGTCCCAGGTGGTCCACTATTGCCTGCACATTGATTGAATGCGTGTGCTTCCTTTTGAGGTAATGGTGTGCAGGGGGCACGAGAAGTACATGTGTACAGTCGATTTCCCCCAACACTGGCGGGAAGCCAGCTATGGCGAGGAAGCCTTGCTTGGTCTCCAGCTGTTCCTGTGCTGTGTGGGGAAAGTGAAGGTGCTGGGGTACCAGGCTGATGATGGCATCTAAGACAGGTGTGAGGAACTTTGATAGGGCTGACTGTGAGACTCCTCCGACTCTGGCGGTTGTAGGTTGGAAGGTACCAGAGGCCAACAGGTGCAGCACAGCCAGCAGCTTTGTCTGCGGAGGGATGTTGGTACAGTCAGCCTGTGAGCAATGATGGTCAGGATGCGGAGGATGGTTGTCCTTTTGAGCCTGTAGTGGGCAATGACATCCTCTGGTGTTAAGTCTGTGAGACTGGTGTGTTTTCTGAAGGTCCACTGTCTTTGTCTGTGCTGCCTCTGTGGTAGTCCGGGGGCGGGGTCCTGGGGAGGGGCAGGCCTGGGGATGGTGGTGGTGGGTGTTGTGCCCCTCTTGGGGCTCCGAGCTGCATGATAAGTAGCTCCATGGCATCTGTTGTTCTTCAGGTGTGGCTCTGGGCTGGGCTCCCTTTTATGGTGCAGGTTGTTGTCCGACTTAACACCAGGTAAGAGCAGGTGTTAAATCTCTGCTGCTAACGCGCCTTATTGCATGTTTTGGGATCTTATTGCCGATCTGGCTGGTCATTGAGAATGTTGCAAAGTGGTGTTGTCGCAGCTTATTGCACGGGAATGCCTAATCTGGATATCATTAGCGTTAGTTGCCGGAGTCATTTGTGGCGATGTTTTTTGCGGCTGCTATCGCAGGAAAACTGGTGATATCAGCTGTTAGCACCAACTTGTGAATGGGGCTATAAATGTATCTATATCAATAAAAGGACACTGTTCCTATAGCAGGGTGCAAAAAGTCACCATTTGTTAACATATCTAAAGTAAACAACAAAACATAACACAATAACGCACAAAGCAACATAGCTACACAATTAAAAAATAGTGAGGGGAATTGGGGCCTCAAAACCTTCATAACACACACCTGATGGCCCCCCTCGGGACCCCAGCCCACGAGCCAAACCACTGCTGCACACATAGTGCCCCTGTAGGGTAGCCGACACGTCACAACAGCCCACCCAGTCAGAGGTGGTCATCTATTACGGCCGCGGGTCTTCCCCCCCTCCCTTTGTCATGCTAGCCCCCCTGTGACACGCACTGCCAGCGGGACACCGCCCGACAGCGCCGCGCCCCCTACGCTTGCCGCTATCCCTCCTTTACGCTACCTTCCTCCCCCTCCTTCCATTACACCCCTCAGGGGGTAACACCCCCCCCCGCGGATCCCAGTTTAGCCTCAGTCGGCAAGTTCAAGTCCGACAAGTTCACACATAACATTGCTGTTAGCATAAGTTGAGTAGGGTGGAACACCGACGGAGGGTAACAGCTCCACACGACCCCATAATCATACCGACCTAGGGATCAGGTGCACTAAGACATGGCATTCTGCAACACGATAGCCCACTGATGAGCTCAGGGACTCAATACACAATTGTCACACCCAGGAGACAAAAGCCAACCTGTTGTCATTGAACCACAATTGTACTTGTCATGTAATGATTGCATCTATGTTGATTGTTCTGCGACCTACCCTGGAAATGTAAAAAATCCTAATAAAAAAATGTAAACCTCAACACACTATGGGGCATAGTCTCAAGGACTTATCGCCGAGTTAGCGGCACTTTATCACAGCCAGATTGGCGATAAATTTATTGCTACACAAAATAGGGGGGGACCAAGGAGCTTTTTATAGGGTTCAGGGCCATATGTATCAAGCAAATTAGCATTCGCAAAGGCCGAAATTCGCTGAATTTCGGCCTTTGCGAATGCTAATTTGCTAAATGGTATGTATGAAACATTTTTGCTGCAAAATAAGGAATCGCAAAATGTGCTATTCCTTTTTTGCGATTGCACTTAAGGAATCGCAAATTTTGCGATTCCTTAAATGCAATGTATCAAAGAAAAAATATTTCAAAAATGCCCATAAGGATTCGCAAATTACCACCAACTTCTAGTTGGTGGTAAGTTGCGAATTCTTTTCAAAAAGCAATTTTTCAAAAAACCAAAGGTGCCATATGACGCTCATACATGCCCTTAGGGCATGTATGTGCGCCATATGCCCCCACATGTCGTTTTCAGGGGTGCAGCAGGGTATTCTTGAGACACCCCTGCACCCTTGAAAATATTCCTAATTTGCGATTAGCAAATTGCTAATCGTAAATTTCCCCTTCATTCCTATGGGCCTCCTGGCCCATAGAAATTAATGGGAAATTTGCGATTAGCAATTTGCTAAAGAAGGGGAAATTTGCGATTAGCAATTTGCTTATCGCAAATTAGGAATGTTAAGGAAACGCTAAAAAGAAGCGATTTTTTACATACATACCGTTTTGCGAATTCTAAATAGCGATTCCTTAAAAATCGCTATTTAGAATTCGCAAAACGGAACTATGATACATATGGCCCTCAGTGTCCATGCTCCTTATTCCAACGTCTATATCGATAAAAGGACACTGTTCCTATAGCATTTGTTAATTCTTCATGCGCAGGCACTAACAATACAGACTCCCTTTTGCATCTGTATGGTCCAAGAATAGCAATGTGGGAACTGCACTTACTTGAGTAGTCCTCGCGATTGCAGTGATTGATGATTGAGCACGAGTACAGTTTCATAATGTGTTGCCGGCACACTTGATGCGCAGGCATTTCTGGCATTACCATGTTGAGCCCTTACATTTATCAGTACATTGCTATTTAGTAAGCATGTATTCAAATTAGTATACTGTCATTAGTAATCATTTGCACAAATATTGGGGAGTAGTTCTCCCTACAAAAGCACATGCGCTCTAAAATCATGCACCCGTGGATGCGCGCTATGTTTGGATTCCAAAGTACTTCCCGGAAAGGGTGAACGCCCAGTGCACCTGACTGCAGCACTTTGTTATAAGTGCGTTATTTGCCGATCTTTTCACTACTGGCAGACGCATGGATGGGGTAGGTGTAGAGGAGGCAGCACCCGGGTGTAAATGTGAGTAGTTTATGTTTAAAGGGTCTCGGGTATCGCTCATAAAATACTGCACCCAGGGCCAGACTGGGAACCACAACCAGCCCTGGAAAAGTGCTTGGCCGGCCCCCATCCCCATTCGGGGAGGGGGTGGAGGGTGCAGGGGGGTGGGGGGTTGGAGGTGCCGCCGAGCTCTTTGTTGGGGCCGGTTTTCGGCTGATTTTGGTACAGGGTCGATATGGCCCTGTAACAAAACGGCCCCCAGGGGCCCAAAACCGGCCCCCACCTGTGCGGCCCACCAGGGGTTTGCCCGGTGCCAGCTATGGCCAGTCCGGCCCTGACTGCATCCGGTGTCTGTCTTTGTATATTCCTGGTTATTTTTTATTGTTTTTACAGCCCAGCAAATTGCGGGCATCCTTTGCATGTGCCAGCGGAGGGATTCCCACAGCAGTGCGAGGTAAGCACTTATTAAGAATTTACATCTTTAGGTGACCTATTATATATATGGTTATCTCGTGTGGTTCCTGGCACTAAAGAATCACTCCTGCCTCGCACTCCTTTATATTTTCCTTAAATAGTTAGTCCATTCAAGTAAACCCGGAAACGCCCGCAGACCCGACAACGAGACGAGAACACATTGAGTTGTGCAGATCGTGATTTTGAACCACGAATCCATTTACAAAGTTTTGACGATCGTGTAAAGAGAAAGAATCCCCTGAGGAAGGGCTTTATTGCCCGAAATGCATTGGGAAGTACAAAATGTATAAAACATGGTATGAAAACAATACATAAGGAAGAAATCACGAGTATGAAAAATAATGATTATGATTGAAAATAAAATATGATGAACAAAATTTACTTGAATGGACTAACTATTTAAGGAAAATATAAAGGAGTGCGAGGCAGGAGTGATTCTTGAGTGCCAGGAACCACACGAGATATTTATATTGGACATACCCTATTGCTCAGTAGGGTAACCTACCTACGCACCACTGAACCGAACGAAACAAACTGAACATTCTGAACATTTAAAACATTAAACAATTTGAGTGCGGAATCCACTTCCAATTGGTTTTCACTATTATATATGGTGCCACACGTGTATTATACTGTTAGCTGCTTAGAGCTTTTGGGCACAGTGTCTGCATGGACGTAAGTAGGGCTTTTGAAAGCATCCTGGATGTTAGGACTAGCTGTCATGGGGCACGCCCCTGTGGGGTCCCCTATAGACACTGTCCATTATATTTCATTGGGCTATCGCATCTTTGTTTACCTGTTATGGATCATTGTCTTGTGTGCCTGTTTACTTTTTTGTTTTCATGTAATGGATGTGCACACAGTGGTGGCACATTACGTGGCATCAAGTTGTTACTGATGCTCAAATTAGTGTTTTCTTTCCTAGGTATTGCTCTGGAGCGGTTTACATCATGCAGCTGTAGCCAGATTATAGGTATACAGGGCCCTGCCCGCCCTGATCGAATTAGGGGGGATTTTAATTTTATTTTTTCATGTGCACTTTACATTTTATAGCTCTGGTCCTGAAGAAGCGTCAACGACCCTTAAGGCGACACAGGCGCAAAACATGTTGACCTATGACCTCTAAAACCCAGGCATTGTATGCTGTTGGGGCTAGATTTTATTTAGCAGTTGAGTCTGCTAAGGGTACACGATTTAGACATTTGCTGCATGTTTACCCTTTATTACCTCTTTATTACACTTGCATGCACTTTCATCACCCTTATTTGACCCCCACACACCCACATGCACCGTCCGGCAGTCCTATAAAAGATCTCCGATAAAGAGACCCTTCGGGGGACCCATAGGGAATTGCAGCGCCAGCCCTAGGAGGAGTAACTGCCCGATGATGAAGCATGACACCCTTTAGGGTGTGTGAGGGCATCAGAGGACACATAGTGGTCTTTCATCTTCATTTGTGGGTCCTCGTCACCTAGGATTCCCCTTTTCTTTTTTCTTTCTTTTCTCTTTATTCCCTTTTTTTTAAATGCACAGGTGACTTTTTGCACCCTTATGCATTGGTGACTTTTTGCACCCTGCTATAGGAACATTGTCCTTTTATTGATATAGATGTTGGTATAAGGAGCTTGGACACTGGACCTTATAAAAAGTTCCATGGTCCCCCCATCTTTTGTGTAGCGATAAATTTATCGCCACTTTGGCTGTGATAAAGTGCCTCTAACTCTGCGATAAGTCCTTGAGAATATGCCTCATAGTGTGTTATGAAGGTTTTGAGGCCCCAATTCCCCTCACTATTTTTTAATTGTGTAGCTATGTTGCTTTGTGTGCTAATGTGTTATGTTTTGTTGTTTACTTTAGATATGTTAACAAATGGTGCGACATGCGCAGTCAAAAGCAGCACATGCCTTTAAAGAAGCTCTGACAAGCAATCATATACCCCGTCTAAGATGACAAAATAGCGCTGATCCAGCTCTTCTGTATTATTGAAACTGTGCATTAATGCATGAAAAGGCACTTCAATTTGTATGTTTTTACTGAGAGGCAAACAAATTGTTCTCCATTCCTGTCACAGAATAATATTTAAACAAGTTAAAAAGTGAGGAAATAAATTGAGAAACCATTGTTAAACATATGAACTATGTAGATTGCATTTGACTAAATCATTTTAAAGGAGCTGCAGATGTTCTATAAAAACAATCCAGTTCTTTAAATAAACACAAAATAATATTTTTGGAGCACAATTTTTGCTGCTGAGGTAATAAAAAGTGGAGGAAGATGATTAAGCCTCAAGCATAGCCCCATCGTTCACAGTTGAAAAATTGAGAATTTTTGGCACAGATTTTGTTCTAGCATGACACAGAGCAGCAGTAGTTGTTTACTTTGCAGCACAAAAGGGTTTTTCAACTAGAAATGTGCCCTTTTCACAGTGGTGTTGCAGCGTGAAGCGTGCATAAAATGCCTTTTTTGTACGCGTTTTCTCTTTACTCTCACTGTACTGGGCCCTTTACGGTTAGACGGTCTGAAACGTTTCCATTACCACAGAGGCAATGATCCTCTGATGAATCTTTATCCACAATTGGAGGGGTGGAAATTAGGGTGACCAACTCCACGTTAGCTGTGCAATGAGGACATTAATTGAGAGCTAACTCACAGGTTTGAAATCACATTTAGATACACCACTCTCAAGACCGTACTGTAGAAATTAACAGTAGCAACTGGACCCAACCTCCTAAAGAAGTTAATTAGAGTGAGGATTATGCAAACCAAAAGCTCAACAATAGCAACACAGGCCAAAAGAAGCAAAACCTGATGTCCTGATAGAGCTTCTTGATTCTCCCTACAATGCATTTAAAACATCAGTAAAGTAGCACAGTTTTATATGGAAGAGCCAATAGCACTGAATAATAGACTCAGACAAATTTAGATTACATTGGTTATTTTATTAAAGAATCAAAATTCATTTAAATAAGCAATTTCTAAAGAACTTTGGTCAAGAACTCACAGCTTGCAGCCAAACATCAAACATTTAGGCAAATCTTTGTCGAGTGGTTATAAATGTTCCGTTTGCAAAGTTACACACTCCTGCTACCATTAAAGCAGAAGGATAGTTAAAATTTCTAGCAGCCCAGGTCCTACAGAAACAAGAGGAACAGTTCAGACTTAAAGTCTATTAGGGTCAATGCTATTAGCCTGAAGCTAAATATATAAGGATAACTAAAAAACTAGAAATGGTTCGGCAAAGGTCTCAGTCCATCGGTTACTGATTGTAGTATTGACAAAGAGTCCAAAGTAAAAAGCAATCAACATAGCATATGGGTCTCAAGTAGGAAAATCAGTAGCGCACGTGTTAAGAAGCAAAAATAAATGGTGAATGGTGCCCCTCCTTTGCGGTTTCTTCTTTTATAGAGTTTTAGCAATGTCCAGGAGCGTGGCATCACACCACCATAGAAAGACTATCACATATCCATAGTCACATAGTGCCACCTAAAACATTCGCAACATCAAGATGGTTTCCCATGCTGGTCATGAGAAATTAAAGCTTGAGAGTCCTCATAGGCCAAGAAATGGTAGAATAGAAATACAAAGTTGTGTCTTACAGCCATTACTGAAATTCTATTCTCAAAGGAATATTGCACTATGAAAGTTGAAAAAGCATTCAAGAATGTCAGGGTATAGTTGTGTACAGGACAAATAAGTAACATTTTACTTTACAAAGAACGATCCACTGTATGAAATCAGGGGAAAGGTTGGCACTAGAGGAAAAGCCTTTCAAGAAGGCCTTTAAGTTAGCATTACATGTCTAAAACGAAATGAGCGTTAACCTTTACTTCGAATATAATTAAATTAATTCAATTCAACTGAAGAATGTACACATTATCTGAAATATTATTACACAGAAATTACTAGCGGTAGAAATACCCTACTAACACAAAATCTTAAAATATTCATATAAATGCATGTTTTTCTACAAAATGTGTTTAGAATATTTCATAAACGATAAAGTCTCTTGTATCATTTTGCAAAATCTCAAGCTTGTACGTCATTGCTACACATTGTTGCACCAACTTTTCTCACTGGTGCATTCTCAGCAAAAAGAATGATAAGCACTAGACCACTTCACATGGCATCACAATTTTCATCATTGTACATTAATAGCAACATATACCCCTTCCAAGCTCATGACGAGCTCAGCTCGTCATGAGGCACAGTTGAGCTGCAGTCAGGACCACACCCATTTCCATTGACCTTCAGCATAGGAGGAGGATCACTATAGCAGCCAAGGTGTTAACATTCATTATCTCAACATATTTATAGGTATTGGTGTTGTCTTATAAATGTGTTTTCTTCATCTCACGTTCGTTTTAAAGCATGCCTTTAATGCTTCTACGACACTTGTCTCAGGTTCATGTGTCACAGTGTGTAGCATGTGCAACGTGTACTATGTCTTATATGTATAAACATCTCATATATTCAGAATTTTAATATAATGCAGGATCAGTGCCAAACCAAATTTGTACCTCTTTGCATCAAGGGGGCATTTCTGGTGGTAGACCAGCACAAACACTATTAGGGTTTTGATGGAAATCCTGATCTGCTAAGGTTGCCTGACTGAATTTTGAATCCAAAACTAAAAAAACATTAGAAACAGGCTATTATGACCACACTAGTCAAAGCCATTACAGACACTGTCTCTAGGGCTGAACTTTTCATCTGCAAATCATTGACTGTTAGTCTAATTAGTTCAGCATAAGAAAAATAAGACTACAACACCCTGAACACATTAGGCTATAATGGTGAACAGTCAAAATATCGACTTCAAAATATCGAATGGACATAATATCGAGTTTTAAATATCGACTGGACAAAATATCGACTGGACAGAATATAGACATAAAAAATATCGTTTTTAAGGTAAGTAAAGTAATATCGACTGTTAAAAATATAGACAGTTAAAATATCGAAGTATATAATATAGGTTATTAAAATTATTGAATTTTTAATAATATTGAATTTTTTATAGTGTTTTTTATGTTATATGTGTGAAAAGTGTGTATTTATGTTATAAATACTAATAATTAATGAAATTTAAATTTTTTAATTTTTGTGTTATTTAATTCTGTAGCGGGTTGTGGGTTTATAGGGGAATAGGGTGGGAAGTAATTTAATTATAATTAATTTAATATGTAAATTTATTTATTGTTATTAATTTTTAATTATTTGTCAATTAATTTATATTTGGTAAATAATTAAATTTTAATTGGCAATTAATTTAAATTAATTGATGAATTGTTAATTATGTTAATTTTTATAATTTATTTTCTGTAGCGGGTTGTGGGTTTATAGGGGAATTGGGTGGGAAGTAATTTATTTATAATTAATTAAATATGCAAACATATTTATTTGTATTGTAGTAGAATTAATTGTTAATTAATTTTTTATGGGTAATTAATTAAATTAGAATTGCTAATTAATTTTATTTAATTGATTAATTGCTAATTATGTCAATTTAATAATTTATTTTCTGTAGTGGGTTGTGGGTTTATAGGGGAATAGCATGTGAAGTAATTTATTTATAATTAATTAAATAAATCAATTTCAATTTATTGTATTTAAATTGAATTTATTGCAAATTAATTTTTAAATGTTAAATTATTAATTGTTAATTTGTAATTAATTTGTATTAATAGTTAAATAATTGTAATAATTAAATTTAATTTGTAATTTTAATTGATTAATTATTATATTATATTAAAATCGTAATTACTTTTAATTAATTTTTGATAGATATTAATTTATATTTATTGAAATAATATATGAAGTATTTAATTTCCCTACTGTTGCACTCTCTGGAGTGGGAATAGTAATTTTTACCCCTACGCTATCCAACGCTTTCCCTACTGTTGCACTCTTTGGAGTGGGAATAGTAATTTTTACCCCTACGCTATCCAACACTTTCCCTACTGTTGCACCCACTGGAGTGGAAAAAGTAATTTTTACCCCTACGCTATCCAACACTTTCCCTACTGTTGCACTCACTGGAGTGGGAATAGTAATTTTTACCCCTACGCTATCCAACACTTTCCCAACTGTTGCACTCACTGGAGTGGGAATAGTAATTTTAACCCCTACGCTATCCAACGCTTTTCCTACTGTTGCACCAACTGGAGTGGGAATAGTAATTTTTACCCCTACGCATTCCAACGCTTTCCTCACTGTTGCACCTACTGGAGTGGGAATAGTAATTTTTACCCCTACGCTATCCAACGCTTTCCCTACTGTTGCACCCACTGGAGTGGGAATAGTAATTTTTACCTCTACGCTATCCAATGCTTTCCCCACTGCTGCACTCTTTGGAGTGGGAATAGTAATTTAAACCCCTACGCTATCCAACGCTTTTCCTACTGTTGCACTCTTTGGAGTGGGAATAGTAATTTAAACCCCTACGCTATCCAACGATTTCCCTACTGTTGCACTATTTGGAGTGGGAATAGTAATTTTTACCCCTACGCTATCCAACACTTTCCCTACTGTTGCACCTACTGGAGTGGGAATAGTAATTTTTTACCCCTACGCTATCCAACAGTTTCCCTACTGTTGCACCCACTGGAGTGGGAATAGTAATTTTAACCCCTACGCTATCCAACGCTTTCCCTACTGTTGCACCCACTGGAGTGGGAATAGTAATTTAAACCCCTACGCTATCCAACGCTTTCCCTACTGTTGCACTCTTTGGAGTGGGAATAATAATTTAAACCCCTACGCTATCCAACGCTTTCCCTACTGTTGCACTCTTTAGAGTGGGAATAGTAATTTAAACCCCTACGCTATCCAATGCTTTCCCTACTGTTGCACTATTTGGAGTGGGAATAGTAATTTTAACCCCTACGCTATCCAACGCTTTCCCTACTGTTGCACCCACTGGAGTGGGAATAGCAATTTTTACCCCTACGCTATCCAACGCTTTCCCTACTGTTGCACCCACTGGAGTGGGAATAGTATTTTTTACCCCTACGCTATCCAACGCTTTCCTCACTGTTGCACCCACTGGAGTGGGAATAGTATTTTTTACATTTTGCTATTGTACGTTAATAATATTGGATATTATTTAAATATATTATTAATATATATATATATGTTCTAACAAATATGATTGTTACATTTTTTTTATAACTTTTATTAAATATTGAATTATTATAATTTAATGTAAGTATTTTTAAGTATATTTTAGTAATTAATTAAAAAATTTAAATTAATTTAACACTGTTTTTAATAAAGTCGATATTTTTTAAAACTATATTTTTGTAAACGATATTTTGTACTCGATATTTTTGTACTTACCTGTTTGTACATACAAACTCGATATTTTGTCTGTAGATATTTTTTCTTTGATATTTTTGGTAGTCGATATTTTGTCAGTCGATATTATGTCAGTGATCCGGCTATGTATGCTGTGTCTTCAATGGGACATTGAAGACATCCCCTCAGGCACACCCCATTCTCCTCCATATATGAAAAGAGGATTCCACACTATTTGTATATTTGAATTTTGTTTACGTTTATTAACGTTTTTATTCCATGAATGCTTTCACACTTTTTTTTATGAACATTCCAATTGCTTTACTTCATACTTCAGCGACAAAATTCCATTTCAATCCAATGCATTTCGGGCGTATTTCTCGCCCTTCATCAGGGAATCAACACTGTAAATTAAAAATAATAACCATCATGAGTCAATGAGCAATAAGGTTATGCTTGGTCAAGTTTACTGCGTGCATCCGTGTTTCTGTGAACTTCACCTCAGTCACCTTATTTGCCCGTGCTACCTGTTGCCCTACTAAATGTGTACACTTACATGTCGCTGTCTATCTGCCTTTTAATTAATCGCTGCAACCAAAAAATCAAATAGCCAAAGTCAATAACATTCCTATCAATGTCTGATAGTCTTAGCGTGAGTGTCAATTCAAAACCGGTCATAACGTCTTCCTAACAAAACTAACCTGGTCTGGATTCTCTCGGCGTTCTTCACCCCTCTCAGTTCGCCTCCATTCTAACCAGTTACTATGGAAACCAATAACCTGCATTTCTATAGGTTGAGTCTCCGGTCATGTGATCACGGAACTCACCGGATAATTATACTTCAAACTACGCTGGCGAGATATGAGTCGGTCTTATTACCGGTAGTGTCGTTATCCCCAAATCAAACAAGTGTCCAAAAAGGTAAACAATGGGTAATGAACAATAATAAAAAAACAAACTATTAATATTCAAATGGCTGTTACTAAAATGGTATCTCTAGGCGGATCGAACCCCCATCTATTCCAGTCATTGTGTAACATTAGCAAGTTGAGCTATAGCGTTTTCATACGGTGAACGGTTGTGTTGCAACAAGGTATACTCATGATTAAACAGAAAATGAAATTAAAAATGAAATGAAAAAATACATTTCGTATTCGCAGGATTCCTTTTCGGCCCAAGGAAACTAACCACCACCATTCACAATCCATTTACAAATAACATGATAGTTCATTCCGTTCATTGAGCCCGTTCGGGCTCTGTGTTCCCAGCTTGTGTATCCAAAAGTTCTCACGTTGCAACATGAATTTAGTATTGTCTCTTCCTTCTTTTTTCTCCACAGTCTCTAATACTATGTATTTCAATTGTGATATGTTGTGTTGCGCTTCCATGAAGTGCATCGCTACAGTAGATTTTGTGTTTTTCATCCGAATGTTAGATTTATGCTCCGTGAGTCTTACTTTTATGCTTCTTTCTGTTTTTCCAACATACAGTTTGCCGCATGGACATTTCAATGCATATATTATGTTTTTTGAGTTACAAGTTGCGTTTACTCTCAATTTAATCTCTTTGCCTTTCATTGGGTGGTTTATTGTATTGCCTTTAATGATGCTGTTACAGTTTCCACAGCTTAGACATGGTTTTGTGCCTTTGTGTACTTTGGTAAGAGGTTGATGTTGTTTTAGAATTTCCCCCAAGTTTTGTGCTCTAGTATGAGCAAAAATAGGAATTTGATCGAAACATTGTTGAAAATCTGGTTCCAATTTAAGCATTTTCCAATGTTTGATTATTATACTCTTGAAATTGTGGCTTTGTGTTGAATATTTAGATACCGCTACTATTCGAGCTTCCTCGTGTTTTTTGACTGGTTTCGAAAGATCTTTCCTGTCAATGGCATCCACTCTCCTTTTTGCGTTGTCTGTGATTTCTTTGGGGTAACCTCTATTCGTGAACCTTGTTGACATGTCTTCCAATGTAGCATCTACTTTCGTACTATCCGATGTGATTCTTTTGACCCTAGTCATTTGCGAGTAAGGTAAATGTTTTTTTAGACTTGGCTGGTGGAAGCTGGCAAAATGCAACAGGTTATTTCTGTCTGTTTCTTTTCTATGCATGCTTGTTTCAAATCCTTCATTTGTCTTGGTTATCTTTACATCCAAAAATGTTACTGTGGATTCTGAGACATCCCAGGTCAGTTGTATACGGCTGTCTATATTATTGAATTCATTTAGTGCCTTTTCCAATAGTTCTTTGGAGGATTTCCAAATTAGGAAGATGTCATCTATGTAGCGTACGATGAACTTTATGTTATCTTTCCAAATGTGTTTTGAGAACAAATTGGTTTCTTCATAGGCCTGCATAAAGATATTGGCGTATACCGGCGCCGCCGAATTTCCCATGGCTGTTCCTGTGAGTTGTTGATACCAAAGGTCTCCATATTTAAAATAACTTTGGTGTAAAGTGAATATCATGAGCTCCATTAGGAATAATTGTAGGTCAGATCTCAATTCCGTGTTCAATAGGCCAGGTTAGTTTTGTTAGGAAGACGTTATGACCGGTTTTGAATTGACACTCACGCTAAGACTATCAGACATTGATAGGAATGTTATTGACTTTGGCTATTTGATTTTTTGGTTGCAGCGATTAATTAAAAGGCAGATAGACAGCGACATGTAAGTGTACACATTTAGTAGGGCAACAGGTAGCACGGGCAAATAAGGTGACTGAGGTGAAGTTCACAGAAACACGGATGCACACAGTAAACTTGACCAAGCATAACCTTATTGCGCATTGACTCATGATGGTTATTATTTTTAATTTACAGTGTTGATTCCCTGATGAAGGGCGAGAAATACGCCCGAAATGCATTGGATTGAAATGGAATTTTGTCGCTGAAGTATGAAGTAAAGCAATTGGAATGTTCATAAAAAAAAGTGTGAAAGCATTCATGGAATAAAAACGTTAATAAACGTAAACAAAATTCAAATATACAAATAGTGTGGAATCCTCTTTTCATATATGGAGGAGAATGGGGTGTGCCTGAGGGGATGTCTTCAATGTCCCATTGAAGACACAGCATACAGGTTTAAATAGGCGCCCAGGGACGTTGGCCGCCACCCGAGGAGCACCCAAACTGATAAACTTATTCGTTGAATCTATAGCTGTGCACTTATCCCTTTCATACGTATTGAAACAGATTCAGTCCCCGGGAAACAGGAGCACGCAAAAACAAACATGAGTAATTATGAAGAAATAACCAAAAGCACAGAAGCTAGGGCGGAGACATTTGCTTTTAAAGAAACAGAAGCAGATCGCATTTACGCCTTAATAAGGGAAGAATTATCGCAGGAATCCTCCACCCGGAACAAGGAACAAAATGTCAGACAACTAATCTATTTAACAAAGAGACAAATCAACCAAAAGCTGCATGCAAGCACTCTGATTAAATATCATCGAGCCCAGCGCATACCGAGAGGCCTAAGAATTTCCTTAAAACCTTCGCTTTGTAAGAACTCTAAACAATTTCAGGACAGGTGGTTTGCAATTCTTAACAAATGCTCTCTAGATCTTATCCTTTTAATCATAGAGGAACTGTCAGGAATACTAGAAGACCTTACAAAAGTGATCGCCGAAGTGTCTATGGAATTATCTCAAATGTTGACTGAGGAAGAATTGTCGTCAACACTAAAAGACATAAAAGACCAAATGGAAAAACACACAAAAGAGATCAATGAAAGAAAAATCAGAAAATTTAAAAGGGATACCCTCGACTATAAGTTGGGGGAAGTATATACATGGGCTGATATTTATGCTCAAAAAAGAAGAAACCGTCCCTATTCACCCAACACAGACACATAGTCCTCAGGAAGTGACACCCTACAGAGGACTCAAAGATTTCAACCAAGCTCAAAGCAACACGAACAAGCCCAGACAGGACAAAGAGTACATCAGGAAGGAAGAAGTCAAGACGACACCCAAACGGTGTTACCAACGACCAGTGTTCCAACAACAGTTCATCCTTTTTTAGAACAGGGCCAGGCCCAAAAAGGCGACCCCGGAGAGGAAAGAACAAAAGACAAAGACAAAGAGAAGGAACACCCGAACACAAGAAGTACAACGATACCAAAGAAGGACAAGGAGAAGAAAAAGACACAAACCTAAAAAAATTGGTCATCAACATCAGTGATTATCAACTGAGTGAATATGAACTCAATCTACTACAAAAAGGGACATCATTTGTACCAACTACTAACACAGACGCATTAGAGCTAGAAGTAAGTTTTTTCAAACTCAGGCGGAAATTAAGACTTCGCCACTATTTTGATAATATTCTCCCTCAACAAGACAAAGAACCGGATGATGAGCTGTGTGGATTACGACCAACTAGTACCTTTCAAGCTCCAGTGAGCCACAAAACCCTGGATTTGTTTGAGAAAATGGTAAAACAAGATCTAGCGCAACTGAAGTGTGGGAAACGTTCTAAAAGAAACATGACCCAAAAGGATTTGGATTGTCTGAGAAAACTGGCCAATAAAACTGACTTAAGATTCACCAAAGCTGACAAGGGAGGGGCCCTAGTGATTATGAATAGCTCCATGTATGAAAAGAAGGTGTTAGAACACATTTCTGATGAGAATACCTATTCACAACTTGATGGTAACCCCACGGCAGAATTCTCCAGAATACTAGGAAACATCATTAACACGGCACATGAAATGGGTACCATTAATACCAGAACTAAGAACTTTTTAACCAAAACTAACCCAAAAACGCCGGTACTCTACATGATACCGAAGATACACAAGAACTTGATGGATCCACCGCTGCGACCTATAGTCTCGACCATAGGAAGCTTACATGAACCCATTGGGCAACTAATTGACAAACATCTCCAACCCACAGTGAAAAACATCAGAACATACGTCAAGGATACTACAGATTTCTTGTTGAAATTGGATAAAGTCATTATAAACCCGGAGGAATCGGTTATTTTGTGTACTGCGGACGTACGTTCCCTCTACACATCAATACCACATAACTTAGGAATAGAAGCAATTGAAAAAGCCCTATTGAACACGGAATTGAGATCTGACCTACAATTATTCCTAATGGAGCTCATGATATTCACTTTACACCAAAGTTATTTTAAATATGGAGACCTTTGGTATCAACAACTCACAGGAACAGCCATGGGAAATTCGGCGGCGCCGGTATACGCCAATATCTTTATGCAGGCCTATGAAGAAACCAATTTGTTCTCAAAACACATTTGGAAAGATAACATAAAGTTCATCGTACGCTACATAGATGACATCTTCCTAATTTGGAAATCCTCCAAAGAACTATTGGAAAAGGCACTAAATTAATTCAATAATATAGACAGCCGTATACAACTGACCTGGGATGTCTCAGAATCCACAGTAACTTTTTTGGATGTAAAGATAACCAAGACAAATGAAGGATTTGAAACAAGCATGCATAGAAAAGAAACAGACAGAAATAACCTGTTGCATTTTGCCAGCTTCCACCAGCCAAGTCTAAAAAAACATTTACCTTACTCGCAAATGACTAGGGTCAAAAGAATCACATCGGATAGTACGAAAGTAGATGCTACATTGGAAGACATGTCAACAAGGTTCACGAATAGAGGTTACCCCAAAGAAATCACGGACAACGCAAAAAGGAGAGTGGATGCCATTGACAGGAAAGATCTTTCGAAACCAGTCAAAAAACATGAGGAGGCTCGAATAGTAGCGGTATCTAAATATTCAACACAAAGCCACAATTTCAAGAGTATAATAATCAAACATTGGAAAATGCTTAAATTGGAACCAGATTTTCAACAATGTTTCGATCAAATTCCTATTTTTGCTCATACTAGAGCACAAAACTTGGGGGAAATTCTAAAACAACATCAACCTCTTACCAAAGTACACAAAGGCACAAAACCATGTCTAAGCTGTGGAAACTGTAACAGCATCATTAAAGGCAATACAATAAACCACCCAATGAAAGGCAAAGAGATTAAATTGAGAGTAAACGCAACTTGTAACTCAAAAAACGTAATATATGCATTGAAATGTCCATGCGGCAAACTGTAAGTTGGAAAAACAGAAAGAAGCATAAAAGTAAGACTCACGGAGCATAAATCTAACATTCGGATGAAAAACACAAAATCTACTGTAGCGATGCACTTCATGGAAGCGCAACACAACATATCACAATTGAAATACATAGTATTAGAGACTGTGGAGAAAAAAGAAGGAAGAGACAATACTAAATTCATGTTGCAACGTGAGAACTTTTGGATACACAAGCTGGGAACACAGAGCCCGAACGGGCTCAATGAACGGAATGAACTATCATGTTATTTGTAAATGGATTGTGAATGGTGGTGGTTAGTTTCCTTGGGCCGAAAAGGAATCCTGCGAATACGAAATGTATTTTTTCATTTCATTTTTAATTTCATTTTCTGTTTAATCATGAGTATACCTTGTTGCAACACAACCGTTCACCGTATGAAAACGCTATAGCTCAACTTGCTAATGTTACACAATGACTGGAATAGATGGGGGTTCGATCCGCCTAGAGATACCATTTTAGTAACAGCCATTTGAATATTAATAGTTTGTTTTTTTATTATTGTTCATTACCCATTGTTTACCTTTTTGGACACTTGTTTGATTTGGGGATAACGACACTACCGGTAATAAGACCGACTCATATCTAGCCAGCGTAGTTTGAAGTATAATTATCCGGTGAGTTCCGTGATCACATGACCGGAGACTCAACCTATAGAAATGCAGGTTATTGGTTTCCATAGTAACTGGTTAGAATGGAGGCGAACTGAGAGGGGTGAAGAACGCCGAGAGAATCCAGACCAGGTTAGTTTTGTTAGGAAGACGTTATGACCGGTTTTGAATTGACACTCACGCTAAGACTATCAGACATTGATAGGAATGTTATTGACTTTGGCTATTTGATTTTTTGGTTGCAGCGATTAATTAAAAGGCAGATAGACAGCGACATGTAAGTGTACACATTTAGTAGGGCAACAGGTAGCACGGGCAAATAAGGTGACTGAGGTGAAGTTCACAGAAACACGGATGCACGCAGTAAACTTGACCAAGCATAACCTTATTGCGCATTGACTCATGATGGTTATTATTTTTAATTTACAGTGTTGATTGCCTGATGAAGGGCGAGAAATACGCCCGAAATGCATTGGATTGAAATGGAATTTTGTCGCTGAAGTATGAAGTAAAGCAATTGGAATGTTCATAAAAAAAGTGTGAAAGCATTCATGGAATAAAAACGTTAATAAACGTAAACAAAATTCAAATATACAAATAGTGTGGAATCCTCTTTTCATATATGGAGGAGAATGGGGTGTGCCTGAGGGGATGTCTTCAATGTCCCATTGAAGACAGAGCATACAGGTTTAAATAGGCGCCCAGGGACGTTGGCCGCCACCCGAGGAGCACCCAAACTGATAAACGTATTCGTTGAATCTATAGCTGTGCACTTATCCCTTTCATACGTAGTGATCCGGCTATAACACAAAGTCCTGGACTGGAAACTGTATCAATAAAGACCAGGAACGAGGTGATCACCTTAAACCACAGCTAACAAGGGGCAGTACTTTGATTTCCCTCCGAGACCATCCCATTTCATGTGTGCGGCTGCGCTTAACACACACCATGCACCCCTTCCTTCTGTGGCTGTCTACGCAAAGGAATTTGTTCATGATGTGTGTGCATGCAGTACAAATTCTATACAAGACAGTGTACACTCTCCTCTGTATCATGATGCAAAGTTGTGTGTTACACAAGGCAGACTGTTTGTGCAGCAGCACAAGGGATGACAACAGCAGCATGCCAATCTTTGTAGATATAACGCTGTGCTTTGTTATCCCCTTCACTCAGCAAAGCAATTTTTATGGGGGGCGTGGCCAGCCGGCCTTGAAGCAATGCACATTCTTTGGAGTTCCCAGTGGGGCTACCATATATGACCACATCCTGCTAATAATTTTAGCCCCAGGGGGTCCCACACCCAACAGAGACACCAGGGGCGCTTGAGATGTCCCACCCAAGCAATCAAATGGAGCTGGAGGGTGCTTCATCAGCCTGAGAGGCAAAGTTGGCCCGCGCCGCAGCCAGTGGCGAAACACAAGATGGCCACTCCCGTCTCGGCCTCCTGCCCACACGGCCCTTTGGGGGTCCCAATGCAACAAACTCCAAGGGGGCACCGAAGAACTCCTAGTTCAGCCCGGAATGATGCCACAGGCGTGACAGAGCCTTTGCAGCATGGGAAAGTGAGCAACCCCAAGGGATGGCCTAAAGAGGTGCCAAGGATGGCCCCATGCCTATGGTATCACCCTGGAGGGGATGGACAGGGGAGCTCGGGGGACAGTGACGGCAGAGCTCCTGTGCCATTTAGCGCCCGTCTGCGTGGAGAGGTAGCTGGGGCCTCCTCCCCCTAAAGCAGCGAAAAGGACCACAAGGTGTGCTGCCAGGCATTGAAGCCACCTACATCATGGGAGACCTGATAACAACCTCATCTGCGTGGGTCGCCCTGCTGAAGCCCCCCCTCCAACACTAACGAACGACCTGGGAAGGCTCTGGTGCGATGGCATAGGGCCCTGTAGGCGGCGCCGGCTGCGATCCCTTACTGATTATTCTTGTAGGCCCAAACTATCCTTTACTGAAATCCCCACCCTGGGGAGACTCGAAAAGTTGCCCAAAACTTGTGGGAGTGAATTTGCCCACACTTGTTCCCCTTAGCTGGGAGCCACATGATAAATTCCCAATGGAGCAGTACTGTTGCTGCGGTGGCCTGTGGAAGCTGACCTCTGCTGTAATACGGAGAAGAGGTGCCGTTCCCGCCTCTTGTGATCGGTTGTGAACTGCTACGAAGGTGCACTGAAAACCCACTGTTGAAACTGGTGGCATCCCTACCTGTGGCTATCACCATCCAGGGACCACGGGGAGCCGCGCGTGGTGATAGTGAGCTCTGTGGTCAGTCAACTAGTTTTCTCAGCTTCAACGATTGGTGGTTGGGCCACCAGAGTGCTCCGCTGCCTGCATTGGGAGACTATCCCGTTTGACCCTTGCCGATCTCTATTCTCCTTTGCCCACCTATCGCCATGCCACGCCATACACGAGGGAAGGACACCAGAGAGCAGGGATCAGAACACCACCACCCACCCAGCGTTGAGATCGATACGATTGGGAAGCTGGCCGCATACCCCGTGATCAACTGAACTCTATCCTGCTAGCCTTTAAGGACTCAAAAGAATCACAGGAGAATAACATTGATATAGTGGTGTTGGACCTGGGTCTCATGCAGGCTGATCATTGAAAACTGAGTGAGTGACTTACTACCACAGAACTTACCTTACAGGAGTTCCCTACGACCAACAACCTAAAGGTCCAGATGACCGATGTCTTGAGGAGGGTCCAGATCCTGGAGACCAGAGTGGAGGACTTTGATCAGGGCCCGGAGGAACAACATCCCACTGGTGGCCTGCTGGAAATAGTGGATGGTGCAGACATAGTAACCTACCTTGATAATTGGCTTCAGGAAGAAGTGACACCCGAAGGTTTGACCTCCTAATTAACAATGGAAAGGACACACAAGGTACCTGCTCCCCCACTGCCCCTGGGTGGCTCACCCAGGCCTGTTATAGCCAGTCTGCTACACTTTAGGGATTGAGACCACATTCTCTGCTGCACCCGAGAGCTGGGAAATTGAAATTCGACAAGAGAATGGTGATTTTTTTCCCCAACTTCACCATGGCAGTCCAAAAACACAGAGCCTCCTTCCTGGTGGCCAAATGGAAAGTAAGCCACATGAATATCAAATATGTCATGATTTACCATGCACACTTTAGCATTGTCACTGATCAAGGGGGTAAATTATTTTCAGAACCCAGCGAAGCGTGGAACTGCCTGGACCTGGCACTGGAGGAGCATGAGGACACTAGCCAATCCTGCACACGTCTTTAGAACCGGCGAGGGTACAGAAGTGCAATATCCTTAGATAAGGCACAACAAAAGTGCCAAAGAGCTGTGGAAATGGCTGCGAGACTCACAAATGTGAGCCCAGAGTGGCACAGGCAGTTAAATGAGACAGCCTTCAGTGAACAGGATTCAGGCTCTTAGTCTGACTCCACCTTGAACACTGACCAGAGTGGCGATCTTCTAGTGGTCACACCACAAACAGCTGACATTGTCCACTAATGCTCTGATCCACAGAAAGCTCTCTCTTTGGGAATGAAGGGTCCTTCTCTATGCTTTTTCTTCTGGAGCTGAGTGAATGATCAAGTGGGGGTAGCTGATTTTCTCTTCTTCCATGGCTGGGTAGCGCGGTGTGTAGCTGGGGCTCTGGTGTCTTCTTCAGGAAGTCGGCATCTTGTCTCTACCACCCCAAGAGGTGGTAGAGATCTATGATCTATATATATAATCTATGATCTATAATCTATGATATCTATAATCTATGATCTTGGCTTGAAGTGTTGTGGTTTGGATGGAGGAATGTTGCCGTGTTGTACTGGCCAGGGGGTCTTAGGTTATTTTTACGGTTATTTTTATGGTTATTGTTTTGTATAAATGGGAATCTGTGTCTCTTTGTCTGTACCTCCCTCCAGCTTGGCCCTGGGAACGGGGGCCTCCTGCTGTGGTATCTGAGTGGCTTTGAGGAGTGCGTGAGGATATCAAATGGGGGACAATATGAATGTATACAAACTTATGTCCTGGAATATGAGAGGCTTGAATAGCATGACTAAGTGCTACAAAGTGTTGGCATTTCAGAAATGTAGAGGTGTGCATGTGGCACTGTCGCAGGAGACCTACTTGGATGCCACAGTGGGAATGGCACTGTTCAAAAGATGGAGAGGCCAGGGGATATATACCACATACTTGGCTTTTGCTAGGGGAATGCTGATATGGGTGAAGCCGGGCATCCTCTTTCAGGCCACGAGTAACATGAAGGACATGGAGGGGCGTTATTCCGTACTATTGGGCAGACTGGACGGACAAAACATCTCCTTTGTTAATGTCTACGCCCCTAACATTGAACAGTCTGTATTTTTTTTCCATACGTTTGTGCATTTTGGTTCCCTTGCTGCCACAGACACACTTTAAGGGTGGCAACTTTAAATGAGTGGCGAATATTGACCTACTCCATTCCCACCCACTTCTTCAGGACTCCCCTGAGGTATGCCTGGCTAGGAAGTTCTCTACCTGGCAGCGCCACTGGGGGTCAGTGGATGGCTGCCGCCACCGCCACCAGCAAACACGTGATTACCCTTTTCATTCGGCCATGCATGCACTGAATATATGTCTTGAACCATTTTTATGCTCACCAGATATGCTGGGAGCTGTAGTGGACATTCAATAGTGGATGTATGATGTTACAACGCATGCTTTTACAATGCATGCCATTATGACGCAGGTTTTACAATGCAAGTCGATATAACGACTTGCGTTGGGGGATAGTGAATAGTTTAATTTACTATTCCAACTCCAGTCCCCGTGGATAGTAGGGAAGGTGTTGGATAGTAATTAAACTATTCCCTATCCTAGAGCACCCTCCAGCGCAATTTGTTGTAATGACTTGCGTTGTAAAAGTTACGTCGTAATGGTAGTGCGTTGTAAAAGTTGCGTTGTAAAGGATGTTTCCCTTCCATAGTTAGCTAGGACCGTATTCAATCACAATCTCTTATTATTATCCCTGAGATGGGATAGAGTGCACACCTGTATACCCAGTTAGCGACTTGAGACCACAAACTTGGAAGACCTGACCTTCTGTGAGATAATTGGTGAGAGGAACTGGACATTTTTTACTGAGAATTCAAGCTCTGTGTCATCCCTTCTCATGGAAGGGGTAGCATTGAAGGTGGTCAACTGGTGGCAATGCCTGTCCTAGTCCACAGGGATACATTGCACCCTTCTCCACTATATCATTACCCACAAACAGGCCCTTAGGGAGCTTGCTTACTGGAGGAGAAGGAGAGGGTGCCGGAGCACGTGGAATGCCATTTTATGATTTGATCATAAAGCCTATATGAAAAGCACTCATTCTGGGGGTGACAAATTGGGCCCAATGCTAGCTTGATTGGCCAACTCTACCAGGGGAGGTTTGCCGACCCTGTGGGTGGTGACGCCTGAAGGATCCAGCCTGTACAAGCAGCGCTAGATTAACCAGAACTTCACCGAATACCATTCTAGCCTTTATGCGGTGGGGATGGCGCCTCGGGCACAGGACATTCAGAAATGGCTCACCGGCCTCTCGCCTAGCCACCTTCCACAGGAGATTGTAGAGGATCTAGGAGAAGACATATCAGAAGAAGAAATCCAGGCTGAAGTCCGGCCGATGACCCGTGGGAAAGTACCAGGGACTGATGGCCTCCCAATAGAATTTCATGTGGCCTACCATGACATCCTTGCTCTCTGCTGGACTGAAATATACGAACAGACGCTTGCGACAAACGTTCTGCCCCCACTCTGAGGGAGGCGTTGATTGTACCCCTGCTTAAGCCGGGAAAACCAGCCACGGATGTGTCGGTGTATAGGCCATTGTCAATGCTAAATGTTGACTACAAAATTCTTAGTGGGATCCTAGCGAAGGGTCTACATCCCACATGACAGGGCTGATTCATGCCAACCAGGTGGGGTTCTTCCCTGGCCACTTTACTGCCATTAATGTCTGGCGTTTACTAGCTATCTTAGGAGATAGGCTGGTGCTGTCAGGATGGGTGGGATTCATGTTTGTGGATATCGAAAAGTCAGTCCATAGATCGAATTGGGGCTTCCTATGCACTGTTATGATTCAACTAGGGCTAGGCCGGCACTTTGTGGAATGAACCTTTCACCTTTACGTGAGTGGGGTAGCACAGATCCACACAGGCAATATGATCTTGACACAGTACAATGTACAGCGGGGTAATAGACAGGGATGCCCATTACCTCCCCTATTCTTCGCCCTTGTGGTGGAACGCTTCACTTGTGAGGCTCGCACTGGAGTGCCATTATACCAGTATGCGACACTGACTTTGGTGAAGCTTCGGGCCTGTGTGTGAACTGGCTCAAAACCAGCCTGTTTCCAGTCCAGTCCATGGGAACAGAATGGAATCTCCCAGTCTGATGAGATGAGGTGGGTTCTGTCGTGGTGAGATACCTGGAGATCTGAGTTAACCGCACCAGAACTCTTAGAGGGTAATATAGGGATGGCAGTGACGACCTACCAATCAAGTGCCAGGTTTTGGAAGACACTACCCCTTTCAGTAGCAGGCTGCATAGCAATGGCCATATTGGTGGCGCTGCATTGCCTCACCTCTACTATTTTGTGGATCTTCTGCTGGTGAAACAGAGCTCCACATTTAGGGAGCTGGACTCTATTCTAATCGAACTAATCTGAAACAAGATCTGAAGATGGGTATCATTGGCAAAACTGCAGCAAGCATCCTCAGATGGCAGACTGAATGCTCTGGATTTCAATTCCTATTTCCTGGCAGCGCAGCTGCAATGGTGTATGGACTGGTTCCTGAATCATGTGACGCCCAGGATGTTATGGCTACCAGACCCCCCTGGCGTGACACAATTGTGGTCCCTTTTACTCCAGCCGCAGAGGACCCCCTGTGCGGGGAGACATTAACTTTTGGTACTCAAATCTTGATGGCAGATGGTGCTTCGACGGGCTCGAATACAGGCCCCGTATTATCCAAACCTTCCATGTTGGAGAAACACCTTCAGGACTGGGAAGCAGCAGCTCTAGACACAGTGGGCACACTATATGCAGATGTTTTATTGTGATTAATTAAAGATCTCTGCACCACCATTGACCTCCCGACCTGTCAATTTCTACTACATGGCACCCTGACTGTGGCGGTTCATAGGATTTAGGCGGGTGGAGCCACAGCTACGACGCGGCTGCCAATTTCTCTCCGCTGCCACTGACAAGCGCCAACTGGTTTCAGGACTTTATGGTGCCCGACGTGAGGACCTGTGCTCTCCCTGCTCAACATTGTGCAAGCACTGGGAAACCGACCTGGGCTCCCCCTGACAGAGAGAGACTTGACTAGGATGTGGGAGGCTGCACCCATGATCTCTCGAAATGACAGGCTTAGGCTCAGACATTTTAATGTCTTGCATTGGGCGTAGCTAACACCCCTAAAGCTCAGCATTTATTTCCCACCAATCCCACCTGACTACACAGAATGCCGTGAAAATCATGGTGATATTCTTCACATGCTTTGGAACTGCCCCTACTTGACTGCATATTGGTCTACGGTGGTGCAAATGCTAGCGGAGGGCATGGTGTGGTCCTTGACCTCCTTACCTAGGCTCTGCCTACTGGGCCTCTAGAGAGAGGGCGTTGGCTAAGGAGCCCAGTGGGAGCGAGGCCTTGGGCCAGAGGCCTGATGACTTAGGTTCGGCTCTGCTTCCTGCCCCACTGGTATCCCCACCGTGTTCAGCGCCGAGTGTAGTTTGACAGACATGCCTGCCTGAGGGGATGGAACCTGCCCAATTTTCTGACTTACTATGGGAGGAAGGGAGAAGTGACACGTTGTAGAGGGGGCAGGGATGAGCAAGAGGGGGGAGTTTGTATTTTGATCGATTCAATAGTTGTTTGTTGTCCCATGCGACACCATGCTCGGCGACCGTAGATCCTTCTATATGAGAATGAGTGTGCTACCTGAGTTTTTCTATTAAGCATCATGCAATATCGATGGCAAATGCTGAATTAATTATGCCCTGTAGTTGAATAGGATATGTCTATGATGTCAGCCTACAATGGCATTTGTTTTGTAACTATTCACATGTGTAATGGAGAAAATGACAATAAAATTCAGTAGAAAGAAAAAAATTGGGACTTGTTTCTCAACTAATAAGCACAAGGAGTAAAACTAACGTGAAACTTAAGTTAGCTCAATGTTTTGTCCAGAAGTAAAGTTTCATTCACAATTTTCTGCAGTTCAGATAATAAGATCTAAAGTTAACAAAACCATCGGCCCAATTCATAAACATTTAGCAGAAAATCAGTAATCTATAAATCGTCTTCTTATTCCTATGATGTGCTTAGAGTCCCAGTTTTCTGGAGATTCGCAAAACCCTCCAAGAGTAGCATGAAATATGTGCCTTTTCTATTCTTCCTCCACTAAAAATAGCTCTGTCTCTTCACAGCAACGTTTAGCAGATTAGCCCATTGCTTGGATAACACTGCACATTTTCTGTCTTCACATGAATATTGTTCCTTTTGAAAGAAACCCCGCCTCCTTCACACTCATGAAATTTGAGTGTGTTTGCTAGACCTGGCAGTCTTGTGGTCTTTCCTCCAACTTTGTGCCTACCTCAAATTTTCTGACCTGGTTTTTGCTGGTTTTAATACTCTGTGCACTTTACCACTGCTAACCAGAGCTGTATTGTTACAGAAACAGTACAGTTTCTTTTTTTGCATCAATATGACTGGATTTTTAATCATGGAACGTGGTATAGTAAAATAAGAGACTATTACATTGATTAACAAAAGAAATTACATAGAAAGAAAGCAAACATTGACAAGGCAAAAATGTTTTCATCTTTGGAAGGTGCTAGCCAACATTTGGGTTTGCCTGTGCTTGCTGCCGAACAACATCAACAAAAAGTAAAAACCTAAATGGGCTGGACGAGCATGATGATGTATGGGCATACAAGCATCATCAAGAATGTAAGAATGTCTATATATATCTTATGATACTACAATGACAATCTTTTAACTTTATGGCTGGCACACGCATGATGACGAAAACGTGCACATGAGTCACCAAGCATCCACACGTATGTGTTATAATTAGGGCTCACGGTCTATCGAGTCTTTGGGTGTTAGGTGTTTTGTTTCATTGTGCATCAGCCTCATCTACAGAAATGATCAGAAAGGAGCAATTCAGACTCTGCACAAGAAATTACTCAAAACCCATTAGCAGGTTAGTCTGGACACATTGTGTTTTCATCCGCTTTTCAGTAGCCTTAAGGCTGGGAGCGCAGCTGAGTATGTTTTTCAGATGCATAAGCTACAAAGGGCCAGATGCTTTAAAGGGTTTTGACAATTCTGTGTCTATGGGAAAAAGTGTTCATGCATACGGCCCAAAGTTACACCAAATTGATATGTTTAAATATCCATGTTAGTTCACATATGATTTTTTTTTTTTAAATGTTTGTGTCTTTTTTCACAGCATATATTGAACAGTTGGAACAGCATTATAAACAGTTGAAATGGCAGTCAGAATCAGGCACGTCATTAACACTATTCAATTCCCTCTTATGTCCTTTCAAACAAGCATTTGCAATGCAATAGGTCTCGCATTCATGTGAGTTTGAGCTGTTAGCATCGTAAATGACAATGCCTTTTATTTTTGTTTTGGATTTTAAAACACAAATAAAAGACATTATCATTTACAATACTAAAGGCTTAAACTCTTGCAATTGTGAGACCTATTGCATTGCAATAAAGGGCCTTCTTGACCGCTTATTAGATTGTAAAAATTAGAGCAAGAGACGGCCTGCAACTTCTTCAAAGTAGTGATAAATAGTGCATTGAAGAAGATGTGCAAGCATTGCAAATTACACTGACATAAAGTGTGAAGTGAGAGTTACAAAGGATCCGAGCGAAAAAACCAACAAAGTGCTCCAACACCATTTGCTCTGTGATTACACCTTTGTGGCTCGGGAGGAAGAGCGGGGGTCTATTTCCTACTCTCTCCATGATTTGGGTGCAGTGTGGCATTACGTAATGTGATTGCTATCTTTGGCCTAATAAAAAAACACTCCAGCTGTAGTAGGGGCCTGGCTTCACCTCCTGCTGCAGGGCGGGCTGTGCTTTATGACAGGCGTGGAGGGAGGGAGGGATGGTCTCAGCTGCAGCTCCGGCTCAGTACAGTGTCCCTGCTATTACTATTGAGAGAGAGGCGCTGAGGTGGTGGTATTGATGGTGGTGGTATTGGTATTGGTGGTGGTGCCGGTATTGGTGGTGGTGGCATTGGAGGTATTGGTGGTGGTATTGGTGGTGGTGGTATTGGAATTGGTGTTGGTATTGGTGGTGATGGTACTGGTATTGGTGGTGGTGGTACTGGTAGTCTTATTGGTATTGGTGGTGGTTATACTGGTATTGGAGGTGGTGGTGGCATTGGTGGTGGTAGTGGTGGAGGTGGTGGTATTGGTGGTGGTTGTATTGGTGGTAGTGGTATTGGTGGTGGTGATATTGGTGGTGGTGGTGGTTTTGGTGGTGTTATTGGCGGTGGTGGTATTGGTGGTGGTATTGGTGGTGGTGGTATTGGTGGTGGTGGTATTGGTGGGGGTGGTATTGGTGGGGGTGGTATTGGTGGTGTTATTGGTGGTGTTGGTGGTATTGGTGGTGGTATTGGTGGTGGTGAGAATGGTGGTGGTGGTATTGGTGGGGATGGTATTGGTGGTGGTGGTATTTGTGGTGGTGGTGGTATTGTGGGTGGTGGTATAGGTGGTATTTTTTTTGTTTTACAGAGTTTTAAATAGCGCAAACTTGACCCAAAGGTATCAGGTATCATAGCGCTTTACATAGCACCAGTTGTGTTACATGAGGACACATTCATGTTTTTTTGTTAGGCACAGTGAGATTAAGTGATTTGCCTAGAATCACAAGATGTTCAGCTTTGTTGCTGAGACTCAAACCCAGTTCCCCAGATTTGAGGTCAACCGCCCTAGCCGTTAGGCCAACTCCTCGCCCCTAATTATTAGGTATTGGTGGTGGTGGTGGTATTGGTGGAGGTGGTGGTATTGGTGGTGGTATTTTGTGGTAGTATTGGTATTGGCGGTGGTATTGATGGTAATGGTATTAGATTGCTGTTGGTGGTATTGGTGGTGGTGGTATTGGTGGTGTTGGCATTAGTGGTGGTGGTATTGGTGGTGGTGGTATTGGTGGTGGTATTGATGGTGTTATTAGTGGTGGTGGAATTGTTGGTGGTGGTATAGGTGGAGGTGTGGGTGGTGGTGGTATTGGTGTTATTGGTGGTGGTGGTGCTATTGATGGTGGTGGTATTAACAAACCTGAAGGCAGCATTTATGAAAGACAATGACACAAGCCAATGAAAAATATGGGTGAAGAGTGAGCGTAGCTTCTCTCTCATACTCTTCTACAGCAGACTTGCAGAGTAAGCAGTGTATGCGCGCTGCCGCTAGGCTCGACCTAAAAAGGAAAACAAACATTTTAGTGAGTAATTTTACAGTAGACTAAACAGTGCCAGCAGCCCATTCCAAGCGCAACCAATGCACACAGCCAGTACGTTGAACAATCAATGCACACAGCCCATTCCTAGCCCAATCAATGCACACAGCCAATTCGTAGACCAATTAATGCACACTGCCCATTCCTAGCCCAATCTATGCCTACAGTCCATTTGTAGAGCAATCAAGCACACAGACCATTCTTAGCCCAATCAATGTACACAGTTCATTACGTCCTATGAAGGGAGTATCACAGTTTAGTGGTATCATAAGTTACACAGATGTCCAAGTCAATGTAACTTTAAGAGAATGAGACTGCAAGACTTAATAAGGTGGTCCTAACCGTGTTTAATACAGGCACATCAACGGTTCAAACTCGATTTGTAACAACATTAAAATATAAAGGATATATCCAGGGACAGATCCCCCGTTAACCCCTTCCCTGCGGGGGTAATTTCCCCACGGTGCAGGGGGGTGGGGGGTGAGCATGTCGCCGCGGTGCTCGTGACGAGACCAGGTCGTCATGAGTCACGGTGGAGCTGTGCTCATGATGGCCTGGTCTCGTCATGACCCCACCCACTGATTAATTCGCTAGCGCAGGTAGGAAATTAAACGCGCGTGGGCGGAGCGGCGCCGTTAGGACGAGACCAGGTGGTCATGAGCACAGCTCCACCATGACTCATGACGAGCTGGTCTCGCCACGAGCACTGAATCGGTTAAGGCGGAGGAGCGTCACCCCACTGCTCTCTGAGCAGTACAAAAACGAGAAAAAAAATGATAATAACACAATGTTATTATCATTTTATTTTTCAGTATGGAGTCAGGGAGGGACGGGGTGGGGCTGTGTTATCCTGACGGACAGAAGCAGCGACCAGGGAGGAGTTGTGGGTCCCATAAGGGCGCATGACGGTTTGGCCAGCCATTTTAGGACAACCAAACCATCATGCGAACTAACCATTTCTCCACCATGCAGTGTTGCATAGACGGATGGAGAACAGTCTCAGGCTCCCAGGCACTGTCTGAGCAACAAACCAGGCCGCTCAGACCAATCACGACTCTGCTGTCATGTTGGTAATTTATTTTTTATTTATTTTTTACACTTATATGGCGCTCAGCTACCCAAAAAGGGTTTCCCGGCGCCTATGACATGTGAGGGAGCAAAGCCATATGGTAATCTGGTTTAGCATAGCTGTTTCTGGAAGAGCCAGGTTTTTATGCTCTTTCTAAACCTGCCGTAAATTTCTTCTTTTCGTATGTGTGGAGGGAGTGAGTTCCACAGAATGGGTCCTTTGACAGCGAAGGATCTTCCTCCCATTCTTGTCAGCCTGAACCTAGGGACCGTGAAGTTTGCTGCTGTTTGCGAGCGCAGATTTCTTGCTGGTAGATAGGGAGTGGCTAAAGATTGCAAGTATTTTGGTGCGGTTTTTGATTTTATCCTGAACATGTAGCTCAGGGCCTTAAAGCTGATACGGTTCTCCACCCTGAGCCAGTGCAGATCATTTAGATGTTTTGACACCCTGGCGGTTTTTGGTATTTTGCACAGGAGTCTCGCGGCTGAGTTTTGAACTATCTGTAGCCGTTTAATGACTGCCTGATTTGCGCTCAGGTAGAGAATATTGCCGTAGTCAATACGCGAAGTAATCAGTGCGTTGACTACGGTCTTTTGGGTGGCAGGGGGCAGCATCCAAATAATTTTATGCAGCCACTTTAAGATGGTAAAGCAGAGACCTGCTACTTTGTTTGCCTGCTGTTTCATTGATAGTGCATCATCAATGATGACTCCCAAGTTTCTTACTTGGGTTGCCGGAATGGGAAGATTTCCTAATTCGGGGGGCCAGTGAGAGGAGTTCCAGAGTTCTTTATTATTTCCTAACAAGAGAATTTCGGTTTTGTCACCGTTCAATTTTAGCTGGTTGGTCGACATCCAGCTGAAGATTTTATGAAGACCGTGTTTAAGAAGAGAAGGGGCTGAGGGGTTTGAGTCGGATAATGAAAAAATAATTTGGGAGTCATCAGCGTAGGTCATAAGGGTAAGACCTACGCTGTCGGCTAGATCCGCTAAGTCTCTGAGATAAAGGTTAAAGAACAACGGGCTCAAAATGGAGCCCTGAGGTACTCCATGTGGGGCGTTGAAAATGTCAGAGCAGGCGAGGGTAGATTTTATCTGGAAAGTCCTATCTGTAAGAAATGACTTGATCCACTTCAATGCTTCGCCACGGATACCATTCCTCTCGAGTGTGGCCAGGAGTTTACCATGGGAGATGGTATCGAAGGCCGCACTCAGATCTAATAAAATGAGTGCGACCGTTTGACCTTTATCCAAGAGTCTCCTGATATTTTCGGTCACACCCAGCAGGGCGGTCTCCGTGGAGAAACCGGCTCTGAAGCCAGATTGTGTCGGATGGAGAAGATCGTTTTCCTCGGTGAAGAGAGTAAGGGCAGAGTGTATGTGCCTTTCCAAGAGTTTCGAAAAGGCCGGGAGCAGAGATATAGGCCGATAATTGGTCAGTATTGTGGGGTCTGCTGAAGGTTTCTTCAAAAGTTGATTTACCATCGCATGTTTCCAGAGAGATGGAACTGTGGAAAGTTGGAGGGAAGAGTTTAAGGTGTTTGCTATAATGGTCAGAGATGTGGTATCGATCTGTTTCGATAGTATAGTATTACAGGCATGACAGCAGCGTTGTGATTGGCTTAGGGGAGTCTGGGAGCCTGTGTGGTGCCGGGAGTCAGGAGCAGAAGAGGGCAGAGGAGAGGCGGCAACCGTACACAGGTATGTGATCTTCTATTTTTTTAGTTTCAAAACCTTCCCCATCCCCCACCCCTTTCTGCTGCCCTGTCGCTGCTGGTCCCTAGCATTCGCTGGATATATCAACACATGTGCGGCTGAGCCTACCGCTTTACACCTGAAATACTTCTGTGACTTGGTGAGGTCCACAAAGTACTGCATAAGCTATGCATATGGAGTAGCTCCTTCCTCATCTAACTAGGGCATTACTTAGTCCTAGCAATGGCTATGGAAAGTGCTATATGAAAACCAATACAGAACACATTCTGACATGTATTCTGAAAATAGCAAAGCTTGCCGAAAGAGTGTACTACTGAATATCGACCCCAGAATATCGATGGACAAAATATCTTTAGGTAAGTCTGCAGATAAAAGTATCAAGTGTCAGATATGTTGACACTGGTCCCCTGCCTTCAGTGGTGAATTCCAACACAATGCACTTTTAAGGGTGTTACATTATAGCATCAGTCAAAAGATGGAGCGAGGGGGGTTGAGTGTATGAAATGGAGAAACAGGAAGATATGGAGAGAAAATGAGGGAGAAATTAATACGGAAGGGGAGAGAGGCGAGATGTGTGAAAAAGTGAGGTAGGAAGAGAAAGAGTCATTGAGAGTAAGTGAGATACATGTAGCTATATAACGTGAAGTCAGAGGTAGGATGGTTTGTAAAAAATCACCAGGATAAAAAGATGGAATTTCCGGGGAATTACACGTTTCTTGTTATGTTTTTGTATTGTATAAGTTAAAAAATGCACGTTTTCCTATTGGCAAAAAATCCGCCATTCACAGAAATATGGTATTCCATCCAATTCTATAATTCACCTATTACGAGAAATCCCAATAGGCAAATTCGAAGATGAGCCCTAACAACTTCCAGACACATGCAACGTTAAGAATAAATGATCTCCGGAGCGCGATAACACAAATAATACATGCAGCACAGCGTTAGTCTATTTGCATACTGAAAGCATTTCAATTATTTAATTGCTAGCAATTACGTACCGGCTGCCTGGCCTCCTGCCTTGGAACCTTTCTGTATTCCCGCTCTTTACCCCCAACTGGGAGACAACTTCCTGCAGCATAGAACACGCCGCCTCTCGCGCCACGTGATTCGATACCTTGTCTACGCCACAGGACATGAACGCTCTGCGACGCAATTTCTCTGTCTCCTTGTAACAGGAAGCAGCAGGCATAGCAGTACTGCTGAAAATGTTATTTGAGCACAAGAAGGGAACGTGTTCGAGGACGTGATGGAGGATTTGTATGTCATGTCATGAGGAATGGTCAAAGAGGGCTCCCTCTAAGCCCCATGTACATGGAAGAGATGTTTTTTTCTGTTTCATTGCTTCATGTCACATAGACGTAAAGGTTTTCTGCATTATTTAGCAGCAATCATGGATATGTTTATAGGTTGTACGAGGGTGCAACGCTGGTAAATAAATTGCATGCGTTTGCCTCGAATTTTTTAGCACACATGTTTTTACTGCGATTAAAAACCGTCCCCAACTGCCTGCTACCGGCTACTGTGTCACTGTACCACAAAATGGTGGACAGTGACACACGTAAACCAACTATAAACACCCCCCAGCCCAAAAGCAGCCCAAAAGGAGCCCAACTGACCACACCCAGCCCAAGCAGCCCAAAAAGCCCTTCCTGTCCGTCCCGTATCCCCCTCCCCTCCTACCGGCACCAAACATTCCGTGGGGGCAAGCCTCCCGCTGGTCGGCTGCCCCCCCAAATCCCCATTGACATTGCATGCCAATACCACGCACTGTTTTTAGATTTAAAACAATATGTGTGGGGGGAGACCGCCACCCCCGAACTTACCTTAAATGAGTGGTATTGGCATGCAATGTAAATGCATAATCACTGTAAACATATGCGTGCTAAAAATGTGAGGCAAACGGTGCTTAATTTGAGCCTGGGCTTTCCAGTGCTAAGCACCTGCACTTAATTGGTTTCCGGTACTCAGCACCGGTACCTTATAGTCAACACCATACTCAGAACCGCCCACCACATGGTGGTGCTGCTCATCTAATTTAGAGATGAGCAGAACAACGATAGTTTAGGAATACAATATACATTAAGATTGCTAACACCTGCCTCCCCAGCCATTCCTTTAGCTTTGATGACCTGTAATAATCTGAACTGTCGCATTTACATGCGAGAGAGATGGTTACTAGTTTTTTTGGCAGCGATGACGAGGGCGAACGGGGGGTGTAAGCTGCAATGGCCTCCTGTTCAGGGCCCTGGCACTTAATATTTTACAAATTAAGCACTGGAGACAAAAGCATGCAATGTTTTTACCTCGTTATAAAGGCTGTTGCCCATGTTTATAGTGTGCTTGACAAGCTTAACTATACAAATAACACACATTATTACCACCTTAAGCTACCTTTGAAGAGCACAAGGTCCAGTCGGCCATACCATGATTCTTGGCAAAGGGCAGATTATTAAGTACGAAGCTGAGGCTGCTCCTAAATTTAGAGAATGTCTGGTGGTTCTGGCAAACTGGATGAATTTCATCTGTTTGCAATTAAATGCGGGAGAGACTGATATTCTGGTGGTGGGTAAGCAACCATCTATTTGGTACTCTGTCTTGTGGCCTCCTGAACTGGGGCTGGTCACTGTTCCTAAGCCTAACATAAAAAATGTAGGGGTTTGACACAGTACTGTCCTTTGATGAGCAGATTTAATCTCTGGCTGGCACTTGCTTCGGCACCCTGAAGATGCTTCGTAAAATCTTAGAGTTGCTACCCGAGTCAGCTAAAAAAAATCATCCAGGCTTTGATTGTATCCCGCCTTGAATACTGCAACGTTCTCTATCTTGGAGTCGCTAAGGGCAGAATGAGAATGTTGCAGAGGGTACAGAATACCGCTGCCCGTATGCTCCTCAATATTCCTAAGCGTTCCCCTCTGGGTTCGGCTCTTGTAAAGCTCCCCTGGATCCCAATACAAGCCAGAATGGCCTTCAAAGACTTATGTTGCTGTCATAGAATCATAAATGTGAAAGGTCCTAGATACTAGTTTCCCTTGATTAAACTTAATCGGCCTAATTTGGAGTCTTAGATCACAGGAACAGCGAAGTTGGCAATCCCTAAAGTTCAAAGAGCTCATCTGGGTAGCAGATCTTTTTATTTTTTTGTGGCTAAAATGTGGAAACTTCTGCCCCTGGATCTCAGGATGCAGCCCTCAGAAGTGCTGTTCCATAGGAATTTGAAGACCTGGCTATTCAGGCACTCTACGGCCATTTAATGACTTGGCTTGGCATGCTGTACTTCTGATTGATGGTTAGGAAGAAATCCTAGCACAGGGACCTTCCATATTGGAGTAACCCGGCGCTTTACAAACTTCTAAATAAATAAGCTGTGTTAGAAACTACAGAGGTTCTCACAAAAAGGCCATATACACCATGTGTATCTTAACACAGAATGTGCTCAATGCTGATATTCCTCTTACTAAAGTACAGAAAAGTTTAATTTTCTGAACGTATACCTCTAATCTATAAATTACGCAACACCTTAAAATTATTATTACTTGCGCACCTCAATGCACAGTGTATTCAGCTCTGTAGCCATTCTACATTAACTCACCACTTTACCATACGCTCTGTTCTTACAAAAGATTTGATATGTGATGTCATCATTTTTCTTATAAATACTATTGTTTTATTTGGTATAATTGAGATAATATAAAATGGTATAAGCAGTGCACGAAGAAGGTGAAAGTTATAGTTAATGTAGTGTGGGTGCCAAGTTGAATACACTGTGTATGGAGGTGCGTGAGTATATATATGTATATATGGTGAATAAATCTTTGTGTTGAAAAGGAATATCTGGAGCTTTGTTTTTGGGGTGATTAATTCATGTGTAGTGAACCTGAGCAGGGTTGTAGCCATATATATATATATATATATATATATATATATATATATATATATATATATATATATATATATATATATATATATATATATATATATATATATATATATATATATATATATATATATATATATATATACATATATATATAACGCTCCGAAAATCCCTTTACTGTGTAAAAGAATGGACGGCACTCCTTAACTCTTTTTAGACTCTTCAAAATTTATTCAAGAAATCAGAAGCAGGACGCGTTTCGGCTTGACGCATTTCGGCTTCGCGCCTTCATCTGCTGCAGCTCGCGCCAAATTCATTCACAGTTTAAATAGAAGTGTACATGATGTCAATCAAATGTTCAATCAGCACAAAAGAAAGACAAATGCAACATGAGCATGGCGGCCATCTTGTAGTGAGTAACTTAATGCATCAATTAGATAGCTGGTTAGTATCAACGGATGTATGACGTTATAACGCATACTATTACTCCGCAGACCATTACAACGCGACTTTTACTCCGCATACCGTTACAACGCATAGCGCCTTGGGGCGCTGGATAGTGGTAAGTATAATTTTCTATTCCAACACCAGTCCCCGTGGACACTAGGGAAGGTGTTGGATAGAAAATTAAACTTATTCCCTATCCTACAGCGCCCCCCAGCGCAATGCGTTGTAACGGTATGCGGAGTAAAAGTCGCGTTGTAATGGTAGTGCGGAGTAAAAAATGCGTTGTAACAGGTGTATACCGTATCAACAAACATAATTGAGCCCTGGATGGGCAGACACCAATCACATGAAATCAATTAATTTCAAAATTCTAATGTACGACATCGATTTACATTCATTCTTTTTTTGTTATTCAAGAAAATTAGTGTGCAATTCTTTTGATAAATCTAACAAACTGTTACAGAAAAAGTTTATCAGAGACAATGGGGAATAGTGGTATCTGACATTTATGAATTAGCTAAGATGACTAGATAATTCTTCCCCTGTATTCAGTCCAAATGGGAACTTGGTATGAAGGTCAATAATAAACCTCGACTCAAGTTTCCTCATTTGTTGTTCTCTATTTCCTCCTCGGTCTTTGAGAGGAATTTGATCTAGGCAATGAAATTTGAGGAGATTTCGGTCACTGTGCTGTTTTAATGCAAAGTGCCTTGCTACTGGGTAATTTGGATCATTGTGTTCAATTGCTCTAGCGTGTTCTAGAATTCGCTTTTTCACTGGGTGAATTGAACTACCCTCATAATAAAGTTTGCACGGACATTCAAGGCGATACACACAATATGGGCTTGTGCAAGTGAGAAATGTATTAATTTTCCTCACTGTTCCTGTATCTGGAATCTCATATGTTGTGACTTTGCAGCTTGACTGGCAGGCTTTGCAGTTTTGACATGGGAAAAACCCAGTAAGGTAACCCAGTCGTGGTGATCTCGGAATGGCATCAAAGTGGCTGCGTATCAGTGTATCCTTCAAGGATCGATTCCTTCTGTATGTGATCTTGGGATGCGGTGATAAATGTTTGCCAATAACTGTGTCTGTTTTTAAGATATTCCAGTGACGGCTCATGATATTGTGAATGATTTTGGAGTCATGTGAGAAAGTTGTAATGAAACGGGGAGTTACACCTTCACTGACTTTTTTCTCACTCAAAGATTTGAACAAACTCACTCCGGGGATTGTTTTTACTTTGTCAAAAGCCTTTTTCAATACATCATTGGAATATCCTCTCAATTTAAATCTTCTTATTGAGTCTTGTACAGCTTGCTTAAAATCCTCTGTAAGCGTGCAGTTTCTTTTGAGACGCAAAAGTTCCCCAAAGGGTATGCTATTCTTTAGGGGCTTGGGGTGACAGCTGCTTGCTTCTAGGGTGGAATTCCCGGCTATATATATCATTTGAGATGTCATCAGTGATGTCACTGACCATGTCATGAGTGATGTAATATGTGACATCATCAGCAGTGCATTGCGGGTGCGCGAGTTATAGTAAGCTCAACTAACTGTAACGGCCGAATTTCTCTGGTTTTGTACGAGTGAAATGTCCAACTAACTATAACGTCCCTAAAACCTGTGGTTTTTTAGTGAATTTCGGAGGTTTTTTAAATGCTAACTTCTAACTATAACGTCCCTGAAACCTATGGTTTTTTCAGTGAATTTCAAAGGCTTTTTAAATTATAATTTCTAAATATAACATCTCTGTAATGTTAAGTGTATAAACAGCCCCTGAAGACATAGATGAGTCATTAAGTAGTGCCTAGGTGAATAGATGAGTGCAGCAGTAGGGCCAGGGTGATTCTATGACTGCAAGGGTACTGTGTGGGTTATTACATGAGTGCATACATACAGCCTGCATGATTGCATGACTGGGGGATTACTGCAATAGATAAAAAGTGAGTGGGTGATTTTATATGTCCACGAGTACTGCCTGGGTGATTACAGAAGTACTATGCTACTACCTGAGTACCTTTTTAGAACCACCTTATAAATTAATAAACTGATTATTATTATTTTACACATGCAATTTTTTAAAACATTTTTGGGATTCGCGCACCCAGCGCTAATTCACACAACAAAAGCACAAACTCAATGCACTACAACACAACACATTTTTCAACTTTAACTATTATTTTTTAATTTTATATATTTTTAACAACTCTATCAATTGTAATCTTGTCATTAACTTCAATCACCGTACCTTTTTAAAACAACTTCACAAATACAACACTACCAACTTCGTTATATACTACTTAATTATTTCTTTAAGGTGGATTCGCAAAGCCAACGTGACGTTACACGAGGGGGCGCTGAGAGCTGCGTTGGAGTCACGACTCCAAACTCGAATAAAAAAAAAACTATCCCCTTTAATTATTTCGTATTCCCCCCGGGGACCCCATCCCCCAGGTCTTGCCACAATTTTTTCTTTAATAAAAAAAATGGGGGACCGTGTGGCCCCCTCCTGAGGCCAATAGTGGCCCCAGAGACCCCATTTCCCGGGGCATAGCGTCTTCTTAAAAAAAAAAAATAGAGGAGTGGGTCCGCATGTCTTCCTCCTGGGCCACTTCTGGCCCCAGGGACCCCATCCCCTAAGGCCGGCCTTTTGCATTGGGGACTGCGGGGAAGCCTCAATGCCCCCACGGTCCCGCGGACTCCCCGCCTCCTGCGGGAGCCGGTATTGCTTTTGGGCAAGGGGAGCTGCTGACATGCAGCTCCCCTTGCTCGAAAGCAATTCTGCTTGCTTCAACGAATCAAAGCAGAGTTTGCGCACCCCGGGATATTGCAGGAACCGGCCCTGGGGGGTGGCGGTCCCCATTGCCTTCAAGGGCTCCAGGAGAGGGGCTGCACAGCCCCCTCCCTAAATGTGCATAGTCGTGGGGCGGTGGTGGTCCCCAGGGCTTGGAGGGACCCACGAGCTCCCCCAATTAATGAAATCAAACCCTGGGAGGTGGTGGTCCCAGGGGCAGCGTGGGGGGGTTACGACCCCCCACGAATTCTATGGAAATTAACATGGGAAAACGTGCTTTGGGACCCCCCTTTTTTTTGGCCTGCTTGATGAATTAACCCCGAAACTTTCAAGACAGGCGCTGACCTGAGTGAAAAATTAGTTTTGAAAATGTTGTAAAGATTCGTCAAACGGCGCCAAATATATTGGCCAAAGAAAAAACGCTTTTTGAATAAAAACGATGTCCTAACTATAACTACCTACTGGCACCGCCAGAAGGATATATATATATATATATATATATATATATATATATATATATATATATTCACTGAAAAAACCATAGGTTATAGACCATATATAGTTAGGAATTAGCATTTACAAAACCTTGAAAATTCACTGAAAAAACCATAGGTTATAGACCATATATAGTTAGGAATTAGCATTTACAAAACCTTGAAAATTCACTGAAAAAACCATAGGTTATAGACCATATATAGTTAGGAATTAGCATTTAGAAAACCTTATTTTACTCACACAAAACCATTGAAATTCCATATATAGTTAGTTGCACTAACTATATATCGCGCACCCGCAATCCACTGCTGATGATGTCACATATTACATCATTCATGACATGGTCAGTGACATCACTGATGACATCACTGATGACATCTCAAATGACATCACTGATGACATCTCAAATGACATCACTGATGACATCACTGATGACATCTCAAATGACATCACTGATGACATCATGACACACCAATACCAGTTACTACATACGCACTCACTGATTCCTACGTCTACACACACATTCACTCATTCACCCATACAATCACTCATACATACAGTCACTCATTATTACAACACTATCATATGCACTCATACACCTATGCAGACACTCACACACTGCCACTCATCCATGGAGTTACTCACACACCTAGTCAGTCCTGTAAAGAATCAATCACACTTCCATTTCCTCATCTATACAGTTAAACACAGAACACCATACTTCAGTGACATCACTGATGACATCACTGATGACATCTCAAATGACATCACTGATGACATCTCAAATGACATCACTGATGACATCATGACACACCAATACCAGTTACTACATACGCACTCACTGATTCCTACGTCTACACACACATTCACTCATTCACCCATACAATCACTCATACATACAGTCACTCATTATTACAACACTATCATATGCACTCATACACCTAGTCAGTCCTGTGAAGAATCAATCACACTTCGATTTCCTCATCTATACAGTTAAACACAGAACACCATACTTTTCACACATATACTAACACATACTTACTCTCTTATACAATCACTGATACAAGTACACATTGATATGCACAGAGTCACACACCTCCCAGCCAGCCACACACACACTCAGTCTTCCATACATCCACTCATTCTTCAATATGTAAAACATATTTAAACTTTACAAAACACACAGACACTAGATGATGTCATCAGTGATGTCATTTGAGATGTCATCAGTGATGTCATTTGAGATGTCATCAGTGATGTCACTGACCATGTCATGAATGATGTAGTATGTGACATCATCAGCAGTGGATTGCAGGTGCGCGATATATAGTTAGTGCAACTAACTATATATGGAATTTCAATGGTTTTGTGTGAGTAAAATAAGGTTTTCTAAATGCTAATTCCTAACTATATATGGTCTATAACCTATGGTTTTTTCAGTGAATTTTCAAGGTTTTGTAAATGCTAATTCCTAACTATATATGGTCTATAACCTATGGTTTTTTCAGTGAATTTTCAAGGTTTTGTAAATGCTAATTCCTAACTATATATGGTCTATAACCTATGGTTTTTTCAGTGAATTTCAATGGTTTTTTAATAGCAAATATCATAAGCTGTCGAATGTCAAGTACGTGGTAAGTAAAAACATTTTCGTGTTTATGCACACTGATCTGCTTTGATTGCTGCCCCCCACCCCTCATTTCTATTTGGAGTACTCTCTCTTTGCAGATAGTGAAGGGTAGTTAACGCAGCCCTTTGCCCCCTTTGTAATCCGTCGTGCCTGCTTCTCTCTCCATTTGATTGATTGTTCTCTTTGGTTCATTCTCTATTTACAAACAAGCACAGAGTCGCAATACTCTGTTTAGTCTTTGCAGATAGCGAAAAATCGTGTAAAAAAACAAAAGGAATCGAGCAAAATCAGTAGGCCACTAATGGGATCTCTTTTGACCTCGCTAAAATAGAAACATTAGGAACAACCTGTTGAAAATAGCAATGCGTATGTATATAAGCGGCGTTCATTTATGTTCACAGTACCCCTTGTTGATTGTTTCAATCGAGCATTGAATTGTTCGAAGTTAATTCTCTTAAGGATCTTCTCTACCTGCAAACGAGGAAGAATAGGAATATTCTATCTCCCTTTGCAGATAGTGAAGGGTAGGTAACGCAAGCCTTTAACACGTCGTACCTATTTCATTCCTCATTGATTGATTGATTGTCCGAACATTGACTGTTTGGGAATTAGTTCTTTTTGGAGGTATTCCCTGTTTGCAAATAAACGTAGGAAAATCTTTGCAAGTAGTGAAAGGGTACGTAATGCGGACCGTTCTCCCCCGTTGTAATCTGTCATGCCTATCTACTCCCCACTGATTGATGCACCTTTTTCACCCGGACCATTTACTAGAGATACGTCATCTGGCCCGACCAGAGAGCACCCCTAGTGAAAAGGACATATGCAATAATAACGAAGTGATCACTGTATCCTGTTAACAGAAACTTTACCATGAAACAACCTGGAAAGAAAAAAATAGGAAAACGAAAATCAGTAGGCCACTGATGAACATGAACTTTTATTAAACAACGAACAAAGAAACGATAACATAACGTAATGATAAAACCTATTAATGTCCTAGAAACAAGAAAACGTTAAAATATGCCAGTGGTGAGAGACCAGAAAAACAGTAAGAGAAACCAAATCACCCCTCGCTGTCCCACCGCCTGCCACGCCAAAAAAATCGATAGACTAGGGAAAATGCAAGTCAGTAGAACATCCACCCCCACTCTGGAAACTTCCAAGGTGGGGCAGGGTTCCGGCTACGCCCAGCCGGGAGCAGCCCATATAAGGCAGGTCCTGCTGCCACGCCTCGGCCAGGAGATCCTAACGTAGGGTGTAGCCGAAGGAGAGGCCGAGGCCAGCGGGACCCGGCCAGGGGATTGCCTTTACAACGCTGAACAGTTGCAGGGGGGGGGAATGTCTCCTCGACCCTCCCCTCTCTCTCCCAGTCCGGCCGCGGTGGCCCTTGAGAGTTGCAGGTAGTCCCGCCACATGCTCTTCCGGTCCGACCACCAACGGTCGGGGGGCCGAGGCCGACGGGATCCGGCTGCAGCCGATAAACCAAGAAACCCGTTCATGGGGCCAGAGCCAGGGGCGTCCGGCCGACATCCACCGGAAGCCCGGCCCGAAGACGGACGGGACACTTCTTTCTTTTATAATGGCTGCGACAACACTGGGGGGGGATGTCTTGCACATGCCTCCGACCCCCCCCTCGTCCTCATCGCCTGGTCCGGCCATAACAAATCTCAAGCGAGACGCCGTGGGGTGCACTGGGAGGGAGAGACGGTGCGAACAGGCCTCTCCCGCCTCCCCAGGTGGAGACTTCCCAGCTGCACCCTCAGCGCTCCAGGTGCCCGGAAAACGGTTCTTCCACTGTGGCCATGCTGCAACGTCTCGCCCGGCAGGGTGGAGCCCGTCCGCTCATGTGACCCCGCGATCGCCGGTAGCTGCCGAACTCTCAAAATGGCGGTCGACCTGGCAAGAGCGGGCCCAGCATAAAGAAATGGCCCGGTCACTGGTTGACTCCACCACCGTAGTCCTCCACGACCTTGAAGATTCTAGAGGAGCCGCGGGAGTCTCCGACCCCCGATGGGGAATGACTGCCATGATCGCCCGTGGAGTGACGAAACTGTATCCGCGGGACGTCGGCGCTCCCATGCTGGCGCCAGCCTCACTTTGAATTACTAGCATCCTGCAGACCTCACTTCCGGTGAAAGCACAGTGTGACCCGGTAGGAAAAATTATTGCACCCCCTCCCCTTTTTGACTGATAGTTCAAACCACCGATCCTTTCCTTTGCCCTTTTAACGGAACTTTGGACTGCCTCCCCCTCTTTTACATTTTCTAGAGAAAACAAAACATTAACCACTACATTAGCATAGCAGTTGACACCAGAACTGTTTTCAAATTGAAAACCAACAACATCTTCAACAGAATCCTTTTTGTTTCTGCTGTGACCCTGCTACAGCACAGGCATTGTCCCCAGCAGTAATTCTGCAATGCCGGTAAGAATAGCTGTGGTGCCTACTGGACTCACTCACCCCCGCGGCGCCCCACGCCGTTTTTTGCTGGGCGGCAACTTACTAGACATCACTTTCGTGCCATCTAGATTTCAGCGCGTTCTGCTGCCTTGGAACTATTCGCACAACAGACCGCTACTGACAAGAATATTTCATTATTGGTGCTGTCAATTTCAATAAATCTATTGGATAATTAAAAAGAAATTGCCACGGTCTCTTCGTTGTTTAAATGTTTTTACTGTTTTTGTTTTGTTGTATATATTTATATGTTATTAAAGTTTTATATTCCTACTACTTTGTTGGAGTGCTATATATTTTTAATGTGACACATAATTGTAAAAACTTTGATGTACAAAGAGTCATTCCTGGAATCTTCCGCTTCAGGCTCGGTCCCCTCCCCAATCACAATACAGGATGGTTTTCAGATAGTAGGAACACGTGTGGTGTGACGGATCTCATCGGGTGTGGGCCTTGATCTACTATAACTCCTTTGAAGAGGGGTGATTCTTTACAGCTGGGGCCATAAACTACATCTGCAGGGCTAGCTGATAGCCTGGACAATCGGACACAGAGAAAGAGGAGTGTCAGAGGGTGCGGTAGTGAATAGGGCGAAAGGGAGGTGTCGGGCGGGCACAGAGTGTGATTCTCAGGGAAGAGCAGCGCAGATGGGGGGAGGTTTATTGCCCATGCATAAGACAGAGAGCGGTGGTGACCAGTGCCTAGGGAAGATGCTTGCGTGGGTGAGGAGCCATGCTACGAATCGACAGCGTGCAGAGAGTGGGTCTGGTCAAGACATCTAAAATGGCTGCCGTGCACGACAAAAGTGTGGCATTTCAAAAAAGGCAAGATGGCGCAGACAATGTTTTTCAACACTTCCTCATTTCCTTCGAATCGAACGTTAACAGACGTTGGGGCATATTACCAAAGTTAAGCGATATTTATCGCTAACGATGCTTACCAACCAATTTTTTACCACTAAGCATCGTCAGAAATTATCGAAGATAAACCTTACTATTATCAAGGTTTATCGCAAATGCGATAATAAACGGCCGCAATGCATGAATATCGCTAAAAACTCAGCGATATTCATGCATTACCGAGCTAATGCTCTTAGCCATGTTATCCACCTCCCATTGGATAACATGGCTAAGAACTGCTCAGGGCAGGTGTTACTTTTTGGAGATATTCGCGCTTAGCGCGAATATCTCCAAAAGTTGGTAATAGGAGATAGATATCTTGCATGTTGTAATGCAAGTTATTGTGGTATATGGAACTCATACCATAATCTCTCAGGAAAGCAGAAACTGATCCTTTTGGGACCGCCTAAAAAGGCCTAGGGGGTGAGGAGTACTCTACTTTGCCCCCTTTTCACGTTCCGAACTATTTTATTTTACTCTCTTCTGTAATTACACAAAATAGCAGCGATAAGATGCATCGGAGACACACAGTGAGAGAAAGGAGGCCGGAGATGAAGAAGACATGTCAAATACACATTGGAGATAATATAGTGGCAGAAGGGAAGTAAATATGAGTAAACTTACCATGTAACATAAAAATGTTGCACTCTATACTATAAGTCTCATTTTATACTACAATCACTTCGCTACAACCTCATAAATTAAAAATAAAAATGAATAATGTCTCAAACAATTTTTGAATTCTAAATATAAATTTATTCTTCAGAATTTTCTAAATTTGAAAGAACTAGTAACATGTCCTCATCAGCAATGTCCTCATTAAAAGTCTCCAATGATGATTCTTGTAACTCTATGGTCTCCAAACACTCGATAAATTCGCCATCAAGAGATTGATCAAAAAAATCATTCAAGTCATCTCCTCCTTGTGACAATATTTCATTATTGGTGCTGTCAATTTCAATCAATGTAGTGGAATCATTCAAGTCATCTCCTCGTGACAATATTTCATTATTGGTGCTCTCAATTTCAATCAATGTAGTGGAATCATTCAAGTCATCTCCTCCTTGTGACAATATTTCATTATTGGTGCTGTCCATTTCAATCAATCTAATGGAATCATACAAGCCATCTCCTCCTTGTGACAATATTTCATTATTGGTGCTCTCAATTTCAATCAATGTAGTGGAATCATTCAAGTCATCTCCTTGTGACAATATTTCATTCTTGGTGCTGTCCATTTCAATCAATCTAATGGAATCATACAAGTCATGTCCTCCTTGTGACAATATTTCATTATTGGTGCTCTCAATTTCAATCAATGTGTTGGACAATTCAAAAGAAATTGCCACGGTCTCTTCATTGTGAGCCATTTTATTTTGAAATTGCTTGCTGTAAATTGCAGAAAAAAATAATCACTTTCATTTATCGTTTTTAGTAATACATAATATAAAACTAACTTTATCAAGTATTTAGTATAACAGAAGGACTGCAAATAAATAACAGAAAACATTTTTCAAATTATCTTCAAGTGTACAACATAGTTCCCCTTACAAATTAACAACTCACCTTTTTAAAAGTAGCAGAAGTGTTAGTACTGTGTAAATCAAACACCAGAAATTCACCACCAAAAATTCCTCACAAATGTACCTCAGACAGTAGTATCACAAAATGGCTGTGGTTTCCTCTCATTTGACATATATACATAACCAATTAACTTTCATCACACACAAATACAAAACCAAAGTAACATTTTAATTGGTTCTAAATTTCAACACTTTCAAATGTGTTTTCCCCATGCAATTTTCCATAGGACATTTACATACGTCTACAGCCTGAATGGCTGAACGGAATTACACCAAACTTGGCAAAATGGTACATCAAACCTAAGAGGTCAGGAAGGATCTACTATGCCCCCTTATGGTCATTTCCCCCTTCGCTTTGGCCTCCTCTTGTCTCTCAATCCTACCGAGGGACAAGATGGCGGCCGCTACGGACTGTTTGGAATGTTGACAGACGCCGGAGAACCAATCAGCTTCGCAAAGCTCCGTAACGCGAAAAGTACGCGAAGCGGAGCGCTGTTACAGATATATATCTTTTTTTGAACGTTAATTTCTCAAAATCCACTGGAGCACATATATTGAGACCTAGCAAAGGCACATCGGGCTACCAGTCCCTAATATTTTGCCAAGTTTCGTGCAAATCCATTCAGCCGTTCGATTATTATTATTTTGGTTTTTTTTTGCCCCGCGGGGCCCTTTTAAAACCTCCACATCAAACCTAGGGGGTCAGCGAGGATCTACTATGCCCCCTTATAGTTATTTCCCCCTTTGTTTTGACCTCCTCTTGTCTCTCGATCCTACCGAGAGACAAGATGGCGGCCGCTACGGACTGTTTGGAATGTTGACAGACGCCGGAGAACCAATCAGCTTCGCTTCACAAAGCTCCGTTGCACGAAAAGTCCGCGAACCAGTGCGCTGCCCGGTCCGCTGTTACAGATATATATCTTTTTTTAAACGTTAATTTCTCAAAATCCACTGGAGCACATATATTGAGACCTACAAAAGGCACATCGGGCTACCAGTCCCTACAATTTTGCCAAGTTTCGTGCAAATCCATTCAGCCGTTCGGGCTAAAAGTGAGGCCAACCGCCCTATGGAAAACTCAATGTTAAAAACACGTTTTGGGACCCCCCTTTTTTCTCGGCCCCCACTGGACGAACCCCCCCCAAATTTTCAAGGGCTGCTCAGAAACAAAATGTGCCATTTTCCTGAAAATTTCAGCCAATTCCGTCCACAAACGCCAAAGTTATTAGACATAGAATTTTCAAAAAACCCATAGAGAAAAAATCCTAACTATATATACCTACTGGCGACCGCCAGTAGGTAATATATATATATATATATATATATATATATATATATATATATATATATATATATATATATATATATATATGTATATATATATATATATTCACTGAAAAAACCATAGGTTATAGACCATATATAGTTAGGAATTAGCATTTACAAAACCTTGAAAATTCACTGAAAAAACCATAGGTTATAGACCATATATAGTTAGGAATTAGCATTTAAAAAACCTTATTTTACTCACACAAAACCATTGAAATTCCATATATAGTTAGTTGCACTAACTATATATCGCGCACCTGCAATCCACTGCTGATGATGTCACATATTACATCATTCATGACATGGTCAGTGACATCACTGATGACATCACTGATGACATCTCAAATGACATCACTGATGACATCTCACTTGACATCAATGATCACATCACTGATGATATCATTCATGTGACAATACAATGCATCTCCTCACATTTTAATATAACCTCTGTTTCACCCAGTGTTAAAAACAGAGTATAATTTTTGAAACCATTGACACACCAATACTAGTTACTACATACGTACTCACTGATTCCTACGTCTACACACACATTCACTCATTCACCCATACAATCATTCATACATACAATCACTCATGTTTACAACACAATCATATGCACTCATACACCTATACAGACACTCACACTCTGCCACTCATCCATGGAGTTACTCACACACCTAGTCAGTCCTGTAAAGAATCAATCACACTTCCATTTTCTACTCTATACAGTTAAACATAGAGCACCTTACGTTTTCAACCATATACTAACACATACTTACTCTCTTATACAATCATTGATACAAGTACACATTGATCTGTACAGAGTCACACACCTCCCATCCAGCCACACACACACTCAGTCTCCCATGCAAATACTTGGGCAATCAATCAATAACCCATATAGTTAATCATATAGCTACTGATCAAAACATGCAGCAGTTTACAGAACAACAGACATAATGATGCACAAATTAAGACACTTTAGTCACTAACCCATGCACTCAGTGAGACACATTTAATCACTCACTCATGCATTCAGTCATGCACCTACTAAATCCTTTGTCCAGACACTTATACTTCCACTCATTCTTCAATATGTAAGACACATTTTAACTTTACAGAAACATACAGTCACTGGATGTTGTCATCAGTGATGTCATCAGTGATGTCATTTGAGATGTCATCAGTGATGTCATCAGTGATGTCACTGACCATGTCATGAATGATGTAATATGTGACATCATCAGCAGTGGATTGCAGGTGCGCGATATATAGTTAGTGCAACTAACTATATATGGAATTTCAATGGTTTTGTGTGAGTAAAATAAGGTTTTTTAAATGCTAATTCCTAACTATATATGGTCTATAACCTATGGTTTTTTCAGTGAATTTTCAAGGTTTTGTAAATGCTAATTCCTAACTATATATGGTCTATAACCTATGGTTTTTTCAGTGAATTTCAATGGTTTTTTAATAGCAAATATCATAAGCTGTCGAATGTCAAGTACGTGGTAAGTGAAAACATTTTCGTGTTTATGCACACTGATCTGCTTTGAATGGTGCCCCCCCCCCTCATTTCTATTAGGAGTACTCTCTCTTTGCAGATAGTGAAAGGTAGTTAACGCAGGTCTTTGCCCCCATTGTAATCCGTCGTGCCTGCTTCTCTCTCCATTTGATTCATTGTTATCCAAGTATTTACTGTTTTAGAATTAGTTCTCTTTGGTTCATTCTCTATTTACAAACAAACACAGAGTCGCAATACTCTGTTTAGTCTTTGCAGATAACGAAAAATCGTGTAAAAAAAAAGAAAAGGAATCGAGCAAAATCAGTAGGCCACTAATGGGATCTCTTTTTGACCTCGCTAAAATAGAAACATTAGGAACAACCCCTCATGACAAATACAAAACTAGTGAGATGAACTGAACTCCACACAATGATGGCTGCAAAACAGCTCTGCTCCGCCACCCACCCCGCCCAAAATAACGATAAAGAACGGCTGCCATGATTGGTTGCGGAATGACCACGACGGAGCTACGAAATGGTGCTGCTCTCATGCTAACCCCAGCTTCGGTCTGAAACATCCAGAAACACTGTAGACTACCAATTCGATCAGTTCCGATACCGCCCCAATGTAACCCGGTAGAGAAGAACTAGCCCTCCCCTCTTTGACTAATAGTTCTTGTTGCCTGTCCCTTCTGTTGTCATTTAACAGAACTATTTAGCCTGCTGAAAGGGGTTGTGTTCCGACCGCTGGTTGGTGGAGACATTTTGACTATATTCTGTACCTGCGTTGTCGCGTAATGCGTCATATGACGCGCCGCGTTAGCGCATCCGGAAGTCATCCGGGGCGCGCAGCGCGTAACGTAAGCATAACAAGTCATGTGACTTGTTAATAAAACTTTTCATTGGTTCATTTTACTTTTCTTATTGTAATGATGAAAGGCTTGGTCATATGACCTAAAAATTACGCTTTTCATTACTTCCGAACATTATTTTTTCTTAAATATATGTTATAATGTTCCAGGCTAATGTACTTTCCCGGAAATTTTACAACTGTCCTGCAAGTAAAATATATTCTTTTTTCGAGAAAAAGAGCGTTTCTTCGTCCCATGACGGAGCCGTTGAGCAAAAGAGGGTCGACCTGCTGTCTTAGTCGCCGATACGCCTGAATATGAGATTCTTATCGATCACTTTATGTTGCAGGAATAGAAAACACAACAGCCCTTGACCATTTATCTTTACTGCGTTCCTTCGTATTATACCTTTTACCCTTCATGTAATTGGTCTGCTTTATTTCACTTGCCTTTTAATGATTCTAAAACAGTCACTATTATTAAAAACTTTACCAATGTATATACTACTACCATGTTTTCTTTTAAAAACCTTTATTGTGAAAATTTCATTATAAAAATACGAGCCTATAACCACGTGGGCCTGCCACGGAGCAAACTGTAATCGTATATGATAAATAGACATTTACACTGTAGAGGAACATAACGGGCGGGCCATTAGGTTGCAAGAACTAAGGTGTCTAACAGTTACGGAATCGGTGGACGTACATTTTATAATTAAAATACGACAGGGCCAGTTACAATAAAATTATCTAGATATACATTTGCGGGCAAGTACCATGGGTGACGTTAATTCGAACTTTCAACAGTACAGTAATCAATAACACATCAGAACTTAATATCAATAGGGATGTCGAAATATTCAATCAATTCTCGTCCCCGCCCGCCATATGCTTCAAAACTGCATACGTATCTCGTGATTTCAAGGTTCTGCAACCAGTACACAACAAGGAGTTACGAGTCCCATTTATTCCGGCGCCATTTTGGGCGAGGACGGGCAGGTCCAGGATATAGTCAAAATGTCTCTACCAACCATCGACTATGATGATGTTCATATGCTGTATTTATTAGAGTAACACTCAGATGTCCACATGAAATAAATTTGCCACAATCTAAACATGTCATTTTAATCTTTCCAAAGTTCTTCTAAATATTTGGGACCGTTTCCCTTGCCTCTGAAGCTCTCAGTGCCACTTCTTTGATGAATGTACTAGCAGGTCAGGGGTTCTCCTCCAAATCTCTCTTTTATGCAGCACTATAATTAATTGGTGCCACCTCTCCATATGACGATGCATGGTATAGTTACCACAACTATATTTTTTTTCGGTTCCTCTAGAGAGTTCATCGTGGCAGATGAAGCGTGTAACGTACCGGGCATTTACCTTTTTTTGCATGTACAGGAAAGGAAAAAAAAATCGAGCGTCCGAGTTCTAAGGTGTCCCAGGGCCATTTTAGTGGACCAGGCCCAAATCCAAAGAACAGGCCGCCATTTTGAGAGTCCTGTTGCAGCCGCCTGTCGCTGTAGCATCAAGAGCAGCCGAAACTCAGCTGAATGGCAACTGAAACGGTAAAGGGGCGCCCCACTACAGCAGACGAGCCAGGCCCAAATCCAAAGAACTGCTATCTCACAGGCTAATGGGGCGACCCACGCCGAGTTTCAGCATTGTAGGATGACCACACAAGTACAGCAACTTGCTAGACATCACCTCGGTGCCATCCGGATCTCGGCGCCCCACTGCAGATGAAGTGCCTCTCAACTATGAAACCACCACGGTGACATCCGGATCTTGGCGCGTTGTGCTGCCTTCGGCCTATTCGCACATCGGTCCGCTACTGACGCCATCTCACAGGCTAATGGGGCGACCCACGCCGAGTTTCAGCATTGTAGGATGACCACACCAGTACAGCAACTTGCTAGACATCACCTCGGTGCCATCCGGATCTCGGCGCCCCACTGCAGATGAAGTGCCTCTCAACTATGAAACCACCACGGTGACATCCGGATCTTGGCGCGTTGTGCTGCCTTCGGCCTATTCGCACATCGGTCCGCTACTGACGCCATCTCACAGGCTAATGGGGCGACCCACGCCGAGTTTCAGCATTGTAGGATGACCACACCAGTACAGCAACTTGCTAGACATCACCTCGGTGCCATCCGGATCTCGGCGCCCCACTGCAGATGAAGTGCCTCTCAACTATGAAACCACCACGGTGACATCCGGATCTTGGCGCGTTGTGCTGCCTTCGGCCTATTCGCACATCGGTCCGCTACTGACGCCATCTCACAGGCTAATGGGGTGACCCACGCCGAGTTTCAGCATTGTAGGATGACCACACCAACTTGCTAGACATCACCTCAGTGCCATCCGAATCTTGGCATCTCAACGCCTAGTGGTATCTTGCATACAAAAAATATTGTTACGCTGCCTTTGGCCCCATTCGCACATCAGTCCGCAACTTAGACATCACCTCGGTGCCATCCGGATCTTGGCATCTCAGCGCCTTGTGGTGTCAGTCAGAAAATATTGTTGTGCTGCCTTCGGCCTATTCGCACATCGGTCCGCTACTGACGCCATCTCACAGGCCAACAGGGCGCCCCACGCCGACTTTCAGCATTGTAGGATGGCCACACCAGTACCACAACTTGCAAGACACCACCTCGGTGCCATCCGGATCTTGGCATCTCAGCGCCTTGTGGTCTCTTCTACACCGGAAATATAGTAGAAAATATTGTTGCGCTGCCTTTGGCCCCATTCACACATCAGTCCGCTACTGACACCATCTCACAGGCCAACGGGGCGCCCCACGCCGACTTTCAACATTGTAGGATGGCCACAGAAGTGCGACAACTTACTAGACACCACCTCGGTGCCATCCGGATCTTGGCGCGTTGTGCTGCCTTCGGCCTATTCGCACATCGGTCCGCTACTGACGCAAACTCACAGGCCAACGGGGCGCCCCACGCCGACTTTCAGCATTGTAGGATGGCCACACCAGTGCGGCAACTTCCTACACACCACCTCGGTGCCATCCGGATCTTGGCGCGTAGTTAAGCTGCAGCAGCTGCAAATAAGCTTCAGACAGTGTTACAACCGCTGCTCAGAACTCTCAACTATGACACCACCTCGATGCCATCCGGATCTTGGCGCGTTGTATTGCCTTCGGCCTATTCGCACATCGGTCCGCTACTGACGCCGCCTCACGTGCCAACGTATTTTCTCCGCATTTTATACCCTATGCCGCATAACAGGTCATGTGACTTGTTTATAAAACTTTTCATTGGTTCATTTTACTTTTGGTTTCCTAATGATGGAAGGCTTGATCATATGACCTAAAAACAACACTTTTCATTGGATGAAAACTTTTTTTCCCCCCCAAACGATGAAAGCCCCACCTTGTTTCTGGATGTTTCAGACTGAAGCTGGCGTCACCATGAGAGCACCACCATCTCGTAGCTCCGTCGTGGTCATTCCGCGAGCAATCATGGCAGCCGCTCCCCACCAGAAGCCTGCAGGAGTCGGGGACCCCAAAACTTTTGATGAATTCTCAAGGCGGAGGGGACGCTTTCGAGAATGGGGTCCAAGACCTAGCAGACAAGCGTCCGATTTCCAAGGTGTCCCAGGGCCATTTCAGTGGACCAGGCCCAAAAAGGAAACAGCCTGCCGCCATTTTGAGAGTCCTGTGGCAGCCGCCTATCGCTGCACCGCAAGAGTGGGCGCAACTCAGCTGAATGGCGGATTTTGACACAGTGGACCAAAAGCGGACGGAATGGCAACTGAAACGGTAAAGGGGCGCCCCACTACAACAGACGAGACTCCACCTGGAGAGGCCCGTTCACGCCGCCTCCCCCGGGGCGCTCCACGCCGTTATTCGGAGCAGCATTGTAGGATACCAAAACCAGTGCGGCAACTTACTGGACATCACCTTGGTGCCATCGTTCTGCTGCCTTGGAACTATTCGCACAACAGTTTGCTACTGATGACCCACCCCCCGCGACGCCCCACGCCGTTATTTGCTGGGTGGCAACTTACTAGACATCACTTTTGTGTCATCTTGATTTCGGCGCGTTCTGCTGCCTTGGAACTATTCGCACAACAGTTTGCTACTGATCACCCACCCCCCGCGACGCCCCACGCCGGAAATCTGGACGTTGTGCTGCGTTGGGACTATTCGCACAGCCGACCGCTACTTCGTTGTTTTTCTCTAAAAATGTTTATATGTTATTACTATTTTTGTTTTCTTGTATATATTTATAAATTATTAAAGTTTTATAATCTTACTACTTTGTCGGAGTGCTATATATTTTTAATGTGACACATAATTGTAAAAACTTTGATGTACAAAGAGTCATCCCTGGAATCTTCCGCTTCAGGCTCGGTCCCCTCCCCAATCACAATACAGGATGGTTTTCAGATAATAGCAACGCTTCTGCTGTGACGGATCTCATCGAGTGTGGGCCTTGATCTACTATAACTCCTTTGAAGAGGGGTGATTCTTTACAGCTGTGGCCATAAACTACATCTGCAGGGCTAGCTGATACCCTAGGACCAGCCTGGACAATCGGACACAGAGGAAAAGGAGTGTCAGAGGGTGCGGTAGTGAATAGGGCGAAAGGGAGGTGTCGGGCGGGCACAGGGTGTGATTCTCAGGGAAGAACAGCGCAGATGGGGGGAGGTTTATTACCCATGCATAAAACAGAGAGCGGGGGTGACCACTGCCTGGGGGAGATGCTTGCGAGGGTGGGGAGCCATGCTAAGGATCGACAGCGTTCACAGAGTGGATCTGGTCAAGGCATCTAAAATGGCTGCCGTGCACGACAAAAGTGTGGCATTTGAAAAAAGACAAGATGGCGCACACAATGTTTTTCAACAATTCCTGATTTCCTTCGAATCGAACGTTAACAGACGTTGGGGCATATTACCAAAGTTAAGCGATATTTATCCCTAACGATGCATTGCAAAGATTTTTTTACCGTCAGAAATTATCGCAGATAAACCTTGCTATTATCAAGGTTTATCGCAAATACGATAAAAAACGAGCGCAATGCATTAATGTCGCTGAAAACTCCGCGATATTCATGCATTACCGAGCTAATGCTCTTAGCCATGTTATCCACCTCCCATTGGATAACATGGCTAAGAACTGCTCAGGGCAGCTGTTACTTTTTGGAGATATTCGCGCTTATCTCGAATATTCAAAAGTTGATAATAGGAGATAGCGATGTTAGCGACTGTTTCCAGTCGCTAACATCTTGGCATGCCCACTTTGCATGTCATTAGTGATAAATATCACTCACATGCAAAGTGGGACCCAAGATGGTCGCTATCTCCTACTAGCCGTCGCTAACTGGTGTTAGCAACAGCTAGGTAATACACATATAATTTTATCTCCGCGAAGCGGAGCGCTGTTACAGATATATATCTTGTTTTTGAACGTTAATTTCTCAAAATGCACTGAAGCACATATATTGAGACATAGCAAAGGCACATCGGGCTACCAGTCCCTAATATTTTGCCAAGTTTCGTGCAAATCCATTCAGCCGTTCGATTATTGACATTTAGATACGTCTACAGCCTGAATGGCTGAACGGAATTACACCAAACTTGGCAAAATGGTACATCAAACCTAAGAGGTCAGGGAGGATCTACTATGCCCCCTTATGGTCATTTGCCCCTTCGCTTTGGCCTCCTCTTGTCTCTCGATCCTACCGAGAGACAAGATGGCGGCCGCTACGTACTGTTTGGAATGTTTACAGACACCGGAGAGCCAATCAGCTTCGCTTCGCAAAGCTCCGTAACGCGAAAAGTACGCGAAGCGGTGCGCTGTTACAGATATATATCTTTTTTTGAACGTTAATTTCTCAAAATCCACTGAAGCACATATATTGAGACCTAGCAAAGGCACATCGGACTACCAGTCCCTACAATTTTGCCAAGTTTCGTGCAAATCCATTCAGCCGTTCGATTATTATTATTATTATTTTTTTTTGCCCCGCGGGGCCCTTTTAAAACCTCCACATCAAACCTAGGGGGTCAGCGAGGATCTACTATGCCCCCTTATAGTTATTTCCCCCTTTGTTTTGACCTCCTCTTGTCTCTCGATCCTACCGAGAGACAAGATGGCGGCCGCTACGGACTGTTTGGAATGTTGACAGACGCCGGAGAACCAATCAGCTTCGCTTCACAAAGCTCCGTTGCGCGAAAAGTACGCGTAGCGGAGCGCTAACCGGTCCGCTGTTACAGATATATATCTTTTTTTAAACGTTAATTTCTCAAAATCCACTGGAGCACATATATTGAGACCTACAAAAGGCACATCGGGCTACCAGTCCCTACAATTTTGCCAAGTTTCGTGCAAATCCATTCAGCCGTTCGGGCTAAAAGTGAGGCCAACCGCCCTATGGAAAACTCAATGTTAAAAACACGTTTTGGGACCCCCCTTTTTTCTCGGCCCCCACTGGACGAACCCCCCCCAAATTTTCAAGGGCTGCTCAGAAACAAAATGTGCCATTTTCCTGAAAATTTCAGCCAATTCCGTCCACAAACGCCAAAGTTATTAGACATAGAATTTTCAAAAAACCCATAGAGAAAAAATCCTAACTATATATACCTACTGGCGACCGCCAGTAGGTAATATATATATATATATATATATATATATATATATATATATATATATATATATATATATATATATATATATATGTATATATATATATATATATATATATATACATATATATATATATATATATGTATATATATATATATATATACATACTGAAGACGTGAAGACGTCCTGTCCACTCGATTCTCGATGGCGGAAAACACAGGCACGGACCTCCCAACTCTGAGGAAGAAATCACGGACTCCCACACAGCATTAGTGGGTGAAGCAGTGCAATTTATTCAGCAAAAGATAACATCAGAACAGTGCCCTCCATGACGTGTTTCGCTCCTCCTGGAAGCTTGATTACATGATGCATCTCTATTTTACTGACGCATTTAAAGTGAAAAAGGTGCACAATAAGCTGTAGAAAATTAGGTAACCATGTTCCAATAAACTTAAACAACAGACTCGGGCACTTATACTGGTCTTGAAAACGGCAACTGAAACTGCTAGATATATACTCGAGAGAGAGTAAAGTGCATAGTACATTTAGCAGCAGTGAAACTGAATACATACATAGTGCAACTAATATCGGT